>NC_060120.1:81722951-82347951 GCF_021461395.2 Schistocerca americana
GTTAACGCAGCTGCCCATCAAGCAGCAAAACCCGGGTTCCAATCCCAGTCCGGTACATATTTTCATTCATCGCCGCTGTTTCTCCATAAAGTCCCGATGCAGCTGACATCAGTAACTCCTTCCATCACGTTTCTTTCTTCCCACTCCCTCTTCAAGTTTACATGATACGGGGTGGTTATAATTAAACTTTCTACATCTACATCTACCTGATTATTCTGCTATTCACAATAAAGTGCCTGGCAGAGGGTTCAGTGAACCACCTTCAAGTTGTCTCTCTACCGTTACACTCTCTAACGGCACGCAGGAAAAACGAGCACTTAAATTTTTCTGTGCGAGCACTGATTTCTCTTATTTTGACGTGATGATGATTTCTCCTTATGTAGGTGGGTGCCAACAGAATGTTTTCGCAATCGGAGGAGAAAACTGGTGATCGAAATTTCATGAGAAGATCCCGTTGCAGCGAGAAACGCCTTAGTTTCAATGATTCCACTCCAATTCACGTATCATGTCTGTGACACCATCTCCCCTATTTCGCGATAATACAACACGAGCTGCCCTTCTTTTTACTTTTTCGATGTCATCCGTGAGTCCCACCTGATGCGGATCCTACACCGCACAGCAATACTCCAGAATAGGGTGGACAAGCGTGGTGCAAGCAGGCTCTTTAGTAGAACTGTTGCACCTTCTAAGTGTTCTGCCAATGAATCGCAGTCTTTGATTTACTCTACCCACAATATTATAAATGTGATCGTTCCAATTTAGGTTATTTGTAATTGTAATCCGCAAGAAGTTAGTTGACTTTACAGCCTTCAGATTTGTGTGACTTATCGCGTAATCGAAATTTAGCAGATTTCTTTTAGTACTCGTATGAATAAGTTCACAATTTTCCTTATTTAGCGTCAATTACCACTTTTCGCACCATACAGATATCTTATCTAAATCATTTTGCAAGTCGTTTTGATCATCTGACGACTTAACAAGACGGTAAATGACAGCATCATCTGCAAACAATCTAAGACGTCTACTCAGATTGTCTCGTATGTCGTTAATATAGATCAGGAACAATAGAGAGCCTGTAACACTTCCTTGGGGAATGCCGGATATTACTTCTGTTTTGCTAGTAGACTTTCCGTCTATTACTACGAGCTGTGACCTTTCTGACAGGAAATCACGAATCCAGTCGCACAGCTGAGGCGATACTCCGTAGGCACACAGTTTGGTTAGAAGACGCTTATGAGGAACGGTGTCGAAATCTAAAATTATGGAATCAATTTGACATACCTTTTCGATAACACTTTTACTTCACGAATATAAAGAGCTAGCTTCACAAGAACTATATTATCTGAAACTGTGCTGACTATGTGTCAATAACACACTATATTTAACACGTTATAACACGGAAACTAAGTACCTTACGAGGACCAAACTTGTTAGCATGGGGAAGATAAATAATGCAGAATCAGTTCAACTGAAACACGTTTAATGTGCTGCCACGGTACATCATACCATTATATACTGTACCATTACTGCTGCAAGAGGGGATCAATATGGAGTCTTTGAGAGTTCCAGAAGAGTCTGAAAGAGCAAAATTGCGTTCTGCGCAGCATAATGAAGCATGTCCTTACGTATGCTGGCTACCTCTTCTGTTATATTGCGCTTCAGATCAGCATATGTGTGAACGTTCCTCAGGTAAACCCTTTCCTTCAGGTAGCCCCACAACCAGAAATCACAGTGAGTGGGATCAGGTGATCGTGCCGGCCAATTATCGCCTGATACCAGAATGAGATTTTCACTCTGCAGCGGAGTGTGCGCTGATATGAAACTTCCTGGCAGATTAAAACTGTGTGCCCGACCGAGACTCGAACTCGGGACCTTTGCCTTTCGCGGGCAAGTGCTCTACCATCTGAGCTACCGAAGCCCGACTCACGCTCGGTACTCACAGCTGTACTTCTGCCAGTATCTCGTCTCCTACCTTCCAAACTTTACAGAAGCTCTCCTGCGAACCCTGCAGAACCAGCACTCCTGAAAGAAAGGATATTGCGGAGACATGGCTTAGCCACAGCCTGGGGGATGTTTCCAGAATGAGATTTTCACTCTGCAGCGGAGTGTGCGCTGATATGAAACTTCCTGGCAGATTAAAACTGTGTGCCCCACCGAGACTCGAACTCGGAACCTTTGCCTTCCGCGGGCAAGTGCTCTACCGTCTGAGCTACCGAAGCCCGACTCACGCCCGGTACTCACAGCTGTACTTCTGCCAGTATCTCGTCTCCTACCTTCCAGAAGCTATCCTGCGAACCCTGCAGAACTAGCACTCCTGAAAGAAATGAAGTTTCATATCAGCGCACACTCCGCTGCAGAGTGAAAATCTCATTCTGGAAACATCCCCCAGGCTGTGGCTAAGCCATGTCTCCGCAATATCCTTTCTTTCAGGAGTGCTAGTTCTGCAGAGTTCGCAGGAGAGCTTCTGTAAAGTTTGGAAGGTAGGAGACGAGATACTGGCAGAAGTACAGCTGTGAGTACCGGGCGTGAGTCGGGCTTCGGTAGCTCAGATGGTAGAGCACTTGCCCGCGAAAGGCAAAGGTCCCGAGTTTGAGTCTCGGTCGGGCACACAGTTATAATCTGCCAGGAAGTTTCATCGCCTGATAGTTTGATGGTTTCTAAATGTGTTTCAGAGAAGCAGGTGAACTTCACGAGCGATGTGCGGTAGGGCCACATCTTGTACGAAAACTGTTGAGTTCAATGCGTCTCCCTCTTGTAGGGCGGGTATGACATGCTGGCGAAGTATATCGCAGTAACGCTGGCCAGTCTTTGATTCTTGAGCTCCAACCTGTTCAAAAAAGAATGGGGCAATGATGAACGTAACCGTGGAAGTCACACCATGAGGCGACACATTCACCATACAGAGAAACTTCGTGCCCAGTGACTTGAGGTGAAGATCCTTACACTCTGCAGTTCTGTGTGTTCACCTCACCCTCAGAGAAAATGAGCTTCGTCTGTCCATTGGATGGTCCAGGACCAGCCCTCGTCAACTTCAATCCTTGCGCCTTGCCACGGTTTTGCGCGGCTTCCTCCGTCGGAGTTTCGAGTCCTCCCTCGGACATTGGTGTCTGTGTTGTCCTTAGCGTAAGGTAGTTTAGTCAGATTAAGTAGTATTTAATCTTAGGGACCGATGACCTTATCAGTTTGGTCCCATAAGACCTTTCCACAAATTTCCAATTTTTTTTTTTTCAATCTTTGCGAGAATGTGGTGAGCGAAATCAACGCGTCGTTGTGCATCCTGTGGTGCAAGCTGCTGTTCGATATGGATCCTGTACAGATACCATTTGAGAATGGTTCGTAGCAGCTTCAGTACAGTGGACCAGGGGGTGTTCAACTGTCGTGACACAGCACTCGCACTGCCTGACGACAGGGAATTGCCGGCAGCGTTGTCTGCCATAGCCACAGCGATTTCGTCAGCCACCTGTGATGCAACCGGTCGTCGACCTCTTCCTGGAGCGACACCCAGCTCTCCAGTTGATTCGGACTACTTCATCATGCGCCGCACAGCAGGTCGAGAAACAGGGCTCTTCCGTAACCCTTTCAGCCAGCGCAGCTGCAGCATTACTATTTTTTTGCTAATAGAGTTTCACCAATAATGCCCTGCTCCTTTTGCCCGAGGTCAAGTTGGCACATAAAAAATTGCGCTGCGACAGGTCAGGTGTGGGAGACTACGAATCGCGATGATTGATCACGGCACCTGGTGACCACAGTTGGAACTGAACGGTGGCGTTGTGACGCTTGGAAATCATGTACCCCACATTCTGGACATTAATGTTACCAAGTTTGGTACTCGTACAGAATTAGTTTCCGTGTTATAAAGTGGCGCGACTGCTACGGTCACAGGTTTGAATCCTGTCTCGGGCATGGATGTGTGTGATGTTCTTAGGTTGGTTAGGTTTAATTAGTTCTGAGTTCTAGGGGACTGATGACCTCAGAAGTTAAGTTCCATGGTGCTCAGAGCCATTTGAACCATTTTTGTTATAAAGTTTTAAATAGAGAAAGTTTAATTATAGCACCCGGTATAATATCTATGATTACCTGGCTTACAGGACCACCCTCGTCCTTTCACCTAAGAATAATGACACCATCGTTCTGCTTGCTAACAATGAGAATGGCTACTTACGTACGTTGTTGTAATAATTTCATAAGATTCAGAGACCATGCGTTGCACGCCGCAGTCGAAGTGATGGAACGTAGTCCATGTTTGTCACTTTACACATGCCCTCTTGTTATTGTTGTCGATGGTGCAGCTTTAGAATACAGAGAAATTTCCGACAAACCCTCGTGTTGAGGTAAACGTAGACCAGATGCAATCTCTTTGTATAATTTCAACTAGTAAAAATAAAGGGTTACTAACCTTTGAGTTTAGTATCATGTCGCATTTGCAGCACTATACGATAATCGGGCGCCGTAATTGTTTGTGATTTAGCTGGGCGCAAACCGAAATTCGACGGGAGTTATGAAAGAGAGAGAGAGAGATCCTATTTTCAAATCCGATTTTATTTTAAAACACTCCAGCAGCCAACAACACTGCTAACTTAATCCTGGCAAACAACATGAGTTCCGCAAAATTTTATACGAGTTCTGTGATTACGAAAATCAAATTATTCTTTGAATGAGCGAAACACGATATTAACGCCCGGCGAATGAACGCAATTGCTCACGCGAGCTCGGTGATAGAAATTTAATAACGGAGGGTGGGGAGCCCCGATGGCGTGCGGTCAAGCAGACATATTGGTGTCGTCACGCTCGTGTTAAAATGGAGCTGGCGGCGCCAGCGTGAAGCGATCGTCGACATGACGTTCACGTCAAACGGGGACTCGAATACAAATTTAGATATTTCCGGACGGGCAGACATGTCACATACTGCTAGATTAATTAACGTAAAAACGTATTGCCTTCGCGGTCATTTCGCTGTTACCTGTATATCGACATCGAACATAGCATCGACTTCACTTTATGACGAATTCTGGGGCTAAAACAATTACTTCTGGCGAAAACGTATTACAAGCTGTGTGGCACTGTGTAATTTTTGAGAACCAGATGCTTACAGTACTATCGCCAGTGAATTAAGAATAACCATTTCCTTTCAATGGAGAATAAAACAACATTTCAGAAAGCGCCAGTTGCCACTGTGAAAGAATTATAAATAAGAGAAAAGAAACGCTTACTTCATAGTCTTCTCTTTGAGTCATTTTATTAGTCTGGCAATAAGTATAGTCGTATCATGTACAACCAGGAAATGCTGAGTACCATACTGGACAGAGCGGTGGTGGGGGCAGTTTGGTGCAGAGTTGAGCGCTGCTGTCTGGCGTGCTGCGAGTCGCCAGTTCAAAGCCCACCACCAGTAATTACTTACTATTTACTATTTATCATTTCTGGAAGGTTCTTGAAATATCTTATGTTTGTCATGTTCGGCGTCGATTCTAAAGTGGTGACCGCACAGATACTTCTTTAATTGTCAGAAGACGTGAAAATCGTTTGGGGCGAGATCTGAGCTACGCGTAGGGTGTTCCCATACGGTGCATGGTGAACATCGGACCAAATGACGAGGAACGAAGGCCTTATGAGGTCGGAGTTGACAGTGCGCTGAAAGGAAAATCCTCTGATTTATACCGCAATATGTGCTGAAGAGACAACTGTATTCGCTTGACTTTACTGTTATCTGGGAGTTGACACTATACCAAACGTTTACAGATCTTGCAGTAGTTGTGTACAGTATTCACTGCACCGACTTTGGAGATGAAATTTGCATCACATGAATCCGACGAACGACTTATATCAACCCATCGACATGTCACGCATTATTATCATAGAAGTGCGTACTTGACAGCCTTCGTCTCACACATCTGTTCCGACTTATAAAATTCCTGGCACCTGTCTTCATGATACACTCGCTCTTCCATTCTATGAAGACGTATTTCTGCTGGGATTGCATCCTTTAATAGCGAAACCTTCATTGGAATTCGCGGTGTACGCACAGACTAAGTACAGTCACTGTATATGCTAGAATATGTGAAGGCCGTATAAACAGCTAAACTCTCCGCCCAGGAGATCATTCCTGTTCTGGCTGTACTTTGGTGTCAGTAATAGACATGTTTACAGTTCTATGTGTTGAACTTCACTGGCCACCTTACCTCCGGATTTGGTCTTGATTGTCGTTTCGACGCGACAACGTGACAGAGAAATGAGTGTGTGTGGTTTGAACAGCACTCGGTTTTTCATGCTTCCAGTGATAGACAGAAAGCAGCAAGGAACACATTTAGTGCAATGTACTGTTATTACAGCTAAAACTCGTCTAAATTCTTTGGCTCTAACGCATTTTTAGTAACCCTATGAAACAAAAAAGGAATAACTGTAATACAGGTAGTATACAATGACGCTATGTTGATAAATTACAGAAACACCTTCCTAAATTACACACGAAGCGTGTTTTTTAAGTAAGTATCGTTCTGAAATTAAAAAAAAAATACGCGCTAAGATATCTCAATAGTTTTATTTTTACATGAAAACCTTTACCTTAATGTTCACACTGACGCCATTACAGTCTGATTCTTCCTTGTTTACGTTGTGTACTGAGTGTTTCAGATGCCTCCCATAATCGTGAGTCCCGCCGACTGTGAAGTACGGACTGTTATAAGATTTCTTAGTGCTAAAGGCCTAAAAGCGATCGATATTCATCGTCAGATCTGTGCAGTTTACGGAGAAAACATTATGAGTGATGGAATGGTGATACAGTGGGTGAGAGCATTTAAATATGGCTGCACAAATGTGCATGATGAACAACGGAGTGGGCGTCCTTCGGTCGTTAATGAAAGTTTGGTGCAGGAAGTGGACAATGAGGTGAGAGAAAACAGACGCTTTACGATTTCCTCCTTACGGGATGACTTTCCTAATGTTTCTCGTAGTGTTTTGTATGGCATTGTGACCGAGCACTTGAATTACCGAAAATTGTGCGCACGTTGGGTACCGGTACCGAAAATGTTGACGGATGTGCACAAAACCAAACGTTTAGACAGTGCATTGACTTTCCTTGAGCGGTGCCACAACGATGGTGATGATTTCTTAAGCCAAATTGTTACGGGCGATGAAACATTGGTGGCCTACGTCACACCAGAATCAAATCAACAGTCCATGGAAGTTGAGCAAGGGCATCGTTTTGCTGCAAGACAGTGCCCGTCCTCATGTGGTGAATCAGACCAAAGATCTCATCACATATTTTCGATGGGAAACTCTAAATCATCCTCCGTACAGCCCCGATCTTGCGTCCAGTGACTACAATCTGTTCCTGCACTTGAAGAAACACATGGGCGGTCAGCGTCTTCAAGACGATGACGAAGTCAAAACAGTGGTGATGCAGTGGTTAACAAGTCAGGAGGCAGATTTCTATGAGGAGGGTATTCAGAAACTGGTACAACGTTAAGACAAGTGCCTCAACATTGACGGAAATTATGTAGAAAAGTGGATTAAGGTACAGGCTTTCATGTAATGTAGAAAAGTAGATTAAGGTACAGGCTTTCATGGAAAAATAAAATTATTGAGCTAGATTAGCACATCTCTTTTTTAATTTTAAAACGATACTTACTTAAAAAGCACGCCTCGTAGAATTAAGAATTGCGCTGTGGAATGAGTCTTTTCCTAATACTGCGCCGTAGTATGTCAAGCGTCATCATACACTTACAGCCCGAAGCTCAATGACTAGAGTCGCGCTCTACCAAAACTGCGTTTCGATAGTTTTGATAACAGTACAAAATGACGTAGTAAATAGTAGGATTATCGGTAGTATTCGTAGCACTGTTAAAGAAAGAAAGAAACATAAATGAATGTATGAAAGATAAACTGGCAGCTGACGACTTCTTTTTGCTTTTTGTTTGTTTTATAAATATTTAGCATTGTTAAGGAAAGAAAGAAACATAAATGAATGAAGGAAACAGAAACTGGCAGCTGACAACTGCTCTTTCTTTTTTGTTTGTTTTGTAGATAATTAGAATCGCTCATCATCCATTGTTAATCCATTGTGTATTTCATATCCCAGTAAATTATAAATTGCATTTTACAAGTCATAAAATCTCGGTGATCGCGTAGCTTCTGAGCTTCTATGTAACCAAAGGAATTACTTTTGATGACGACATTGTAATTCTTTCAGAGACAGCAAAGGCCTGGAAAAGCAGGTGAACGGAATGACCAGTGTCTTGAAAGGAGGATATAAGATGAACATAAACAAAACTAAACGAGGATAATGGAATGTAGTCGAATTAAATTGGGTGATGCTGCGGGAATTAGATTAGGAAATGAGGCGCTTAAAGTAGTAAATGAGTTTTGCTATTTGGGGAGCAAAATAACTGATGATGGTCGAAGTAGAGAGGATATAAAATACAGACTGGCAATGGCTAGGAAAGCGTTTCTGTAGAAGATCAATTTGTTAACATCTAGTATAGATTTAAGTGTCAGGAAGTCATTTCTGAAAGTATTTGTATGGAGTGTAGCCATGTATACAAGAGAAACATGGACGATAAATGGTTTAGACAAGAAGAGAATAGAAGCTCTCGAAAAGTGGTGCTACACAAAAATGCTGAAGATTATATGGGTAGATCACGTAATGAATGAGGAGGTACTGAGTAGAATTGGGGAGAAGAGGAATTTTTGGCACAACTTGACTAGAAGAAGGGATCGGTTGATAAGACATGTTCTGAGGCATCAAGGGATCACCAATTTAGTATTGGAGGACAGCGTGGAGAGTAAAAATCGTAGTGAGATTCCAAGAGATGAATACACTAAACAGATTCAGAAGGATGAACGTTGCAGTAGGTACTTGGAGATGAAGAAGCTTGCACAGGATATAGTAGCAGGGGTAGCTGCATCAAACCAGTCTCTGGACTGATGACCACAACAACAACATTCCAGAGGTATATCACTGGGTTCCGATCCGGACTCTGGGAAGGTCATTGCATTTGAGGAATTTTATTGTCCAAAAACCATTGCCTAACAGATGCTGCTTCAAAACAGGGGACATTGTAGAAAACAACAACATTCCAGAGGTATATCACTGGGTTCCGGTCCGGACTCTGGGAAGGTCATTGCATTTGAGGAATTTTATTGTCCAAAAACCATTGCCTAACAGATGCTGCTTCAAAACAGGGGGCATTGTAGAAAAACGTAAGTTAATGCGGATGAGTCGGAGAAACAATCTTGTGCTGCTTGACACCGTCTAGTCGATTAAATATCTAGGCGTAACGTTGCGGTATGATATGAAATCGAACAAGGGCGAAAGGGTGGTAGTAGAGATTTCTAGGAAAGTGTAGCCCATCCATGAGGAAGACAGGGTATTGCACAGTACTACTAACCCTTCTTGTGTACTGTTCGAGTGTTTGCCGCCTAACAGGATTAAAGACGTGCTACAGATTTTTTACTGTTAGGTTCGGTCAACATGCCAGTATAACGGAGATGCTTCCAGAACTAAAATAGGACTCTTTGAAGGGAAGAAGCTTTTCGCGAAACACTTTCAAGAAAATTTAGGGGACCAGCATTTTCGGCTGACTGCAGAACGATTCTATTGCCACTAGCGTAATTTCCCGTAAGGACCACGAGGACAAAATAACTAGATAAGGAGGCTTAGAGATAGCTGTTTTTCCCTTACTGCATTTGATAGAGAAACAGCAAAGGAAATTACCAGTAATGGCACACATTACCCTCCATCACAGACCGTGTGGTGGCTTGCGGAGTATGTATGTAGACGTAGATTTCAATGTAAACTGTCATGCTGGTAGAAATAATGATGGCCTCAAAACTGAACCTGTACAGAATGCAGTACACAACGCCGTAAACTACGTTTGGCTTTTTCTTAAGTTCAGTTAGGGGATCACAGACTAACCACGAGAAACAACACCTTCTCCGTACTTCACTTCTGGCATTACACATGATGACAGGTAAAGTTCTCCAGCTGTTCACCAAACCCAAACCGCTCCGTCAGATTGCCACTGGGTATAGTGCGATTCATCATTTCAAATAACTTACTTCCAGTCATTCATGGTCCAGTGGCGTTCCCCTTTACACCAACTCGAGCGTCGCTTGCTATTTGCTGCAGAAATGTGAGTTTTATGAGGACGTGTTTGATGATTGTACCTATTACTTTTAACGACCTATGCACAGTCATTGTGACTGCTAGACTGTTGGTGGAACTTCGAAACTTGTGAGTCTTCTGACTTCATGTGTTTTTTGTACAACCATCTTTCGTAACACTCGACGTTCACTGTCCACCAGTACAGGCGGTCTGTCTGGTTTTTATTTAGGTGCGAATGTTCCTTCCCGTTTACACTTCGCAGTCATATCACCAAAATTCCTCTTCGGCAGCTGAAATGTCCCTCACGGATTTGTCACTCATGTGACATCCAAAGACTAGTTCTCGTTCGAGGTCACTGAGCTGACCTGGCCGACCAACTTCTCTACTGACAACTCAGTAATCGCCGCCTGCGTTTATATTGGCTAGTCATCCCCTCGTGACACATACTGGTCAGTTCCACATAACGTGGTAGTGATCAAATACTTTTGATCCTACAGTGTGTTTGAACCTGCTTACTGTACTCGAGAGGTTGTTTCCCTCTACAGGCTTCACGCTACAGTCCATTACCGCATTGACTATTCCTTGATATTTCAGATGTATTTTATTAATTGACAAGTTTATTTTTGATTCAGTATTTCTTCATTACACAGAGATAGCAACAGTCATGGGATTAAAGTCGGGCGATATGCGTGGCTAAATCTTTCCCTCGAACTGTGCAGAATGTTCTCCAAACCAGTCGCGATTATTGTGGCCCCTTGACAAAGCTTATTGTCATCCACATAAATTCCATCATTGTTTGTGGACATGCAGTGCATCAATGGCTGCAAATGATCTCCAAGTAGCTGAACATAACCATTTCCAATCAATGATCCGTTTAGTTTGACCAAAGGGCTCAATACGTTCGTCGTAAACACAGCCCACACCAATATGGAGCCATCATCAGCTTGCGCAGTGCCTCGCTGACAACCTGGGTCCGCGGCACCGCACTCGAACCGTACCATCAGCTATTACAAATCGGGACTCATCTGAACAGGACACAGTTTTTCAGTCATCTAGGGCCCAACCGATATGGTCACCACCCCAGAAGAGGCGCTGCAGACGATACCATGCTGTTAGCAAAGGCACTCGGTCTTCTGCTGTCATAGCCCATTAACGCCAAATTCCACCACACTGTTCTAACGGAGACATTCGTCGTATGTCCCACATTGATTTCTGCGGTTATTTCAGACATTGTTGCTTATCTGTTAGCACTGGCAAATATTCGCAAACGCTGCTGCTATCGGTCGTTAAGTGAAGGTCATCGTCGTTTTCTGCCATGAGAGACAATGCCTGAAATTGGGTATTCCCGACACTGTGAATCTTGGAATGTTGAATTCCCCAACGATTTTCGAAATGAAATGTCCCATGCGTCTAGCTCCAATTACCATTTCGCGTCAAAGTTAGTTAATTCCCGTTGTGCAGCGATAATCACATTGGAAACATTTTCACATGGATCAGCTCAGCACAGATGACAGCTCCGCCAATTCACTTCCCATTTATACCAAGTGTACACTACTCTACGACCATTTGTATATGTGCATATCACTATCTCATAAATTCTGTCACCTCAGTGCAATTATCTGATTTACTCACTTAATGTTCAGCATTCTTGTGTAGCACCATAATTCAAAAGCTTCTGTTCCCTTCTGGGGTGAGAAGTTTATCGTCCGCGTTTCACGTACATGGATACACGCCAGGCAACACATTCAGGAAACTATATCATATAAATCTCTCCTCTTACAAAGGGAGGCCGCCAATTGTGAAATTCAGATTCGATTCATACTGCGCATAATAAATGCTCATGGTCAGAGGTGTAATGTGGCAAAGCACCAAGATGCACTTCTCAGCCGTTGTCGAGAAAATCGACAGTTAAAATAAACCGTTGCGGTGAAATACTCTCTACGATTAGTAATTCTCTACAGCGTCGTGGCGCAGCGGTAAGCGCTCGGATTCGTAATCCAAAGGTCACCGGATCGAATATCCCGCCATGCAACATTTTTTTTTTGTATTTGTTTTTTGTAATTCAAATGTGTGTATACATACACACACACACACACACACACACATATATATATATATATATAATTCCCGGCAATCATTTGCAACAATTATGCATGTAATAAGTTGTTGAAAGTCGTTTGTCGTGGAAAAACTGGCGACTTCGAACATCATTATGTTTTCCGCAAACAAAGTTGTATTTCACAAATGTTATTAATTGTCTTCATAATGTTAACCACCTATAGTTAACGGAAGACGTAGAAACGATATTCCGAAACGAATACGTATAGCGTAAGTCAAACTTTCGAGTTAGAATAGAAACCCCACGAACACAAATTTGCTGTGGCAGGTACGAAATATAAACTCCGTTACTCGCTCGTTACACTTGAAGGACAGATGTTGAATGGGCCGAAACGAGCCGCCGCATAACAGCGTAGTTACCTCCTAATTTCGAAAGAAGGTAGATGCGGTCCCTAGCGCAAGTTGTAGCATCGTCGAAAATCAGTGCGGACGTGAGAGCTTTGGTACACCCTGTTAAACAAACGGAAAAATGGAGGCGGTGCAATTGGAGAGCGATCCGCCTTCACCAACATGCATTAAGCAATTCATTAATAGCTTATATATATATATATATATATATATATATATATATATATATATATATATATATATATAGATGAAATACAAAAAACTAATAATTAGAAATAGTGTTGCATGGCACGAGATTCGATCCGACGACCTTCGGATTACGAACCCGAGCGCTTACCGCTGCGCCACGACGCTGTAGAAAATTATTAATCGTAGAGAGTATTTCACCGCAACGGTTTATTTTAACTCGATTTTCTCGACAACGGCTGAGAAGTGCATCTTGGTGCTTTGCCACATTAGAACTCTGGCCATGAGCTTTTATTATGCGCAGTATGAATCGAATCTGAATTTCACAATTGGCGGCCTCCCCTTGTTAGTCATAAACGCTTATCTTGCCTTTGGCAGTCTGTATTTTACATCATCTTCAGCCATGGTCAGTTATTTTGTTGCTCAAATACTGAAACTCATCGCTTACATTTAGTTTCTCATTTGCTAATCTAATCGCATCAGAATCAACTGATTTGATTCGACTTCATTCCAGTGCATTAGTGTAACTTCTATAGCTATTCATCTTGTGATAGCTTCTGAAGACGCCATTCCTACCGTTCAAAAGATCTTCGTCGTTTTTGGCAGGTTTATTATTTATCAGTAAGGTGATGACGACCAAAAGATCCTGTCTTTCAGTGTTGGGGCACACTATGCCCGATCTCTTACCGGAATCAAGAACAGCGAGTAAGTGGTTCATGGGTAGGTGACGTTACGTCAGTAGTGTGTAACGCGCTGGGAATTTGGGTCGGATGGGAGGCACGCTGGGGTGGCCAGGCTGCTCACCGCTTTGTGCACACCAGTTTCCTTCGTACCAGGGTACGGTGATGACAAATGACCATTAGAGTGTGGTTGAGAGACTCAACCCAGGAGTGGCGTGGCCTGCGGTGTGACGAGTGATTCACCGGACATATTTCGCGACGGAGATACGCACCGCCTGGTAACTGGTGGTTAATGTAAGGTTTCCGACGACACGTATGTTGCACGACATTGCCCTGGCCGAGTCCCCTACGTGCTCGCAGCGTCGTGCGACCGCCACGGATGAACGTCGCCTGGAATGCTGATCTCCAGCGGATGTATGGTTTATAATTCGGAAGATGAGTGCCTTCTATCTCTGCCGTCCCACTCGATCGATTCCGAAATGCTTCTTCGTCCGGTTGAGACCTACTTTCCCCAATCAGACATACGCGAGAAATGGGTTAACGGACTTCCTTTGTACTACATTATTCGGTACGTTCTGAAAGATGTGCTTGACATTTGGACTTACCGACGGGAAAGAGACAATGAATTGCAGTATTCCGCCAGGTATCGCCAGATTTTTGCTAATTACATCCCCGCCCACGCAGCTTGGCTGCATCTGGTAACACAAGTTGATTCTGATGGACACTGATTTGCATGTATCAATGGACCATTGAACAAGGATATACTCCGGGAAGAGATTTAAATTCATTTGGTTTGAGTTCGATCGAAGTCACGTAAGGAATGATCACATTTATAGCAAAGAACCACAGTGACTGTAGAGTCAGTTTATATCAATTTATATCTTACTTCTTTCTATAAGTTCTGGTGGAATTTGTATCTAACTCTGTCTGTAATTTTCTTGGGATTGGTGAATTCCAGATGGGACTGTGAGTGGCGAGGCCGAGGTCCCTTAAGGTTCGCAGGCGAGCTCCCTTGCAGCTTTGGAGGCAGGAGATTAGGTGACCTTCTGCGACCGTACGCTAAGCCGCCGACCTGCAGCATTGTCTGGACATTGCGTCCATCCTAATTCTGTCCACATAGCGGTTCACGTAGTACAAAAAAAAAAAAAAAAAAAAAAATAAAAAAAATATGGCTCTGAGCACTATGGGACTTAACATCTAAGGTCATCAGTCCCATAGAACTTAGAACTACTTAAACCTAACCAACCTACTGACATGACACAACACCCAGTCACGAAGTACAGTTCACACAATGTTTTGCCCAGGCGCCTTCTTGACAAAGTCAGTTAACACATTGGACAAACACTAGAGTTTGGGCTGACTCGAAGGTTTAACAAGCCAGGACAGCCAACCGCAATTGTTGACAAAAATCTTTGTTTAAGCAACGGACATTTCTTCCCAATTGAGAGTAGAGTTCTTAAGAAACGGGAAAGTCCCACTCCTTCGCCAGTGGCAGCCTGGCCAACTGCTGAAAATTTACAACGGAACGTGTTATTGGCTAACAGTAATTATTTAATAGGGGAGATGAGGCAAACCCATGTTTCCAGAAAATCCAAATGTGGAGGCCAGCACATCGCCCGTTAGAAAACTCAACTGCAGAGAGGCGCCGTCAGACAGAACTGTTAAGAACTCTGTCCTTCTGTAGATTAATACCGCTAAACTGTTTCTATGTCGGAAATTTGTTAGTTTATTTGTTACTGTATTATTGGACAGAATATTGTATAACCATCTCATTGGGACAGTGTCCGCAGTTCGTGGTCTTGCGGTAGCGTTCTCGCTTCCGGCGCACGGGGTCCGGGGTTCGATTCCCGGCGGGGTCAGGGATTTTCTCTGCCTCGTGGTGACTGGGTGTTATGTGTTCATCATCATTTCATCCTCATTGACTCGCAAATCGCCGAAGTGGCGTCAACTAAAAAGGACTTGCAACACGGCGGCCGAACTTCCCCGCTTGGGGCCTCCCGGCCAACAATGCCATACGATCATTTCATTTCATTGGGACAGTGAGCGCTGTGCAGGAGGGCGAGGATAAATTACTTCTTCAGCGATGGACAGCAAGCAAAGAGTTCTCTTTCTGTGGGTAGGCAGTAAGGACTTTCCTTCTGTAGGAAATATGAAAGGACTTCTTCCTTTCCACCAGCGGCAACCACTGTCACACCATAGCAATACAGTCTTGCAGAATTTGGTGAGACTATGCAGGCTTAGACAATGGATGACAAGGCTTAGAAATTATTTGTAGCCGCGGTCGAGTAACTGTTGTAAACCTTGTTATGTCATGGAGTGTTTAAGGGCTCATTCAGGCTTAATCCTATGCGTGTTTCAGCTAACTATTCTTTCGGCGAAATCATGCAATCGCTGAGCATGCACCCATAGTTCGTACTTCCACAGCTGACTTATTAAAAGACAGTATGAACTGTTCCTATTATCTTCCGGTCTTGGCCAAGCTATTTCTGACGATGTGGCCAGGTGAACTACGTAACTATTGGTTCAAATGGCTCTGAGCACTATGGGACTCAACTGCTGAGGTCATTAGTCCCCTAGAACTTAGAACTACTTAAACCTAACTAACCTAAGGACATCACAAACATCCATGCCCGAGGCAGGATTCGAACCTGCCACCGTAGCGGTCTTGCGGTTCCAGACTGCAGCGCCTTTAACCGCACGGCCACTTCGGCCGGCCCTCCTATTTCCATCTATTGCACTGCAAATTTTTTTCCTTATTTTGTTACCTGAAGATATGACGTTTCCGTGTCTTTGTATATAGTAATTGTTTTACTATTTGTATATATATGCATTCATGTCGATGTATAATTGGTTTGTTTTGTGAATATTATTTGTATTTATACGCTGGGTCTGGCCTAGGGAAAACTATGCTATCGAACGATTACATCGATAGGTCGTGTGGAGAACGAAAGTGTTTACGATCTTTGAGAGTGTTAACTCTGCCGCGTGGAGCACGGGCAGAGCAGAGGGAGTCTGGCTGGAGTAGTGCGGTGGAGGAGGTGTGTCGTGTGACGCTCCCGCGAGTTGCCGCGCTTCCGGGGTTTGGCAGCATGTAATTGCGCTCGAATTGCTATGATAGTTTCTGACACGGTGTCGCGGACGAGAAGCATTAGCTGGCGCACACCTAGAGCCCGTTTCGCCTGGTGACCGTGTCGAGAAGAAGGCGTGCCAACATCCAGCTTCTGCAACAGCGACGGCCGACAATGAGTGACTGTCGCCACCTCCTCGATCGACGGCTTCAAACCTTCAATCAACCAACAAGGAAGACTGGAAGCACGTAAAGTTTTAGAACTGTATGGCAGACCTCAGATTTTAAAACTGTTGCATCACAAAAATACAGCAACTTAGCATGAACCTTTGTTGCTCATTGTCCCAATTGCATTACCAAGTAGGGTCCCTTCCTTTTCCGGAATGAACCCGAGTGTCGTTGATACTCAAACGCCAGCATTAAAGTAATATTATTCGATTTCAATGCTTTAATTTCAAAGTTCAGTTAAGGTACTCATAGCTGGCTACAATATTTAGATTACACAAGCGCAAATTAAGAGTGCGAGTTTTGTTACCGTATTTTAGCTTACCTGTGACTGCAGCTCAGCTTGGTACGTACAAAATTTTACTATTGTTAATTGTTCAGAATTATTTAATTCAAGTTCAAAGTTAAATCTCTTATTTCTAAATTGCGTAGATTCAATTAGCTTTTGAAATGATTGTTGAGGTAGCCCAAGACTAACCGTATTTTACTGGATTTCGATGTGCTTCAGAAACAAAGCTCACTATTAATTTCAGTCACTAAATTAACTTTCAATTTTCCGGTTTTATTAATTATTTTCCTAAATGAAGTCAGAGTTTCAGTTTTCACACTACACGTGTCAACCTACAGTTGCCACGCTTCTAGTGCTAAGTATATGTATAATAACCTTTCTTTTTCAGTTACTATAGTAATTGTCCATAGGACTGGCGACCGTAATTTCCCCCAAATTTCAAATATCTAATTACCGCTAGTTAATTGTTAACGTAACGGCCGTACATTTACTTTCTTTATTAACTTACCCCTTTTCAAAGTTAATTTCCACCAGTTTCATTTGCATTTTTCCTTTCATTTAGATGTAACCCTTTCCTCCCTCTTTACCAACAGATTAACTTCGGTGACGATTGCTTTTCCCAAATTTCCATTAGGTACACGCGGTTTAATTTTTCACTGTCATTAAGGTCGATAAGTGAGAGGGAGGTTACAAATTCTTTTCAGAAAAACAGTCATTACGGGTGACGAGACTCGGTGTAATCAATACGAATCTGCTAGAAAACGATAGATGGCAGAAATCTGCACTGTGTGTTTTTAATGACTGCTTTTGTTGGAGTGCTTCAAATAGATCCATTTTGATCAAGATTGTTATTACCTACTTTCGATGGTGTACGTGTTTCATTATAAAAGAAAAAGTCAAGTCTGTTTCCATATTTTGGGTTTTTAAAAAATTTAAATTAATTTGTTTAAAGCATTATGTTTCCTATTAAAATGCAGCAGGTTATCATTCCAGCACCTATTTCCCTACCATTTCAGTCAAAATATCTTTTATTTGTGCCTGATTGTGTGGTGAATAGGACCATTATTTGAGTGGCGTTGAAATCTCCCCACCTGCCCTTTGTTTCTGGTAGAAGCTTCACTCACGTTAATTATAATTAAGAGAAAGTCTGTGTTTAATTAGGACTGCCAGAAGGAGATGAAAACTGATATCAGGACTGGAAAGCTATGAGGTACGTTCTCTCTTTAGCAGGAGCTGACAGCGCAGGGGAGAGAATACTGGCGTTTACTGACCATAGCGAATCCTGTATTTCTGGTTCTCTAAAATGTTACACGAAAATTCAAATTTCCGAAGTAGGGAAATGATCCCCACGAGAAGCCTAAAAAACGGAAATATACATAGCTGATGTCTCTGAGGACTGACGATGCAACGTATAGTGATAGTAGCTCGATATTCATTTTAAATACTAACGGCTTTACTAGTATTCTACGCCTTTATTCTCAAAATACAATGTATGATCGATAGTATCAGGACACCCCAAAAATACGTTTTTCATACTAGGTGCATTATGCTGCCACCTACTGCCAGGTACTCCGTATCAGCGACCTCAGTAGTCATTAGACATCGTGAGAGAGTAGAATGGGGCACTCCGCGAAACTCACGGGCTTCAAACATGGTCAGGTAACTGGATGTCACTTGCGTCATACATTTGTACGCGAGATTTCCACACTCCTAAATATCCCTAGGTCCACTGTTTCCAATGTGATAGTGAAGTTGAAACGTGAGGGGACACGTACAGCACAAAAGCGTGCAGGCCGACCTCCTCTGCTGACTGACAGACACCGCCGATAGTTGAAGAGGGTGATAATATGTAATAGACAGACATCTATCCAGACCATCACACAGGAATTTCAAACTGCATCAGAGTCCACTGCAAGTAACTATGACAGTTAGGCGGGAGGTGTGATGATCGAGCGGCTGCTCGTAAGCCACACATCACGCTGGTAAGTGCCAAAAGACGCCTCGCTTTGTGTAAGGAGCGTAAACATTGGACGATTCAACAGTGGTAAAACGTTGTAAGGAGTGACGAATCACGGTACACAATGTGGCGATCCAATGGCAGAGTGTGGGTATGGCGAATACCCCTTGAACGTCATCTGCCAGCGTGTTTAGTGCCAACAGTAAAATTCGGAGGCGGTGGTGTTACGACGTGGTCCTGTTTTTCATGGGGGAGGGAGGGGGGAGGGGGCTTGCTCTCGTTGTTTTGCGCGGCACTATCACAGCACAGGCCTGCACTGATGTTTTAAGCATCTTCTTGCTTCCCACTGTTGAAGAGCAATTCGGGGATAGTGATCGGAACTTCCAACACGATCGAACACCTGTTCATAATGCACGGTCTGTGGCGGAGTGGTTACACGACAATAACATCCCTGTAACGGACTGACCTGCACAGAGACCTCCCCTAAATCCTACAGAACACCTTTTGATGGTTTGGAACGCCGAGTTCGTGCCAGGCCTCACCGACCGTTATCGTTATCTCCCCTCAGTGCAGCACTTCGTGAAGAATGGGCTATCATTCCCTTAGAAACCTTCCAGCACCTGACTGAACGTATGCCTGCCAGAGTGGAAGCTGTCATCAAGGGTTGTCCAACACCATACTGAAGTCCAGAAAAACCGATGGAGGGCGCCACGAACTTGTAAGTCATTTTCAGCTAGGTATCCGGATTCTGTTGATCACATGGTGTAGTATCTCCGATGACGAACATATTTCTCTCTTCACCAATTTATTGATACTGTCACTGCAGAATGTTAGACTCGGTTGACGGAGTCACGACCTCGAATTTGCTTCCACCACTTCATCACCATCAAAGTGAAGTCCTCGATAGGGTTATTTAACGATGAAAATCGGATGGGACTGTATGCAGGATGATAGATAACAGCGGATTGTTGTAGAGGTCACTTGGTATGGCACTGTCATATTCCAGTCTTCGAAGAATTTCCACGGAGGCACGTTTTACGCGATTAGAAGCCTAACTGCAACACCTCTTTCTCATGTCGCGACAGAGTTACGTCAAACACCGCCATCTTACACGCCACAGTTCAGAGCCATGCAGCGGCTGAGTCTTGCAGTTTGTGTCAGAAGAGTAAGAAGCGTGACGTGTTATAATGTTTCACCCGATACTGAGAACAGAATAAAAAATTTGTGGAACTAATTTTCAGAACGCCCTCGTATATCTACAATTGAAAGCAATACTTATACAGATAAGCCACGAAGGAGATTATGGGAGTCATCAAGAATTCTTCGTGAAAATTGTCGTTTCTTATACATGTAAACTGAAACCGCTATCGCGAACTAAAGTATCAAACACAGTATTAAGAGAGTAGATTTTTTCTCCATAGAAAAAAACTGTTTGCCAGTAAAGGACTGAAGTGAAATAAAGTGAATGTCACCGACACTAGATTGCGTCTGGAGATATGGAACAGTGATTATCTTAGAGACTTGTCCAGTCACGTCTGAAGCGTGATGTATGAGGTGACTGGAGAAAAATTTACGACACCCTCGTGGTCGACATCATTTCTCGCATGTCAACGCATCAATCATATTTTTAATCTCCTACAACGTAGTCAGAAATCGATTGCAGAGCGTTAATTTACTGGGGACCCTTAAAATTGATCCGCTCGTTAGAAGTGACGACCATCACTCGTGTCCATTAGAAATGATGAGCCAGCTGTCACTCGTTAATCACTATCAAATTTTCGTACAAACTGCAAATAATAATGAATGTTTCTTGACTTGCTTCCTGAACGATGCACAGCTCGGTAGTTCAGAAACTCAATACTGGTTCTAATTTCATTAAACGTATCCAGTGAGAATATGATTTATACACACTCTAGTCTAGACTTTAGATCAGAAAATATTTGTTTGTAGCACATTTAGAGACGCAAAGAAAATAACCGTGCAGAAATACTGAGTTAATAAGCCATAACTTCGTACACACGTATGATACCAACATATTTCAACGATTAGTAATTACTATTAGGCCTGTTTCTGTGGGCAGTTAATGTAGCAAAACATGGTAATGGAGAAGAAATGTGTATCGCTGATTAACAGAGTGCCTCACAGTTGGAGTCCCCTCACAGATGCGTAACGGTACATTACCAATACTTCACAGAGTTTGAAATATACGTTGTGATCTGCATAACGACAGAGGATCGAATCGTGCCACTATCGACGCATCAAAACGGATTACGAACACAGAAGGCTGAAAAGCTGAATTCTCTCTTCCGAAATTGGTTCACTAAGGAAAATCGTACATCGGTGCCCATATTCAAGTGCCACAAGAAAAACATATTGACCAATACCGAAAGAAGTTATCGACTAAAGCAGCTCAACACTTGAAATGCATTTAGATCTCATAGTAAGCCTGTAAAATTTTGTGTAAATTACGGACAAAATTTGCTGCCCCTCCAGTAGCGGTAGGAGCAATGAGGTGACCCAAACAAGTAATTACCGTTTCCAAGCAGGCTAGACCGAGCGAGGTGGCGCAGTGGTTAGCACACTGGACTCACATTCGGGAGGACGACGGTTCAATCCCGTCTCCAGCCATCCTGATTTAGGTTTTCCGTGATTTCCCTAAATCGTTTCAGGCAAATGCCGGGATGGTTCCTTTGAAAGGGCACGGCCGATTTCCTTCCCAATCCTTCCCTAACCCGAGCTTGCGCTCCGTCTCTAATGACCTCGTTGTCGACGGGACGTTAAACACTAACCATCACCACCACCAAGCAGGCTCGTTAGACTGCTGTGCATTACTGAAAGATTATGTCAGTGACTTCCATCTACCGTAGAATTATTGAACGTGTCCTGTGTTCGCGTAACGGAAAATCTGCTGTGTACAATCGCTCGAAGAGGTCTCCTGTGTTCGTTCACTAGACTGAGAAGAACTTCCAGACGTTCTGACATTGTTCGACTCTTACGCGTGGTGAACAAAATCAGAGCCTATCGTATACTGGAAATGCTAAATTAGACTGGAAGCAGCCCAGTACGTAGCTCACAGATTTAAAGAAAGGTTTCGACAATGACGACTGTAATGATTTCTTTGAAGTACTCGAGGCAGCAAGAATAAAATATAAGGAGCGAAGATTTATCTACAACCCTTGTAGAAGCAGGACTACAATTGTAAGAACGAAATGCACGAAAGGCAAACAGTAGTCGAGAATGGAGTGAAACAGTATTGTAGATTATCCCTACGCTATTCAATTTGTGGATTAAACAATTAATAAAGGACACCAGCGAGCAAATTTCGAAAAGGAATCTAAGTTTAGGAAGAAGTTAAAGAAACTGCTATGGTTTGTGGATGTCATATAGTTCATTCAGAGACCGAAAAGATCTTGGGAGAACAGTTGAACGAAATGGATTTGTCTTGAAAAGAAGTTTTAAGATGCATATCAACAAAAGTAAGGTAACCGTAAACCAAGCGCTGCTGAGGGACTTGTATTAGAAGTAGGAAGTAGGAAAATAACTGAAGTTGATCAAAGTAGGAAGGATACAAAAGGCAGATTATCAATAGCAAGAAAAGGCATTTCTGAAAAATGGAAATTTATTAACATTGAATATAAATGTGATTGTTAGGAAATCTTTTCTGAATGTATTAGTATGGAGTATACCTTTGTAGAGGAGTGAAATGTGGACGAGGAACAGGTCAAACCAGAAGAGACTAAAAGTTTCTGGAATGTGATGCTCATGAAGAATTACTTAGTTACTGGTAAATGCTGCAGTCCTAGTAGGGCTTTGGCCTCCTTTGTCAGCTGCCCTCATTCATCTCTGCCCATCGATTTACGTCTCCAGTTCCTGACTCCTACCGCTTTTTGAGGTCCTCTTCCATGTCTTCGAACCATCTTTTCATATGTCTTCCTCTTCTCCTTCTCCCTTCGGGCTTTCCTGTAAACACTTTTAACACTGCTGGTTTTTGGCATTCTCTGTACATGACCAGTCCATCTTATTCTTCCTTGTTCGATTTTCACTACAGTGCCCATATGTCAAGAAAATGGTAATAGTTTTGCGTGTGTTCTTATTCTCCAATTTTCTACCTCTCACACTGCTACAAATATATTTTTCAAAATATTCCTGTTCCACCTGAATAACCAGCCTTCTTCCATTGTAGTCATCACCCAACCTCCCGATCCTTACATTAGTAAATGTTTTTTGGTTTTTATATTCCCACTAACGTTTATGAAGGTGAATATGTTCTCCAAGGAATAATAGAACCGATTTGCACTTGCAGTCTATTCTTGAATTTATGCTGTTATTCCATTACCTTCTGTAATTGTCGAACCAAGATATTTATCGGTCCTGCTCTTTGATATTATACCCATGTATGTGTACTGAAGTCTCTTCTCTGTTCCTATGGAATCTCCCATCAACTTATACTTTGTTTTGTCTGTATTCACTTCCAGTCCGTACTGCCGCGCTGCCCCTTCTAATGCAGCTGTCTTATCACATTCTCTAGCACAAAGTTATAGGATAGCGGAGAGGTCACATCTCACGGCTGTGCTTACATGGAACTATCCTGACAACTCTTGTTATATTCTGACGTTACTAACTGTAGTTCTCATCATCATTTCCGTCAGCCTCAACAATTTTAGAGGGATTGTAAAATCTTTCATAATTTTGTGAAACTTTTTTATCCTGTGTTGTTTAAAATCAAAGTACAAATGACGGATTTGCTTGTCATATTCAAAAAATTTCTCCAGCACTTGCCTCAATAAAAATATGTGGTCCAGTGTGGCTTTCTCCTAAACACGGTATTACAACCTCCCAGTATCCTTCCCATCCAACATTCTAGTCCAGAGACTAAAATATTACTAAAACCCTTACACCTTGTATCCAAGAAAGCAATTGCTCTGTAATTCATGCACTCTGGCTTAGAACATTTCTTCTGTAAGGGGCAGATTTATTCCACGCTCTAATCATCAGGCATTTCTTGCCTTATCGGTATTTGCTTTATTAATTCATTAACAGCCATCTCCATCTTCTTTCCCGCAAATTTTAATATTTCTTTCTTCTATGCGGTCTTCTTCTGCTGGTTTGAGTTTTTAACAGCATTCTTCACTTCCTCTAAGACGAGTGGTTCGACTTTCTGCACCTCCGTTTCCAATTATAATTCCAAATCCGATTCCTCCCCTACCTCACTCACGGTTTTCTGCACACTTTCCATCGAGTAGCTCAATGAAATGCACTTGCCATCTTTGCAAAGTTTTGCTTTTATCTCCACTGGCCGAGCGGTTCTAGGCGCCTCAGTCTGGAACCGCGTGACTGCTACGGTCGCAGGTTCGAGTCCTGCCTCGGGCATGAATGTGAGTGATGTCCTTCGATTAGTTAGGCTTGAGTAGTTCTAAGTTCTAGGGGATTGATGACCTCGGATGTTAAGTTCCATAGTGCTCAGAGCCATTTGAACCATCAGCTGATGCCCCAACCTAGCCTTGGTGCTGTGCACATCTGCGTGGGTAAATCAGGTTAAAGAACATTTCAGTCTTACATGGGCTACATCTTCAATATTTGAACACAGCAGACATCTCACGTCAATGATATGGCGCCTTTTTGGAAGCACCATCTAACCCTCCATGTGTTCTTGCTGGCAGTGGTTTACTAACCCGTTTCCGAACGATTGCATCTTGGTATATGTACAATATTTAACAACCTGCACAAATCTCGAAATAAGTGAACTTGGCAAGTTGCAGTTCTTACAAGCGACATTTTCAGGCACAATATGAGGTTCTTACTTCTTCCGCACTAAGAATCATTATAGACCGAAACAAACTCTTATACAAGGACCAGAGCACCTAGCTTTCATAGTAAATGCTGAAGCGGAAATATTATAGGACTCCAGAGTTCGCTAAAGTCAGAGATAAACTCAGCTGAAGTTTTTACCAAGGACCTAACTGCGTTGGCAAAGACGGATTGAATTCATTGCAAACAAGGGCTCCAGCGTTGGTCGAATAAATGTTTATTACAGCATATCGCTTTCTATTACAGAGTGATTATCTTTAGCGCAAGACTAAACCCAGTAAACTCACACGATCATGCATAAAATATAACACCAAACTTAGGTATTTATAATGAAGAACATGTCAACTAGCAGATAAAGTTCACACTCTGAGTCTTCTTACCTGCTCGCTGGCATGTTCTTCTTTGTGAACAACTATGTTTGAAGTTATATTTTGTGCATGATTGTATGAGTCCACTGTACTTAGTCTTGCACTGAAGATGATCATCCGTGATTTAAATCCGTATGCAGTCATAAAAAAAAGTTTCAACTTTATATGACCAATGCTGGAGTTTTTCTCGTTTGTAACACTTGTTGCGTGGTCGTGGTGCACAAATTTCTTAATGGAATCTAAACTCGGGATTGAATTCAGTTCGCGGTAGCTTGTTTCTTGCTGGCAGAAGTAGTTGATCTTGTAGTGAAATTAAAGTAGATGATTACTGTGATTCATCATTGATACACAATCCGAATTAACCAACTATTTTCTCCTTTTTCTGACCCCTGATTCAAATGAATATACTGCTTGACAAAAGAAGTGCTGCACTCATAAGGGAACGAAACGAAAATTCATAGGCTGAGAGGGTCTCTGGTGGTTTTTCATTGCTTGAAATCGAGTCAAGTACACAAAAACTCTAGTAGTATGTCTTACCAGTGCGACATTTCACCTCCTGGCCTGGGTTCATTTATTGAATCGTTTAGGAAGAGTACAGTGATTTTTATGAGGGAAATGACCTCTCGATTATGTCCCATAAATTATAGAGAAACAACAGTCGCCATTACTTCACATAAAAAATTTCAGTCTTGTTTCGAATAAGTACACTCATGCAATTATATTTTGTGGTGACTGAGCCGTGGTAAAAATTGCTGTTTTGAAGAGCGCGCCATAGCGCGTAGTGTGAAGCAGCCGCTGTCCGTTTCTGGCGGTGGCGCCGCTGTGGCAATTGCAGCTTTGGTGTCTCTCTCTAGTGGGAAAGGGGAAAGTTTGCCTGTTCTCGTGCATTTAAGGCGCGCTATGAGCTCGTCAGTCGGAGTTATTCTCTCGTCCCCAGCTTGCTAGTCTGTCTCTCGTCCGCATTTCTTAGGCTGTTAGTGTCGGCCGCCAGTCTGCTCTAGTTTGCTCAGGCAATGGTCATTGGCGGTTGAATCGAACGGTTGGTAGGTCGCGCACTGAGACACAAGATGACTTGTCCGTCTTGAGCGTCGGCGCGTGTGAGGTCGCCACGTGAGTCCAGTGGGCCGCGCCGTATAGCGAGGGGTAGTGGCATCGCGGTCGGCACGAGAGCAACAGGAGTCAACTCACGACATCAGTCCGGCCGGTGCGAGCTGCGACGCCGTGGTGTAACTGGTTCTCCGAGCGCTTCTGGGCCCCTTCAGTTACCATTTTGTGGAGCTTGGCTCGGTCCTTTCCGGGTGCAGGGATGTCGTTAGGGCAGTGGCCGTGTTTCCTCTGCATGGTTGGGTCCGAGCCAGTATTTCCGCCGTCGTGTGTCGGGAAGTGAGTGGGAGACGCACCGGCAGGGCAGTCGCGACGGAGCAGCAGTCGCGACGGAACATCGGCCAGTCGGTCGGTTGGAGCGGACCAGGAGAGACGGGAGATCGGCGCGCCATCCTGCGTCCGTTGAAGCGGCTGGCAGCGGAGGGTACGGGAGACCGATTTGGGGGTGCTGCTCCAGGTCTTCTCGAGAAATCACAGTTTATCAGAAGTTAGGTGATTGGTGATATGTTCTGTGATTTACTCGTCCCCCACTTGCTCGCCTGTCTCTCGTCCGCATTTGTTATGCAGTTAGTGACTGTCTGTCGCTCGGAGCTGCCTCTGTCATGTTTGTCGGATCCACTGAGTTAACGAATTTATTGCTTGGAGTGTAACGGCCTAATTACTGAAATATGTTTTTATCTTGCCTATCATCTTGAGAGGCGGTATATGTGTACTGTAGAGCAGGTTAACTCGTTTGGCCAACCTTGTATAATTTTATATAAGATTGCATTTTATGGGCTTTTATTTAAATGGTCATTTTAGTATATAACGTTGCCACTTCCACCGTAAGACTTTCTTAGAAGTTAAAATCAAGTTGCACCTTCGGTGGCAAGTTAATCTTTTAATTTTAGTGTTTTGTACCATTTCCATCCCTCCTACGGGGTGCATAGTTTGTGTGCTTGTGTGAATTGTTAAAACTTTTACTTTAAGGTAATCTGGTGTGTTGCAGATTTGCACCTGTGGAGTCTTTCAGAGGTTGTAGTGAGCGGTCGTGACTACGGCTGTGTCAAAAGGGAGCGGCAAGGTTCTCAGCCCGAAAGCTCATACACTGCCTCTGAATAAATTATAACTTGATATTTAGAGGGTGCTTTCTGCTTATAATTTTAAATCTGTTTCTTTCTTTTTTAAAAAAAAGCTTTTAGGAATAAAATTCCAATTTGTTAAAATCAATTTGATTTTGATTTCATCACTTACTCCCTGGCAACTACTTCCACGTTCACATAGTGTGATTAAATGTGTTAATGTTCTTCATGAATCGCTAGTAAATAAGAAATGTTCAAATGTGTGTGAAGTCTTATGGGACTTAACTGCTAAGGTCATCAGTCCCTAAGCTTACACACTACTTAACCTAAATTATCCTAAGGACAAACACACACACCCATACCCGAGGGAGGACTCGAACCTCTGCCGGGACCAGCCACACAGTCCATGACTGCAGCGCCTTAGACCACTCGGCTAATCCTGCTCGGAAAATCCTTATTAGATTTGGCTTCGAGTCTGAGAAATAGTGTTGACGTCAAATGAGAGTCTCGTACCAAGGGAATTAACAAGAAATGGATCAGATAGTCCCAGGGTACAGAAAACAAGTCAGGG
This sequence comes from Schistocerca americana, assembly GCF_021461395.2. Classification (NCBI taxonomy): domain Eukaryota; kingdom Metazoa; phylum Arthropoda; class Insecta; order Orthoptera; family Acrididae; genus Schistocerca; species Schistocerca americana. The sequence goes on from NC_060120.1 coordinate 81,750,833, forward strand.
CACTCTTGCAAAGGCAACTAAAATATCCTAATTGGCGACGTTTTACAGAATCTCGAGACTTAGTTCTGTTTAGGCAGTTAGCCTCCTCCAGTTAGGTAAATAGCGGGCTTGTACCCACATTCCGACTCAGTTACATACATTTAGAAAATGATTCCACACTTGCACACGACATTTACTCTAGTTACAGACTGGTGGGAACACAGATTCCGTCCTGGGTGGTAAATGAGAGACTGATGACCATAGATGTTTAGTCTCATTAAGTCCATAACCGTCATTAACGAGCATCATCGAAAATTATCGCGAACTTCAATTCAATCGCTATTAATAGTCTTCATAATAAATCTCCGCCTCTAAATACGGCAGTAAATCTAAATGCATTGTTGTACGAAGGACGGCTAAAAGCGAATGCAACACCTTTTTCTGAAAGCAGCTTATTTTTAATTAAGAGTGCAATATATCATATTATTCCCCACTCTTCTGGCTACAAAAGGGGCATTCAATAAGTAATGTAACACTTTTTTTTTCTCGGCCGATTTCTGATGAAAAAACGCGGAAGTTTTTTTTTTTGTTTTTTTTTTTGTTTTTTTTTTTGGACATTGTGGAATATTCCTTCTTCAGCCCCTATTTTTCCAGGCAGTTCCGATAGGTGGCGGCACTCTACATTGCCTTCTAAATGGTGTCTGTAATGGAGATGCGTTCCAAGCAGAGTGATATCACTGAGTTTCTATGACGGGAAATCAGAGCATTTCAGATATTCAGAATAGCCCTTGCAGAGACATAAGCTCCGTTCAATGCGACGGACTTTCGCCGCCTTAGTGTGAGGGTCTGTCCGCCCCAAGTAGCTGAGTGATCGCCGGCACGGTAGCTCAGCGTGTTCGGCCAGAGGGCTGCTCGCCCTCCGTAATAAAAAAAACTGAGTAAAGGAGTCAATGATCAACGCGAACGGATGTCCGCTCAGACCAAACGCAACAAACAATACCGAACAACATGACGAAGAAGACGAAAAGAAGAAGAAATAAAAGTGGTCAGCGCGACAGCGTGTCAATCCTAAGGGCCCAGGTTCGATTCCCGGCTGGGTCGGAGATTTTCTCCGCTCAGGGACTGGGTGTTGTGTTGTCCTAATCCTCAACATTTAATCCTCACCGACGCTCAAGTCGCCCAAGTGGGCTAAAATCGGAAGACTTGCACCCGGCGAACGGTCTACCCGACGGGAGGCCCTAGTCACACGACATTTACATTTTACTGTATGCCCGCGTGGTATTACTTTACTGGTCCACGTCGGAGCCAACGTCTTTCTGCATCAATAACCTCCCCATCATTCACGTACTGACTCTCGTGGAGTGCATCCTTCATCGGGTCAGACAGATGGAGGTCGGAAGGTGCTCACACCTTCCGACTTGTAGGGCTGATGGGAAAGAACAGTCCAATGTAGTTTTGTGAGCTCCTCTCCAGTGCGCAGATTTGTGGAGAAGGAGAAGTTCGCTTACATATCTGAGACGAGGAACATGCTGAAGTCGTTTCTACAATTTCCTGAGCACAATACACTTCCGAGTTGATCGCTGCACGATAAAGGAGGACATCAAACAGAATAACTCCTTCAAGTCCCAATGATCGTGATCCGTCGATCACCTCGAATCAGTCTGTTCACACGTTCTAACTTAGCCGGCCGGCACATGGGACATAGGACAGGTTTGCGCGAGCTCGTTGCGATGATGACAGATTCCACGCCCAACGACTCACTGTGCTTTTGTTCACTAGCAGGTCTCAGTAGACATTCTGCAACGGTCTACAAATATCAGAAATGCTTTGTTTTTCGCCAAAAAAATGGAAAAAAAGACAGTCAGTTCTGTCACTGAGTTTCATTTTTTTCTTCTTTTCTTATTTTTCCTTTCTTTTCCTCTACTTGGAACGCACCATCTAGAAGGCTATTATAGTGCCGCCACCTACCAGAACTTCCTGAAACGATAGGGAGTGAAGCGGCAATATTCTGCAATGTTTTCCGTTTTCTCATCCGAAATCGTCCGACAAAAAAAAAAAAGAGTTTCATTAGTTGTCGAACGCTCCTCGTACATACCAGCGCCAAGACACAATCAGTCCTCCATTGCACTTAAGAGATGTTAATGTAACTGATGACAGAGCTAACAAACACGGATTTTCTAAATTCCTTCACAAAGTAAGATGCAATAAATATTCCTGAATTAAATAATAGCTGCCAAAATGAGTAATTTGGAAGTAGATAGCGAATTAAATTAAGTTACTTAATAAAGGCAGGGAGCGAGGTGGGGCAGTGGTTAGCACACTGGACTCGCATTCGGGAGGACGACGGTTCAATCCCACATCCGGCCATCCTGATTTAGGTTTTCCGTGATTTTCCTAAATTGTTTCAGGCAAATGCCAGAATGGTCGCTTTGAAAGGGCACGACCGAGTTCCTTTCCCATCCTTCGCTAATCTGATGGTGCCGATGACCTCGCTGTTTGGTCCACTTCCCCCAGATCAACCAACCACCGTAATAAAGGCAAATCATCCGAAGGCCATAGCCGACTTCCTTCCCCGTCCTTCCCTAATCCTATGGGACCGTTGACCTCTGTTTGGTCCCCTTCCTCCGAACTAACCAACCAACTTAATGAAGGCAAGCCATCCGACTCACATTGTATTATCCTTTCTGAGTACGTTGATTAAATAGCTCCATTTTTAGTTTTCCTTGAGACTGGAAAGACTCACAGGTACCACCAACACACAAGGAAGGAAATAGAAATGACCCGCTGAGTTATAGACCTATATCATTGACACCGATCTGCGGTAGGATTTGGGGGCATATACTAAGTCCTAACATCAGGAAAAAAACTATAAGAAAATGATGAACTGATACATATCCAGTACTTACTCAGACAATATAGTTATCCTGAAACAAAACTGGTTCTTTATTCAGACAAAGTAATGTTTGCCATTGACAGACGTCCTGAAGCTGATTCTATATTTGCAGATTTTCGGAAAGTTTTTGATACTCATTCACATAAGTGGCTCCTAATCATATTGAGCGCCTATTGAAAATTGTCTCAATTGCACTAGTAGATTCGTAATTTCCTGGCAAAATTGACTCTCTGCCATTCCTAATGCATACAAACGATTTAGGTGACAATTTGAACAGCCTTCATACGTTGTTTGCTGATGATTTTATAGTCTAGTAAAATCATCAGAAGATCAAAACGACTTGCAAAATGATTCAGATAAGCTACCTTTGTGATGCTGAAAGCGGCAATTTATCCTAAACAATTAAAAATTTAAGGTCTTTCACACCAGTGCCGCGAAAGTACTTTAAACTTCGGTTAAGCGATCAATAACCGAAATTGAAACGTCATCAGTTCAACGAAGTATTGAAGGGTAACAGCAACCTGGAACTTAAATTTGAGCCGTCGTATAGAAAATATCGTGGCGAATGCAAACCAAAGACTGTGCTTCATTGCCAGAAAAATTAAGAGATTTAACGAATCTTCTTAACAGACTGTCTATATTTCGCATGTCCATGTTCTGAAGTATTGCTGTACATGATATCAACCACATCAGACACGATTGATGGAGGAAATTGAAAAAGTTAAATGAAGTGCAGCTCTTGAAAAAGGACAGTTGGGCTTGAAATAATTAAAAAAATGGAGTTTTTCGTCCCGGTGGGATCTTTCCACAAAATTTCTGTCACAAACTATCTTATCTTAGAATGAAAATACAGTTTTTTCTCACCCAGAAAAGAAAATATTTTGTTGACTCCACCCTATTTAGGGAGAAATGGCCATCAGGAAAAAAATAAGACACATCCGAGATCGCACGGAGAGATTTATGTGCTCATTTTTCCCTGTAGGTGAAGCATTCAATCGATCAAGCTTCATGAAATGATGATTATACACCAGTAAGTAAATGTAAATAAGGAAGCTAACCAGTGGTCTTGTGCCAAGCGCCAAGAAAGGCAAGGTTCAACAAAATGGTTTCTAGATAGGTCTGTTGGAACTGATATAGCAGGTTATTGGAGTCATGTTACAGAAACGGTGAAAAGTTGTAAAGGAACAAATTTTTAACGATATGCTGTGTTTATGTGTAAGAGATGGTACGTTCAATTGTGTCTAAATAAGAGAATTAATAGTTTCAGAAAATTTCGCGAATAAGGCTATATTCTATTATACATAATTACTTCCCCCTCCTATGAACCATAGACCTTGCCGCTGGTGGGAAGGCTTGCGTGCCTCAGTGATACAGATGGCCGTACCGTAGGTGCAACCGCAACGGAGAGGTATCTGTTGAGAGGTCAGACAAACGTGTGGTTCCTGAAGAGGGGCAGCAGCCTTTTCAGTAGTTGCAGCGGCAACAGTCTGGATGATTGACTGATCTGGCCTTGTAACACTAACCAAAACGGCCCTGCTGTGCTGGTACTGCGAACGACTGAAAGCAAAGAGAAACTACAGCCGTAATTTTTCCCGACGGCATGCAGCTTTACTGTGTGGTTAATGTGATGATGGCGTCCTCTTGGGTAAAATATTCCGGAGGTAAAATAGTCCCCCATTCGGATCTCCGGGCGGGGACTACTCAAGAGGACGTCGTTATCAGGAGAAAGAAAACTGGCGTTCTACGGATCGGAGTGTGGAATGTCAGATCCCTTAATCGGGCAGGAAGGTTAGAAAATTTAAAAAGGGAAATGGATAGGTTAAGTTAGATATAGTGGGAATTAGTAAAGTTCAGTGGCAGGAGGAGCAAGACTTTTGGTCAGGTGAATACAGGGTTATAAATACAAAATCAAATAGGGGTAATGCAGGAGTAGGTTTAATAATGGATAAAAAAAATAGGAGTGCTGGTAAGCTACTACAAACAGCATAGTGAACGCCTTGTTGTGGCCAAGATAGACACGAAGCCCACGCCTACTACAGTAGTACAAGTTTATATGCCAACTAGCTCTGCAGATGATGAAGAAATTGATGATGTGTATGATGAGATAAAAGAAATTATTCAGGTAGTGAAGGGGGACGAAAATTTAATAGTCATGGGTGACTGGAATTCGACAGTAGGAAAAGGGAGAAAAGGAAACTTAGTAGGTGAATATGGATGGGGGGTAAGAAATGAAAGAGGAAGCCGCCTGGTAGAATTTTGCACAGAGCATAACTTAATCCTAGCTAACACTTGGTTCAAGAATCATGAAAGAAGGTTGTATACATGGAAGAATCCTGGAGATACTAGAAGGTATCAGATAGATTATATAATGGTAAGACAGAGATCTAGGAACCAGGTTTTAAATTGTAAGACATTTCCAGGGGCAGAAGTGGACTCTGACCAATATCTATTGGTTATGCACTGTAGATTAAAACTGAAGAAACTGCAAAAAGGTGGGAATTTAAGGAGATGGGACCTGGCTAAACTGACTAAACCGTAGGATGTACAGAGTTTCAGCGAGAACATAAGGGAACAGTTAACAGGAATGGGGGAAACAAATACAGTAGAAGAAGAATGGGTAGCTCTGAGGGATGAAGTAGTGAAGGCAGCACAGGATCAAGTAGGTAAAAAGACGAGGGCTAGTAGAAATGCTTGGGTAACAGAAGAAATATTGAATTTAATTGATGAAAGGAAAAAATATAAAAATGCAATAAATGAAGCAGGCAAAAAGGAATACAAACGTCTCAAAAATGAGATCGACGGGAAGTGCAAAATGGCTAAACAGGTATGGGCAGAGGACAAATGTAAGGATGTAGAGGCTTATCTCACTAGGGGTAAGATAGATACTGCCTACAGGAAAATTAGAGAGACCTTTGGAGAAAAGAGAGTCACTTGTATGAATATCAAGAGCTCAGATAGATACCCAGTTCTAAGCAAAGAAGGGAAGGCAGAAAGGTGGAAGGAGTATATAGAGGGTCTATACAAGGGCGATGTTCTTGAGGGCAATATTATGGAAATGGAAGAGGATGTAGATGAAAATGAAATGGGAGATGCGATACTGCGTGAAGAGTTTGACAGAGCACTGAAAGACCTGAGTCGAAACAAGGCCCCGGGAGTAGACAACATTCCATTAGAACTACTGACGGCCTTGGGAGAGCCAGTCCCGACAAAACTCTACCATCTGGTGAGCAAGATGTATGAGACAGGCGAAATACCCTCACATTTTAAGAAGAATATAATAATTCCAATCCCAAAGAAAGCAGGTGTTGACAGATGTGAAAATTACCGAACTATCAGTTTAATAAGTCACAGCTGCAAAATAATAACGCGAACTCTTTACAGACGAAAGGAAAAACTTTTAGAAGCCGACCTCGGGGAAGATCAGTTTGGATCCCGTAGAAATGTTGGAACACGTGAGGCAATACTGACCTTACGACCTATCTTAGAAGAAAGATTAAGGAAAGGCAAATCTACGTTTTTGACATTTGTAGACTTAGAGAAAGCTTTTGACAATGTTGACTGGAATACTCTCTTTCATTGGTGGCTTAGCACACTGGACTCGCATTCGGGAGGACGACGGTTCAATCCCGTCTCCGGCCATCCTGATTTAGGTTTTCCGTGATTTCCCTAAATCGTTTCAGGCAAATGCCGGGATGGTTCCTTTGAAAGGGCACGGCCGATTTCCTTCCCAATCCTTCCCTAACCCGAGCTTGCGCTCCGTCTCTAATGACCTCGTTGTCGACGGGACGTTAACTACTAACCACCATCATTGGTGGCAGGGGTTAAATACAGGGAGCGAAAGGCTATTTACAATTTGTACTGAAACGAGATGGCAGTAATAAGAGTCGAGGGGCATGAAAGGGAAGCAGTGGTTAGGAAGGGAGTGAGACAGGGTTGTAGCCTCTCCCCGATGTTATTCAATCTGTATATTGAGCAAGCAATAAAGGAAACAAGAAAAATTCGGAGTAGGTATTAAAATCCATGGAGAAAAAATAAAATCTTTGAGGTTCGCCGATGAAATTGTAATTCTATCAGAAACAGCAAAGGACTTGAAAGGGCAGTTTAACGGAATGGACAGTGTCTTGAAAGGAGGATATAAGATGAACATCAACAAAAGCAAATCGAGGTTAATTGAATGTAGTCGAATTAAGTCGGGAGATGCTGAGGAAATTAGATTAGGAAATGAGACACTTAAAGTAGTAAAGGAGTTTTGCTATTTGGGGAGAAAAATAATTGATGATGGTCGAAGTAGAGAGGATATAAAATGTAGACTGGCAATGGCAAGGAAAGCGTTTCTGAAGAAGAGAAACTTGTTAACATCGAGTTTAGATTTAAGTGTCAGGAAGTCGTTTCGAAAGTATTTGTATGGAGTGTAGCCATGTATGGAAGTGAAACATGGACGATAAATAGTTTGGACAAGAAGAGAACAGAAGCTTTCGAAATGTGGTGCTACTGAAGAATGCTAAATATTAGATTGGTAGATCACATAACTAACGAGGAGGTATTGAATAGAATTGGGGAGAAGAGTTTGTGGCACAACTCGAAAAGAAGAAGGGACTGGTTGGTAGAACATGTTCTTAGGCATCGAGGGATCACAAATTTAGCATTGCAGGGCAGCGTGGAGGGTAAAAGTCGTAGAGGGAGACCAAGAGATGAATACACTAAGCAGATTCAGAAGAATGTAGGTTGCAGTAAGTACTGGGAGATGAAGAAGGTTGCACAGGATAGAGTAGCATGGAGAGCTGCACCAAACCAGTCTCAGGACTGAAGACCACAACGACAACAGCATAATTACTTCAAATGCATGCCACCATGTAACATTAATTTTTAATTGTTTAAACCCTATCAGTGTATTGTAAAACGTTAAATAAAAATATTTTAATAAGGGAAGTGTTGTAAGGGCTCAGTTTCTCAAATGCTCTTGTCACAAATATACGACATACCAAGTCATACCTAACAGGTATAATACATCGTTGATTTAACCTTATGAACTCTATAGTACTTCACTATTGGTTACAAAATATGATTTTCTTATTTTTTTTTCAAGTAGAACTTTAATGTCCATTAATACATTATCGGAAAAAAATCTCATCACCAAGAAATAAATTATGTAGGCTAATGAAATTTCGGACGTTCATTCGTCTAGGTAACATATTAAAGCGATTAACGGTGCAAGTTCTGAGAAAAGCCGTTGCAAATGTGAAATGCTGGTACATTAATAACTGGTGTAACCACCAGATTGTTGAATGTAAACTCGGAAACGTCGTACAGGTTCCGAATGTCGGTTTGTGGGATGGAGTCACCTTCAGGCTGCTCCATCGGTATGTAGGGGTGGCGGAGAATCCGAGGCATAGCAATCGGTGTTGACTGTTTCTTCCACGAGTTCTGTACCCGTGGCACCTCCTAGTGTACCTGACACAGTGGATCTGCCGTCACAGCAGGGTGAATGGCGGATGGTAATGCGTTCGCGTCGCTCGATGTGGAGGACCAATATGGAGACTGGCTGTCTAGCCTCGCCCATTGACCCTGTGAGGGGACAGCTGGCTGCTCCTTCAGCAGGATTCGAGTAGGCGTGGGGGAAGAGGGGTTTATTAGTTATCGGGAGCTCCAACTTAGGCGCGTTATGAAGCCTATTAGGAAGATATCGTTCAGGGCTGAGAACAAAAGTAATGTTGTGCATTCGGTATGTCTACTGTGGGGCCTCATCCGAAATGTGCCTGCAGCTATCGAGCGAGCGGGGTGCAGTCATCTGCCAGTTATAGCTCACGTTGGCACCAACAACGCCTGTCCCATGGGATCTGAAGCCATCCTCAGTTCATACAAGCAGCTGCCTGTCGCTTGGGTTCTGAGGCCATACTCATTTCATGAAGGCAGCTGGCGGAAGTGGTGAAGGTTGCTGGCCTCGCATGTGGGGTACAATCAGAGCTCGCAATTTTCAGCATTTTTACCGGAGTTGATCGGAATCTTTGGTTTGGCTGCAGATTTCTAGACCTGCATTATCGGCTGGGGATTTGTAGGCCTACCCTTGATAGATCAGGGGTGCACTACACAAAGCAAGCAGACTACTCGGCTACATAGCAGTCCGAGGTACTATGATGAACAGTCGCCAGTTGATGCGCAGCAAAGGAAGTTAGTTCGCTTTCAGAGTAAATACACTTCGATTGCCAAAATTTTATCGGTAACCTGTCGAAGTATTCGTAACAGAGTTCCCGAATTTGCTGCCCTCCAGGAAAGTTTTCGCCCTCCGATTATTCTCTGGACCAAGAGCTGGCTGGAGCCTTAAGTGGGAAGCTCTGAGACATTTAGCGAGTCATGGAATGTATAGCGGAAAGACATATTAGGTGCCATTGGAGGGGGAGTGTCCATTGCAGTTGTCAAAACTATTGTGTCGATTGAGGTCGAAGGTGTCTAGCGGCTTGTAAAAGGTTTGCTGGATGGCTTTACCGGCCACCTGACTCTGCTGTGAGAGTTCTATAGTTACTCAAAGAAATGTTATGGTCAGTATCACGTAAATACCCAGATCATGCAGTACTAGTTGGAGGTGACTTTAACTTATCGAGTGTAGATGGAATGTCTATGGATGCACTGCGGGGATACACAGAGACAATAGTGCCAAGTGTTTCTGAACATGTTTTCTGAAAACTTCTTTTGCGACTAGTTCGGTAGCCCACACGCAATGGAAATATGTTACACCATGTAAGTACAAATGGGCCGGAAATTATCGACAACAGCAGAGTAGAAACGGGGAATACGATCATGATGTCGCTATCATAACCACAATTACTAAAGTTAATAAATCAGTTAAGAAGGATAGGAGAATTTTTCTGTTAGAAAAAGCAGATAAGCAGTTTTTAGCATCTCACTCAGATAGTGAAATGACATCACTTATTTAAAGTGAGATGGACGTAGAGGAACTATAGCAAAGTTTAAGCTGATTGTGACTAGTGGTCTGAAGACTTATGAGCCTAGTAAGTAAATTAAGGACAGGAAAGACCCACTATGGTTTAATACCGAGATTTGGGGAATGCTGTGGAAGCAGAGGCTGTTGCACTTCTGGCTCAAAAGAGAACGCACAAATGGTGACAAGTAAAGTTTAGTTGAAATTTATGTGTCTGTGAAAATATCTGTACTTGATGCATACAACAACTATCACCTTCATTCCTTAGAAAAAGATCTGTCAGAGAACCGGAGAAAATTCTGGTCCTGTGAAAAATCGATAAGTGAGTCTAAGGCTTCCATCCAGTCACTTGTTGATGAATGTGGTGTGGCAGCTGAAGGTATCAAAACGAAAGCCGAAGTTCCACGTTCACATAGCAGAATCGTACAAACATACCGTTGCTTGGCCATCGAACAAACTCCGGTATGAGCAACATAGTAATAAATATCCCTGGCGTAGAGAAACAATGGAAAGAGTTGAAAACAAACACCAGGACCCGATGGAATACCGAGAGCTTTCTACAGCAATGGCCCCTTAACTAACTTACATTTATCGCAAATCTCTCGCCCAGTGCAAAGTACCAACCCACTGGATGAATACGCAGGTGACTCCAGTATATAAGAAAGATAAAAGAACAGACCCACAAAATAACAGACCAATGTCCCTAACTTCTGTCTCCCGCAAAATCCTTGAACACACTCTCAGTTCGCAGGCAATAAATTTGTTTAAGACCGAGAATCTTCATTCCACGAATTAGCAGGGTTTTAGAAAGCATCGCTCGTGTGAAACTTAGCTTGCCCTCTATTCGCATGATATACTATGAACTATGGATGAAGGTGAAGAGGCAGATTACATATTTCTAGATTTCCGGAAAGCGTTTGACACGGCGTCCCACTGCACGCTGTTGAAGGAGATACGAGCATATGGAACAGGTTCATAGATAACGGCTGGAAGACTTTTCTCAATGGCGAGTGTTCATCATAGACAAGGAAATCGTCACGAGTGTCCCCAGGGATGTGTGATAACTCCTCCCGAACAGGCCATGAAGGCTCAAAGGTACCGACCGGCCGCCATGTCATCTTCAGCCGACAGGCGTCACTGGATGCGGATATGAAGGGGCATGTGGTCAGCACACCGCTCTCCCGGCCGCATGTCAGTTTCCGAGACCGGAGCCGCTACTTCTCAATCTAGCTCCTCAGTTTGCCTCACAAGGGCTGAGTGCACCCCGCTTGCCAACAGCGCTCGGCAGACCGGAGGGTCACCCAGCCCGACAGCGCTTAACTTCGGTGATCTGACGGGAACCGGTGTTACCACTGCGGCGAGGCCGTTGGCAGGGATGTTTGACAGGGCCGCTATTGTTCTCTATGTACTGTATACAGGGTGTGACAAAATGGTACGGCCAAACTTTCAGGAAACATTCCTCACACACAAAGAAAGAAAATATGTTATGTAGACATGTGTCCGGAAACGCTTCCTTTCCATGTTAGAGCTCATTTTATTACTTCTTTTCAAATCACACTAATCATGGAACGGAAACACACAGCGACAGAACGTACCTGCGTGACTTCAAACACTTTGTTACAGGAAATGTTCAAAATGTCCTCCGTTAGCGAGGATACATGCATCCACCCTCCGGCGCATGGGATCCCTGATGCGCTGATGCAGCCCTGGAGAATGGCGTATTCTATCACAACCGTCCACAATACGAGCACGAAGAGTCTCTACATTTGGTACCGGGGTTGCGTAGACGAGAGCTTTCAAATGCCCCCATAAATGAAAGTCAAGAGGGTTGAGGTCAGGAGAGCGTGGAGGCCATGGAATTGGTTCGCCTCTACCAATCCATCGATCACCGAATCTTTTGTTGAGAAGCGTACGAACACTTCGACTGAAATGTGCAGGTGCTCCATCGTGCATGAACTACATGTTGTGTCGTACTTGTAAAGGCACATGTTCTAGCAGTACAGGTAGAGTATCCCGTATGAAATCATGATAACTTGCTCCATTGAGCGTAGGTGGAAGAAAATGGGGCCCAATCAAGACATCACCAACAATGCCTGCCCAAACGTTCACAGAAAATCTGTGTTGATGACGTGATTGCACAATTGCGTGCGGATTCTCGTCAGCCCACACATGTTGATTGTGAAAATTTACAATCTGATCACGTTGGAATGAAGCCTCATCCGTAAAGAGAACATTTGCACTGAAATGAGGATTGACACATTGTTGGATGAACCATTCGCAGAAGTGTACCCGTGGAGGCCAATCAGCTGCCGATAGTGCCTGCACACTCTGTACATGGTACGGAAACAACTGGTTCTCCCGTAGCACTCTCCATACAGTGACGTGGTCAACGTTACCTCGTACAGCAGCAACCTCTCTGACGCTGACATTAGGGTTATCGTCAACTGTACGAAGAATTGCCTCGTTCATTGCAGGTGTCCTCGTCGTTCTAGGTCTTCCCCAGTCGCGAGTCATAGGCTGGAATATTCCGTGCTCCCTAAGACGCCGATCAATTGGTTCGAACGTCTTCCTGTCGGGACACCTTCGTTCTCGAAATCTGTTTCGATACAAACGTACCGCGCCACGGCTATAGGCCCGTGCTAATCCCTACATCAAGAGAACATCTGTCAACTCCGCATTTGTAAACATTGCACTGACTGCAAAACCACGTTCGTGATGAACACTAACCTGTTGATGCTACGTACTGATGTGCGTGATGCTAGTACTGTAGACCAATGAGTCGCATGTCAACACAAGCACCGATGTCAACATTACCTTCCTTCAATAGGGCCAACTGGCGGTGAATCGAGAAAGTACAGTACATACTGGCGAAACTAAAATGAGCTCTAACATGGAAATTGAGCTTTTCCGGACACATGTCCACATAACATCCTTTCTTTGTTTGTGTGTGAGGAATGTTTCCTGAAAGTTTGGCCGTACCTTTTTGTAACACGCTGTATATCAATGACTTGGCGGAAAGGGTGGGCAGCAAACTATGGTTGTTTGCTGATGATGCTTTGATGTACGGCAATGTGTAAAAGTTGAATGACAGTAGAAGACTTAGACACTATTTCAAGTTGGTTTCATGAATCAGAGATATCTCTAAATGTAAGTTAGTGCAGATGATTAATGTTAGTAATGTTCTGCTTGATACAGTCTCGTCGATAATAGCTAGGCGGAACGTGGCAGAACGGTATCAAATGGACCGAGCAAATGAGGGCGTAGTAAGGAAGGCGATTAGTTGACTTCGGTTTCTTGAGAGAATTTAGGAAAATTGCAGCTCATCTATAAGGGAGACGGCGTATACAACCTTAGTGCGACTCATTCTTGTGTAATGCTTGAGTCTGGGATCTTTACCAGGTCAGATTAAAGGAAGACATCCAAGCAATTCAGAGACATAGTGTTAGAGTTTTTACTCGTAGTTTCGAACAATACGCAAGTGTTACGGACATTCTATGGGAAATAAAATGGGAATCGCTGGAGGGAAGACGACATTCTTTTCGACGAACACTATTCAGAATGAAACTTCCTGGCAGATTAAAACTGTGTGCCCGACCGAGACTCGAACTCGGGACCTTTGCCTTTCGCGGGCAAGTGCTCTACCAACCGAGCTACCGAAGCACGACTCACGCCCGGTACTCACAGCTTTACTTCTGCCAGTACCTCGTCTCCTACCTTCCAAGCTTTACAGAAGCTCTCCTGCGAAACTTGCAGAACTAGCACTCCTGAAAGAAAGGATATTGCGGAGACATGGCTTAGCCACAGCCTGGGGGCTGTTTCCAGAATGAGATTTTCACTCTGCACACCTCGTCTCAGTTGGTAGAGCACTTGCCCGCGAAAGGCAAAGGTCCCAAGTTCGAGTCTCGGTCGGGCACACAGTTTTAATCTGCCAGGAAGTTTCATATCAGCGCACACTCCGCTGCAGAGTGAAAATCTCATTCTGGAAACATCCCCCAGGCTGTGGCTAAGCCATGTCTCCGCAATATCCTTTCTTTCAGGAGTGCTAGTTCTGCAAGTTTCGCAGGAGAGCTTCTGTAAAGTTTGGAAGGTAGGAGACGAGGTACTGGCAGAAGTAAAGCTGTGAGTACCGGCCGTGAGTCGTGCTTCGGTAGCTCAGTTGGTAGAGCACTTGCCCGCGAAAGGCAAAGGTCCCGAGTTCGAGTCTCGGTCGGGCACACAGTTTTAATCTGCCAGGAAGTTTCATATCAGCGCACACTCCGCTGCAGAGTGAAAATCTCATTCTGGAAACATCCCCCAGGCTGTGGCTAAGCCATGTCTCCGCAATATCCTTTCTTTCAGGAGTGCTAGTTCTGCAAGTTTCGCAGGAGAGCTTCTGTAAAGTTTGGAAGGTAGGAGACGAGGTACTGGCAGAAGTAAAGCTGTGAGTACCGGCCGTGAGTCGTGCTTCGGTAGCTCAGTTGGTAGAGCACTTGCCCGCGAAAGGCAAAGGTCCCGAGTTCGAGTCTCGGTCGGGCACACAGTTTTAATCTGCCAGGAAGTTTCATATCAGCGCACACTCCGCTGCAGAGTGAAAATCTCATTCTGGAAACATCCCCCAGGCTGTGGCTAAGCCATGTCTCCGCAATATCCTTTCTTTCAGGAGTGCTAGTTCTGCAAGTTTCGCAGGGGAGCTTCTGTAAAATTTGGAAGGTAGGAGACGAGGTACTGGCAGAAGTAAAGCTGTGAGTACCGGGCGTGCGTCGTGCTTCGGTAGCTCAGTTGGTAGAGCACTTGCCCGCGAAAGGCAAAGGTCCCGAGTTCGAGTCTCGGTCGGGCACACAGTTTTAATCTGCCAGGAAGTTTCACATCAGCGCACACTCCGCTGCAGAGTGAAAATCTCATTCTGGACTATTCAGAATATTTAGAAAACTGGCGTATACTGCCTCCAGCATACACGTTGCGCGTAAGGACCACGAAGATCAGATACCAGAAATTAGGGCTCATACATAGAAATACAGACAGTCGTTTTTCCTTCGCTCTATTTGCGAGTGGAACAGCAAAGGAAATGACTAGTGGTGGTACAGGGTACCCCGGGCTGCGTACCGTATGGTGGATTGGGGAATATCTATGTAGACATAGATGATGATGTAGATTGGAGTTCGATACCAGTTGGATTTGGTCAGTCAATACGGGATTGGTTAAAGCTGATTGTGGATGGCGTTGAGGTTGTTGTCCGATGTTGTCCCATGCATGCTCGGTTGGAGACAGATCAGGTGATCGAGCAGCTGAAGATAGTATGTCAACACCCTGTAGAGCATGCTGGGTTACAACAGCGGGCTGTGGGCGAGCGTTCACGCCCTGAAGTGCTGTTCATGAACGGCAACACAACAGGTCGAATTACCAGACGGCCGTGCAAATTTGAGATCAGTGCTCCTACTATCATACGAAATCGTACCCAGACCATAACTCCAGGTGTAGATGCGGGGTGTCTAGACTGTAGACAAGTTGGTTGCAGCCCGTCACCAAGCCTCCTCCTAACCGGCATACAGTCATCCCTGGCACTGAGGCAGAAGTGGCTGTTGTTGTTGTTGTTGTCTTCAGTCCTGAGACTGGTTTAATGCAGCTCTCAGTGCTACTCTATACTGTACAACCTAAATCCTTCTGAATCTGCCCTCCAATGCTAACTTTGTGATCCCTTGATGCCTCAGAACATGTCCTACCAACCGGTCCCTTCTTCTTGTCAAGTTGTGCCACAAACTCCTCTCCTCCCCAATTCTTTTCAATACCTCCTCATTAGTTATGTTATGTACCCATCTAATCTTCAGCATTCTTCTGTAGCCCCACATTTCGAAAGCTTCTATTCTCTTTTTGTCCAAACTATTTATCGCCCACGTTTCACTTCCATACATGGCTACAAACCATACAAATACTTTCAGAAACGACTTCCTGACACTTTAATCAATACTCGATGTTAACAAATTTCTCTTCTTCAGAAACGCTTTCCTTGCCATTGCCAGTCTACATTTTGTATCCTCTCTACTTCGACCATCATCAATTATTTTTGTCCCCAAATAGCAAAACTCCTTTACTACTTTAAGTGTCTCATTTCCTAATCTAATTCCCTCAGCATCACTCGACTTAATTCGACTACATTCCATTATCCTCGTTTTGCTTTTGTTGATATTCATCTTATATCCTCCTTTCAAGACACTGTCCATTCCGTTCAACTGCTGCAGATGTGGCATTCATTAGAAAATGCAACAGACCTCCGTCGTTCAATGGGCTCTCGCTTGGCAACGTTGAAGTCACAAATGGTGGTGGTTAACCGAGCGGTCTGGGGCGCTGCAGTCATGGACCGTGCGGCTGGTCCCGGCGGAGGTTCGAGTCCTCCCTTGGGCATGGGTGTGTGTGTGTTTGTCGTTTGTCCTTAGGATAATTTAGGTTAAGCAGTGTGTAAGCTTAGGGACTGATGACCTTAGCAGTTAAGTCCCATAAGATTTCACACACATTTTTGAACAAATGGTGGTGGTCTGAGGTCAGTGGAATGCTGGCGCCTGGCTCGGAGGTGTCGTTGAAGTAGCCGATTTGTTACAGCTCGTTGTGTGACTGTGGTGCCACCTGCTGCTCGATTTGCAGCTGCAGATGCCGTGCGATGCCCCAGAGCCATACACCTAACACGATGGTCTTCCCTCTTCGTAGTGGCACGTGGACGCCCGGAGCCACGTCTTTTTGCGACCGTACATTCCCTTGACCACCGCTGCCAGCAATCATTTTGAGTGGCTACATTCCCTCCGAGCCTTTCTGTAGTACTGCATAAGAAACATCCAGCTTCTCCTTGCCGTATTACACGACCTCCTTCAAACTCAATAAGCTGTTGATTATGGCTAACATCAATCCACCACTTCCAGTCTCAAAGGTAACTAACACTCACGACCGTTACAGCGCGTATTTAAAGCAAACCTGATTTGCATCCTCAAAGCCACTCTTACACTACTAGAGGGAAATATGTACAGACTTTCGCTTCGTTTCTCTCAGCCGCAGAAATCTATAAAAGTACAGAAATTTCAGATAATCCAAGATTATTTTATTTAGCCAATAAAGGACCCAGTCCACGTAATCCAACGACATTTCTCGACGACAGATGCCAATCCCCGTACAGCAGCTAAACGGTTTCCGTGTACGGTGCGGCACGGAAGCGCACAGATCGTTAAGCGCCGCGCGGAGTAAATGGCAGATTGCCGGCTGGCGCGCCCCCAGCGGCTGATCATCGCCGGTGTAACGACTCCGGAAATTACAGCGTCCAGTGGGCCGGCAGCGACTGCGACCGGGGGGCGCCCGCTGCCTTCATACGCGGATATTTAAATTCTAATCCAGCGCTAACAGGGAGTTTAAATAATCACCTGTGGGTGCGAGGGGCGCCCGTCTGCATTATTCATGGCAGGGACCATTTGAATTTGCAAACGCTGTGCCGCGCCGCGCAGGGCCTCCCAAACCACCCGCGTAGGCCCGCCGCCCGTAAACAGCCAACTAGCTCCGCCGCACCAGCACAGCCTGCAGGATGCGCCTCGCGCCGAACTGCTGGTGCGCCATTCCCGATTCAGCTGATGGTTTTCGGTAACGGCGCGCGACAACACCTGCAGGCGCTGTCAGCGGAACGAGGAATAAACTGCCGCTTGCGTCATGCTTAAGGGGACTTACTGTGAGCTAGACGCGGCTCGTAATTCCTCCAGTGCTTACGGCTACCAGTCTGTCGCCAGCCTCATTAAATAATCAACTGCTGGAGAATGCATCTTAGATTTTGTCCCCCACCCCCTTCCCCTGACCCCAAGCCTCCCCTTCCTCCCAACTGAATTGGTCATTGCAGAAAGGTCACGAGTCAACTTGTTTCACAAAAATATACACTAAAGGCCATTAAAACTGCTACACCAAGAAGAAATGCAAATGATAAACGGGTATTCATTCGACAAATATATATTATACTAGAACTGACATGTGATTAGAATTTCAGGCAATTTGGGTGCATAGATCCTGACCAATCAATACCCAGAACAACCACCTCCGGCCGTAATAACGGCATTGATACGCCTGGGCACTGAGTCAAACAGAGCTTGGATGGCGTGTACAGGTACAGCTGCCCATCCAGATTCAACACGATACCACAGTTCATCAAGAGTAGTGACTGGCGTATTGTGACGAGCCAGTTGCTCGGCCACCATTTTCAATTGGTGAGAGATCTGGGGAATGTGCTGGCCAGAGCAGCAGTCGAACATTTTCTGTATCCAGAAAGGCCCGTACAGGACCTGCAACATGTGGCCGAGCATTATCCTGCTGAAATGTAGGGTCTCGCAGGGATCGAATGAAGACTAGAACCACGGGTCGTAACACATCTGAGACGTAACGTCCACTGTTCAAAGTGCCGTCAATGGGAACAAGAGGTGACCGAGACGTGCACCCCATACCATCACGCCGGGTGATACGTCAGTATGGCGGTGACGAATACACGCCTCCAAAGTGCGTTCACCGCGATGTCGCCAAACACGGATATGACCATCATGACGCTGTAAACAGAACCTGGATTCATCAGAAAAAATGACGTTTTGTCATTCGTGCACCCAGGTTCGTCGTTGAGTACACCATCGCAGGCGCTCCTGTCTGTGATGCAGTGTCAAGGGTACGAGCCATCGTCTCCGAGCTGATAGTCCACGCTGCTGCAAACGTCATCGAACTGTTCGTGCAGATGGTTGTTGTCTTGCAAACGTCCCCATCTGTTGACTCAAGGATCGTGACGTGGCTGCACTATCCGTTACAGCCATGCGGATAAGATGCCTGTCACCTCGACTCCTAGTGATACGAGGCCGTTGGCATCCAGCCCGGCGTTCCGTATTGCCCACCTGAACCCACCGATTCCATATTCTCAGTCATTGGATCTCGACCAACGCGAGCAGCAATGTCGCGATACGATAAACCGCAATCGCAATAGGCTACAATCCGACCTTTATCAAAGTCGGAAACGTGGTGGTACGCATTTCTCCTCCTTACACGAGACATCACAACAACGTTTCACCAGGCAACGCCGTTCAACTGCTGTCTGTGAATGAGAAATCGGTTGGAAACTTTCCTTATGTCAGCGCGTTGTAGGTGTCGCCACCGGCGCCAACCTTGTGTGAATGCTCTGAGAAGCTAATCTTGCATATCACAGCATCTTCTTCCTGTGGGTTAAATTTCTCGTCTGTAGCACGTCATCTTCGTGGTGTAGCAATTTTAATGGCCAGTAGTGTATATACTGGAGGTTGGTGGTGAAGGGTAGCCAGATTAATACATATAACAACGATCTTAGTCAACCATCAAATGGCGTGACGATTAGAGCTCGAAGTCTTCACTCCATGTAGACAGGCCATGACACACTTATCCATGCCCTTTTTACAATTACTAAATTGAGTGGTGGCCTGTTGCTAATTTCATCGGTATTTTTTTCTTAAAACTTTAACAAACTGTAAAATCCGGGGCCGGCCGAAGTGGCCGTGCGGTTAAAGGCGCTGCAGTCTGGAACCGCAAGACCGCTACGGTCGCAGGTTCGAATCCTGCCTCGGGCATGGATGTTTGTGATGTCCTTAGGTTAGTTAGGTTTAACTAGTTCTAAGTTCTAGGGGACTAATGACCTCAGCAGTTGAGTCCCATAGTGCTCAGAGCCATTTGAACCATTTTTTGTAAAATCCGGCAAAAGGTTCACTGCAGAAGGTCCAAAAAATTTACGGAAGAATTAATGAATTTTCAGTGTATAGTGATAAGGAAAACAATGTCTATGGGCTGGAATTAAACAATGTGCAAAATTTACCGTTACGAATTGTTAGCGTACAGTATACCTTTTATTTGAGAAAGGTAGAGGTCAACGTTTTCGATATACATAATAAGATACGTAAACACTCACACATTTACAGGTACCCTGAAGGCGAAGCTAAGGAAGGTGGAAATGATGTTTGCTCCTTTCTCTACCATAATATCCACGAATATGATCCAAAAGATTTGAATGAGCTTCGCTTGTTATCCAACTATAACAGAATGATTCACTTATATTGAACACTTGTATTAATTCGGATGTGTAAGGAAATGGAACACTATTTCCCTATACAAGATCACAGTTTTCTCCCAAATGATAGAGAAATTCGTGAGCTATCATGACAGGACCTATATACTTGAAGAGTATGCCATGATGAACAAAACAAGGCATCAAATGAAGTCTCAGTAGAAACTGTTGACGGTGTTGCTTTGTTATTTAAAAACTGCTGGTCTATATATATATATATATATATATATATATATATATATATATATATATATATATATTGCCTCTATGAATGAAGAATTGGAAAATTTCTTTTTCCCCTTCTAAATGGATGCGTTTTCAGTATGATGCACATTATCCTGGGCAAGTGAAAAGAGTTCATTGATGGCGTTGTCACAGAGATATTTCAGCTGCTTTATACTTTCACTAAGGATCCCGTACTTCCCAGTGAGTTAGTATATCCAGAAAACACTATGCTCAAAAAAGATTAACTTGCTTTATTATTTTACTTCTGCGTTGTTATAAAAACGCAGATACAGCCATATGAATGTGAATAAAACAGTAGTAGCCTCATATCAGTTTTCAGTTCACAATATTTACTTATTTTGTAGTAAAAGCAACATGTTTTTCCAAGTATAGCTTTCATTTATTGTATTTTCATATCAGAAAGATCATGAGTCAATACTCGTATTTTTAAATTTCTTTTATGCTAGACTATAAACTGCAAAACAAACATACACACTGCTGCGCAGTCTTTGAAGACGCAATAACCATTGACATCAAAGTACCAATGAATACACGGATGGTTTATGCTGTAGGAAGTTTTTGCCTTCTCCTGTAAAATTTTACTGTTGTGACTCATGACTTTCTGAAATGACCAATTCACCTGTGTCTCCAAATACCATTTTTGGTGGTTCCGTCTGATACACACGTTGCAAAAACCTTCAAAATTCACCTC
The DNA here is from genome assembly GCF_021461395.2 of Schistocerca americana. Classification (NCBI taxonomy): domain Eukaryota; kingdom Metazoa; phylum Arthropoda; class Insecta; order Orthoptera; family Acrididae; genus Schistocerca; species Schistocerca americana. The sequence goes on from NC_060120.1 coordinate 81,771,642, forward strand.
AAATGCCTAAAGGAATTTTTTCCGTCTTTTGCAACTTTTGTATGAGACAGAGCCGACAAAAGCCGTATTTCTAGACCAAGAACAAAAGGCTCGGTTTAAAAAAGGGGCAAGACAATGCTGTGGTCTTTCACTCCTACTGTTCAATCTATACACAGCAAAACAGTTTACGGAAATAAAATGAGGGTTCAAGAATGACATTAAAATTTAGAAAAAAATGGTTCAAATGTCTCTGAACACTACGCGATTTAACATCTGAGGTCATCACTCCCCTAGAACTTAGAACTACTTAAACAAACTAACCTAAGGACATCACACACATCCATGCCCCTAGGCAGGATTCGAACCTGCGACTGTAGCGGTCGCGCGGTTCTAGACTGAAGTGCCTAGAACCGCTGGGCCACATCGGCCGGCTTAAAGTTCAAGGTAAAAGGAAACCATTGACAAGATTCGCTGATGACATTGCTATCCTCAGTGAAAGTTAAGAAGAATTACAGAATTTGTTGCATGGCATAAACCGTGTAATGAGTACAGAATACACACTGAGTGTTAATTTAAGAACGACGAAAGTAATGACAAGCAGTAGAAATGAAAACAGCCAGAAACTTAACGTCAGAAATGGGAATTACGGAGTAGACGAAGTCAAGAAATTCGTTAACTAGGCAGCAAAATAACTCGTGATGGACACAGTATGGGAGATTTTTTATAAGCAGACCATCACAGGCAAAAAAAGCATTCTTGGCCGAGAGAAGTCATCTAGTATCAAACATAGTTCTAAACGTGAGGAATATATTTCTGAGAACGTTCGTTTGGAGCACAGCATTGCGTGGGAGTGGAACATTGAGTGTGGGAAAACCGGGAAAGAAGAGAAACGAAGCATTTAAAACGTGATTCTACAGAAGAATGTTGAAAATTAGGAGGGCTGATAAGGTAAGGAACGAGGAGGTTCTCCAGAATCGGCGAGGAAAGGGATATATGGAAAACACTGACTGGAAGAAGGGACAGGATGGTACGACGTCTGTTAAGACATAAGGGAGTAACTTCCATGGTACTAGAGGGAGCTGCAGAGCGTAAAAACTTTAGAGGAAGACAGAGATTGGAAATAATTGAGCATGTAAGTTGCAAGCGCTACTCTGGGATTAAAAGACTGATACAGACGAGGAATCCTCTGGCGGGCCGCATCAAACCAATCCACATCAAACCATTTAGAAGAGTAACGACGGAAATGGAAAGAAGAAGTTGTTGTTATTGTTGTGGTCTTCAGTCCATAGACTGGTTTGATGCAGCTATCCATGCTACTCCATCCTGTGCAAGCTTCTTCATCTCCCAGTACCTACTGCAACCTGCATCCTTCTCTTGGTCTCCTTCTACGATTTTTACCCTCCACGCTGCCCTCCAGTACCAAATTGGTGATCCCTTGATGCCTCAGAATATACCCTACCAACCGATCCCTTCTTCAGGTCAAGTTGTGTTCTCTTCTCTCCAATTCTGTTCAGTACCTCCTCATTAGTTATATGATCTACCCATCTAATATTCAGCATTCTGCTGTAGCACCACATTTCGAAAGCAAATACTTTCAGGAACGACTTCCTGACACTTAAATCTATACTGGATGTTAAAAAATTTCTCTTCTTCAGAAGCGCTTTCCTTGCCATTGCCAGTCTACATTTTATACCTTCTCTACTTCGACCGTCAGCAGTTATTTTGCTCCCCAAATAGCAAAACTCATTTACAACTTTAAGCCTCTCATTTCCTAATCTAATTCCCGCAGCATCACCCGATTCAATTCGACTACATTCCATTAGACTCGTTTTACTTTCGTTGATGCTCATCTTATATCCTCCTTTCAAGACACTGCCCATTGCATTCAACTGCTCTTCCAGGTCCTTTGCTGTCTCTGGCAGAACTACAATGTCATCGGCGAACCTCAAAGTTTTTATTTCTTCTACGTGGATTTTAATTTCTACTCCTAATTTTTCTTTTCTTTCCTTTACTGCTTGCTCAGTTTACAGAATGAAGGTATCGGTCCTTAATCCGTGTCATACATTCAAACATACGTGAATGGTCGTCGGGCATTGTCTAGTGGTGATTTGTGTGGTTGCTGCGTAGATCCTTGTACAGGGTGAACTAGAACTGCTAGAACAAACTTACGGACGTTGTCCGGGGATACCACCCAAATGTTTTGGTAAGAGGGACCCACGGACTCTGGTGGCTCGTTAAGCGCAATAATGAAATTACATTGAGATCTCGGGTGTTCTTTCGGACATAAGCGTCGTACATGCTCAGAATTTTGACAACATGAGGTTGTCGTCATCAGATGATATGTGACACTGCCTGTCAAGTGGAACGTATCCAATATTTATATGTAATGCCTCTCCCTTTATGATAGATTCTGCGAGTCCTTTCCCATTAAAAACGTCCTGAGATGTTCCGTCATGGGTACGATGCTAGTGGCCTCTAGCTAGTGTTCCGCGAGCTGGTGTGCCTTCTCTAGGTGTTCGTCTGCCGTCCATTCCCATTTGAAACTTGCTGAGCGTTCTGTCTACGGGCCTGGTCCCACAATTAACCACTGCATTGGAAAATGCGGAGATGCTGGCCCATCGTAAGCCTGGAAAAGAGCTCAGGCTGCCAGCAGTCTCGAAGACCTACGGGGGGCTGTATGTGTAATGGCTGCAGCGAAAAATGAAAGAGGATGGCCTGCTTTCTGAGAAGCTGTTTGGTATCCTTGAGGGTCACTTGACGTAGCACCAGCTACTCCGGTTGGTGAAACAGGTGATGGGAGCGGCGGAACGTCGGAAGTACGCTGGGCCGTACTACTCGACGTCTCCAAGGCCTTTGACAGCTTGTGATACGACAATCAACTGAACAATCTGCGTGACAATGGATTACCTACTTCGCACGCCACCTGCTCCGATCGTACTTAAGTGGACACACTTTGCAAGTGCGCATGGACGGCCACACATAAACAGCACTTGCCATCGATGCGAGGTTAGCACAGAGTGAAACCACCCCTTTAATTATTTTTTATTAAACACTGACCTACAGAATTTTACCTGACAAAGACAACTCAAACTTAACCTATTCATATATTACCGACAATATATAAGTCCAACTCAATCTGCTTGCTATACGTTGACAACATTATTTACAATAATTAATACAAAAGAATGGCCCTGAATTGCAAGAAATCCTAACAATAATACAAATCTAAAAATATAAAATTAAAGAAATATGAAACGACCTCCAACTCTGTTAATTGCCTAAACTCAAATCATTCACGAATCCCAACAGTGCAAATCACATTCTTTTCCATAAGTCACTTACCTCACAGAAAATCTTCATAACACGAATACATATAGCAATTACAGCAAGTAGCAACTACAGCCAGCCAAATAGAAAGATTCTAACTACTGTAGGCTCTAAATACTATGAGGCATATGGCTAGCGAAACAAAGGTTTTGTTGAAGAGCAAAAATTTTATTTAGAAAATTTTACCTTATTCATGTGAAACCCAGTAAATGGAAATGAGCGTTTGGAGTCATTGGCCGGGAGGCCCCTTGCGGGGCAGGTCCGGCCGCCGTAGTGCAGGTGTTATTACACTCGACGCCACATTGGGCGACCTGCCCGCCGGGTGGGGATGAAATGATGATGACGACTACACAATACCCAGTCCCTGAGCGGAGAAAATCTCCGACCCAGCCGGCAATCGAATCCGTCACTCTGACCACTCATCTATCGGGGCGGACATGTGACAGCCACTTCCTAAAATTATGTAGATGTCGATAATTCAGCTGTCACAACATCATCAACCAAACATCCGTCATCATACATTCCCTTGCATATTTTCTCATTCATAAACACGTCCTTTCATCTCACTTTACAATGCAAGTTCTACCAATAAAGTCTCCACTAAGAATATCGTGTCAATACACTTACCTATTCACTCACAAACTGCTAGTCCGTCCAACACCAGAATCTCTTGCTGAGGGCGCTGAGTGCTGTCAGCGATATTAACACAGTCTATAGAGCTGCCAACATACAAACAGGCTACTTATAAGAGGTTCGTCCTAGCCGCCCCCCCCCCCCCCCAACCCCTCTCTGACCTCCTTCTTCCCAGCAGTCCCGAAGACATAGTAGATGCGCGTGCCGATGCAGTAGAGTCATCAGTCTTTAGCATCATGTGAGCCACCACGAATTCCTATCCTATGCCAACCTCTTCATCTCAGAGTAGGACTTGCAACCTACATCCTCAACTAATTTCCGGATGTATTTCGATCTCTATCTTCCTCTACAGTTTCTACCGCTACTCTACAGTTTCCGCCACTTTCTTATACTCCTTTCCTCTAGATTCTGCGCAGAACTTCCTCATTCGTGATCAGTCCACGTAATTTTGAGCACTCGTCTGTAGCCAGTTGCCAGTGCTAGTTTGCTTTTGGTGTATACCTTGCCCATAGGTCATTGGTTATTTTGCAGCCTAGGTAGTAGAATTCCTTAACTTCATCTACTTCGTGAACATGAATCTTGACGTTAAGTTTCTCACTGTTCTAATTTCTGCTACTTCTCATTACTTCAGTCTTTCTTCGATTTACTGTCAGTCCATATTCTGTACTCATTAGACTGTTCATTCCATTCAGTAGAAGATGTAATTCATTTTCACTTTCACTCAGTATAGCATGTGATCGACAAATCATATCATTGATATCTTTTCATCTTGAGTTTTAATTCCACTCCCGAAGCTTTCTTTTATTTTCTTCATGGCTTTTTCAATGTACAGATTTAGCAACTGGGTCGAAATACTACATCCCTGTCTTACACCCTTTTTAATCCGATCAATTTTTTATTGGTCGTCCACTCTAATTATTTCCTCTTGGTTCTTATACATATTGTTGTTACACGTCTCTTCCTACAGTTACCCTTATTTTTCGGAGAATTTCGAACGTCTTGCACCGTTTTGTACTGTCAATCGCTTTTTCCAGGTCGACATACCATACGAAAGTGTGTTAATATTTCTTTAGTCTTACTCCATTATCAACCACAAGGTCAGAATTGCCTCTCTGGTACATTTACCTTTCCTAAAGCCAAAATGATAGTCATCTAACACATCCTCAATTTTCTTTTCCATTCTTCTGTATATTACTCTTGTTAGCAAATTGGATGCATGAGCTGCTACGCTGATTGTGCGATAATTCTTCCACGTGTTGTAATCCCTGACACAGTACTCGTTAAAGCTTGTGCCATGGTAAGTGAACGGGATTCACTTTATGGGAAAGGATTTTCGCATAGATATCGACCGCGTGTACCTGAATGGTGGCAAATCAGACTCACATCCACTCTGTAATAACAATGATCCGTCAAGTAAGTTCGAAATGCGATCACACGTCAGCGTGGATCAAAAGCAAACCAAAAGATGCTACCAATGTGACAATAATACGGTCGCCAGCCTAATTAGGCATTAACTGAGTTTCTTCCCTGTACAAGTTGGCATATATTCATGCAAAACAATAAGTTGTGACAATGCATAATATAGTAGAATTTTAGAACCAGAAAATCTATTGAACTGATAGTTTCACGTTCAGTACTGATATGGAAAATCATGAATACATCACACTACACTATAATGTTTACTACAAAACTTTATACTGTCTATTAATCTGATTAAAATCGGGTATAGGTTACCCTAGAAATAGTACTTTCATGCCACACACAAAATGTCAGTTTTCATAAAGATAAAACACTGATAAATTTTGCCTTTTATATTGACTTTAACTTTTGCTGGTCAAACCAATTTAGAACACGTTAGAATTCAAATGAATGAAGGGGGGACCCTGAAACTGTTATGATCGCTGTATTAAAAAAAAATGGTTACTGAATTTATTATTCATTCAAGGTTTCCAGTATATAAGTTACTACTCTTTTCATCTTATTTACTGCTCATTTAAATGCCTTTAAATCTGTCTCGAAATAATAAACTTCATTACTATATCAATACTAAAGTTATCTTTCGACTTCGTTAGACTTCGCTATTCATTTACTGGTTCATTAACAAAACATTTCTTTAAACACCGTTCTAATACAGCTAGTTCTGCAAATAATTATTATTAACACATTTTTTAATTTTCGCCGGCCGCGGTGGTCTAGCGGTTCTGGCGCTGCAGTCCGGAACTGCGGGACTGCTACGGTCGCAGGTTCGAATCCTGCCTCGGGCATGGGTGTTGTGTGATGTCCTTAGGTTAGTTAGGTTTAAGTAGTTCTAAGTTCTAGGGGACTGATGACCATAGATGTTAAGTCCCATAGTGCTCAGAGCCATTTGAACCATTTTTTTTAAATTTTCATTTCGGGACACTCGGATTGCACAACGTTTGGAAAGGTCCCTGTTATGTTAGTTGTGGGTATAAATAAATGATGGAAAAGTTATGGTAAAATTTACGTTATTATTGCACCAAACAAACACATTTCACTCTCTGATCCATACGAATACAGTACTAAAAGTTTCAACCTGTTAGTGTTGTTGGGCGGCAAGATGGCGAGAGCACACATACAACCACAGCTATGGCTCTTGATGTATCGGCACTTTAATTCTTCTTAGCGTCGCAATACTTTTACATTTAGTGCCTATGGAATTTTGCCATGCTGTGTGGGCGCTGGAACGGCATACCCGAGGCTCAGTGAAGCAATGTCTTCCAGGAGAGCCTCCTCACTCCAGAAGGTGTTGCTCAAACCAGCGCCAAACTCCAACTACTACTGTGTCCGTTGTGCCGTGCAGTGCTCGCGCGCGTTTTCCCGCGCTCGCCTGCCATCCACCTTTTACCGCTCCCTGAAAGACCGGGTATTCACACGAGGTTTTGAATTCTACATATCCTAACACATTGCCTACGTATGGACCAGACGCACAGTTACAATTTTAAACATCTTACAACAGTTTCAACATTTGTAACGTTTCAATTCTATTACAATATTACTTGATATTTGACATAAACATTAATATTCACATTGGAACTTATTTACAGTTCTCTTAACATAATGGCATGAAACAAAAAGAAATTAAATCAGAACATCAATTACACAAGTTTATCGTAAAATCAGATGAAAAGAATTAGTTATATGTACAGTAGTACAGAGTCATTGTTGTTACAGTGTCAGCTCTTGTACTCTTCGGAATTTTATTTTTCCGAAAGTCAGATGACACATCATACACTCTATTCACCAACATGAATAGTCGTTTGGTTGCCACCTTCCCCAATGATTTTAGAAATTATGATGGAATGATATCTATTCCTTTTGCCTTACTTGATATTAAGTCCACGAAAGCTCTCTTAAATTCTAATTGCAATACTGGATCTCTTATCTCTCCTAAATCGACTGCTGTTTCTTCTTCTGTCATTTCTGACAAATCTTACCCCTCATACAGACCTTCAATGTACTCTTTCGACCTATCCACTCTCTCCTCCACATTTTATATTAGAATTCTCGCTGCGCTCTTAATATTACAACCCTTGCTTTTAATTTCACCGTGAGTTGTTTTGACTTTCCTATATCCTCAGTCAGTCCGACAATCATTTCTTTTTCGATTTCTTCACATTTTTCATGAAGCCATTTTGTCTTAGCTTCCCTGACTTCCCATTTATTTTATTCCTAAGCAGCTTGTATTCCTGAATTTCCCTGAATATTTTTGTACTTTCTTCTGTCATCGATCAACTGAAGTATTACGTCTGTTACCCATGGTTTCTTCGCAGTTACTTCTTTGTACCTATGTTTTTCTTTCCAGTTTCTGTGATTGCCCTTTTTAGAGATATCCATTCTTCTTTGTACTACATACTGAGCTATTCCTTCTTGCTGTATTATAGCCTTAGAGAACTTCATGCGTATTTCGTTAGTCCTTAGTACTTCTGTATCCTACTTCTTCGCGTATTGATACTTCCTGACTAATCTCTTAAACTTAGCCTAATCTTCGTCGCTACTACATTGCGATCTGAGTCTATATCTGCTGCTGGGTACTGCTTATAATTCGGTATCTAATTTCGGAAGCTCTGTCTGACCATGATAAAATTTAACTGATCTCTTCCCGTATCACCCGGCCTTTTCCAAGCGTACCTCCTGCGATTATTGAACAGAGTATTCGGTGCTACTAGCTGAAACTATTGCAAGACATAATTAATCTATCTCCTGTCTCGTTCCTAGTGACAAACCCATATTCTCCGTAATCCTCTCTTCTACTCGTACCCCTACACCCGGATTCCAGTCCCCGATGACTACTAGATTTTCATACAACCGTTCAGTGCCCTCGTATACTTTCTCTATCACTTCATCGTCTGCTTGTGACGTCGGCATGAACGCCTGAACTATTGTTGCCCGTGTTGGTTTACTTTCGATTGTGATCAGAACAACGCTATCACTGAACTGTTCAGAGTAACTCACTCTGTGCCTTACCTCCCTATTTATAACGAATGCTACTGCCGTTATAGTATTTTCTGCTGCTGTTGATATTACCTTATACTCATATAACCATAAATCCTTCTCCTCTTTGCATTTCACTTCACTTCACTACTATATATAGCTTGAGCCTTTGCATTTCCCTTTTCGCATTTTCTAACTTCCCTATCACCTTCAAACCTCTGATATTCCAGGCCCCGACTCTTAGTACGTGTTCCTTTCGTTGATTATTCAGTCTTTTTCTCGTGGTCACCACCCATTTCGCAATCCCCTGCTGGAGATTCGAATAGGGGGTTATTCCGGATTCATCTGCCAATGGAGAGATAATCATGACAATTTTTCTATTACAGACCACATGTGCTGTGGAAACACGTTATGTGTCTTTAATGCAGTTGTTTCCGTTGCCTTCCCCATCATTATGCGAGTGACTTCTTAAGCTGAATGTCTTCGGTCACCAGTGTTGATTATTAATCAAAATTTACGCGTGATGGGTTTCGAACTCGGCGCTGAGCACGTTTGGATTACTAACCAAAGACGCTACCCCCTCATTTTTCTTTTGATCACATTTTTCTCGTTACTGGTCGTTGCGTTGGTTTGGGGTGGACGTCTCATGACATCCGTTCAAGTTCATCGTTGACTCGTTCACTCAGATTATTATTACAGAGGGCAACTAAGTCGCTGACCGAACACGCTGAGATATTGTACCGGTTGCCCTAGACACTGATGACTATCTTACACAGTTTTCAATCCGAGCACTTTGTTCTTGGACTCTTATTATTCCCTCTTGGCTCTTTTACATCTTGTATATTACCCGTCTCTACCTATTACTTACCGCTATTTTCATCAGAATTTCGAACATCTTGTACCACTTTTCATTGTCGAACGCTTTTTCCAGGCCCACAAAACCTGTGAACGTGTCTTGGTTTTGCTTCCACTAGCAATCTCCACGCCAGAGCTACCTCACTGGTGCCTTTGCCTTTCCTAAAGCCAAGCTCATAGTCATTTGATACATGCTCTGTTTTCTTTTCTATTCTTCGTATATTATTCTTGTCAACAACTTTGCTACATGAGCTATTAAGCTGACTGTTCTATGATTCTCTCACACTTGTAAGTTCTTGCAGTCTTCAGAACTGTATGGATGATATTTTGCCGAAAGTCAGGTAGTACTTCACCAGAGTCACACATTTTAGAGACTAAAGTGAATAGTCGTATTGTTGCTACTGCCCCCAATAATTTTAGAAATTCCGATGGAATATTTTCGATCCCTATTCGCTCGAATTATGAACCCACAAATTATGCCTGGTTCCCTACAGCTGGCACTTAAGAAGCTGGGCATCTGTGGCACCAAATGCCGATTCAAGTTTCAACCAGACAAGAGGCAGGATGTGATATTCGCTCTCAAGAGGCTTACGGAAGATATGCAGCCAGTGTGGATAAAGGAACGCCCTACTCTATAGTCACGCACTGGCGATTTCTTGGATCAGCGCCTATGTGGAAGGCGCATATCCGGAAGGTGAGAGGTAAAACTTTAGGCAGGATGCGCCTGTTGTACCCCTTTACTGATCCCCTCTACGAGGCTACGTCACACTGCGGAATCACACTGTACCTGACCACCATCAGATGGGGAAATGCTGCCGACAAGTCACTCTGAATGCTGCATACGGTACAGAATAAGCATCTCAGGCTGGTGCTGTGCTTGCTCAGAGAGTTCAGTTCCAGAAAGCTACACCAATTAGCCAGAATTCCGATGCTAAAAGCACGCTTCCGGCAAACTGCCGCGAGATTCTACGAGGCAGTCCAGGAATCGGACAGTCAACTCGTCAGTGGTCTGGGAAACCAGGGCGGACCCCACGATATATATATATATATATATATATATATATATATATATATATATATATTTACGAGTGGTATATGAACGTGTGTATAATATTCATTCAGTTATGTAATTATTTCTTAAAAAGATGATTATTAGGTAAAATAGAGACAATATTTGTTTCACATTCTTTGTTAATCTATGTCATTCTTTTCTTTTGCTTTGTACCCTTTTGTCGTCTTCTTCTGATGTACGTCGCCGACCCAAGACGCGAATCGATTTGAGGTCTGGTGAATGAAAACCATTTAATGTAAAATTATTGTACTTTTATGTTCATTTGCTGGTAAAAAGAAATAGAGCCAAATACGTTAAAACTATTTATGATTAATTATTGAAAATTCACTTCCTCTTTTAATTATAATTTTGTATTAATTGTTTTATCATAGCTGCAAGAAACGCAGCCATTGTTAGTTGCGATTATATAGCAACTTCGTCTGTACTTCTAGTTGAAAATAGCATGTTTGTGTTAAACTAATTTGCAAAACAATTTAATAATTTTTTTTATTGGTAGCATCAATTTAAATGATTAATTATTTATTGAGCAAAAGAAAATCTTAATTAAAAAAGAAATCCTCTATCTTTTGGTGCCCGCCATCTTAACTTTTATCACAGCGGTAAATTTAAATTACTTGAAACTGCAAACAATAATCCGATGTGTAAGAAATAAATGTGCACCGGTGGTACTGAACTCTATTTATAAAAGAAAAAGTAATCGAATCATTGCATTTTCTAAGAACAGTGCTGATGGTATTTATTGTGGAACAAGATTTCATTGCTGATGTATGAGGCCAAAATTAAACTACGGACGAATCACGGAGAAAAATATTTTTGGTAGCTTACATCAGTGTTGTGCGCGGGTGGTATTCTGTGGTCCCTTTTCATGATAAATTTGCTAAGAATAATTAAATTCACCGAAGACAAAAATTATAAAAGCTCTGATGTACGATCTGTAATTTTAGTGATATGAACACAACTTACAGTCAACATTATTACACTACGTCAGTTGGAATTCTTGTGCAGTTTGAACAAAATAATTACCCGCGAGAAGTTGCAGTATGAATAATGCATTATACATGTGTATAATATCGTCATTATCATTTACAAAATCAAATCAATGCAACTGCTAAAAAAACAGAGTGAATTCAAATCGCAGAATACCATAGAGTATCGTATCATCTATATTCATTGCATTTGTCCATGTTGATGTTACCCAAAAAACCGCCACACTATTGTACCCATTACTGATCCACTCTACAAGGCTACGTCACACTGCGGAATCACACTGTACCTGACCACCATCAGATGGGGAAATGCTGCCGACAAGTCACTCTGAATGCTGCATACGGTACAAAATAAGCCTCTCAGGCTGGTGCTGTGCTTGCCCAGAGAGTTCAGTTCCAGAAAGCTACACCAATTAGCCAGAATTCCGATGCTAAAAGCAGGGCGGACCACGAGATAGCCAGATCTGCTGTATGAGTACTTAGACCACGCAGCACGAGAGGATAAACAACTAAAGTGAAAGAGACGACAATCTTCAAAGAGATGTATACGTCATCAGTTCGAGAAAGATGTAGGAATTGCAGAATTTCAGCTTAATCTACAACTCACCGAAGCAAGGAAGCTTCGAGACGTCACAACACGTCGCGTCCTCGTTGTCGTCGTCGGGGTATCCGGTCCCGTGCACCTGACTGCGATCTGGGGTTCTGTTCTCGGTACGGGACTCCAAGTGCTCTGTCTAGGATTCGTTCCGCATTCTCAGTTCTTCTTCTGTTGAGTTCTGCTGCTGCCATTGTTGCGTTTTTAGCACTCGCAGCACAGGATTCCAGGCTTTTTTGAGTATTTATATCCATCGTTATGATTCATGAGGTCTTCCACCACCGTTGCCGCTACTGACTCTCGTATAACGCTGTACGATTGTCTGGGGGGTCTGCGACAGGACCGCGATATTTTCATTAGTTCATAAAATGATTTAGCTCCAGACAGAGTTCGGCGTGGCTAATGTGTTTGCTTGTCCTCCAAACATTGAGGGGTTGGGGGTAGGGGGTAGGCATCCACTCGACTAGCAGTCACAAATAGCTCCAGATGAAGACAACGAGTCATACTGTCCAAGTGTTGTGTATGGACGACGCTGATATCCGGCAGAACACCCAACACCTGAAATATCAACACATAGTGGGGAAAGCCTGAAGAATTACCTCAAAGTGATTATGAATTATTCGGCTTGTTATCATAGTCACCATAAGGACGGTTATTAGTTATGCGCTGTTGCTCGTTTAGCACCGCTCAGGGGTCACGTGTCGGGTAAAATAGGTTATACCTACGGACGCGAGCTGCATTACTGGTTCCATCAAATCAACCCCTTGCCACTGGTTACCTGTACTGAGTCACATCCCTCCACCTCACTTAAGGCGGAAACATGCTCTACTGAGGGAGGCCGAGAAAATCTCTGCATCACCCTCTCTACCACTGCACCAGGAATTCTGTCATCCGCCACAGCAACGATTGCGATCAAGAAGACCAGCAGGTGTTACTGCAGGACAACTCATCGCGGATGGTTTTGATCTAAATGAAAGCAGGAAGCGTGAATGGTCAACAAAAACATTGGGAACAAAAGCCCATCAACCTGATCCCACAAAGAAGCCAAAAGGTTTTGACCTGCCGGGGAACCTTTCGTGCCGCCTCAACAGGTTAAGGACTGGACATGGTAATTGTAGCTACTTAAGGTACTAATAGAACTGGATCAGTTCACCAATGTGTGAATGTAATCAAGAAGAGCAGACAATTGAACATTTACCCCACGCTGTCCACTTCATTCATACCCTGGAATTCCCGATGACTTGTTCACTCTCACACCCAGCTTAATTAACTGGTTGAAAATCACGGACTTAAAGGTTTAATCTTGTCTAATATCATATGTATATTGTATAAAATCATTTGCCTTATATCAACTGTATATTGTATAAAATCACCATACGATTAAATAAATAAATAGTCACCCTTGTCTCTATGCCCTCTCTGAGTTTTGTAACTGCTTATTACAGGCTTCTTCACAACAGTGAGGAAGAATTTTAGAAGAAGGTACAAAACTCAGAGTAGGCCCACGTACAGCTGAAATACTATTGAGACGTGGCTGCCGTCACAAGAGACCAGTTCAGTGTAACTTCGCTGAGCCGCTCTTCCATTGCGTTCCTTGAACGCCCTACACGGAGGTTCTTCATCAGTAAATGTGCCCATACTGCTGTGAAGCATTGTTAGCGTAGAACAAACACTGACGGATAGACAAACCAGAGGCAGAATGGGGGATATCGAATGCGAGCATGAGAAGAGATGTGTGAGAGTGATCATCAACGTTGTCAACAGCAAGCACAGATATTGAATGGATCCAGTTTGTTTGCGAACGAGGAACACTGCGGATACCTTCGGCGTTTACACTGTTGTATACTGTTTTCAGTGCACTGCAGATACGAAGCTAATTGGGACAAGAAACGAAACGAAATGTAATACCATTATACAGACCCGCCGGAGACCGTGGGTCCCTGTACCAAAATACTTGGAAGATAGCCCTGAAAAAATTGTGAAAGTTTGTCCACGGTGTTCTGGTTCACCATTTGTATCCGTCTGATGTCAATGATGCCGAGTCCGTTGCCTTATAAAGTAACACTTGCGTTGCTCGCCCGTCGATTCCCACTGCAATCTTCCAGTGACTGAGTTTCAGGCTTAAGCCAGCTGCAAGCCGCCGCCCATATCCCGAGAAATGACAGGTAGCTGAAACTGCTTTGGCTAATAGGAACCGAGTCACATTCGACGAGACATCCATCGTTAAACGGAGAAATGGTTTCTGGAATAGCATAATAAAAGAAGGATGTGGCTAAAACTTCCTGAAAGATTCTAATAAATACTGCGGCCTGCAGCTGAGTTGTGACCTTTACGTTACTGCACTTCGCGTCTCTTCACTACAGTGTACAGAACTTTGCCCTCCAGAAACAAGAAATTAGCACTATCAAGCATTAACCCATTTCTGCCTGGTGTAACGTGCGTGTCACGCAATATTCCGCCTTTATTTTCTCTTGTTGACAGCAATGCATGCTCTTGGAATGCATATTGTTGATGCCTCTCCGATGAGAAAGCGTTATTTTAATATTTAGACGGTTTTCTGCCAGTTGAAAGCACAGTGTCTGCTGCTTCAGTTGCTGACAACATTTTCTGAATGAGGTTAAGTCCTCGAGTATGTAAAACGTATTATTTTCTGTCGCAATATATAACACAATTTTGAAAACAATTGCTTGATTATAATGTTGAACGTTTTGAAATTTTTGCTACAGATTAGCATAAAATGCTATTATAGCTCATAATTTAATTGTGTGATGCATTTATGTTACAGTAGGGAGAGCAGTTAGTATAACGATTCCTCCTTTCTTAGAGGCCTCTCTGTGTATGAAATCCTGGCTATTCGTGATGAGGGGGCAAAAGATGCAACAAATGTACACTACCGGAAAAAAATCTGTGTGCCCTTTTCGACGTTTCCAATTCACTCAAGATTTATTGTTGCAACAGTCCAGGTGGCACATGAAATTATTATATTTACAGGTCAATATCACAAGCGATTACAAGTACCGGGTATCAACCCACGCTGAAACACCTGTGTTAGGACGTGATGTAGCCTCCACGGGCGGCAATATAAGCGCTGACTCCGGCATCCAGTCGACTGTAAAGATTGCGAATACGTACTGCGTTACGTTATGCAAAGCCTACTCGACTTGTTCACGTAGTTTGTTAGAGTTGTTGGTGACGAGTCCTACAAATCACTTACCGTCCCATCATATCTCACATGTGCTTCATGGTACTCAGCGGTTAAAGGTGCTTCAGTCTGGAACCGCGTGACCGCTACGGTCGCAGGTTCGAATCCTGCCTCGGGCATGGTTGGGTGTGATGTCCTTAGGTTAGTTAGGTTTAAGTAGTTCTAAGTTCTAGGGGACTGATGACCACAGCAGTTAAGTCCCATAGTGCTCAGAGCCATTTGAACCATTTGCACCATGGTACTCAAAACTGGAGATCGTGCTGACTAAGCAGCTGCACGTCTTGCAGAGTACATTTAGTTTCGCCGGTAGGGTGTGGGCGAGCATTATCGTTTTAGAATAACACTTCATCTTGCTATGCAAAAGCGGCAAAATGAAGAGTCTAACAACATTCTGTACGTACCGAGTGATAGTTGGCGTCTCCTTCAGAACCACCAGAGATGAATTAGAGTTCTAGCTTATCGCACCCCATACGAGTCCGTCTTGCAAGAATGTACTCTCTCCAGGTTTAGGTCGTACGCGCAAACGAATATCAATCGCGTGAAGGCAAAACCTACTTTCGTCGCTGAAGATCACGCCGCGTTATTCCATTTTCGAGGTGATCCTCTGACGGCACCAGTCGAACCGTGAAAGTCAATGCTGTAGCGAGAGTAAAACACGAGTTAGAGGTGTGCATGCTCTTGGTTAATAACCGATTCTCGCACCAGTTAGTGTTGACACTTCTGGGCTAACGAGCCCTCTTATCTATTCTGTGGTAGCTGTACGAGCCGCAGCCGGCCGGGATGGCTGAGCGGTTCTAGTCGCTACAGTCTGGGACCGTGCGACCGCTACGGTCGCCTCGGGCATGGGTGTGTGTGATGTCCTTGGCTCAGTCAGGTTTAAGTAGTTTTAAGTTCTAGGGGACTGATGACCTCAGAAGTTAAGTCCCATAGTGCTCAGTGCCATTTGAACCATTTTTTTTTTTTTTGTACGAGACCCCACTGCTGCCACGACGATCCTCAGCGGACGTCTCTACTGTGTGGACGTTCAGAGCCTCGTCGACGGGCGTGAGAATGTGCACATGACCACTGATACCAGCATCGTAGCACGCCCAACTTGTGCGGCACTTGTCCGAAAGGACCATCCTCCCACTCCGAATTGTGCGACAATTTTAGCCCTTTCAAAATCGATCAGGTTTGCTGTAGGAAACAGGAGTGAATCTCTGCGGCACGACTGCCCGTTCACATCACACGTTTGCGCCACACTGAGCCCCATGTAGCTGTCCTTGTGGCAAACCACCCTAGGCTTACCTCTGAGCAAGACAATAACCGCCCGCATACAGCGAGAATATCTACTGCTTGTCTCGTGCTTACCAAACCTTACCTTGGCCAGGAACGTCGCCGAATCGAATCTCGTCGCAACTGTGAACGCTGACGGTATTATGACCTCCTAGCTGTCATAGAGATTTGACGATATAGCGCGCCAAGTGTACAGAATTTGGCACGATATCCTTCAAGAGAACATTCAACAGCTCTGTCAGTCAATGCCAAGCCAAATAACTGCTTGGCCAGATGCGGACCAACGCGTTTTTGTAAAGCTACTTCTCTGAAATAAAGCATCCAGTTTTTCTGAGATTGTAATTATGAGTTTGTCTGTACATCTACATATATTTACCGATTTCCGTCCCATTCGGATAATTCCTTCGAGGTACATCCCTTTTAGTGTGGTGTAGAATGTCTGTTCACGTCACTGAAATTAGCATTTCAAGGGTATACAATATTTATGTTAAACATATCTCGAGGATATTCACTATAGTGGATGGATATTAACTAATCAGCCGAGGATAGAGAAAGGTGGAAACGAACAAGAAACCAGTCGAAGGATTAACATATTAGAACAAAGGACAATAACGCTTTTCAGAAATGGATGTGTGAAGATAATTTAATAAGGTACAAACTGAGATATACCTTTAGGCACTGTGGAGCAATACATAATATTATTGTTCTGGTATTTTATCCGCAAGGTAGCCTTGTCCGGGACGTGACACTGTAGTACCATATCATGAAGTGTATTGCAATAGCTGCTGAAGGATATGAAGTACCAAAACACTGTATTAGGATTTTTAGTGGAGGCCAACTTACCATTTGACAGTAGGCTATATTTCATTAAAAAAACAGTTAATGTGGATTGCGAATGGATTGTCGTCATGTCACCAGACTACATGCACATGTCATATCCAAACAGCTATGTGGTCGGACTGAATACTTCCTAGCAAACAGAGGTCAATAGGCCGCTCTTAATTGTGAATTTCGACAGGAAATAAGGCTGCGTTCGATCACACCAACATGACATGGCAGGATAATGTCTGTAGCTTTATGAATAGAGTTGCTCTCGACCGAACCTAAAATTCAGTAGCTTTAGTACATTACGTAAATGACATAGGAAACGGTACGATAACCGGTAGGACTGATAGCGTTGGTAGGGAAAGAAACATAAACCCTCCGCTACACGCGCGATTTTTTTACCTCCGCTACACGCTAGGACCGGTAGCGTTAGTAGGGAAAGAAACATAAACCCTCCGCTGCACGTGCGATTTTTTTACCTCTACTATACGCGTGCGGACTGAGAGTCCGCTTTGCGTTTTATACCATTTTCATGAACAATTCTGAGATTACAGTTGGCAAATGTAATATATTCGAGTCTGAATAACGTAAATAAAACAATGAATTTGCAAGCACAATGTATTTCAGCATCAGTAGTGTACATAAAATAATTTAACTCATAATTTACCCGTAAACCAATAAGAACATTTATTGTAATCGCTGAAATTTACGTTCATTCTGTTTTCTCACTGTTTTTCCAAATGAATATTAACCAACGCTTATCTTAAGTAAATTAGTTCAGAAACGTTTTCAGAAAACTATTCTTTACAGTCTCACCGTCAATTCGAGTAAATCACTCGTGGTGGTTGCCATTTTCACTGCACTCACTGCACAGATATGCACCGACATGTTCCATGCATACAAATTTATTGCACACATTGCAGGAAAATCTCGTCGGTCTGTTTTTTTTTTTTCCTATCACAGAAGTTGCATCTTCCTCGAGCTGTTGTTTATGGAGGTCTAGGAAGAGCCTCAGCTGTTGGTAATCCCAAAATTTCCTTGATACGATTCTTGATGTTCACCAGCGTACTTACATGATTGACCTTCATGGTCATATGATCATGCAACAGTTCTTTGGCAAGAACTTTTAGATAGTCTTTTCTGGGAATTGTTGCATCCGAATTGCTCTTGTAAATTATGTATCCATTGATTCAAGCAGTATTTAGAAGAGAGGAAAAAATTATAAATGGCCATCTACTGGTAATTCTTGTCACAGAGAATGTACATTTCATCTCATCAACTTTATCCACACCAGATTTAGTCTCGTTGTAAAATGTTATTATTTCCG
Organism: Schistocerca americana; assembly: GCF_021461395.2. Classification (NCBI taxonomy): domain Eukaryota; kingdom Metazoa; phylum Arthropoda; class Insecta; order Orthoptera; family Acrididae; genus Schistocerca; species Schistocerca americana. The sequence goes on from NC_060120.1 coordinate 81,790,170, forward strand.
GCTTGCACTTGTCCGAATCACTGTCGATACTGTCATCATCATGTAAAGTAGATAGTACCAGAACAACCTTGTCTTTCTTAGGTTTATATGAAACCAGTGTCATATTCTTCCTAAATGCAAAAATGCTGGATTCCATGAGACGATCTTTTGCTACTATCATAAATGGAGGAATTTCACGTTTATTTTTTCGAATTGTTCCAACCATTGTCAGCTTGTCATTTTCCAACAAGTCAGCCGCAAGTGGAATTGATGTGAACCAATTATCACATGTTACATTTCTGCCAGATTTGGATATGCATTTCACCATTCTTTTGACAATAGAATGAGATGTGTTATCACAGAGATAAGGCCCATTCACTTGCTTTCAACAGTATATTTCTAAATGGCTGTCATAGAACATCCTTGCATCTGTAAGTGCCAACATTTTTATACCATATTTTGCCGGTTTTGATGGAATGTATTGTATAAACCCACATCTGCCCCTGAATGCATCCAGCATTTCATCTACTGTAACTAGTTCTGATAAACTATAATGTTTTTCATTGAACTGATCTATCAAGAATCGGACAGCAGCTAATGTATCTGTTTCCTTCCGATGAGCTCTGTTTCTGACGTCATCAAATCTCAGACATGTCAGCAAGAAACGAAAACGGTTTATGCCCATAGAAAGTCTGAAGTACTCCACCCCAGTACCATCTGCAGCCCAGAGATCTAGTAAATTTGTATGTGATGTTCGTAGCACACCCGCCAAGAAAAGGAGTCCTAAACAAGCTTTGATTTCTGTAATGTTAGTTTCTGCAGCATCTCTTTCTCTGGAATGTTTAGAACGGATGGTAGCAATGTAACTATTAGTGCAGCGAACAATCCGTGAAGAAAAGTTGTAAACAATAAATTGGACGGTTGGCATTTTTTGCTTCGCCTACGACTCCTGGTAAATGCTTGACAATATTATGTTGAGGTCTTCTTACTCTTCTGTTTTGGATTAGAGGTCGATGGCTCCATTGCATACCGTCTTTCCCAAAATACAAGTCAAATTTTTCGATAGAATCACTTTTGTCCAGCGACTGTTCACTATCTAATTAATGATCACTTTCGAATATTGACTCCAGATCACTACATTCCTCATGACCAAGCTCTTCGTCCAACCACTGCAAAACCTGATCTTCATCCACCGTTCTTCTGAAAAAAAAAGTGTATAACTTATTTCACTAATCGGTGTTGGTCAATGAAAATGCTCATAATTGTATGACAGTTTGGATAATAAACAAATAAAAATAGTTTCTAAACCTAACTGTCTATGTTTTGTAATAATATAAAGGAAGAAACTTCCTTACCTGCAATACATTGTAAAAGAACTGATGATAGAACCGCGCCACACGAATGCACACACGCGGACTAACACTCCGCACCTCACGAGACTGCTCCTTCTGGCAATAATGACTAACTTCAATTGTTGCCAATAATTCGTTACGGAAGGAGGGAAGGTAGAAAAAGCAGCTAATGGAAATCTTGAATTTATAAGTGATTGTTGATGGAAGGATAAAACTGCGGACTCACAGTCCGCGGTGCGTGTAACGGAGGGTAAAGAAAGAAATATGGAGCCGATGATTTCTCTGTTTTTTGTTTGTTTGGTTACTTGTTTTGAACACGATTAGAACCGCATATTAATCAGCATCAATCTGTTGGTATTTTATGTCCGTACAGAATATAAATTGCATTTTATAAGTAATAAAAATTATTTGTTCGCGTTTCTCTGCGCTTTTATGTCCACCTTCTTAGCTGGGTAGTAAAGTGCTCGCCTCCTATGCAAGCGGACCCGGGTTCGATACCCGGTCGGGTTGGAGATTTTCTCCGTCTGAGGACTGAGCGTTGTGTTGTCCTCATCATCATTTCATCCTCATCATCGGCCACAAGCTGCCCAATGTGGTGCCGACTGAAATAAGACTTTCACTTGGTGGCCAAACCCCATGGGACATCCCGGCCAACAATGCCATACAATCATTTCTTTTTTTTTTCTTGCCATTTAATGTAACCGAAGCAATTACTTTTGAAGCAAGTACAGTTCGCATGCACAATTATAAAAAAATTATAAAATTATAGAATTATTGTTGTTACTGTTTACTGATCAGAAAGTTCTCCACCACGCTCACAATCAAGAGTTTCCTTTTATTACCGATAAATGCGAAAGTTGTTTATGAGTAAGATGTTTTACGTAAGCTCGATGAAGTGTTGAAGCGATGTTTGACATATTTTTGTTTCTCGATTATTTTTAATTTGACCATTTTGTTGTCTGACGCTACAAAATAATGATTTTCGAATGAAAACTTTATTAAACATTGACAGATTCAATTTTGCTATAAATACTATTTACTTTTAAGTAACAGACAGGAGGCTAACTATGTACAGCGAAAAACCTCCTCACGTTTGCCGGCCCTTTGTATGTACTCACTTAGTTGCTACACGGTTCACCGCTTCCGCTTTTTAGGCGACTGTAGTAAGCCACTTACCGCAAACGTTAAGAAAGTGATATTTATGAGGTAACACCCTATAGTTATCTAACACACCTAAGGTACAGGTAACGAGTGTGCAACCTTAACTGATCACAACTGATAGTCTATGGTTGCTTATTGGAGTTTTACAACTCTATGAGGCTGTTCGCAGATGACACCAGCAGCAGTGGAAGCAGTTCACACAAGTGTGATACATAAAAAAAATACAATGGTGACCAACTGCCAACTGGATATAGCGACTTACAGTAATCGATAGATACTGACTAGAATATCTTAAACATATACAGGGTGGTCCATTGATAGTGACCGGGCCAAATATCTCACGAAATAAGCGTCAAACAAAAAAACTACGAAGAACGAAACTTGTCTAGCTTGAAGGGGGAAACCAGATGGCGCTATGGTTGGCCCGCTAGATGGCGCTGTCATAGGTCAAACGGATATCAATTGCGTTTTTTTTAAATAGGAACCCTGTAACCTCCCTGCAGAATTTTGAAAAGACAATAATTTCCCCGCAAATAATCTCAAAACAATAACCTCCCCGCAAAAAATGTAAAAAGACTATATTTGAATGTTAATCGAAATAGTGCCAAACGTTGTTGAGCTCCCACAAAACATCGTTAAATTGAAGTAAATGGAACTGTACCTTCTCTACAAAAATATTGAAAAACAATGTCCCAATGTAAACTCGAGACAAAAATTGAGAAATGAACATTAATCACTAAACCCACAATAATAGGGCAGCAGCGCTGACCTTAGGCCCTGTGCAATAATTAATCTGATAAATTGATTCTGGGAGGAAAAGCATATTAAATATTGTTTCAATTGGAATGATTCTTTTCTTAAAAACGATTGCTTTGAAAACAAAATTATTATTGGTACATTTCTTGAACAAATTAATTACAATTAACATACATTACATTATCAGATGTGAGCAATGCTGCTTCATTACCTTATTTAACAATATACCTCGTCCCGAACCTTGACCAGAGACCCATGTCGACGCCCGCCGACTCCTCACACACAACTCCCGACTGAGTACAACTCGCAACTTCCTCTCGCGACTAGCTACACACAACATCCTACTCGCAACTTCCTCTCGCGCAGTCAAGCGCAGACTAGACACGATAAATAACTCTCTGGTCAGAGATTCTATCATGCCTCGCCATCGCTGGTAATGAAAACATATGAAACGTACGCGTTTCATAAATCTCCACTGGGGGGGGGGGGGGGGCAAAAATTTGGCAGCGATGGTGAGTCATTTGGACTTGCCATGAGCAACAAATTTTTTCATAATTAATTAACTTTACAATTACAGCATATATACAGATATAGAACGTGAAGTAAATATGGTGCACATGCACCAAGTGCAAAACATATTAGGCAATAACAAAATGTAAATACAATGAGTACAAAACATATTAACAAATGACATAAGTGCACACGCACTGAAAAACTCTTTAGCATTTTCACAACAAATAAACGTAATGGCAAAAAATCATGTTGACAAGTGACACAGGTGCACATGCACTGTAGTTCAGAATATATCAGCAAATGAAAATGTACGTACAATGAGTAGTAATCATGTTAGAAAATGACAAAAGTGCACTCGGACTGTAGTTCAGAATATATCGAAAAAATGTATAGGCCATGAATACAAATGATGTTAGCAAAAAAATGATTTTCACTATGTTACAAGAATTAGGATAGGAAAGAGAAGGATTGCATCACGGTTGTAGCACTTTAGGTTGCACGCAGCTGCACTGAAAGTCCATATCTTTCCACAGAAGTACAACACCAAGTGAGACAATCTGAAGTTCTTTTCCCAGAAGTGTTTATCGGCGTAGCCAAGACATTGAAATGTCGTAGTAATATTCCATGTTATCATTTTGGCAGTACATCAGGTACACCAAACAGAGGGACCATAATAACGTCTCCATCGCTCACGGTTGCGGACAGCATGTCGTGTCAACACCACGCTCTTATAAGGCACACCAACGCAGAATTAGTACAAAAACCAAATATAGTGCTCCATGATCTAGAGGATATACAGGACAAAGAGGATATTGCAGTAATTCAAGGTAGTTAGGTAAGAAGGTGAAGGACATTAAGTCACATACTAGTCTTCATTGGGAATTACATTAGTAGTTTGCGGCAGTCATAGCCCAGTTATTGAACATTTCTGTACCATGTATGTAGTATTACAGAAAAATGTTCATTACTTGTTTTACAGAGAACATTGGCATTCATTCTCTAATTACAAAACATCAGAAGTCATTACTTAAAACAGGAGGTAGTCAATAACATAGTATTACAGAATAATGTTGATAATTAATCAGTGGTCATCCCAATACAGTAATCAGTAGCATTCATTTCCCAGTTACAAAGCATTATTAATTAATCATTGGTCATCCCAATACAGTAATCAGTAGCATTCATTTCCCAGTTACAAAGCATTATTAATTAATCATTGGTCATCTCAATACAGTTATCAGTAGCATTCATTATTCAAGTGACATACTATTCAGAGCTAATCAGTATTACTCAGAAGTCTCTTAAACTGGTATCATTATTTGGGACTGGTAATACATTTTTTTTGTTAGCAATGCATTGCTTTGGGTAATTATAGGGGAAAGCAAGAGGGAAAAAAAATTTTGCTTCTGGGTTGTTCCTGTAAATGAAAATGTGTAACGTCATTCGTCATGAGTCAGCTGTAGCAAGGTTATGAAACAAGTAGAGTATTTGTAATCACATTCATAAATGATATAGATTTAATGAACAACTGCTTATAGCACATTAATTTCATAAATAATTTCTCCTGCAAAAATATATATAAAAATGGATTATTAAGCTGAAAGGAGAAACACATTTTATGCTGAAAAGTAGTGAACTTCGAATTAACAGGTAGTGAAATGTGTATAAAAATGTGTTCCATAGCTGTCCTTTCCAAAACCTTCAGTCATTATACTATGCAATATAACACCTGCTGTCAAAGCGAACTGCAACAAATACTTAAATAGCTACATAGGTGAATACATAACTTCCACATTATCCTCATCTGTAAAGAAAAGAAAACTTCATTATCCATCACTTCATTATCTATATTATCATAAATCCATTATTATCATCACCTGTAAAGAAAAACTTCATTATCCATAGTAACATATTCTTCATCATTATTCATCAGCATTCATTATCATCTGCAAAAAATCACTTCATTACTCATTATACAACTATCCCTTATCTCTAGTATATTCCATCACTAAAACTAAGATGTGTAGTTCTGTCTGACAGCCAGCATCAATCGCCTCGTATTCTGAAAGAAAAAAAAAAAGTTAAGTCTGCTATTCTACGATGTGTATACTATATTCTTGTTAATGCTTGTTAATTCTGATCCATTTACTCTTCATCACGAAGTATTGCATTCTCTTTCGTTCATTCCGAAGGTGAAATTCCCATTTTGTTCAATTTAATTCTTTCGCACATCATTTCTTTCTGAAATTGATGAACAGAGATTTTAATGTCTTGCATTTAAATCATATACTCACTAAATAATGATTGGTGTGTGGTAACATAATTAAGCATACAGCATAACATGACAGAAAACGTAATATGTGAAAAACTTATATAGTGTTCAGAGGCAAAAATGTACTCAGTGTAACACAATGTAACAGTAAAGTAGTCACGATGTTGAGATATCATAAGGCAAAATGTCGAAGTCAACTGGTGTTTGCTATATTTTAACTATTTCATAGTGCATACAAACAAAAGATGAAACAATCGTATATACCTAAGAAAGACAAAAAATGTGACGTTCGTTGTGTTCGGCTTGTATGTTGTGTAGTTAATAGAGGCGAGAATTAAAGACTTTAATGAAGAGAAAATTTAATAAAATTAATATGTCACCGGATAGCATTGCATAATTATTCATAAGATACGTAAGTTTCTCTGGAAAAAAAATGTGCACAGTCTGATATGCAACGACAAGAAAAGCGACCTGCTAACCTTACCTTGCCGGGCATTTGCCAAGAAAAAATACGATAATAATCAATAAGTAGTCACATAAATATAATTGCATAAGTGGTCATAAAATGTGTAAATTCATCTGGAAAAATATGCACGGTCTGATGTGTAACGACAAGAAGAGCGACCTGCTAACCTTACATTGCCGGGCACTTGCCAAGAAAAAATACGATAATCATCAGTCATCATTAGTCATGTGAATATAATTGCATAAGTGATCATAAAACTAGCAAAATGGCATTATAGCATGTTAAATCATAAAGTGTCTTCATTCAATAAAAGGTTTGATGTTTGACCAGTGGTGGTTGCCTTTGGATTTTCTGGTTCTCAAAGTTTCGACGTGTACAACAGTGGGGTGAGGAATACTGCGAATCCGATATGGACCTGCGTATAGAAGTTCAAATTCACTGCACCTACCTTTTCCTTTGTTGGATAAATAGTGTGTACGTACTAATATTTTCTGTCCAATGTGAAAGTCCCAGCGTGTAAAAACCTGTTTTTGCTGTCTTCTCCGGCGCTCTGCGGCACGTTTGATGTTGTTCAGCGCAATGTCGATTATTTCGTGGTGTCGTAATCGACGAGGTGTAGGAAAGTTTACTAATTCTGTAATTTTGTTAGGTGGTTCTACATTTTTCAGTATAACAGACGGAGATAGCATAGTAGATTCATTTGGAATGGAATTAATTACATCTTGGAATGAGAATATGTGTGTGTCCCAATCAATATGTCTTTTGTGGCAGTATATTCTACACAGTTTACCAATTTCTTTCATTAATCGTTCACAAGGATTCGAAGAAGCATGGTACTTGGATATATAGATTGGAGAAATGTTTCTAGCTCGTAACATGCGTGTCCATATAGCAGAACGAAATTGTGATCCATTATCGGAAATTACTTTCAACACATGCCCTACATGAAATAGAAAATGTTTTACAAATGCTTTCGGAACAGTTTTAGCAGTAGCTTTGCGTAACGGAGTGAAAGTAACAAATTTTGAAGTGAGTTCAACACCGACAAAGATGTAGCAAAAACCTCTATTAGTTCTGGGAATCGGTCCAAAAATGTCTTAATTTAACAGGTACAATGGGATATAATGGAGGAATATGTGAAGTTGTGTCTGACTTAGCTTTCTGGCAGATTTTACATGACGCTAAAACTCGTCGTATACGTTTTTCCATGTTCGTAAAATAATAGTTCTGTCTCAGTATAATAAAACATTTTCTAGCTCCGCAATGTGCGTAACTTAAATGAGTATACCAGATTAGTTTGTTAACAAGCTCGTGAGGAATGCATAATAACCAATTATTGCTGTCAGGATGAGAGCGGCGAAATAGAATGTCATTGCGTATAGTGTAGTGATTTCTAATCGTAAAATTATTCCTATCTTGCCAAAGGTGTTTAATTTCTTTCCACACGTTGTCTTTATTTTGCTCTTTTGCTATGTCCTGTAATGACGACGAAATAAAATTTTCAAATGCAACTTGTTGAATATACATGAGGCTGAAATTTGCTTTGCAGAAGTTGGTTGCGATGTCTTGCTGAGAGAACGAGATAGTGCGTCTGCTACAATATTTTGTGTGCCAGGAATGTGAACTATTGTAAAATTAAATTCTTGTAAATAAATCGGTCGTGAGTAAATTTAGCTGAAAGTAAAAATTGTATCGCTCTGTGGTCTGTGTAGACGGTGGTTTGTCTTCCATAAAGAAAATGTCGAAATCTCGTTAAAGCCCAAACAACACATAATGTTTCCAGTTCTGTAACGGAATAATTTTGTTCAGCAGGTGACAGAATGCGGCTTGCAGATGCGATGTTTTTAATTATTGTAGAGCCATCTTCTTCAATTTCCTGGAAAATGTGTACTCCTAAAGCGGTGTTAGAACTATCGGTGGCAATGGAAAAATTTCTGGTAAGATCTGTGTGCGATAAAAGTGGTGTATTGAACAAGGCATGTTTCAAATAACCTTCTTGTAGACAAGAATCTGCGTGTCAAAATTATTGATTACGTTACTGGAATATGCAACCTGTACCGTATCTAGTCAAATTCTGACGTGTCATTATTGTCAGGACGATTCTGTGGCATTTCGACTATTTTAGCTGTTCTATTATTTCTTCCAGACGTATTACGCTCTGGATGATACCTACTGTCTGGTTCATTCATGAGAATATGTTGTTGCTGATCATTTCGCTGCTGGTAAGACCGACTGTTATTAAACGCATGTTGATAATTGTGCTCATTGTTTTTACGTCTGTCGTGATAGTCATTTCTATACGGTGCATTTGCGATAGGAATTGAAATAGTGTGTTTCTATACGTAGTTATTTCTTTGCTGCTGTGCGTTACTATTTGTTGGAGCTGAGACTATACGTGCACGCGGCGAAACATTAAAGCTTGGTTGACCTTGTACATAACATTGTTGGTTAGGTATGCTAAGCGGATGACTTTCATGCAGTTGAGGTGAAAAACGTCTATTGTTACCAAAATGTGGTTGCTGTTAATTTTACACATACTGATGATTACGATTTTATCTGTTATCAAAATTACGCTGATAGTTCTGGAGTGCCTAATGAAAATTGTCACTTTCGGTAAAATTTGTCACATCGGGTTTTCATTACATGTGTCTTAATTCTAGATAGAGCAATAGTTAAAGAGCTGTTTTGACAGATATAAAGGATAGTAGAAGAGAAGGCAGCAGTGCAGAAAACTAAAGATGAAACAGCACTACTACAGCTTGGGGCCCTATGCACGTTACGGCACATATTCATTAAAGCCTAATGAATCCCCTGAGGTCAATTACACGCTACAAATAAATTTCAGCTTTTGCGTTACAGGCAATGCCGGTGAAAATTCAAAAACAAATTGCTGTATCCATGCTAATTCAAGTTTTTCCATTACACGAGATGTTGGTAAAAATTCAAGAGCAAATTGTCGTATCCAGATCAAAGCTAGTTTCTGCGTTACAACTAATAGCGGTGAAAGTACAAAAATAAATTGTCGTATACAGCTCAAATCGTGTATCTGTCCTCTGTCATTATTAAATTCCTTAGATTTTCTTACGGATAAAAATTGCTCCTAATCTACGTTCTCGTCACTGAATTTGAGATCACTTTCAGGTTTGTGTGAGAATCTGTTTGTCTGTGTCATTTCAGATTTTAAGTTGCGTAGCTTTTCGGATTTTAAGTCGCGTAGTCTCTGTAAATTGCTCAAATTATACGCACTGCGTGAGTCTGACAAATGTTCGCAAAGTGGCGTCTGCTGTGATGTGTTATTAACTGAAATATTTTTCATCTCTGTTACTTCTTGCTGTAAACTTGACAATTTTCTACGTAATGTATTATTAGATGAATCGATCTCATTGACTGTCTGCTGTAAATTTTGGAATTCAGGTGTTTGGTTAAACGAAATCGCTGCAGTATCGTCTGATTTATTGTCATTATTACTTTCGATAACATCAATACGACTGGCCAATTCATCATCTTTTTCAGTCAATATTTTTGCCTGATCATCATTTTTACTGTCAGAAGCATTAACCTGTTTTGGTAATTTACGTGTGGTTTCGTTCAATTTTTTAACCTCAGCTTTCACGACATCGGAATCCTGTGTTAGTTCTGATTGTTCGAATCTGTCTGTCACTGTCTGAATATCTGATGTGTGTGTATCTGTTTTTGATTTAAGATCAGAAATTTCATCACGTAATTCTATGTTCAACTGTTTGATGGTATTAATTTCGTCGGACACTGTAGCAATATTGTTGTCTACGTATGTTTTTGCCTTCGCAAACAATTTACGTTTGTCTTCTTGTCTCTGTGCTGTGATTGTTTCCATTACTTGACGTTTTACTTTATTTTGATCCTGTATAAATTTGCGGAAACGCGTGTCACTGTTTTGTATGTGGTGATTAAAACGTTCGTCAATCTGAGTGTTCTGTTGGTCGAATTTCGCGTCTATCTTTGCGTCCATTGTGCGCGAAAGTTCTGCTGTCATTAATTTAAGCTTGTCGCGTAATTGTGTTGCCTTTTCAGAGCATTGTTTACCGACTGCGCTAATTTCCTCTCTAAGTGTTTCTGTTGTAGCTGTTTGCATATCCCTTAATTCTTGAGCAACAGATCTAATTTCTTCGCTACTTTTCCTAGCACAAGCCTCAATTTCCTCGCGTAACTGTTCCTTAGTATCATGACATTGTGCGGCAACGGCTCTAATATGTTCACTAAGCTATCTGGAATTGTTGTCTAATTTTTCATTTAACTGTCTGGAATTGTTGTCTAATTTTTCATTAAGCAGTTGTTTGAGATTTTCGTTATTTTCATTAAGCTGTTGTTTGAGATCTTCGTTATTTTCATTAAGTTGTTTGAAATTATTATCTTGTTTTTCATTAATTTCATTAATTTAAGTTTGAGACTTTCACTAAGTTGTTTGAGATTGTTGTCTTGCCTTTCATTCTGTTGTTTGGAATTTTCACTAAATTGTTGTTGTAGCAATCTTGCCATAATTTGTTCCAAGTTAAAATTATAATTTCTATTCTCTGTGCTGTTTAGTGGTGTACCTGCAATTGTCACGTTTTGTGTGACCATTTGGTCATTCTGTGATTCACAAAAAGGTTTGCTTATCGGATGTGTACTGTTAGACGCTACCTCGGAATTAAATAAATCCGACGCATTTTGATTATACTGCTCGTTTTCATTAAACAAATTTGTCTGTTCGTCACGTGAATTTTCCAAACCGGTTGTGTTAAGCTGGGCAGCGCTCATTGCAACAGAACGCCCCGCGTCATCAGTTGTCGTCAGATTAACAGAGGACACAATTGAATTCGTTTGTTCATCATTAAGTTCAAAATTATTAGCGGTCGGTACGTGCTGAGTGTCAGTAAATGCAGGATTGTCATCATTACACTGTGTATCACAGGTACTATCGGTAACGTTGTTTAAATCGGTAATTTCATTCATTATACCTCGCGATGTACTATTAATAGTTTTTCGCGGCATTTTTACACAAATCACAATTATTCACAAATGAGACAAAGATAATGCAAAATTCAACAAATACAAGTACAACAAAGAGCAACAAATTGCCGATGGTCTGTGGAAGAAAGTCACAAAATTAGTAAAAGCATTGCGCCAAATCCTAATTATATTTAAGCAAATAAGAGCAGATATCTAACTATATCTCAGAAGATTCACAAAGAAATACGATCCTGGCCGGATGTCGCCAAGTGTAACCTCCCCACAAAAATGATGGAAAATATTTAAATGTGAATGGGCATCGTGCTAAACGTAACCTCCCAGCAGAAATAAAAGAAAATTCTATGATAATGAAAACGAGCCAAATGTTTGCTCCCCACAAAAATTATAGAATAATAATGACCCAAATGTAAACTCGACACAAAAATTGAGAAATGAACATTAATCATTAAACCCACAATAATAGGGCAGCAGCGCTGACCTTAGGCCCTGTGCAATAATTAATCTGATAAATTGATTCTGGGAGGAAAAGCATAGGAAATATTGTTTCAATTGGAATGATTCTTTTCTTAAAAACAATTGCTTTGAAAACAAAATTATTATTGGGGCATTTCTTGAACAAATTAATTACAATTAACATACATTACATTATCAGATGTGAGCAATGCTGCTTCATTACCTTATTTAACAATATACCTCGTCCCGAACCTTGACCAGAGACCCATGTCGACGCCCGCCGACTCCTCACACACAACTCCCGACTGAGTACAACTCGCAACTTCCTCTCGCGGCTCGCTACACACAACATCCTACTCGCAACTTCCTCTCGCGCAGTCAAGTGCAGACTAGACACGATAAATAACTCTCTGGTCAGAGATTCTGTCATGCCTCGCCATCGCTGGTAATGAAAACATATGAAACGTACGCGTTTCAACCCCAATCTGGTTTCCCCCTTCAAATTAGACAAGTTTCGTTCTTTGTAGTTTTTTCTTTTGATGCTTATTTCTTGAGATATTTGGCCCGGTCACGATCAATGGACCACCCTGTACAGCAAAAAACACATAATAGAATTAAATAGTTTTAGGGTAAAGCAAATGCTGTGTTAAAAATTGTACGGGAAAACACTACCGAGAGCAGAAAGTAAAAATACGTAATGAAAATAGTTTGCTGGGTAACAGAGGGTAAATACATACATATTTTATATTACAGAATGTTATAATAGCTTCATGATAAAAAGAAGATATCGTCAATATCGCCGATAGCCACTAACGTGATATAGAGAACAGCACGTGCTGCACTAATAGCACAAACAATGTAACTCAATTGTAATATAATTTCGGTAGTCACAGCACATTAGCATTACTATGACAGTTACTGCACAACATGTATTAAAAGACTTAACCAGACTGTTTTAGTAGCAGCACACTAGGCTACAAAGCAGGGATGCAGAGTACCATTAGTGGCCCAGCAGCTCACCGCTCCCAGCCGAGGTCGTCGTTCATGAGTGCAGCAGGGTGTGAGCGAATGGCGGCCGGGCGGAGGGGCGGGTGGGGGGGGGGGGGGGGGGGACTGCCCTGCAGCGAGCGGGACGCTCAACGGATTGCGGTGCTGGCGGTCTTCTAATCTTCTTCACTCTCTCCTATCTGTTTTTGCTGTGCTCTTTCTAAGTAAAAACGTTGTTAATTTTAGCATCTTTCGCTTCCTTAGTTCATAACTTCTGTAGCTATAAAATGCCGTAAAACACTGAAGAGCCAAAGAAACTGATAAACCTGCATAAAATCGTGCAGTGCCACCGCGAGCATGCAAAAGTGGCGCAACACGACGTGGCATGGACTCGACTAATGTCTGTAGTAGCGCTAGAGGAAATTAGCACCCTGAATCCTGCAGGGCTGTCCATAAATCCGTAAGAGTACGTGAGGGTGCAGCTCTCTTCTGAACAGCTCGTTGCAAGCCTTCCCAGATATGCTCAATAATGTTCATGTCTGGGGAGTTTGGTGGCCAGCAGAAGTTTCCAAACTCAGAAGAGTGTTTCTGGAGCCACTCTGTAGCAATTATGGACGTGTGGGGTGTCGCATTGCCCTGCTAGGATTACCGGTCCGTCAGAATCCACAATGGACGTCAATGGATGCGGGTGACCAGACAGGATACTTAAGTATGTGTCACCTGGCAGAGTCGTATCTAAACGTATCAGGGGTCCCATATCACTCCAACTGCACACGTCCCTCACCATTACAGAGCCTCCACTAACTTGAACAGTCCCCTGCAGACAGGAAGGTCCCATGGATTCATGAGGTTGTGTCCATACCCGTACACGTCCATCAGCTCAATACAATTTGAAACTAGACTCGTCCGACCAGGCAACATGTTTCCAGCCATCAACAGTCCAATATCGGTGTTGACGGGCACAGGCGTGGCGTAAAGCTTTGTGTCACGCAGTCATCAAGGGTACACGAATGTGTCTTCGGCCCGAAAGCCTATATCGATGATGTTTCGTCGAATGGTTCGCACGCTGACACTTTTTCATGGCCCAGCATGCGTCAGTTTGCGGAAGGGTTGCACTATTGTCGTGATGAACTACTCTCTTCAGTCATCGTTGGCCCAGTTCTTGCACGATCTTTTCCGGCCACAGTGATGTCGGAGATTTGATATCAACGGTACACTCGTGGAATGGTCGTACGGGAAGATCCCCACTTCATCGCTACACCTGAGATGCTTTGTCCCATCGCTACTGTGCCGACTATAACAGCACCTTCAAACTCACTTGAATCTTGATAACCTGACTTTGTAGTAGCAGTAACCTATCTAACAACTGCGCCAGACACCAATTGTCTTATAAAAGCGTTGCCGACCGCGGCGCCGTACGTTGTCTGTTTACATGACTCTGTATTTGAATGCGCAGGTCTGTACCAGTTTCTTTGGTGATTGAGTGCAGAAACAAAGGATAACAGCTACTGATTCGCCTTCACAGTCACACACGAGCTGTCTTAAGCACGCCTGCTAAGAGACAAAGCAGCAACAATTTGGGGAACTTTTAAACTACTCTTGTCATCATCATCATCATCAGTTATCTGCTATATTAGCAGGTCCTTTGCCTCTCCATTTTCTGCGATCCATTGCTTCCTTCTTAAGGCTGCTGTATGTTGTACCGTCCATCATGTCATCCAGTATCTGGAATCTCTTCCTTCCTCGCTTCCTTTTCCCTTCTACATAACCTTCTAAAACTGTTTTTATCATTCCGTCATTCTTTCTTAATATATGCCCAATCCAATTTCTTTTTCTTCTCTTTATTACATCTAGTAACTGCCTTTTCTCTCCCACTATTCTCAGTACTTCTTCATTTTTTACTCTGTCCATCCAACTTATTCTTTCCATCTTCCGCCATGTCCAGATCTCAAAAGCCTCCAGCCTTTCTCTGTCTTTTTTCCTCATAGTCCATGTTTCAGCGCCATATAAAAGAGCACTCCATACAAGACATTTTATGAGTCTCTTTCTGAGTTCTCTGTCCAGACCGCTGCAGAAGATTCTCCTTTTCTTATAAAACGCCTCTTTTGCCATTGCTATCCTTGTTTTAATTTCTGTGGTGCACTTCCAATCGGTGTCTATCCTGCTTACAAGATACTTAAAATTTTGCACCTGTTCTGGTGTTTCTCCATTCAGCACAATTTTTATTTCCTTATTTCCTCCTACTGCCAATACTACTCTTGTAGCTGTCCTTAAATTGCGCATCCGTGAAAAAAACTAAATACTCGCCGATGACGATATCAGCAGCACTTCTACGCCTTTTATGTCACAATCAAAGGTAAATAACCGAAAGAATTCATGAAAAAGAATTCCCTTTGCATTTGCGACAAATGGGATGACAGGTGGTAGCATGCGGTTTCTGATCACCGGACATTGTACCGAGATTATGGATAAAATTCCAAAAGTCTCCGCAGTGTCTCGTGAAGTGAAATCGTGCGACACTGTTGTTGGTTATCCGTATGTCTGGTCGGGATGTTAAGCTCGGCGTACCCCTTTGTGCTTCTCGAGTAGAGTAGGGTATGTGCCGGCACCGTATACCACCCTCTGCCTCCTTTCCTCATCATCCAACACAAACGTGACTCCACACTGCACAAACACAGACACGCGGAAGCGCACACACGCATACATACGCGCACACACACACACACACACACACACACACACACATTATAGTCAACCACTTCAGACTGCAAACTTTGCGAAGGAAAACTTCGTTGTGCGCGAAAGACAGAAAAACATTTACAATTAGGCGGCTGAATCTTCCTAGCATTCCGGGTTTCTCAGCTAACAGTGCCCTATGACTTTACACAAAGAAAGAATAAAAACAGAACACAAGATTGTGTCATTGGAAAAAGGAGGATTCGTTTCAAAACGTACATTGGCAGTTGGCTAAAAACGTAAATAAGTGCCACGTAATCCGTGTAAGTAGACGACATGATACTACGTCGTTTGAGTACGCGATCGCGAATATTTCGTGAAGCAGTTTACCATCGAACGACTACGCAGATGTGACAAAAGTCATGGCCGGCCGATGTGGCCGAGCGGTTCTAGGCGCTTCAGTCCGGAACCGCGCTGCTGCTACGGTCGCAGATTCGAATCCTGCCTCGGGCATAGATGTGTGTGATGGTTCAAACGGTTCAAATGGCTCTGAGCACTATGGGACTCAACTGCTGAGGTCATTAGTCCCCTAGAACTTAGAACTACTAAACCTAACTAACCTAAGGACATCACACACATCCATGCCCGAGGCAGGATTCGAACCTGCGACCGTAGCGGTCTCGCGGTTCCAGACTGCAGCGCCAGAACCGCGCGGCCACTTCGGCCGGCCTGTGTGTGATGTCCTTAGGTTAGTTACGTTTAAGTAGTTCTAAGTCTAGGGGACTGATGACAAAAAAAATGGTTCAAATGGCTCTGAGCACTATGGGACTTAACTGCTACGGTCATCAGTCCCCTAGAACTTAGAACTACTTAAACCTAACTAACCTAAGGACAGCACACAACACCCAGCCATCACGAGGCAGAGAAAATCCCTGACCCCGCCGGGAATCGAACCCGGGAACCCGGGCGTGGGAAGCGAGAACGCTACCGCACGACCACGAGATGCGGGCGGGACTGATGACCTCAGATGTTACGTCCCATAGTGCTCAGAGCCATTTGAACCATTTTTGAACAAAAATCATGCGGTAGCGATATGCGCAGATATGCGGATGGAATTAGTGTTGCGTACACAAGGTACAAAAGGGCACTGCATTGGCAGAGCTCTCATTTGTACTCAACTGACTGATGTGAAAAACTTTTCCGGCGCCATTATCGCCGCACGACGGGAATCAACAGGCTTTGAACGCGGACTGATAGACTTAATGTCGAAAATTAAAGCAACAAAAGGAAATTTCGCAAGGCTGCGTTTATTTTGCCACAGAACATTACAAACAGGTGATAGTAAAGCAGAAATAATGTAAAGAATACAGAACACAGACATCTGCAACACGTAGAACAGTAGACGATAATTTTCTTCGTTTCTTCCAACTTAACAGATTTTCGCTGACTTCCGGACAACTGGTTAACGCACTCAGTATGGAATGTGACCACCTCTGGCAGCAATAGAGGCCTGACGACTGCGGAGCGCGCTATGAATAACGTCATCAATGTCATGTTGAGGCAATAACGCCCATTTTTCCTGTGGAGCTGGTCGCAAATCTTCGGGAGTGGTTGATGGATATTGACGTGATGCAACCCATCTCCCTAGTGCATCCCAGACGTGCTGTATGGGAGTTCCAACCGGGAGAGAAGAGCAGGCCGTATCAGACTTGCAGTATCTTCCGTTTCCAAGAAAACACCAACCACTCGTGCTGTATGAGGTCGAGCATTATCGTCTATCAACACGAACTCTGGGGACACAGCACCTAACAACAATGTCACATGAGGTCAAAAGTCCTCGTCACGGTACGAGACAGCAGTTAAACCTTTCCGATTTACCCCTACAGTTTCATGAAGAGGTGTCCGTTTGGTCAACATAATCCCTGCCCACACCATTAGCGTACCTCCTCGACCTCAGTCTCTTTCCACAATGTTTGGCTGCCTAAATGGTGTTTCACGTTCCCTCCAGATGCGAATCCATCGAGAATCACTCTCCAGACGAAAACAGGAATCATGTATGAGAACACTATTGGCCCACTCTTCGATCGTCCAGGTGCTTTGTTGGTAACTCCGCACTAGACGTTCCCTTCTGTGAAAAAGCGTCAGAGGTAGACATATAGCATGTCTCCGACAGTAAAGACCACTCTGCCGAACTCTTCTGCACTCCGTCTGCCTCGATACAACACGTGTGGTCGATGCTGCGAGCTCACACGCCAGATGCCGTGCTGTATTAAGGGGGTATTGTTGTGCCTTTATAGCCAAATAACGGTGTAGCCAGAACGATTCACATTAAGCCATGGGGTCTCTTCACTTTGCGACTGCCCTGCTTCCTTTATTTCTAAGGCCCTCCACCGCAGATAGTCTGGTAGGCATTTTTTCTGTACCATACTGCACCATCTGTGACTGTGTACACAGCATATGTGGACGTGTGGCTACCCAGCAAACACTACCTCGTTTCATAGGTGCCCTGACGTCATCGTTGGCATGGTTGCCCGTTGATCGGAATGCCATCTTCCGTGCAGAAGACGATGGTACGCACGTCTGTTTTACAACAAAATAGTTCAAATGGCTCTGAGCACTATGGGACTCAACTTCTAAGGTCATCAGTCCCCTAGTACTTAGAACTACTTAAACCTAAGGACATCACACACGTCCATGCCCGAGGCAGGATTCGAACCTGCGACCGTAACGGTTCCAGAGTGTAGCGCCTAGAACCGCTCGGCCACCACGGTGAATTAGACACATGACGGGGAAGAAGCGGTTTGTTGCTTTAATTCTGGAGGCCAGTGTGGTTGGAACTACAGACTCTGGACATTCCATTTCGGGAATCATTAGGGATCAATATTCCGAAATCCACCAAGTCTAGAGCGTGACGAGAATACCAAATTTCAGGCATTGCCTCTCACTACAGACAACACAGTGCCCAACTGCCTTCACTTAACGACTAAGAGGAATGGCGTTTGCGTAGAGTTGTCAGTGCTAACAGGTAAGCAACACTGCGTCATGTGACAGCAGAAATCAATATGGGACGTACCGCGAACGTATCCATTAGGACAGTGCGCTGAAATTTGTTGTTAGTGAGATAGGCACCTGCAGACGGACGCAAGTGCCTTTGCTAACTGCCGGTTAGTGATCATAACAGTTGGACCCTAGAGGACCGGAAGAAGGTGGTCCGGTCAGCTGACTCCCGATTTCAGTTGGTAAGGGCTGATGGTAGAGTTCGAGTGTGGTGCAGACCCCACGAGCCCATGGGCCCATGTCGTCAACAAAGCACTGTGCCAGCTACTGGTGACTCCATAATAGTGTGGGCGGTCTTTACATGTTATGGGCTGGGACCTCTGGTTCAGCTGAACTGATCAGTGACTGGATTTGGCTATATTCGGCTACTTGGAGACCATTTGCTGCGATTTGCGGGTTTAATGTTCCCTAACAATGATGGAATTTTTATGGATGACAATGTGCCATGTGTCCGGGCCACAATTGTTCACGACTGATTTGTAGAACATTCTGGACAGCTCAAACGAATGTTTTGGCCGTCCAGATCGCCCGACATGAATCCGATAAAACATTTATAGGACATAATCGAGAGGTCAGTTCGTGCACAGAATCCTGTGCCGACAACACTTTCGTGATTGTGGACGGCTATAGATGCAGCCTGGCGTAGTATTTCTGCAGGGAACTTCCGACTTGTTGATTCCATGCCATGTGGAGTTGATGGAATATGCCTGGCAGGAGAAGGACAGACACAATATTAGGAGGTACGTAATGACTACACCTTAATGTATATTAAATTGCCCGTGGGGAAGGCAAAAGCAACACTCATGTTTATTGAAAGACTCCGAAGAAGGTGCATTCTAGTACGTAATGGCTTATCAATGAAAATATCGTTCCACCAGTTCTTGATGATTCTTTGTCGATCGTGGCCATTACGAAATAAAACTTTTTTTATATTCTTTTACTTGTCTGATCCGGCCGCCGTAACTTCCTGTCCTGTACCCTCGTCTTCATTTTAGAGTAGTTCATACACCTAACGTCTTTGGTTATTTATTTGGCATTTTATAGTTCCCTCTTATAGCATGGCAGTTACTTTCTGATTTCTTACTACATATTCCGTCCGTACTTTTTGTTAATATTTTCCACACTTTCCTTTTCCGCCGAATACGCGGAATAGCTTTTCATTTCTTTCCAATTTTCAACTTAATTCATCAAATCAAACGTTCTGATTTTGTATAGTTTTTCCATTCATGATGTACAGCCATACAATACTAAACCCCAAACGGACATTCCCACAAATTTATTGCTCAAGTTAATGGCAACATTTGATACTAGTAGACATTTATAGCGAGAAATGCCTTCATAGCTTGTTCTAGTCTCGTTCTTGTATCTTCCATACTTCGTCCATGGAGCTTACTTTTACTTCCAAGGTAGAAAAATTCCTTCTACTCTTCCCCATGGTTCCAAATCATAATCCCCAATCATGGAAGCATGGTGAGAAACTAACAAGAGCAAGCGTCGATGCTGATCAGACCTGGCATGAAGGACCTCTTCAAATTTGGACCACACAGGTTTAGTCAAAAATCTACGCAGAACTCCATCTAGCTTCAGTTTACCAAAAAATGAATTAGGATAAATCATGGGAGATCTAAATTCTGGCGTCACAAGTTGGGAATAGCTTTAACACACATACCATCGGGAACGTGACAATGATGTGTCCAAAAAGGAGATCTGAAGGAACTACGAAAGATGCAGACAGTACCGAAAGACTGGTATGTGCATTTTAGCTTTCCAAAGTGTCGCCTGGAACACGATCTGTTGATACTGTATGTTGTACGGCATTGATATTTCCATCATGCCCTCATTTGTACATACTAAATATATATAGCATTGATACCCTTTCACCTTGAAGTTTACTCTCACTCCTCAACTTTTATTTTATGTCCGCCATTGCTTACTCGATGCACAGGTTGAACACTAGAGGAGAAAGACAGTATCCCATTTTATTCCAAACATTTCGTTTTTCGTCTTTCATTTGCATTGTTCGCTCTTGATCTTATACATGTTATATTTTACAAGTACTTTCCTACAGCATTATGGATTAACCGAAGATGTAGCAAAGATTCGAAGAATAGCAGCAATGTTTCTTAGGGCTGCGTTGAGTTTGTACTACCGCGTCACAGACATGCTCAGCACACTGCAGTGGATGACAATACAGAAAAGACGTGAATCAAGTAGTGTTTTAGTTACAAAAATCCCGAGAGTACTCGTTCCAAAATGAATCAAAATGTACAATAATTCATGCAACATATATCTCGCAAGATGACCACGACGCTAAAACTTAAGGTATTGTTGCTCATATAGAGGAACACCGACAGTCTTCCCTTTACCACGCACTGGAAAAGGAAGTTAACAGAAATGGCGCTGATGCATAATGTATACTGCTTCACAAAAAAGTAGGTGGCTTTCAGAGTAAATGCGTGTATGTGGTTCAAAAGCGAACAAATCGATGATTGTGAGGATGGCTGCAATAATTGACGATAGATGAGTCATAATTCGCTAAGGTCGTCTACATGTCCTGAATGACATCAACTTCACAAACAGAATTTAGCTACAGCATGGTTTTAGTAATTAACGCTTGATCGTTTTCCGGATAAACCCACCAACAATCAGACAAAAATGAACACAATTTCACTTCTCATACTTCGTTGTAGATTAGTGGTATAACTGGTCCGTTAGTATAATACGTGGAGCGATTCACTGAGTTTGGGGTTACAGCTTTAACAAAGCATTTATTACAATAATTCCCAGATTTAACATTGACATACATTCCTGGAAATTGAAATAAGAACACCGTGAATTCATTGTCCCAGGATGAGGAAACTTTATTGACACATTCCTGGGGTCAGATACATCACATGATCACACTGACAGAACCACAGGCACATAGACACAGGCAACAGAGCATGCACAATGTCGGCACTAGTACAGTGTATATCCACCTTTCGCAGCAATGCAGGCTGCTATTCTCCCATGGAGACGATCGTAGAGATGCTGGATGTAGTCCTGTGGAACGGCTTGCCATGCCATTTCCACCTGGCGCCTCAGTTGGACCAGCGTTCGTGCTGGACGTGCAGACCGCGTGAGACGACGCTTCATCCAGTCCCAAACATGCTCAATGGGGGACAGATCCGGAGATCTTGCTGGCCAGGGTAGTTGACTTACACCTTCTAGAGCACGTTGGGTGGCACGGGATACATGCGGACGTGCATTGTCCTGTTGGAACAGCAAGTTCCCTTGCCGGTCTAGGAATGGTAGAACGATGGGTTCGATGACGGTTTGGATGTACCGTGCACTATTCAGTGTCCCCTCGACGATCACCAGTGGTGTACGGCCAGTGTAGGAGATCGCTCCCCACACCATGATGCGGGGTGTTGGCCCTGTGTGCCTCGGTCGTATGCAGTCCTGATTGTGGTGCTCACCTGCACGGCGCCAAACACGCATACGACCATCATTGGCACCAAGGCAGAAGCGACTCTCATCGCTGAAGACGACACGTCTCCATTCGTCCCTCCATTCACGCCTGTCGCGACACCATTGGAGGCGGGCTGCACGATGTTGGGGCGTGAGCGGAAGACGGCCTAACGGTGTGCGGGACCGTAGCCCAGCTTCATGGAGACGGTTGCGAATGGTCCTCGCCGATACCCCAGGAGCAACAGTGTCCCTAATTTGCTGGGAAGTGGCGGTGCGGTCCCCTACGGCACTGCGTAGGATTCCTACGGTCTTGGCGTGCATCCGTGCGTCGCTGCGGTCCGGTCCTAGGTCGACGGGCACGTGCACCTTCCGCCGACCACTGGCGACAACATCGATGTACTGTGGAGACCTCACGCCCCACGTGTTGAGCAATTCGGCGGTACGTCCACCCGGCCTCCCGCATGCCCACTATACGCCCTCACTCAAAGTCCGTCAGCTGCACATACGGTTCACGTCCACGCTGTCGCGGCATGCTACCAGTGTTAAAGACTGCGATGGAGCTCCGTATGCCACGTCAAACTGGCTGACACTGACGGCGGCGGTGCACAAATGCTGCGCAGCTAGCGCCATTCGACGGCCAACACCTCGGTTCCTGGTGTGTCCGCTGTGCTGTGCGTGTGATCATTGCTTGTACAGCCCTCTCGCAGTGTCCGGAGCAAGTATGGTGGGTCTGACACACCGGTGTCAATGTGTTCTTTTTTCCATTTCCAGGAGTGTAGATTTCTATATAACAATCAGTTTCATGAAGTCTAAGGAAAAACGTGACTTCCAAGTTTAAAGAAATTTTTAACTCTGATTTCAGTTAAGAGAAAATAATGTTAACTTTATTAAAAGCTGCAGAACAAATCGTTACTGCGCAAGAGCGTCTGGCTCAACCAGAAATAAATAAATGTGCTTAAATTCAGCGTTCAACGCAGCTATATTAACCAGCAATACTTAAGTGTGACAATTAGTTGTACAGACTCGCGGTCGGAGTACAGCCACCAGAGACAACTAAATTTCTCTACGATTCCGCACATAGTATAGACATCACATAGGTGTAACTAATTTTCTGAAACAAATAAGGTTATGTGAGTATCAGAGCTCAAGATTATAATCACTGATCTCAATGGCAACAATATAGAAACAATGAGCAATTTCTCACTAACATGGCTTCCCCAAAATGTTCATTCTGTTACACCAACAACTTGGTACTAACAGACAGCATAATTACCCTTATATTCCATGCAGGAAACTGGCCAGTAATCTTTAGTTGCAGCTTACTATGAAACTTAATTACTAATAATTATAAATAATTAAAGCCATAACTCAAAACACGGACTGTGTCATGCTACACTGCTTCCCACAAGGAAATCTTTAATACAAGGCAACTTCAGACGTAAATGCGTGAATAACCGGAACCTGGAACAGACTATTATTAATACGCAGAAGTGACAAATGTTATCAAAGGAGATTCGCTGTTCCTCTAGCTACGCTCAACCAGCACTTCCCGGTCACCGCTCCGTAGCTAACTCCGTCCTTACTCCTTGCCACTTTCTGCTAAACAACCTGCTTCACCTGCCACATCAAGAGTCCAGGAGACGGAATTACTGCCAACCTCTCTATCCAGTGCCAAGATGGCACTGGATTTATCCCGTACCGAGACCAGATGTTGATAAATAAAATATTAGTACAACTCTGAGAAGTTCAAATGGTTCAAATGGCTCTGAGCACTATGGGACTTAAATGCTATGGTCATCAGTCCGCTAGAACTTAGAACTACTTAAACCTAACTAAGGACATCACACACATCCATGCCCGAGGCAGGATTCGAACCTGCGACCGTAGCGGTCGCGCGGCTTTGGACTGTAGCGCCTAGAACCGCTCGGCCACACCGGCCGGCACACTGTCCGTCAGTCATGGATTTTCATAACAAAGCCGCCTGAATCACTTAACATACACTCCTGGAAATGGAAAAAAGAACACATTGACACCGGTGTGTCAGACCCACCATACTTGCTCCGGACACTGCGAGAGGGCTGTACAAGCAATGATCACACGCACGGCACAGCGGACACACCAGGAACCGCGGTGTTGGCCGTCGAATGGAGCTAGCTGCGCAGCATTTGTGTACCGCCGCCGTCAGTGTCAGCCAGTTTGCCGTGGCATACGGAGCTCCATCGCAGTCTTTAACACTGGTAGCATGCCGCGACAGCGTGGACGTGAACCGTATGTGCAGTTGACGGACTTTGAGCGAGGGCGTATAGTGGGCATGCGGGAGGCCGGGTGGACGTACCACCGAATTGCTCAACACGTGGGGCGTGAGGTCTCCACAGTACATCGATGTTGTCGCCAGTGGTCGGCGGAAGGTACACGTGCCCGTCGACCTGGGACCGGACCGCAGCGACGCACGGATGCACGCCAAGATCGTAGGATCCTACGCAGTGCCGTAGGGGACCGCACCGCCACTTCCCAGAAAATTAGGGACACTGTTGCTCCTGGGGTATCGGCGAGGACCATTCGCAACCGTCTCCATGAAGCTGGGCTACGGTCCCGCACACCGTTAGGCCGTCTTCCGCTCACGCCCCAACATCGTGCAGCCCGCCTCCAGTGGTGTCGCGACAGGCGTGAATGGAGGGACAAATGGAGACGTGTCGTCTTCAGCGATGAGAGTCGCTTCTGCCTTGGTGCCAATGATGGTCGTATGCGTGTTTGGCGCCGTGCAGGTGAGCGCCACAATCAGGACTGCATACGACCGAGGCGCACAGGGCCAACACCCGGCATCATGGTGTGGGGAGCGATCTCCTACACTGGCCGTACACCACTGGTGATCGTCGAGGGGACACTGAATAGTGCACGGTACATCCAAACCGTCATCGAACCCATCGTTCCACCATTCCTAGACCGGCAAGGGAACTTGCTGTTCCAACAGGACAATGCACGTCCGCATGTATCCCGTGCCACCCAACGTGCTCTAGAAGGTGTAAGTCAACTACCCTGGCCAGCAAGATCTCCAGATCTGTTCCCCATTGAGCATGTTTGGGACTGGATGAAGCGTCGTCTCACGCGGTCTGCACGTCCAGCACGAACGCTGGTCCAACTGAGGCGCCAGGTGGAAATGGCATGGCAAGCCGTTCCACAGGACTACATCCAGCATCTCTACGATCGTCTCCATGGGAGAATAGCAGCCTGCATTGCTGCGAAAGGTGGATATACACTGTACTAGTGCCGACATTGTGCATGCTCTGTTGCCTGTGTCTATGTGCCTGTGGTTCTGTCAGTGTGATCATGTGATGTATCTGACCCCAGGAATGTGTCAATAAAGTTTCCCCTTCCTGGGACAATGAATTCACGGTGTTCTTATTTCAATTTCCAGGAGTGTATTATGACTTAAGGTATCTGATGGTGTCAGTTATCCATGTCATTTTTGAGAAATTTTAAATCAACCGTTTTGGGTAGATACTTTCAAAATATCTGTACTCATTTGTCAACTGGGATGTTGGTTATCTGTAAAAAATGATCATAATTTAAGTTAGAATTTTAAATTTGGTAAAATTGCTGTTTTGCAGTAATCTAGGTTTGAGCCATAACCCAAAACTTCCTGCAGCGCATTTCACTGCCGTCTAACGAAATTTACGTTTACTAACCCCACAATAAGAAAAAGGATCGTAACACTATGAGGACCATAATATCCTTAGACACCTTATTAGAATCTGCCCGCTGCAGCCAGATCAAACATTAGAATTCGTAAATCGAAGTTAAATATGAGAAGCACCTGTCAACTAAGGTTGACACTACGTTAAGGCACAGGTTATGCTGCAAATCACACTTAACTTTGTTTTTCGAGCTCCAAGTTTTGACCTGATGGTGACAGTAGCTGAATCGTCATAAGAAATGTAAATGTTTTAAACGATCTACACAACATAATAAGCAAATGTTCATTATGATCGCAATCCGGTTTATTGAACTTACTTCTGTTAGTAAGAAATGTAAGGCATGGTGCCCAAGAGTTGTTTAAACATGCCGTCATTGGTATTTAAGAATGAACTGGGCAATCGATTGGACAAAGTTTAACTCTTCATGAACGAAAAGATGAAAAAAAGCCAAGGTTTTTAATGTCTAAATTATGAGTAGAGAAACTACCTATTCTAGACCTTTCGTTGTCATTCTGATTGTAATATTGATCCTGTTTTGACCTAAGACTTGGTGGCTACCTTACTAGGCAACAACTCTTTAAGGGTTATGATGGTTTCTGGCTGAGTTAAGCATTTGGTAGAGAATTTTGTTTACTGATACTGAAATGAACTGTGTGAACAACTTTTGAGTCCCAGGGGGTGCACCACAACTGATGCAGACGTACAAGATGCCGAAAGTATTCGCATCATGGGAAGAGCCTTTCACCCGTGTCTATACATGAAAAAAGCACTAAACAGCAACTCACTCCGGTACCATTCTGAGTGGGCAGCTCGGTCAGCATCTGTGTATTTTACAGCGGACTCTTTCTGGAATTCTAGGCAGAGGTTGTACTACCATTTGAATACCGAGCAGCACCTGTTCTTTCCCTGAAGTATGCGTCTGTGCCTTTTCTCCTGTGTAACGTGTTTATTCAGTTCCGGCGAGAAAGTGAGAAGGTGTAATATACGTTAAAGAGGCAGTTAACTCTGACGAGAAACAGTGCCAACGCTAAAGTAAACAACTGTCGAAAAAAAACAGGAGCAAACTCATTAACTGAAGCAACGAGATAAAATATTTCAGAATAAAACATTTACTGTACATAATTGAGCTATCCGTAAAATTTGTTTGTGTTGCTAAGTAATTACTATGTTTTCCTACATTAAATGCATTTATTCAAACAGCCATAGGATAAATGAGAGCAAACGATGTAGAGTTTTCCATTTCGAAATTAACGGCGAGCAGTTTCATGTATCTGTGATTCGCTTGTTTGGTTCTATGATAATTCGATTCTGTGATCGTTTTTAAGCAGGTATTAATTTTCAGCAACGCATTTACGTTTCTGATGTCTACGTACAGTGGGTAAAGGCGCTTAGAAAAATCTAAGACAGTGATCTTTAAGTCTTTAACATAATATGTACAAGGTGTGCTAGAAAAGTAATGAGACTGATTTCTTACATACATTTTTTTTTCAAACAACAATATTGTCCCCTTCAAAGTAGTTCCCTTCGCCAGCTGTACACCAGTGGAGTCATTGTTCCCAGTCTTGGTAACAGCGCTGAAAGGCTTCAACTGGTACGGCCTTTGACTTGGCAGCCACATTCTTTTGAACGTACTCGAGAATCCAAAATGACGTCCTTTTGAGATATTTTTCAATTTATGGAAAAGAAGAGAGTCTTAGGGACTCATATCAAGTGAACAGGGGGCTATGGAACAACAGGAATGCCTTTCCAGGTAAAAAATTCCATAGTGGAAGTGGCCGTATGACATGCAGCGTTGTTATGATGCAGAATCCAGCTGTCTGCAATGTCAGATCTCATTCGATTCACCCTTCACCTGCACCTTTCAAAACATTGGGTTGACAGATTGCCTTGGAGGAACAGTTTCAGACGAGCACCCACACTTCCGACGTTTTCGTCTGCTTTTGAAGTTGACGACCTCCCTAGCGAGCAAATTCTCGGCCTTCCAAAAATTATTTGTATCGGCCAAAGCCTTGTACTCTTGGTAATGAATGTTCCTCATAGTGCTGTTTCAACTTTTGAAACATCATAGTCACGAATTACCCAAATTTAACATAAAAATTGATGGTATAACGTTGCTCTAAATTTCACTGTTCCATTTTCGTGACATACAACAAAAATACAGCCTTACTGATTGCGCTCTCAAAATTACGTGATTGCTGTACGAAGTTGAAACTCGGACTGAGCTCCTGGAAGCGATGAACACCCCGGTCTACACGAGGAGAACAACATAGCGTTGCCAGATCGCTCCCAGTGTTGTCATTCTCATTATTTTTCTCAAACGCCTTGTAATATGAGTCTGGACACATTCGTATAAGCCGTCATTGACGATATAATATTCCGAGTCATTATGCCGCGTCATAATTCTCCTCAAGCGTCTAGTGTCCGACGGTTCCGTCACTTAACTTTGATCTGTTTCAGGATTGCTCTGGTATTGTTGGCTAAAACTTGTTGAAAGACAGTGTTGTATTAACTTATGAAAGGCTATTTTCCCGCGCATTAACGGATAAGTGCATTTAATGAGTAAACGTCTTCGGGGTGCTTTTGGTGGACCATCGTCATTGAGTGATTAGTGATAGCAGGTACTGAATTACACGGGAGATGTACAATATTGTTGCTGTTGTGCCTCCCCAGTTGTTTCTTGGTAGTTACGTAAGTTCCTCGATCATCTTGGCTGGGTGTTCACTTTTGTCGTAGCGGTTAACCACGAAGAAGGCAGCGTGTAGACGTGACTTCTATTGAAATGTTATTTACACAAATGTACTTTGAGTGCTTCACGTACTTTCATTTTTGTGGCTATCACGCGTAAGTTCTTAAAATCCATAACCCGGTCAAGTTACTCTCCGCAACCCGCTACTGCTGATTATATTCTTTTGTTAAAAGTATGTGGCGTTCGTGCTCTTTAACTCATTCTTTACTACCCTTCTAGTTTCGCCGATATAAATTTAGCCGCAACTAAAATTCACATCATATCCTCCTGCAGTGTGGAAGAAGTCAGGCATGTGTGTTGCACGTCTAAAGTAGTCTTTAATCATGTGTTACCTGAAAAAATGGCGTCCTTACTACATAATTCCCAATAATTCTGTCGATTCTTACAGAATGTACAGGAAATTTCTCGTTGCTCTTGTGTGGTTTATTATTATTATTATTGTAATTATTATCTCCTCTTCTTCTGAAGGCGCTATTTATGAGAGTGCGAGTGACTCCACTTCTTCGGAAAAGCACCGGAAAATAGTCTTTTATAAGTGAATGCGATATTGTCTTTCGACAATTTTAAGCCAACGCTGGACACCAGTGGAGTCCTGAAGAAGAAAAGCACAGTAAATGGATCTAAAGGTCGAAGACTGAAGACGCTTGGAGAGAAATATGACACAACAAGCGAGGACATTTTATCACCAACAGCATGTAAAGTAATACTTTATGAAATAATTTTAAATGTGTTAGACATTTTAGTAGAGAGATTTTTTTAATCAACACGTTGTTTTTAACAGATGTAGTATAAAAATTAATATATTAAATTTTAGAGTTTTGATGTAGATTGAAAATAACTATTACAGCAATGTCAGTCAATCTGCAGTGAACCGTTTTTATTTATAGTTACTAAGTTGAACGTAATTCTCGTACCGGTTTATGCTGTGATATACTATCTCCAGGTCAGATACATATTCTGAGCATAGTAAGGTAAAATTCGTAACACGCTCCATCAACATAAATGTGCTACACTAACTACATGGACACGTCTGACATAAGGCAAGAATGAAGAGAAGTCACTAGAGGCGGAAAGCAAGTTCTGATGAGACATGTGTAACGAAGTAACGTCGAATCTAAAATGGATATCTGGATGGAAATATGAATCTTGCTCCTCCAGAATGAGGGGCAGAGTCTTAACTATGGGTCACCCTCACCAGGTTCACGCAAGTGTAAATGTGAAGCATCATACTGGTTGGCTTAAAATAAGAGATGAAGAAACTGAATACATACAAAAAACTCATTCAGTGAGTATCGAAGTCGTCTGTCCGAGAATCTCAGAGGAACTGTTGATACACTGTATGACAGTTAATAGGACTTGCCTTCAGATGGACGAGTGTGGACCACATTTACTTTACGGATTTAAATGTATGTATGTACGGAAACAGATGCAGTATGCCAAGCAGACTATTCCACATTTGACGGATGAACTATTCTCTGCCATGTTCTGATGAATCAACATCTGATTTTTCGTAAAACAGTCAACAAATATAATTCCACATGAATGATGGGCAGGTAAGGGACAATACTTCAATCATCTTTGTTCAATGTAGCATCTAGTATGAGTTAGGGTAGAGTACATACGAGATACCATAAATATTGCACACATGACAATTACTCAAGAAAAAGAATGTTATCAGTAGGTGCACAGGATTAAACACAGCTCATTCCTTGTGAACAGTTAGTGTTGATGCTGTTTCATTGTAAATTCATATCACGTATTCCAGGACAGAGAATTTTGCGGAATATCTAGAGCTATTGATTGGAACTGCAGTTTTTCTTACAACTGATGATTTTTATTTCTTTCCCTAGGCCCAAAGCCACGTAAAATTTTCGAAAAAAATATTTCCGCCCTTATACTGCATACAACTGAAACTCTAGAGAGTGAAATAATCACTGACGTTCCCCATAAAACAGTGTTAACATATTTACCTTTTTCTTTTCTTGTCACAATGAAAGACAACCATCGACATGAGTCGTCTTCGATATTGATAATACGAACTTCTCAGGACAGGGTTAATGTGGGGCGCAATGAATATGAAATTACACCGAGTTGCAACGTTACTTGCTTTGCGAATTTCTGCCTTTACGAATACAACGTGGGGTTTTCATGGCCCCCATAAAAGAGGCACCTCTCGGCAGCAGCGCGAAATACTTGTCATTAGCGGCGGCGTGGGGCGGGCGCATCCAGGCATTAAAACGCGACCCAGACTGGTGTGGTACGGCCTACAGCAGTGATTGCCCGTAAAGTTCTTCACTGGGACGACACTGCCAAGATTCGGCGGTAAAGTCGAAACACTCACTCGCAGGGTGGCTATCGTAAACCTATGAGATGGGTGCTCGTCAAATAACGCGAGAAGGCAGCATGAATATCACGTCTGTGCTGCCACGTTCTAGTAACTTGGGAGGGAAGCCGTGCTTGATCGACTGCAAGAGAATATCTCTGAAGCGTTCTCGGGTTAATGAATAAACAAGCCTCATTACTACAGTCACCATCCACATTAAAACAGTACTGTAGTACAGGGACGGCCAAGATTTCGGCTCGGACGCCGAAATACGTGCCCACAATGCTGAGCTTAGCTACACATTTATCACACCGCGACGCAACGCTATCTGAGAACGAGGAGGGTGGAGAGGGGGAACTGCGAACGCGCCGCATCTAAATGCCAGTGCAATCGTACTGCATACGATTTGGTTTTATATTTAGCATTTCTCAGCAGCACAGATCATAAAACAAATTTTCAGTATCATTTACTTTTGGCGTGCTGAAGACATAATTTTTATCTGGCACAAACTGTCGGTATACAGGCAGATGCAGACCATTTCACAGATTACCAAATAAGCAGCAACCAGTCGCAAAATCATGTTTTCTTTGTTTACTTTTGTAAATCGATTTCAGCTGATTAACAGCCATCATCGGTGCTACAAATACAAGAATAAAAATAAAAATAATTAATAACAGTGACCAAATGAATAAATGTACATAAAGCAACGTAAAATCAATTAAATGTATACAGACGCATTAAACCAGTTAAAATGCACATACAAATTTACGTTTCAACGAATATCTGCCCTGAGTAGTAACACTGTCTTAAGCAGAGGCCAAACATAAAGAGATACATCGAGAATTGACTATGACAAAGAGAAACAATAAGGGGGCGCTGCAAAGCAAACCCGCCCTCAATGCGAAAAGATACAGCTAAAATAAAATTGAGAAGAAGAAATGACATGCAAAGTGAGGTAAAATATAATGACAAAATACTGAAATATTTACAGAAAATGGATGTATTGACAAAGATTTTGTCAACCACATAGTACAGTTATATACGCCAAAAATCGATTGTACCTATTAGCAAAAAACGAACAAACATAGGTGAGAAGCACACCATACAAAAAAAAATTTAAAACTTTTTAAAAAATTTTAAAATTATTTGTAATATTATCGAAGAGCAAAAGTTAATCATGATACCAAAACGTAAAGCGGTGTTGGCATCCATCTAGCGTACAGGTAATGATATCCAGGAAGATCGGATTTTTTTCGGCAGATGGCGCCACATTGCTGAATGCACATGTAAAGTAAACTAAGTTGAGATAAGAAAATTACGGACAAGAACGAAACAAACGTATTAAAGAAACAAGACCAAATGCAGAAATAAATTGCTAGCACACTTCATACATGGCAAAATTAACACAGGCTCGATAGGATGAATTGATTTGCAAAGGTAAATAAAGAAAACATGATTTTGCGACTGGTTGCTGCTTATTTGGTAATTTTATGGTTTACGGTCGCTGCTCAACTTGGGAACCACATGGAGCCTATAAAATAAATAAAATAAATTAAAAAAAAATGTTATTTTAAATATGTTAATTATTCTATCTGTATGATGGTGATTGTGATTGCAATTGTATTTGCTTATCTGGAAGTGGACGTTTAATTATTCGGTATCAGACGCTTGACAATGGCTTTTTCGTAAAGGCAATGTTACTCGTAGTTGACCGTGAAATAAAACTGAATAATCGGACTTCGTAATTAAATCGTTTCCAAAGACTGCTGCGGTAGGTGCGGACTCATAATCTAAATCTCAATATTACAATAATTTGCCAGCCATGCCAATACGTCGTACAGAGGTGATTGTCTACTAAACATAAAAAAGTTACACAGTTAGTTAAATCAGATATATTCAATGAATAAGCCTACAGTTCATAATCCTACTTACTTTTATAAATATAAATTCTTTACAGAATCGAGTGCCTAGTGTGGTTGCAACTCGCAGTATTCTTCTATAACATGAAATATGGCGGTGTGCCAGACAATAAAAAAAAATACGTGCTTCTCGCACCACTTCAACCAGAGCTCTCCTTTTTTAATCAAACATAAGAGTAACGTAATTGTGCTTTTGTTTTATCAGCGTCACAGCGCTGCAGTTGTGTGCCATAGGCTTTATTTATTTGTCACTGATTATTTATTTAATATTTCGCGTTTCCGAGGAAACTCACGCTCGGCATGCAAATGTGCCTTTATATTGCCCCCTGAATTGCGAGGCGAAAGGACACACCTGCAGGCGAGCAATTCACCTAAAGGCACAAGAAAATCTAAGTTATCTACAACTATTTACATGACTTACATTACACATTATACACATTATATACAAAATTTGAATGACGCGGGTGCGCCGTAAAAGTTCTATTGTTGGCAGATAGAGTGCGCGCATGCGCAGAAGCGTCTGTGTAACTGCGGCACTGCCGTTATATCGTACAGTTAGATCACGCGGCACAGTATTGCAGATCATATTGTTCGTGTGCGCGCGTTTTTCAGTCGTTGCACAAAGAAAATATTCAACCAAGATTACATATGAAGACTGCATTCTATGACAGGTAACTTTTTTAAATTTACAATATTTGTTATAACACAATACAACTTAGATTGTTGAATGTTCTTAGTTACATAGTATTGTTTTGAAATACTTCAAAGAAAAATGTCCGTATTTTTCAGGTGCGTTGACCTATACACATCGTGTCGTTATTACAGTTCATATTCATCCGCTGCACAATAATTTTTTTTACAAGTTAGTATCGTCGTGGTAAAGTTTTTTGATCACAGTAACATCGTTGTATAGCAACGTGATTAATACATAAGCGTGTCCATTTCTCATTTCCATTATAGTCGTAGTGAAGCAGTTCGTTGTGACTAAAAGCATTACTTATTACAGATCAGATGTGACCCGTCGAGTAATTGGTCCACGTGCAGTTCGTTTTTTACATTCCATGGAAGCTTGGTTGCAGAACCTCGGACGGCACATAGCTGGCGTCGATCCTTGGACAATCCAGGTAAGAGTGTCCGTCACATTTCGAGAACATTTCATTCCCTGAAGTTCCAACCAAAATTCTTCCACCCGTCGTGTTGCTTTCTGGACAGGCACTTTGTGTCCATTTAATCCAGTTAACATCTTGAAGTTGGGTACTGTAGTAATGTCACTAGACGATGCACGAATTATGCACTTCACATTTTCAGTTTTTTGCTGAATATAGCTCACCTAAATGTTCGTAGTTATTAATCAAGGAAATCGTTCATCGCGTTCACATAGATACGCTGCATAATGAATGGCATTAACGGTTTCTTTCACATAGGTTTCCGCGTAGTTGCAGAGTTAGTAATGTTCGTTAATGTCCGTGAACAGTGGTTCACTATGCAATGTCTTTTTTTTTGACACTCGTTTTGTTCAAATTTTTACATAGTAACAGTTGCACTATACATCAGTTAAAAAATAAGTAATTATACATACACACGTCACATATTTTCTTAGCATAAACATAATATAGTTGCACATAAACATGTTTACATCATCATTACATCGCTATAGGTTATTACATTGTGTCACATTTGATTACATGAATTGCAGATATTTACATCCTCTTTAGCGGTTTTGCTGGGATATTATCGATGTTTTTTGTGATGTCATCTGAAATTAAGATAGGTTAGACACAACATTCATTACATCAGTAGGCAAGACCAGGCGTTTTCACTACTCAATAAATATTCAAAATAGTAAGAGAGAGAAAATGTTCGATTCCTCGCGTTTTGTGCGTGTGTGTAGAGTGTCTGTGTGGCCTTGACTACTGATAGATGCTTTTCGTGTTGAGAGATGTGCGTCTAATCTATTTCTCAAAGTAAAAGATCGCTTCACAGATGACGTCTGTCAGTTCGTCAGGTGTCACACCAAGTCAGTGGTACCTTCAGTAACAAATGTTCCGTGAAAAATTAATATGTCATCTACTGCTACGTAATCATAAATTTTACTTTAATATTCCGTCTTTCAGGTGGAGGCGCGCGCTGAAAGAAGAGTTCTTCTGTCTTCAACTGCGTCACTGGAACCGCTGAAATGAAAATTTCTATACTACTTATTATCTGTGTTGTAACAACAGAGTTTTTCGAGTTGCTTAGCAATATTTTGATGGGTATGACTTTGACATTATTGAGCATGAAACGCTCTAAGATCTCGGTGTGCGTATATCCCAATAATTTTGTTATTTCTAGGATGTTGTAACAGATACGCACCAGGATGCGGTATGTTAACAATTATATACGGTCCTTCATATAGCAGACGCCACTTAGCGTTGCGTCGTTTGAGTGCTACAGATTTATGATGAGTACGAAGTAGTACAAGCATTCCTATCTCGAATTTTTGTTTTCTTTTTATTATGTTTCTGTGATGCTTGTTTCGTATTTGTGCGTGATGTGTCAATGTAGTCAATACTTCTTTTATTTTCTGTTCAGGTGTGATTTCCTTGTCTGACAACTTAGGTAATGGTTCTATCCACTGATCGTTCTGTTTGCAATTGAACATGATCTCGTTAGGTGTGTAATTCGTATCGTAAATATTTAAGTTATTGTGTACGTCTTCGAAAAGACTTAGGTAGGACACCCAATTAGTATGTTTTGATGAAATATAGGTCCTCATGAATCGATTTAATTCTCGGAAAAGTCTCTCAGTCGCGTTACATTGTGGACTAAACCTCGAAATAAATATACTTTTAATGTTATTGTCCTTCAAGAAATTTCTCCATTTGTACCCAGAGTAGTATGCTGCATTATCTGATAGAATTGCTTTAGGTTTTCCCACGTGCGTCAGGTAATCACTTGAGAATCTTCGTATTATAGCATTTGCAGTGGCGGATTTTAAAGCATAAAGTTTTACATGTTTAGAAAATATATCGTAAAAAGCTAAGGTATATTTGACGCCTCCAGAGCTTGCTGGATGCGGTCCACTGATGTCAGTACACAGAATTTCCAGGGGTTTACTGGGTAAAATAGAATGTAAATCTGTTTTTGTGGATAAATTCTGAGGTTTTGATTTTTGACATATGACACATGTTTTCAGTTCCCTGTAAATTTTTCTTCTCATATTGCTAAACTAACAGTATGTGCTGAGCTTCGCTAAACACTTTTTTGTCCCATAATGACCCCAAACTAAGTGTGTGTGCCAAATTAAATTACGTTCAGACTCTTTGGGAATGCATACACACCAGTTAGTAGCATTTGGATGTCGTGGATAAAATAGCACATCATTGTGTAACTTGTAATACTTAGTCAAAGGATGATTGTGTTTTTCTACCAGTAATGTTATTATCTTATACCAGTGAGGATCAGATTTTTGTAATTCAGCCATGTTTCTGCACATATCAATATAATATTGGTGATACTGCTTGTCTTGCATTAAGAGAATCCTGTAGTCATTTATATTTTCTAAGTCACTGTTGGTATCATTCATACCTTGTGGAAGTCTAGACAAAGTGTCTGCAATGGTGTTGTCCTTACCTCTTATGTACTTAATTTCAAAAGAGTAGTTCTGAAGTGTAACTGCCCATCGTGATAGTCTAGGATGTACAAGTTTACAAGTTAACAAAAATGTCAGGGCCTGGTGATCGGTGTAAATTACTGTATGTTTTCCAAATAAATAATAATTGAATTTCTTGAATGCCCATACTATGGAAAGTGTTTCTAACTCAGTAGTGGAGTATGTACGCTCACATTCAGTTAGAGTGCGACTCGCAAACCCAATAATTCTTATCTGTTCCTCCTCTTTATTCCTTACAACTTGAAATAAGCAACAGCCCAAGCCAGTACGTGAAGCGTCACAAGTCATACAAAAATCTAAATTGAAATCTGGATGGCTCAATATGTTAGCATTCACTAAAGCATGTTTAATTGTATTAAAGTCATTCTGGCACTGTTCCGACCAGATCCAAACTTGATTCTTTCTGAGTAGATTTAGCAGATGTTTACTGTTCAAAAGTGGTTGTGGCAAAAAACGTCTGAAAAATGAACATAGCCCAAGGAATGATTTTAACTGCTTTTAGTTCGAGGGCTAGGAAAGTTTCTGATAGCATCTAATTTACTGGGATCCGGACGTATGCCCTGTGAATTAATGATATGTCCTAAATACTTTATCTCACTGCAACCAAATTTTGATTTTCTTAGGTTTGCTGTGACCCCAGCTTGTGCAAACTTTTCTAAAATTCTTTGAAGAGTGTCAACGTGTTCATTCCAAGATCGTGTAGCTATCAGTATATCATCTACATAGTGTGTGACTGTCTCAACTAAATCGTCGCCAAGCACGGTATCCAGGGCTGTAATGAATACCCCAGAGCTGACATTCAGTCCGAAGGGTAGAACACAAAACTGATAGGTTCGCCCCCCGAACATAAATGCAGTATATTTCCGAGAATCAGGAGTGATACCCACCTGCCAAAACGAATTAGTGAGATCTATTGTGGAAAAATATTTTGCATCTAGAAATTTCTGTAATTGCTCTTCTAAATTTTCAGGTTTTGTGTGAACCGGTAAAATTATTTCATTAATAGCTCGTGCGTCTAACACTAACCTAATGCTTCCATTTGATTTTTTGACAACAAGTAGAGGACTACAGTAAGGTGAGGTGGATGGTTCAATCACCTTCCAGTCCTAATTTGTTTTAATTCTTGCCACACAGCAGGTCGTTGAGATAACGGTACGTTATATGTCTTATGGTAGAAGATCTTGTGAGGCTTAACTTCAATCTTGTACACATACGTGTTGATAACACCTAATCGTTTGGTAAAAACTTGTAAATATTTGGATAACACTTCCTGTAGTTTTATACGTTCATGTACACTGAGAGCTGTAGCTTCACTTATCTTATGATCAAGCAATGTTTTCAAGTCCATTAGCTCTGTGTCAGATGAGTGTGTTTGCATGTCTTGAATGTCATTGTCAAGTACTAACTGAACCTTGTACCCTGTACAGTGTTTGTCATGCTTTAGAGTTCTCCTGTCCAAATCAATAATAATTACACTGCCTTTATCATTTAAAATACATTTACCTTTGGAGAAGTCTATAATGCAGTCCTTCTCGCTCATAATATCTATTCCTAATATGCAATTTGTCACAAGGTTTTGTACAACCAGGAATGGCCATTGTACGGTTCCATTACCTATTTTAACGTTTACAAAAACTTGCTTCGTAACCCTACATGACTTATTACCTAGTGCAGTAGTTATTTTACAGTTTTGGGCAGGAAACTCAGGCACAGGTTCCAATTCACACATCTTTTTATAGAAATTAAAAGACAAAACGCTCACAGCTGCACCTGTATCTAGGATAATAGTAGTTGGAATCCCACCTACTACACCAGTAGTAGATGCTAAAACAATTTCATTTGTGTTTAAACGACATTGTGTACTGTCTTGTAAAAGTTCATCTGATATATTGTTATTGTGGTTGTATCTTATAAATAAAACAGGTAGTTTTTGTTTAGAATTACTCGGCATATCATTATTCTGTTGTTCAAGTGTGGTGTCAAATAACTGATTAACATTGAAGTCGCCCCCCAAGAATTCTTCAGCCACGACCTGGGGCAAAGTAGTGACTGTTTCTAGTTTGTTGGATTATCATTTGTACTAGGTACTGACACAGATTGAGGTTGTGCATCAGGTGTCATTTCTATTATATTCACATTCGGATATTGCCTATTATGATCTCCAAACTTTTGCGGTTGTTGTTGCTGTTGCGCATTATAACTTACCTGTCGGTCGTAAGGTATGCTCCAATTTTGACCTGGTGGCTGCTGTGGTAAAGCAGAGTTTGAATGAAAGTACTGATCGTTACGAGTCCAACCTTGATGCTGTCTTGGCTCGTAGTTATTATTATTTCTATTTCTGTTTGTGTTTTTGTTATTACCTTTGTATCCGTTGTTACCGTTGTAGTTATTACCGCGGTGCCTTTTGTATGGATTGCCGCATGAAATGTTATTACTGTTGTAACTATTGTTTGCATTGGAATACGCGTGTTGATTTTGATTTCCGTTCTGAGACGGCATGTGAGTTTGCTGTTTTTGTTGTACCGCGTATACAACTGTGGGCGCGCCAGAATTGTGTTGGCAAGCCTGCATGTTTTGCATACCACTAGTGTAAACATTGTGGCTGCTGTTTTGCCGCGCGAAGCGCTGATCTTCAAGTAACATGTCAACCGAATCTAAGGCTGTTAAAAAATAATCTGAATCGTCATCCGGGATATGTAGGAGTTTTTCTTTAATGTTGAAAGGCAATTTGGCCTTCAACGCACGGAGTATATCACGCGTTGCGACTGGTTCGTCTAAAAAGTGTCCCATGTTCAAGTATTTTTCAAAATATCTGCGTAAGTTACCATTTTTACTGTTAAAAGTTTCAGGTTCTAAAATTTGTCTTCTGAGTCGCTCCTGGACGGATTGCGACCAGAATTTGTTCAGAAAAGCACGCTCAAACTCACTGTACGTGGTACATACGTCAGCTTGACTGTATGCCCAGACAGCTGCATCGCCTTGGATGTAACCGACAATATATGAAATCTTTTTCCGGTCACTCCAAGTGAGTGGAAATGCGTTACTAAAAGATTTAAGAAAAATCACCGGATGAATGGTTCGTTTTTCTGGGATAAAAATCTGAAATTGCCTGTGTTTCATTAAACTTTCATCTTCCTTCGCATTGTGATATGGATTTATTCCACTGTAATTACTGGTATGTTCAGCTGGCGAGTAATTACGATAATGTTGCTGTGGTTTACCATGATAATAGCTTGTGTTTGTGTTTCCACATCGTGGTATGTGTTGTAGTCGTGGTGTGTTTTGTTCTTGTGTATTTGTCGTATGCGGAATGTGTGTATCATACTCGAATGTATATTGGTTTCTGAACTGTACATTTTGACTGATATTTTCGTTACATTCAGACTGTAGTTGATCGGTGAATTGTCTCATGGGTGCAGTGACGGATTGTACTGCGTCACTGATCAGCTGTTTGTTATCAGTAATGTATTGCGCTACGGAGTCGTGCACAATTGTTGGTAAATTTTCACGTAAGCATCTATCAAAATGTTTGTCTTTGTTCTCAACCCAATCATGAAATTCTTTATTAATATTTTGAAAATGAGCTGTGGCATCTGATTGTAAGATGTCAGTCAGGTGTTGTTCAACATTGTCAAATTTATTCTGTACGTCAGTAATTCGTTTTTCAAGGTTGTCATGTACTGAAGGATGTGTTTGAATTTGTTCAGTAAGAACTTCACACGTGACATTAAGGTTTTTTACTTGTGTCTGTAAAAGTGCTACGTCAGTTGTAGTC
The DNA here is from genome assembly GCF_021461395.2 of Schistocerca americana. NCBI lineage: Eukaryota > Metazoa > Arthropoda > Insecta > Orthoptera > Acrididae > Schistocerca > Schistocerca americana. Next base: position 81,830,391 of record NC_060120.1, read on the forward strand.
TTTTCTTGTCTCGTATTGAGCTGGGAAAATTTAGTACTGAGTTCGGTCATCTGTTTGGTCAGTGTGGCGTCTATAAGTTCCACACGCTTACATAGTCATTACCTATCTTGATTGCTATGAGATCAGATTTGATTTCGTCATTTTGTGTTTTTAACTGTTCATTTTGTGTCTCTAATTGTGCCTTTAAGGTTGCCATGTTTTCGGCGTTTTGTTTCATTAGCATTTGTAACATGTCGGCAATGTTTACCGTTTGCAAGGTCTCTGCCCCCGCCGCGTCATTAGACGTGACGTCATGCATTAACATGGGCTCTGATTGAGATTTTGAAATTTTTGTAGTGGACGGCCTATCGTCAAAATTTTCGTCAACACTTGCGTCAATGTTTGATGAATCGTCACTACCGGTTGCTGTCGTAAAGTCATTTTCTAACACTTGTCTCACGTCCGAGTCGGATTGCGTCTGAATAGTACGTCCTTGCTGTTCCATTTTTGCGTATTGTTTTCTAGTTATTACCATGCCACACGTGATATATGTTTCAAGAAAATTTTTGACACTGATTTTAAAATAAAATGTAGTTGAGCATGAATCGCTCGTAGCAACAATGGCTGTCTGTTAATTTAAAAATATAAACTGAATTTGAGATTATTGGTAATGGCTGCTGGCCATGTTACATGATATCGTACAGAAGTCGGCCATATTGTACACTCGTGTATTGGTATTATTGCATACGTTATTGTTTAGGGAAAAGTACTGAGAATGAAATTTATCACTGAAACTGTTATGCGGAAAAGAAACACTACAGAATTTACTGAAAAGCTAATACACTGAATTACACGTCTGGTCAAGCCTACCAATGCAAAGATGCTGCGTCTTACCTTATTTTGCTGGAAGTTTCATTGCGTCTTCCCGCAAAATTTCAGAATTGGAAAATATCTTCAGATTTTGTTATCTCTCATACATTGACGTCCAGGTCCAGAAAGTTGATTTTTTTTTTACATGAAACAAAGAGAACAATGTAACAAATGACAAAATAACAAGTACGACACGCAGTCGCCAATATAAAATAAATAAAATAAATTAAAAAAAAATGTTATTTTAAATATGTTAATTATTCTATCTGTATGATGGTGATTGTGATTGCAATTGTATTTGCTTATCTGGAAGTGGACGTTTAATTATTCGGTATCAGACGCTTGACAATGGCTTTTTCGTAAAGGCAATGTTACTCGTAGTTGACCGTGAAATAAAACTGAATAATCGGACTTCGTAATTAAATCGTTTCCAAAGACTGCTGCGGTAGGTGCGGACTCATAATCTAAATCTCAATATTACAATAATTTGCCAGCCATGCCAATACGTCGTACAGAGGTGATTGTCTACTAAACATAAAAAAGTTACACAGTTAGTTAAATCAGATATATTCAATGAATAAGCCTACAGTTCATAATCCTACTTACTTTTATAAATATAAATTCTTTACAGAATCGAGTGCCTAGTGTGGTTGCAACTCGCAGTATTCTTCTATAACATGAAATATGGCGGTGTGCCAGACAATAAAAAAAAAAATACGTGCTTCTCGCACCACTTCAACCAGAGCTCTCCTTTTTTAATCAAACATAAGAGTAACGTAATTGTGCTTTTGTTTTATCAGCGTCACAGCGCTGCAGTTGTGTGCCATAGGCTTTATTTATTTGTCACTGATTATTTATTTAATATTTCGCGTTTCCGAGGAAACTCATGCTCGGCATGCAAATGTGCCTTTATAAGCCCACCATTCAGAATTTCACAGACTTTCACACTCAAGTTGCCACGTAATCGTGACTTATTTAGTTTCATAATCGAAAAAATGGTCCTTCACACACATATGTCGATCGATTTATTGTAGTACTTTTGCAACCTGATTATGGAGACGAAGGAACTCTCGAATAGGGAAGCAAAGTATACGTCCGGGACTGTTTTGAAGTAAAATGATTTGTAATTAAAACGGGAATTCCCCTGCAAGTCACTCAGTTACATCTGCACATGTGCAGGAGCGCTTTCAACCGAACTGATAAACAGTCTCTGAAACAGCTCCAAAAACAGTTTTAAGATTGATAGTGTCCTCAAAACCTTTAGAAAATTATCGTAATTCTTTCAAGGCCACAATGAATTCTTCAGTCCTCGAGTTTCCTTTAACGGCAGTGATTGTTTACTTCGAAGCCACTTCGGGAGGTGGACTGTGTATGTCTGAATGTGTCCCTTATACAATGTGATTTTCTTTTCAAATGCATTCACATCAAATTAGAAAGAATTTCTTCGTTACTTTGGAATGTCGTACTGCGGGCAGTCTGCGGTCATATCCACTTAGAATGCAAAGTCTGAACCCATTTCGGACAGTCTAACTTTTGTTCCTCCACTGCTCTTTCCTTCATAAATTCAGCAACAGCAAGTTTCAAATCGAAAAATTGTTCTAAGCTTGATCCTTGATTATTCAAAATAGTAGATAAAAATTCACTTGACGCCTTCCTGAGAGACAATCTCCACTCATTCCAAATTAATAATACAAGTGTAGAGCAGATGTGGCTTAAATTCAAAGAAATAGTACCTGCAGCAATTGAGAGGTTTATACCAAATAAACTAACAAACGACGGAACTGATCCTCCTTGGTACACTAAACGGGTTAGAGCACTGTTGCAGAAACAATGAAACAAACATGCCAAATTTAAACAGACACAAAATCCTCAAGAATGGCGATCCCTTACAAAAGCTCGACACTTAGCACGGAGTTCAATGTGAGACGCCTATAACAGTTTCCACAACGAAACTTTGTCTCGAAACCTGGCAGAAAATCCAAAGAGATTCTGGTCGTATGTGAAGTATGTTAGCGGCAAGAAACAAACAATGCCTTCTCTGGGGGATAACAATGGAGATACTATCGAAGACAGTGCTGCCAAAGCAGATTTACTAAACACAGCCTTCCGAAATGTCTTCACAAAAAAAGACGAAGAAAATATTCCAGAATTCGAATCGAAAACAGCTGCCAACATGAGTAACGTAGAAGTAAATATCCTCGGAGTAGTGAAGCAAACCAAATCACTTAATGAAAGCAAGTCTTCTGGTCCAGACTGTATACCAATTAGGTTCCGTTCGGAGTATGCTGATGCGTTAGCTCAATACTTAACAGTCATATACAACCGTACGCTCGACGAAAGATACGTACCTAAAGATTGGAAATTTGCACAGGTCACACCACTATTCAAGAAAGGTAGTAGGATTAATCCACTAAATTACAGGCCCAAATCGTTAACGTCGATATGCAGCAGGATTTTAGAACATATGTGTTCGAACATTATGAATTACCCCGAAGGCAACGGACTATTGACACACAGTCAACATGGGTTTAGAAAACATCGTTCCTTTGAAACTCAACTAGCTCTTTATTCACATGAAGTGCTGAGTGCTACTGACAAGGGATTTCAGATCGATTTCGTATTCCTGGATTACCGGTAGGCTTGTGACACTATACCACAGAAGCGGCTCGTAGTGAAATTGCGTGTTTATGGAATATCGTCTCAGTTATGTGACTGGATTTGCGATTTCCTGTAAGAGAGGTCACAGTTCGTAGTAATTGACGGAAAGTCATCGAGTGAAACAGAAGTGATTTCAGGCGTTCCCCAAGGTAGTATTATAGGCCCTTTGCTGTTCCTTATCTATATAAACGATTTGGGAGACAATCCGAGAAGCCGTCTTCGGTTGTTTGCAGATGACGCTGTCGTTTATCGACTAATATAGTCATCAGACGATCAAAACAAGCTACAAAACGATTTCGAAAAAATATCTGAATGGTGCGAAAAGTGTGAGGTCATCCACATGAGTACTAAAAGGAACTCAAACTTCAGTTACACGATAAGTCAGTTTAATCTAAAAGTCGTAAATTCAACTAAACACCTAGGTATTACAATTACGAACAACTTAAATTGGAAAGAACACATAGAAAATGTTGTGGGGAAGGCTGTGTTTTATTGGCAGGACACATAGAAAATGTAACGGACCTATTAAGGAGACTGCCTACACTACGCTTGTCCGTCATCTGAAAAGGAATGTCGTGTGGCTAGGGCCTCCCGACGGGTAGACCGTTCACCTGGTGCAAGTCTTTCGAGTTGACGCCACTTCGGCGACCTGCGCGTCGATGGGGATGAAATAATGATGATTAGGGCAACACAACACCCAGTCCCTGAGCGGAGAAAATCTCCGACCCAGCCGGGAATCGAACCCGGGACCTTAGGATGACATTCCGTCACGCTGACCACTCAGCTACCGGGGCCGGACTGTCCGTCCTCTATTAGAATACTGATGCGCGGTGTGGGATCCTTACCAGGTAGTACTGACGGAGTAAATCGAAAAAGTTCAAAGAATTGTATTATCACGAAATATGGGAGAGAGTGTCACAGAAATGATACAGGATTTGGGCTGGAAATCATTAAAAGAAAGGCGCTTTTCGTTGCGACGGAATCTTCTCACGAAATTGCAGTCACCAACTTTCTCCTCCGTATGCGATAATATTTTGTTGACACCGACCTACATAGGGCGGAACGATCACCACGATAAAATAAGGGAAATCAGAGCTCGTACGGAAAGATACAGGTGTTCATTCTCTCCGCGCGCTATACGAAATTGTAATAACAGAGAATTGTGAAGGTGGTTCGATGAATCCTCTGCCAGGCACTTAAATGTGATTTTCAGAGTATCCATGTATATTTAGATGTAGATGAACCAACGTACTTTGCAATTATACATAAGCTCTCCATACTCTTCTTTCAATTTCATCGAAAACAGTTGCAAATGACAGTGCAATAATGCGTGCGACGTCTGTTCGTACCACCAATACCTTCACGTGTTGCGCGGCTGCGTATTTATCACAAAGTGCTTCTTGAGGTACTGAACAATGAATCTCGTCTTTCGATAGTTGTAATTCTTTGATCTCTCACTGTCAATTAAATCATTAAATTCTTACTGCATGGTATTGCAATATAGTTCCGCAGCAAATTTACAGTACCCATCGCCTATGTGACTGCACATCTACTAAGAAGTCTCATCCCTCTCTTCTACCATTTACATTCATTTTTAAAAGTGTATGATAACAGATAGCGGAACTGCCTCTTTTTGTACAAACATACCACGAACAACTAGCAACGGTAAACAGCGCTGACACCACGAGTCTTTCGAACTGAAGATACTACACTCCTGGAAATGGAAAAATGAACACATTGACACCGGTGTGTCAGACCCACCATACTTGCTCCGGACACTGCGAGAGGGCTGTACAAGCAATGATCACACGCACGGCACAGCGGACACACCAGGAACCGCGGTGTTGGCCGTCGAATGGCGCTAGCTGCGCAGCATTTGTGCACCGCCGCCGTCAGTGTCAGCCAGTTTGCCGTGGCATACGGAGCTCCATCGCAGTCTTTAACACTGGTAGCATGCCGCGACAGCGTGGACGTGAACCGTATGTGCAGTTGACGGACTTTGAGCGAGGGCGTATAGTGGGCATGCGGGAGGCCGGGTGGACGTACCGCCGAATTGCTCAACACGTGGGGCATGAGGTCTCCACAGTACATCGATGTTGTCGCCAGTGGTCGGCGGAAGGTGCACGTGCCCGTCGACCTGGGACCGGACCGCAGCGACGCACGGATGCACGCCAAGACCGTAGGATCCTACGCAGTGCCGTAGGGGACCGCACCGCCACTTCCCAGCAAATTAGGGACACTGTTGCTCCTGGGGTATCGGCGAGGACCATTCGCAACCGTCTCCATGAAGCTGGGCTACGGTCCCGCACACCGTTAGGCCGTCTTCTCTCACGCCCCAACATCGTGCAGCCCGCCTCCAGTGGTGTCGCGACAGGCGTGAATGGAGGGACGAATGGAGACGTGTCGTCTTCAGCGATGAGAGTCGCTTCTGCCTTGGTGCCAATGATGGTCGTATGCGTGTTTGGCGCCGTGCAGGCGAGCGCCACAATCAGGACTGCATACGACCGAGGCACACAGGGCCAACACCCGGCATCATGGTGCGGGGAGCGATCTCCTACACTGGCCGTACACCACTGGTGATCGTCGAGGGGACACTGAATAGTGCACGGTACATCCAAACCGTCATCGAACCCATCGTTCTACCATTCCTAGACCGGCAAGGGAACTTGCTGTTCCAACAGGACAATGCACGTCCGCATGTATCCCGTGCCACCCAACGTGCTCTAGAAGGTGTAAGTCAACTACCCTGGCCAGCAAGGTCTCCGGATCTGTCCCCCATTGAGCATGTTTGGGACTGGATGAAGCGTCGTCTCACGCGGTCTGCACGTCCAGCACGAACGCTGGTCCAACTGAGGCGCCAGGTGGAAATGGCATGGCAAGCCGTTCCACAGGAGTACATCCAGCATCTCTACGATCGTCTCCATGGGATAATAGCAGCCTGCATTGCTGCGAAAGGTGGATATACACTGTACTAGTGCCGACATTTTGCATGCTCTGTTGCCTGTGTCTATGTGCCTGTGGTTCTGTCAGTGTGATCATGTGATGTATCTGACCCCAGGAATGTGTCAATAAAGTTGACCCTTCCTGGGACAATGAATTCACGGTGTTCGTATTTCAATTTCCAGGAGTGTAATACTAAATAAAATGTCACGCTGTACCGAGTACTTCTGGGAAGGAACGAGAAAAGTGGATACAGACGGAGTCTTGGCCCGCCCATGGCCCATGCACTTGACCCACGTGAAGTTTGGCTATCCGTAGTTGTCTCTGCTTTAGCAGGATGACATGCATTGTTTGTTAATCAGGCATTTGTGGCAAGTAAGCTACTGTTAGTTTGAATTAATAGTACCTCACTGTCTATCTTCCATCTACATTCTGTACGTAAGGAAAGAGTACACATCAGGCTTCTTAATCAGAAATCTTACTTGAATGTTGTTTGTTTGTGAGACCACCTTATTATGCAAAATGTAAGTGGCATACATGTCTAATAGCATGTGTGGAAATTCAATAGTAGCAGGAATCTGGCCTATAGTGACTGCAGTTTGTCAACCCACGATATTCTTTCTAGCACAGGTTACCATACAAAAATATAGTATTGATGGATTCAGGAGGACCAACTCAATGCCATGCTGTATCTCAGCATCCTCGCACGACTAGCGCAGAAGACATATGGATCGTACGGCTAATCATTTATTTTAGTTCAAGGAAACTGTTTGCCACGCTGGTACTCACACACACGGTGTGACAGCGCGTCTGAAGCTGTTGTCTGCCAGCATGGGGAACATAGTTGCAGCTTCTCGTGACATGGCAGCAGAGAGAGCTGCGTCGATAGCGAAGTGCCCGACGTATTTACTGGTCGTGGTAGTGTAGTAGTTTTCAGACAGATGCCAGTCCCGCATGCAGCATCAGTATGAAAATATCCATTTGTAAAAGCTTCGGAGAGCGTGAACATTACCACACTACATTCACCACCTTCATATGGATGCAGCTGTTAATTTGGATAGCAGCCGTTACATGTCTAACATGTTACAGCAAGTGGCGGTGCCCCTATCTTTGTGATATCTATGACGCTACCTTTCTACAACTTAACTTAATACTATATATTACCGATGCTGTCACGACATATCTTGACATAAACGATTTTAGAATGTAGGCCTAACCAGCACATCTTCGATAACTGTCACCCGCTAACAACATCTAGCAATGGGATGCCGAGGGACTGGCACTCTATCACTGGCTAGCCACTGCGATTGATGAACTCTGGTACAGAGCTCAATTAGCTTGGAATGACTTACCCGACTCTTTCATCAAAGTTCTGATCGAGTCGATGCTCTCCCAGATTTCAGCCGCTGTTGATGTCTGAGGTGCTAAATATCGTATGCTGTGTACCGCAAATAACCAATTCAGTCATGTTTTCTTCCTACAAGAATATAGACACTAACAAACAAAGCCTTCCTTAATAACCAGTGGGGTATGAATATTGAGTGCCCTTTTGCCCTTGTCATGGACTATTATCTCTCTGATGAAGGCCCGAGTAGCAGAGTAAACTACTTGTTCTGTCAGTCCAAAAAAAAAAAAAAAAAAAAAAAAAAAAAAAAAAAAAAAAAAAAAAAAAAAAAAAAAAAAAAGGTTCAAACGGCTCTGAGCACTATGGGACTCAACTGCTGAGGTCATAAGTCCCCTAGAACTTAGAACTACTTAAACCTAACTAACCTAAGGACAACACACACATCCATGCCCGAGGCAGGATTCGAACCTGCGACCGTAGCGGTCGCGCGGTTCCAGACGTAGCGCCAGAACCGCTCGGCCACCAGCGGCCGGCTTTCAGTCAAATATTCTCCAACGTCATTCACTTAGAGGTGACACACTACGTCTGCCGGCCGGAGTGGCCGAGCGGTTCTAGGCGCTACAGTCTGGAACCACGCGACCGCTACGGTCGCAAGTTCGAATCTAGCCTCGGGCATGGATGCATGTGATGTCTTTAGGTTAGTTAGCTTTAATTAGTTCTAAGCTCTATGGGACTGATGACCTCAGAAGTTAAGTTCCATAGTGCTCAGAGCCATTTGAACCATTTGAACTCTACGAGTCTGACAAATACGTCGACGTAGCCACTACAGAGCTGAATCAAACCTTGCGTGATCTCCGTTGTGGGAGATTATTTTGTGATGTTTCCGTCAGAAACGACACGTTCTTTTCTAAGTGTTTTTGTTATGTTACTGCAATGAGTCATGTCGCCTACAGCGCAGGCAAGCAAGCAACTTAAAAAGTAGCACACACAACGAGCTACTGATGTCCGTGTCGCAGGCGGTGATAGACGCGCTACGTGGTAATGTCTGTTGAGAGAAGCAATCACTGATCGTAACGTATGCGTTCTATCGTAACCTCAACCTCGGAATCGTGTTTATAAACGTTAGCAATTGGGAACCGAAAAACTCAGGGAAAGTCTGAGTAATCACAAAAAGACTCCACGAAGTTGTTAAATCAACAGCAAGTACAGTTAAGAGGGCGAAATTTTCACTCTGCAGCGGAGTGAAACTTCCTGGCAGTTTGAAACTGGGTGCTGGACAGATACTCGAACTCGGTACCTTTGCCTTTCAGCGGCAAGTGTTCTACCGACTGAGCTACCCAAGCACTACTCACGATCTGTCCTCACAACTCTACTTCCGCCAGTACCTCGTCTCCTACCTTCCAAACTTCACAGAATCCCCTTGCGAACTTTTCTTCCAAGAGTGCTAGTGTTGCAAGGTTCGCAGGAATGTTTCAGTGAAGTTTGAAAAGCAGGAGACGAGGTATTGACGGAAGTAAAGCTGTGAGTATGGGTCGTGAGTTGTGCCCGGGTAGCTCAGTTATCAGTTTCCCTTTGGCAGGGCTGCAGTGCGGACCGCGCTTGGCCGTCCATACCACTGCGAGCGCGGAGTGTTTGTTTACTTCCACGTCACCGCGCTTCTCAGTCGAACAAGCTATAATGGCCAACTCTTACAAGAAGAACACTCTTAAATTCACGTTTTCAAATGAATACGCACGACCCAAAGTACTGGCTGTCGAACGCTTCCTATGTGAAGATGTGAAGATCTACCGTGATGACCTCAATGGCAAACACCTATCGATTATTAGCACGGTCGTTTATATTAAGATGACTTCCGACGTTGCCTGTAAGAGATTATTCAACGGACGCGACATGGACTAAAATTTCGGCACTCCGACGGCAACGTTGCGTCTGTAGATGTGGACAACGCAGGACTTTGCCTTCGAACGATCCGTGTATTCTACCTTTCGAGGTGAATGAAGATCTCGTCATTGCGGCGTCAAGCTCGTACGGAAAAGCCCAGAGTCACGTAGACATGGGCACAATTTATACGACGTGAGACAAGTCCGAATAGAGCTCAAAGGGCAAGTCCCATTGCACATTTCTATAAACGGCTGCTGTGGGTTGGTCATTCACTACGAACTATCTCGAACATGTTCCGGTTGTGGCAAAGAAAGTCACGTCCGTAATTAATACCTGCAACGCCGCTTCACACAACTAAGGCACGACGATACGACCACCGACCGAAGTACAACCGCCCTTCCAGTCACCTACGTGGCGACACTTGCAAGTCCAGACCTTACAAGACGCTGTTCATGAGCGTCTCTCTGGACCGATACACCCGGAGGCGTCCCAGTACCTTGCCACCGGCAGTGCCGCCCGCGAACATGACTTACAGCCGGACACACCCACGCTAGAAGTTCACAAGGATACCAGCGAGAGTTCTACGGAGACTGAAGTCCGCATCATAGAAACCGCGGTTTCCGTACTGAAACGACGCGAATCTCTTCCTTCCACAGACAGTATACACATTGCTGGAAGCAAAAGTTGCCCAAACGACACATAAAAAACTCCGCAAGACATCAGAATTGGCCACTGAACCACCTCCGCAGGACGAGGAGGCGGCGCATGAATCTGACGGCGTACACGGTAACTCGTTTTCCTCTGAAACGGAAACGCGTCATCCAGTAGACGGTGAGCCGTCTAACAGAGACAGTGAGCAACGCCCGCGCCCAGAAGCCATGGGACACAACACGTCCGTCGTCACCGAAGCAATTGAGCCGACTCGGCCAGGACTGCCACCTCTCACCAATGTTGAAACTGAGTGTCATTTTCATGGGTGGATGACGGGGATTTACCACCTCCACCTGATGAGGAAAGGAGATCTGTCTCTCTGTTAAACCACTACTAATGTGGGGGATGTTTCTACGACGAGTCCTACGACTACTATGGACTTCCACAATCCACCACAGTAACCTTCACCAGCTACGAACTTACCGACAGCACCGATCCCCCACCAGGCATACCGAATAGCTACCATCAACACCAGTAATATCGGCTCGCACATTAAACTTCAACTGCTCCGCGACGCACTAAGAGCAGCGGATTTCGACATCGTCCTGCTACAAGAACTGAGTACAGCAACTTGGTCCGGGTGTTATGGATAAGAGACGTACGCCGCCCCGTCGGCTTTCTTACACACAGGCGCAGCCATCCTCCTCCTCTCAGGGAATGCAGTTTTCGATGTCGTATACCTCCCAACGGTGCGAGGGGTGTCCATAACAGTAGAGGGAATCAACATCATCAACCTCTACGCCCCATCGGGCACAGGTAAACGGAGGGATCGCTCCCAGTTCTACCCAGAAAGTATCAGACCTTTATTCCTTGGCAGACACGATCACCTCATCATAGGTGGAGATCTGAGCAGTGTTCTTGAGTCTACAGACCAATACTCCCATTTCACCACATGTCCGGAACTTTGCTTCCTCGTCCGCCGTCTTCGTCTCCTCGATCACGTGGAGAGTGGTACACGGACACCGCCCGAGGCATACACACCTCACGAGCTACCTTCTCGACGCGGAACGTTGGCCGTCTGCCTTTTCGGATCACGACATATACATCTGTACCATCCACCTACGTAGACAATCCATATGGCGCTGTGCAGGGCCTCGGAAACTCAACACGTCACCCTACTGTGGGACCCTGCATGTCGACCACAGATCACCGACACGTGGCACCCTTGTGTTCACCGCATCATATGTTACGAGACCACACTACAATGGTGGTTACTGTGCGCCTTACTGGCCATCCGACGCACCTTTGGCAGAACCAAAGCCAGGTGGAATCACTACAAAACATATTTCTATTATAGCACTCTATGCCAGCTCATACACCATCCCCTGGGACCATCCAAAAGACGCTCAACGAATCAAGGCAAAGATTTCAACCTTGAGCAGTTGCCATCTAGAGGGAGCCATTGTACGTGGAAAAGATAGGATTAACGGTTAAGAACCTTCTACGCATCATGTTGTTCAATGTTCGCCGACGCCGACAGGCCACGATGACAACTTTAGACCTACTTGATGGACGACGGCTGACTTTACAAGCTTCCATTACCAATGCCTTCACAACGCACTACAGACATCTCTATCAAAAAGTACCTGCCGGTGCAGAGACCATTGCTGAGGTTGCACAAGGAGATCCACTGTACACTAGACGTCGCGGCACCAACCCACGTGACTGCGGAAATGACCACTGACGACGTCCTTATCGCTGTGGCCAAAGGATCACTGAATCGGTCTCCAGGCCAGGATTTTTTACCGCTCGAATTTTACAGAACCTTCCAAGATTTGATATTGCCACGATGGAGCGACATGTACTGGGAACTTTTGTCCAGCCCGGCACTTCCGCCACCAACGTTCATTGATGGCTTACTCATATCAGTCCAGAAACCTGCAGGATGAAATAAGGAACACGTCACTCAATTCCGCCTTCAAGATTTTCACACGCCTTCTAGCTGCGCGACTCAAAAATTTATTACGTTAACTGTTTCCCATGAACAAACATTTTTAGGCGGCGATAATAACATACAGACTGCCCTCAGTGAATATGGAGATGAGGTCGCTCTGGCAACACACTCTTGACTGTCAGGCGCTTCAATCTCCAACGACTTCAATCAAGGGTCTGACCGTCTCAAGCATGCATTCCTGAACGGAGTGATGGACCGGATTGCCCCGACGTTCAGGAAGGTGATGATGCGGCTCCCTTGAAGGGCAACTTCCAGGCTTCTCGTCAACGTCAGACTTACAGAACCCATACGGATTGAACGCTCAGTACGACAGCGTTTCCCATTGTCAGCGGTGCTTTATGCCATTGCGATGGAACCAATCATCTGCGGATTACGGCGACGCTTGGCAGGTATTCCACGGGGGGATCATGAGTTCCGCTGGCGAGCCTACGCGAACGACTTGACACTCGTCGTACGTTCAGCTGCCGACGTACAAAATGCGATGCAATAGATCACCCGTTACATTGCAGGGACAGGGAGCGCTATGAACGTCGCAAAGTCATGCGCCAGGAAGATCGGCCGTGGCCTTCCCACATACAGCGTAGCCGCCCTTGAACTGGTGGACACCCTTCGCTGTCCCGGCTCGGTGTACACGCGAGATATTCGCCGCACCTCGGCGATCAGTTTTCGGGCGCTACTGCAACGCATCCGGGCAAACATACAGAATCTACTACTCCCTCTGAATATGTGCCAGAGAGTCATCTTCGTCAATACCCATCTGGCAGCCCTGATACCTCACATCGCTCAGATTCTACCCAACTGCGACAATGGCGGCCAGACTACAGGTGGTTTTCTGGTATTTTATACGTTCAGGAAACATCTTCAAAGCCAGTATGATGCCCTCGCCTTACCGAAGTGGGATGGTGGCCTCGATCTGGTTAACGTGAGAGCACCAGCACTATGCTCCGGTTATAGAAAAGCTCAAATGTTAGTCTTACTGGAATGTTGACCACCGTGTTCGCACCTGTTTCGAAACGCCCACCGACCTCTTTGGCACACATTTCACCTCCGATGTCGCACATCGGCCGTTTCTGTTTGGAATGCAACTACATATTTACCGAAATCCCCAGAACCAGGAAGACGACCAACCACGACATTAACCGCCTTCCCCGAAAGTCCACACCGCGAAACCCCATCGAAGCACGTCACCCGCAGCTTTCACGGCCTGCAGTTTGGAAAACGATCCACCAACCATACCACACCACTGACACCACCGCGGCGTGATACCTTCTCGTCAACGGCAAAAATACTACAAGACAGAAACTGTCTCGGTTCGCACTGCTCGACTCACCCCTGTGTCTCAAGTGCGACGTCGAAGATACAGATTTACACCTTTTTGAGTGTGTTGCAACAGCAGCTGTCTAGACCCTCGTACAGAACATTGTGGCTTTCTACCTCCGAGTATCCCCACATCACGTCTCTCCCTCCATGCTGATACAACCTGGCACGACCTGCTTTCCATCGTCTAAGTGGCACGCCATCACATGGATTAGTGTCATGGCTATCACCTATCTCTTCCGGGACGACACGAGGATCCGGCGGGCTTCTGGACACGTCTCTAAGTACAGCACCACACCCTTCGCCGACATTGACCTATCGGCCCACTTTCCCAAACTATTTACAGAATAATTTCGCCAGCCTCGGAGCCGGAATCTGGACGAAACGTGCCATCCAAGACTGGACAATCCCACGTTCCCCTTCTGTTGATCAGTGATAGAGTGGACGTTGTTTTGACGGCGTAACGACGTGGAGCATGGTGCATCAGGTCTTCCTCATTTCGTTCACTTCTCTTTTCTCTTCATCCTCTTTTTTTTCTCCTTACACATGTTTGTTCACGGTTGGCTCTGTATCTCCACCCTATTTGTTTTCTGTCTCACGCGCTTCCCTAAAAAAAGTGATGTTGATGATGTCGAGAAAGTATACTTTTTACGGTTTCAAGAAATTAAAGAACGGCGAAAAAAAAGGTCTTGACTTTGAGTCATGGTCCCGGATAGAGTTTTAATCTGCCAGGAAGTTTCACAATTACAAGAGTTTACGAAAAAACATATAGTTCGGTTCAAACTTATATTGACGTGAGTCTCGAGTCAGTGGGGCTGTGGTCTCCAAGTGAAAAAGTGGTCTCCAGAGGTATTTGACATAGGATGCAAGTTGGTATTGGTGGGGACTTTACATGTTGTGAAAGAGTTAATTAAATCGTTCAACTTTAGACACTTCGGTCTGTAATTTACTAAAGAGTAAAACTATGTGAAAGAAAATGAGCACTGTTATTGTGATATAATGATGTCGATTGTAGACCTTTTTTGAAGTCCCATCAGTACTGAACTTGTAACGACCCTATAATTCTCCTTCTTACTCTCAAATAGAGTGTTATCTTTATTTCCGTATTCTTGAGAGTCTGGTCGCGTCTCCGAAGTAGCGTGACCTTTCTACGATTTTGCCTGTCTACCGTAGTGTCTAATTTCGGACTCACGAACTGAAGCAGCAATATTAGCACATTGAACACCATGTAAATTCATCCTGTGATTTTTGACTAATAGTCGACCACGTTAATTTTAATTTGCTATCGAACGCCTTCTGAAGTATTTAGCAGACAGACTATTGGACCATTGTACATATCAACAAGGTATTCATTGCACTTCACTGCTTACCTAGAATTATCGTTCTGATGCTTCACGTTCTCCAGTGGCTGCATTCATCACTACAACAATATCTGTAGTTAACCTCAACTTGAGAACTTTTTCCTGAAATTTAACTAGACTGAATCCTATTCCGGTCGTCGCACTCGGAGGGAACGAATATTTAGAAAGTAAATCTGGTCAAATCAACTTGATACAGTTATATGAATTATATTTTAATAAAATTAAAATTTTCTTTTTGTAACCATAATGAAACTGACAAAATGTTTATCGACTTCCTGCCGTTCCTTTAATTTTTCAAGGAACCGTGAAAGGTAATAGTCATCTTTGAAATGAAGACAGTTGACTCTTGAAGCTTCAAACGGAAACTGAATTAAAGCATTGTAGATGCTTTTACGTAAAATGAAACAGGTACCTAAAATTAAACAGCAACGAAATTTAGATATAAATGCCGCCACACCAACCAAAAAATACACTTGCTCACAGTACGTGTTGAATTACGTCTGGGTCTCCTTTTAGATGAAAAAGAAATAAATGGTTCAAATGGCTCTGAGCACTATAGGACTTAACATCTGTGGTCATCAGTCCCCTAGAACTTAGAACTACTTAAACCTAACTAACCTAAGGACATCACACACATCCATGCCCGAGGCAGGATTCGAACCTGCGACCGTAGCGGTCACGCCTTTTCAGACTGAAGCGCCTAGAACCGCACGGCCACACCGGTCGGCGCAAGAAATAAATAGTCTACCTTATATTACGTAGTGCAGTAGGGGATGTATCAGAAACACTTCCGCAAATTCTACACCTCACTGATTAAAATTGTGGGCCAATGGCGTTGTGGTTCAATAGTTTTAACACCGTAATTGTCCGCCCCCGGTAGCTGAGTGGTCACCCTGACAGAATGTCAATCCTAAGGGCCCGGGTTCGATTCCCGGCTGGGTCGGAGATTTTCTCCGCTCAGGGACTGGGTGTTGTGTTCTCCTAATCATCATCCTTTCATCCCCATCGACGCGCAAGTTGCCGAAGTGGCGTCAAATCGAAAGACTTGCACCAGGCGAACGGTCTGCCCGTTGGGAGGCCCTAGTCACACGACAACACCGTAATTTAGCTTGGTAAGTCTTGTAACCACTGCCATTAGTTACCAGAGACGACGACTTCACGCAGAAGCATTAATAAACGTGTTTTTCCAATAATATATGCATATGTTAGCAGAAAATAGTAATACGTTGCGGAGCACACAAACAGGACCTCTCACTGATGGTAAAATATTCTCGGGTTGACAGCCGAGTCAATGCGTCGTTCTCCGGCTTCTCATTGTCATTGTTGACTGGCCGTTCTCCACTGATCTGTCTGTCTGTGGTAAATTTTTTCCATATAAAAGGTGCTCTCCACAACGGAACCCGACAGAGCCACCTGTTACTGTTGTCTCAACGCTGTCTACTGTGTCTGCCTACGGCGCCTTTTCTCTTGTAGGAGAGGCGTTCACCAAACGGAACAAGTGCCAGAGCTTGGGTGTCTTGGTCTAATGGCTTCCATCTTTCTTTTCGTAGTAATAAATATTAAACTAAGAAGCATCTCAGACCACACAGAAACAATTTGCTTCATGGTCTTAATTATAGAGCAGTTAAATAATTGAGTATTTCTCATTTTTATTAAACTTTTACAGAATCATTAAATGAACAAGTCAGATACCAACTACTCACTATGTGCGTTCATTGCTCTAAGCAAGGCTGAATGAAAGTGTGATAATAAACGGAAGTGTTAAATACTAAGTATGGTAGAATACCTGCTTATGCTACCAGAGTCATTATACTTTCACCAGCTGCGACATAGTCGCCTATATGAACAGTGATCCAATACTCTCAAATGTTTTTTATTCCAGTCTTCGATCGTAATATCAGTTCTTTTGATGATGAGCGGTTTCAGTCAGTAACAACCATCCTCAGATCTACAATATAAACATATATACACCTAGTGAGCAATGTGTCTTTCAGCACAATACAGCGTTACATATTGTGATACGTGTTGCGGTATTGTGTTGAAAGACACACTGCTCACTAGGTGTATATATTTTTATATTGTAGATCTGAGGATGGTCATTACTGACTGAAGCCGGTCATCGTAAAAAAAAATGATATAGTGATCAAAGACTGGAATAAAAAGCATTTGAAGAGTCATTATGGTACACACTTTGAAGAGCGTAACAGGTCACTGAACCACGAGACAGACACCGCATAGTAAATGACAAAAAGCAGCACAACACCGCTGCTTCAGCGATAAGCATCGGTAGGTATGAGAAATAATACAGAACGCTCTATTATTCCATACTTCGGTCTGTGGAGAATTAGCAAAACATTGTCAAGGAGGGACAGTGCATTAAGACATGACAGAAGCAGCGCGCAACCTTGCTAGAACCTAGACTCGTCGAGTATGGCATCCAAGAAATAGAGCCAAAATTTACTTTTAGTGTTACATTTGGTGCTCACGTCATAGGTCTCACATCGCTCATGTCCCATTCTCTTTGTCCGTCAGTGCTTTCTGCATTCTGTTCTGTTTCAAAATTAAAAGTTATTTCTTAGGCGACGAGAACTGACGTGGTATTTCATACCGGTGGCACTTTTCAACAACTGGGCTGTGTCTTCTCGGATAGCCAGCATTCGTTCTGTCGATCAGATTGCGGAACTGTGTTGTTAGCTTGTCTGGTAACGGTGTGTCGCGGCTTAGTCACCTTCTACGGGCACGCTGCCAGGTGCTGCGTGTCTGTTGCTAACACCTGCTCGCGACTTGTTCGTTATTCGGCAGAGCACCAGGCGCGCAGCGGCGAAAGGACGAACCGGAGGTCGTCGTCGGAGCAATTACGCTGAGAGCAATAATTACTGTGTTTTGTGCCCTGGAATGGTGATTATTGTGAACGAGCGCGGCGCTCTGCCGCACTGTTATTTATTTCTTGGTGATTGGGGGGGAGGGGGTGGGGGGCGAGGGGAGAGGCGTCGTGGGTAGGTGGCAGGGCGAGCGAGACAGAGCAGCTAACTTTCTTTCCGGGCTCACCAGTCTAATCGAAAATCATTACCTCACACCACTTCCAAAATTGCAATTTGGCTCCCGTTTGCCTTGCCGCCTCTTCTCAAAAACGCTACCGCCGATGACAAGTGAAGGTGATATAATTACATTAGCCGGCAATACCAGGAATCCAATATTCTGTCACGGCGCAGAATGAAATGGAATTAGGAGCCACGTAACCGAGCAGCACACCTTCTAAGCTCAGATTACGCTTCCAGATACTCTGTGTCGAATTCAATTAATTTTATGACGTACTTAATGAATATTTTGCTGTTCGAAAGAACTACAAGCAGTTTCGTTTTTTTTTTCCTGCTCGTCCGTCGAGCTGAACATTACTCTTGACCACACGTTTCCCTGGAACTGGAAACTGCTATGTTTTACTCGTAACTTTCCAGAGAGGATGGCTGATTAAAGTGTGAATTTCTTCCGAAACTGTCAGTATGTCACTAAATTGATGATGTTGTCAGCCTCCTCTATACCTGGAATACAATTATACCGAAATATTCCTTCTCTGCTGGAATCATCCCTCCACAGTTTCTCCTTATAATGAGAAATAAATTGAACATGTGGAATCAGTGTGTTTATTCTTCTGATAGAAGACTCCGTACGCACATTTTATTGCCATTTTGTAATAATTTTGACTTAGTGTATTTTTCTAACCACTTAATATTCAACATTCTTACGTAGCATTGCTCCTAATATGGTATTATGCTATTATGTTGCCATATCTTCTTAATTATTTTCGTTTGTAGTTGTTTCAGTCTCCGAAAACATAAAATTCAAAAATATAACTCCAGAAATTACTTATCAGTGCAAGTCCTGACACTAATACCATTGCCGGCCAGGGTGGCCGAGCAGTTCTAGGCGCTACAGTCTGGAACCGCGCGTCCGCTACGGTCGCAGGTTCGAATCCTGCCTCGGGCATGGATGTGTGTGATGTCCTTAGGTTAGTTCTAAGTTCTAGGGGACTGATGACCTCAGAAGTTAAGTCCCATAGTGCTCAGAGCCATTTGAACTACTACCATTACATACACAGGGTGAGCAGGCCGCTGTGGCCGAGAGGTTCCAGGCGCTTCAGTCCGGAACCGCGCTGCTGCTACGGTCGCAGGTTCTAATCCTGCCTCGGGCATGGATGTGTGTGATGTCCTTAGGTTAGTTAGGTTTAAGTAGTTCTAAGTTCTAGTGGACTGGTGGCCTCAGATGTTGAGTCCCATAGTGCTCAGTCGCATTTGAACCATTTTTGAACGCAGCATTGGTACAAATTATCTTCGGCACACACTCCGTACGTAGACGGAAGGCGCTAGTTGCCAAATCATAACGGTGCAACAAATGGATCGTACTCACTCGAGCGTCTAGTACTTAGCAACATGTTTTTGCCGATGACAGGCACCTGTTGAGAATTCTCCTTGTTACAGTTTTCATACAACTTTTGCTATTCCATCTGATACCCAGTAGTGAGGCACATGTCATCGTATTACTGGAACGGGAAAGTGGCCATGTAAGTATAGCAGTGCAATGTATCCACTAGCAGATGTTGATGCGGTGTGTATCAGATAGAGCGAACAGTGCGTTGGATTTGTGTACAGGACATGCATGTCTCATTCTTCCTTGAGCCGTCGGCCGAGTTCTCGCTTATACTTATAACATGATCTCGAGCAAGACTGCAATAGGTCACTGCCTGAAACGACTATTCAATACAATGGAATTGAAATTCGTAATTTTTCTACCTATATTTCGGCTCTTTATACAGAAATTTTTTGAGATTTATTTGACTTATTTAAGTTAATCTTTTTTATATGTTTTATGTTATCCTTTAGTATCATATAGACATCAAAAAGAGATTAGTATTATGCGTATCTTGCACCTCTCTTGATGTGACACTTCTACTGATATTCATGTTGGTTTGAGTGTCTGAATTTCGTTATAATATTCGGCGTTAACATTTATTTTTCCGTTTCTTTTCCTTCTGCCGACCTTCTGTTTCTGTAGATACTTCTAAACTATCATTTCTTATCGACCCCCAAAGTTTTTGTCTCATGTCATTCTCCTATATTTGGGTCTCATCTGTTGTAAATCTACCCAGATGCCGAGCATTTATAGAAAAAAATATTATTACAATCCGTTTGTTTGCTTTTGCCTTCGTGACTTTCTTGAGCTCTAGCTCGCTTTTCATCACTGCGAACAAATGCCTCTTTCGAAACATTGGAGTGGATAGGCTTTAATATCTGTAATCTGATTTTACGAAGTTATTCAATTGTGCACTGTGATGTATGATATCCCCTCCATACTTATCTTCTCGATGCATGATGTTGAAAAAATATTCGCAATCATAAGTTTATTTTTGTGGCGAAAATCTGCAGCCTTCATTACCTTATTCTAATCCACTTTTTCAAACGATCTTCTTTGCCTTTCCCCGTTGTACAACAGCATTCATATCACTATAAGGCTTTCACACCCCTAATTTTTACAGTAACTTCTAGTAAGTAACCATTTCGTTTCCTAAAGGAGCGGTATGTTGGGCTCGTAAGATAATTTCCGGATTTTACGCTAATTATTTGTTTATTTATTTACTTTTTTTTTGGAAGAATTTGGTAGAATTTGCACATGATCTTAGATATGTTTTGTAAGGTGTCATATTGTACAAAATCTTCTTTGCACTTTTCCACCAGTGAATTCAAACTGCCTATCTTTCTGCAAGCTGATCAGACATAATGTTTGATATTTACTCCATTACAGTTACTACATATATCTTTAAAGCAATCGCTTTCGGCGAAAATCTGCGTAATTAGACTGACCGACTGAGCCAATCTGATCGTCCCATCTCATGTATAAAAATATTATCTCGTTCTATTTGTATGACTCGGTTAACTCCAATAGTGAGTCATTAATCGCGTATTTATATGTTACGATATTTTATATCATATGATGTGCACAACTTTATATTTGACTGGGTCTAGTTATCAACCACTGTGTAAGACTCGTATTTAGTTACAATGTAACTGGTAATTGCTATGATTTTTCTCAGATGGCAGCTGTTAAAGGTACATATGACATCTCATACAACCATAAGATCGCTAGATACTACCAGTACGTAACCCGAGATCATTAATCGTATCGTACTTCTGTAGGACTCAGCTGATGACGTATATGTGCCTGTGAACGTCGAGACATCCCCGATATCGTGCTGCATTTTGTTAAGTCGCTAGTCTCATTAGAAATACGCGTCGCCGCCGCCGCACTTCCTGTAGCTGACATCAGGGCGGTATTGATTTGAATGTTTTTGACGAATCAGAAATCATTTAGAGAACTTTGAGGTTTACACTTCCAGTCCTATTAAATTAATAATTTACTAATTCTCTGCTCAAACGAATCCCGATCCATTCTGTTGGGAAATGGGGTCTGTGGAGAAACGTGATAAGTTCCTTGAGATGGCCATGATAAGTTACGGATACGTCAGCGGAAACGAGGCCATTGCAGCAAAGCCTACACGTTAGCACTGATATAATCATGGTACTAGAGGATCGCGATGCAAGCGGCTTAAAGCGTAATACAGACCACAGAAGTAGCCACGAACATATTATCGCGAAGCATCTTTACTGAAACTGGACTGAGTCTAACAACGCTGCTTTAAAGAAGATAAAAGCCAGCTAATAGTGGATAAAAAAGGCGGCAACTTCCGCACCACGACCGATAATATAATGGTATCTTCTAAGATCGAAAGCGAATGGGGATCGTAGAACGTCTCTCGGTGGTTACGTAGACTCGGACGCAGCTCATTACTATGGTCTCCTGCGAATAAATACAATCCTACCGCCAACTTTACCGCGGGGTGGCAGTGAAGATGGTTCGTATGTCTTCCGGCCATGGCGCGGCACGCCATCACAGCGTTCCGAATAGGTAACCTGTCGTGGCATTACGTCAACGAGCAAGGGAGCAACCAGTACCCAACGCAACGGCATGTCTGCAGCCGAAATTCGAACTTAACAGCCCCGAAATTTAATGATTATCGGCATCTTGCGATCTTTTTTATATTTAACTGATCCATGGAAATGAAAAGTAACCCACTCCCAACATTCGATGGTCTTTTACCTTGACATCACGTCGGTAATTTCCGATGACTAGGAAAAACGTATATTAATGAATAAATCGATGAATTAATTTTACCAGCTTGTGAATTAATCAAGCAAGAGGCCTGTGAATATCATCGTTGCAATAGTAATATCGGATACTGTATGAACCTGCGATCGGAAACATTATTATTACCTAAGTAATTTAACTTAATTTTTTTTATGAACTGGAGAGCACATCTTCTCAGGCTTCTCCACATAGACGTCTCAGAAAAGTCACATATAAAATTTTATGTTGTGTAGGGTATAACAGGTGTATATGGTAACCAGGATCAGAGTTTCATGCAGATAGGTTGGCCACTTACTTTAGCTGTCATGTGGCATTTATGAATAATTTAATGTATGACTATTCTAATAACAACCATTCTTAGCTCTACTTCAGTAATGATCTGGGTCATAGGGTGAGAGTTTACAATCCTGGTTGTTCCTGGCTTGTAGTTCCGCAGGGTAACTTTACTTTGCCTCCAGTAGGCTAACATTCAGTAAACATGTATCATGAGGCAAAAGGAACGGTCTTCCTTTTTATTTTTTTTGTTTTTGAGCCTCCTAAAGTACAGAATAGGAAAGAAAAATCTTGAGTAACACAATTATTATTCCGAGCGATGGTTTACATGATGTGACATGATATGATTATAGTTCAAATGGTTCAGATGGCTCTAAGCACTATGGGACTTAACATCTGAGGTCATCAGGCCCCTAGACTTAGAACTACTTAAACCTAACTAACCTAAGGACATCGCACACATCCATACCCGAGGTAGGCTTCGAACCTGCGACCGTAGCAGCAGCGCGGTTCTAGACTGTAGCGCCTAGAACCGCTCGGCTACAGCGGCCGGCTATGATTATAGAATTACTACTCTGCAGGTGATGGCTGAAGTTATCACTGTAGCAAAAATCTACTAATACCGGGATTGCTGGACCCTGTTTCGATCACGATCCTACAAGTCGGTCAGGGGCCTGAAGATGGTCGGTCAGGGGCCTGAAGATGGCGTAATAAAACGCTGAAACTCGTTGTCAAATAACATAAGGTTGGAAATTTGACGGGTGAAAGGTGCTTAATTTGACATCTTCTGTCGAATAGTCGAGTCCCACAACGATCTCCAAAAAAAAATCGAAATACAAAGACTTTGAATAGTTATAGCTGTCAGCGACACAGGAATATGACAGGTTAAGTATTAGAATCATTTTGTTTCTCACCTCTGAGCTGTGGGAATCTGTCTGCCCATTAATGTTGCTCTCTGCACGCGGAATCAGACTATAATAATACTTCTTTGTTTTCTGTCAAAATGTGGAATCGTTAGCGGTTCATTTTCTGTTGATATGTAAACCCGTCAGTTGCCCAACACTATAACACTAATAGTTGCAGAACAATACTGTGGACAATTTCAGTAAGTGTTCAGTACATTGATGCTGTTTTCCACCTGCATCTGTCACCTGTTCCACGATAGTGTGAGCAAGAGAGAGGTGATCGAGAAGGAACAATTTCAAAGTACTTCCATTGCCATCCACCAAAGAAACGGTCATAGTGTGTCAGCTGTGCTCGGTGAGTCAGCACCTTGCGTAAGTATTATTTATAAACGATCAGAATGTTTGTTTTTTATCACCTTGTATTAATACTTTGTTGTTGTTCTTCACCTTATCCAGTATTAGCTGGCTTTTATCTTCTTTAAAGCAGCTTTGTGTAGACTCAGCCCAGTTTCAGTGAAGGTGCTTCGCGATAGCATGTTCGTGGCTACTTTTGTGATCTATATTACGCTATTAAGCCGCTTGCATCGCGAGCCTCCAGTACCATGATAATTATATCAGAGCTAACGTGTAAGCTTTGCTGCAATGGCCTCGTTTCCGCTGTCGTACCCTTTACTTATCATGGCCATCTCAAGGAGCTTATCTCGTTTCTCCACAAACAGCTCTCTAGGGATGGAGATTTATCGTTTGTTTTTCATAGTTTTTCTATGCATTTGTTTTCCTCTGTGTAACAAGACTACCAAGCATTTCTTCTGTTTCACACGAACAATACACTGATTTGATTTTTGCAAAATTACTGTTTGTTACTTGTCTGTAGCTTTCCCCCCTGTACTTCATTCTTTATATAATTAGCTCTGGCAATCGAAACACTTTCAGTAAGAGAACAGCTCTGAAGCCTCTACCGGTGGACGGAAGATTTGCAGATGGCAATTCTTTTATCAAGTTACAGGAGAGACGGTAACAGGCAGGACAGCTAATTAAATCATTCATTTCCTCCTAAAAGCTAGTACAGCATGTACATACTGTAGGAGCACCTACTTAAGACCAAAGATTCTCTACGATTTCATACACAGGTCATTGTGGGTATCATACACAGCAGGTCAGTGTACAAATCATGATACACTCACTGTACTTTCCATGAAGAAACATTCAACATATTATTGTAGGCTGCTGAAGATGGACATCTGGCCACAGGCCGATCTGGCGTACTTGTTAGTGAATAAAATTATGTGCAGCACTTGTCAATTTCCGATCGACAAGCTTGAGAGAAGCATATACGAAAAAAGTGTGAGTTACGCTTCAGCATCATTTTAATGAGAGTTTAGAACGTACTGAAAATTTGGAAGAAATTAAACAAATCGGATTTGATGTCCTATAAACACAGTGCTTATTAGAGGCAGACCACTGGTTCGAATGGATAACGATGGGTGCGGAGGGGAACAAATGGGAAACACCTCAAAAGATACAATGAAATATAAGGGAATCTTAATTTGGATGACTAAACTGTGATTTGATGCTCGCTCTTCCCTAATTCGAGTGTGGTTATTTAACAACCGTGCCATATCGCCTGCTAATGAAAGTGTTCACAAACGCTGATATCTACAAGCATAAGATGAAGGTTTTGCCTTGGCAGAGTGGTATTACGTACATTATTGAGGCCAAAGAATTTGAAACCAATTATATGCTTTGTGGAATAACGAATGAAGGAAAGGGCTTATCTAGGATGCACGTTCTCTGTGAAAATAGTCTGTGTGTGGCTTCATAAGTAGATAATAAAAATGAAACATATGATTAACGTTACTCAAGCATAAGACATCTTGTACATATCCATTCGTGAAAATAAGTATCTTACCTGATTATGCTTTTAATATTTTATACATATGCTTTACAGATCCAATGATGGCAATTCATATTCGCCGAAACCGGTCATCGTAAATAAAATTATCTAGTGATCTCGGCTGTTGAAGTTTTTGCTTCTGTACTTCATGATAACTTGACGTTGAACTCTGAAGTTGTTTTACGGCTGTTAGCGTGGATATCTGGATATTACTGGTGTTACTGTTATTAGTTGAAGTATGTTTACTTTATGACATATTATTCTCGGGATTTTCATCTGTTATATGGTCCAGACATTGGTTTCCCTGATTACAAAAAAATAATATATGGGCTTCGTCTTCTCCATTAAGTTACTTTGTATTACGCCGCTTGCATCGTGAGCAGCCGGTACCATGTTTACATCAATGCTGGCGTGTAAAATTTCCTGCGCTGCCCCCGTTTTCGCTATCGTATCCGTAACTTATCATGGTACTCAAAGAGCTTATCCCCATACGCATAAATATATTATCGTAATTATTGTTACCAAATATTATTATTTGGTTTACTCTACTTTTAATCATTTTATTTAGTTTTCGTTCTACTATTATATGATAATATTAGAGAGTTCGTACTGTGTGATACATAAAAACTTCTTCGGAGATAACCTGTTCATTGCATTGAACGTATTTTTTGATTCGTCCTCATCGGTCATCAGCAAAACAATAAAATTAAGTTATTAAACACTATGAATGGTTTTTGATGATTTGTTCCTCGTTATGACCAACTAATTTAAAATGAACTATTTATATTTTGAAATTACGAATAAAGAAACCAGAAGATGTAGGATTCAAGTTTTCTTTAAAATTAGTATGGCTGTGGACTCATAATTACAAAATAAATCATCTTGACGGTAAAGTTTTTCGTTATCGTACAGTTGTTAGTGTAGGTATCCGGAAATTTTAATAAAACCATAAGAAAATTAATTACGATAACATATCATTCTGCATTTGTGACTCATGCAGGTATTAGTAAAACTTTAAATTGTTGTTGTTGTTGTGGTCTTCAGTCCTGAGACTGGTTTGATGCAGCTCTCCATGCTACTCTATCCTGTGCAAGCTTTTTCATCTCCCAGTACCTACTGCAACCTACATCCTTCTGAATCTGCTTAGTGTATTCATCTCTTGGTCTCCCTCTACGATTTTTTCCCTCCACGCTGCCCTCCAATACTAAATTGGTGATCCCTTGATGCCTCAGAACATGTCCTACCAACCGATCCCTTCTTCTGGTCAAGTTGTGCCACAAACTTCTCTTCTCCCCAATCCTATTCAATACTTCCTCATTAGTTATGTGATCTACCCATCTAATCTTCAGCATTCTTCTGTAGCACCACATTTCGAAAGCTTCTATTCTCTTCTTGTCCAAACTATTTATCGTCCATGTTTCACTTCCATACATGGCTACACTCCATACGAATACTTTCAGAAATGACTTCCTGACACTTAAATCAATACTGGATGTTACGAAATTTCTCTTCTTCAGAAACGCTTTCCTTGCCATTGCCAGCCTACATTTTATATCCTCTCTACTTCGACCATCATCAGTTATTTTGCTCCCCAAATAGCAAAACTCCTTTACTACTTTAAGTGCCTCATTTCCTAATCTAACTCCCTCAGCATCACCAGACTTAATTAGACTACATTCCATTATCCTTGTTTTGCTTTTGTTGATGTTCATCTTATACCCTCCTTTCAAGACACTGTCCATTCCATTCAACTGCTCTTCCAAGTCCTTTGCTGTCTCTGACAGAATTACAATGTCATCGGCGAACCTCAAAGTTTTTATTTCTTCTCCATGAATTTTAATACCTACTCCGAATTTTTCTTTTGTTTCCTTTGCTGCTTGCTCAATATACAGATTGAACAACATCGGGGAGAGGCTACAACCCTGTCTTACTCCCTTCCCAACAACTGCTTCCCTTTCATGTCCCTCGACTCTTATAACTGCCATCTGGTTTCTGTACAAATTGTAAATAGCCTTTCGCTCCCTGTATTTTACCCCTGCCACCTTTAGAATTTGAAAGAGAGTATTCCAGTCCACATTGTCAAAAGCTTTCTCTAAGTCTACAAATGCTAGAAACGTAGGTTTGCCTTTCCTTAATCTTTCTTCTAAGATAAGTCGTAAGGTCAGTATTGCCTCACGTGTTCCAGTGTTTCTACTTTAAATTATCATCTAAAATTAAGGTCTGTTTTTGTTTCTGCGCAGTAGTCCAACTAAAACTCCACTGGAGGTCTAATCTCTCATCTAAAAATATTACACAGTAGAAAAAATCATTTTGGGAAAACTACTGGGAAAGATATTGTTGCTGGCTAAAGCCTCATCCATCGTTTCCTAGCATAGCTAGCTGCTTGGGTAGCGGGATGTTGCTGATCAATTCGGTCACGCGATCGGCGGACATATGATCCCTGCTTGCAGGCAATCACTTACGGGACACTAGCTGCCTAAACATGCCTGGGGAACAACCCTGAGGCGCCGAATGCGGTAGTCGACTTCAGGGCGTCTAAGACACCGGGCCAAGGAATACATGTGAGTAGACGGGGACACCTGGTCCGTCCTGCATTATTATTGTGACTGCGAAAGGCTATTTCTGCGTATTTTAAGTAGAAAAAATAAAAGACAACTCGCATTCACATATGCTCTGTGTTTCTAAGAAGTAAATCTGTTTGAATGTGCGATGTCACTACCAGAATTTACTGTATTGTTATTAGACCGTGCGGCATCGGACTTCCGGAAAGTAGCTCTCGCGTGTAATAGGTTTGAATAGACACCATATGGTGATCCAACTACTACAAGGAATTTTTGGAATAAATAATGATAATGGTGCGTAACAAACTTACCTTTACATCTATTATTAGTAGCACTGATAATCTCTTTGAAGTGACTGAACAGGGAGCACTTAATTCTGTATGTTTGATACTGCCTAGCAGGAGGACATTACTCATTTAAAACAATACCACAGCCTGAAATCGTCTCACAATACATAAACACACATGATAAACACTTGAACTTGTTTTAGGTTAATGTAAACTACACAAATTGTAATTACTGAATTTAATGTTATTGAACTTGCATTGTGCTGAAGGCACAATGTGTACTGTGGTGGCAGCAATTTCCCTGAACGCTTAATTGAAGAACAATATAGATCTGCTTGTCAATATAGTTACTGAAAACACTAATTGAGAATTACGTTGCTCGGACGGAACCGAGTAATTTTTGACTATGGCAATGTACTGGAGAGCCACCATATCGAGCTGGATAGTAATTAAGGTGGCACACACAGTGCCTTGCATCTTCCATCCGTTACATGAAGCTGCGTCTGCTCGCAATTTCGGCGTTAATTACGACTCTTTTCTCTTGCAATATAGCTACGCCGATAATCACGCACCATAACTTTTCACTGATGTTGCAGCACACAGAAATCACTGGATATGGGGTAATAATGAGCTATTTCCTTTAAATAATTGATTACACTCGGGGAATGCAATTTAAAACACAAAATTATTATTGCCTCCAAACTTTGCACACTGTAGAGAACTTGGTTTGACTATTACACAAACTGATTCACAAAATATAAATGTACTGGTAACGGCGTCGGTATAGCAACCAGTGTTCATAATAATACTCTTGTAAGATAACTTCCAGTTCGTTGCTACGGAAGTGAGCTCACCAATGGACCTCATCAGTTATTGAGATCAGAATACGCCGTTGGATGCGGCTACTGTTCCCTTCACACCTCGTAGTTGGCACAAGCAAAATGGTTCAAATGGCTCTGAGCACTATGGGACTCAACTGCTGAGGTCATTAGTCCCCTAGAACTTAGAACTAGTTAAACCTAACTAACCTAAGGACATCACAAACATCCATGCCCGAAGCAGGATTCGAACCTGCGACCGTAGCGGTCTTGCGGTTCCAGACTGCAGCGCCTTTAACCACACGGCCACTTCGGCCGGCAGGCACAAGCATCTCCTCGCAATTAACACAGCATTGCACTATGCAGTGCCATGCACCTCAGAGCGGGAAACCGTACTATTTTGCCGCTCACAGCCCATCTCCGTCGAAATACTGCGTTTTACAAGCATTAGTGTCCATTTATCTTGTAGCCATACGATAAACGAAGCCCATAACTGTTTTCAGCTCACTTCTAAATGGTCTGTTAGCAATGCTACTGTAGCACACACCGGCTGTCACTTTTACGCCACTTAACACTTGTTCTGCCTCAGAGCTACGCCAACTTACTTCTACCGCCAATATTACGCGCCAACCTGTACGCTGTTGTCATTCTCGGGGACTCCCCCCATACCTAAACATTACTTTACATTAAGCCAAGTTATCTATTTACAATTAAACATACCATACCATTACAATATTCAATTACAGTCATTTTCATATATTAAAGCAATATTGCATTTATATTTTTACTACACGTAACAATATTATTTAGTTTAATTCTTTTGTTATTTCGCTGTCAGAGTGCAGCACAAGCCAGACACTGTCTCCCACATATTTAATTTAGCTGCCACCAGGCGGAAGCGATTGCGTTTTACCTTCAATTCTGGCCCACAGAGGGCATAAGCGTCCACTTTCTCTACCATTGCGCCTTGACTATGCCTGGCATTCAGTAGGCGGCACGTTGTCACACTACAAATGCCATAAGGTGGTATGTAAGGAGGGGCGGGGGCCGGTTACTGTATAGGAAAGAATTTAAAAACTAAAGTACATCCATTTTTTCCACACACTGTAAATCAAAATTAATGAAATAGCACAAGCACTAGCCCATCTGCCTTTGTAGGAGAATATCTACGGGCCAAATAATGAAATTGCTGATTTATTTCACATTTTTATTCAGTTTTCAGATGGTCGGTCACAGGTAATACATTCAATAAGATTTACCACCTAATATAGCAGTGAACTAGCTGCATGGGGCAATACAAGGGAAGAATCATCTTTTCGGCACCCACTTTGCGACACACAAGTTTGACACTTTGCTCAAATTTGCTTACAGCCTTCCTCTGTAATGGTGCGAATGCGTGGTGCTCTGCAACTCACGCTTGGGATCGTCGGCACATAGGAAAATAGAGGCCACAGCTCAGAAATTCGAGTGAGCTGTAAGGTGGCTTAATGATGTCACATTGGCACCAGATTTCACAATTCTGCCTAAAATCACCGAGCCCGTGTCAAACGATGGGAAGGTTGTCATACCCTCTCTCACCCACCTTTCACCAACTGTTATGACGCCTCCGCAACATGAAGTAAGAATCGCGACACTCATCGTTGAAGTGATACTATTTCCTTGTTGGTGCCCGAGAACAAAATTTCAGACACATCGCCGCTCACAATCGACACGAAAAGGACTCAAGGTGTGGCGGAACGGGCGTCAATGGAACAACCTCTACCCTTGGGGCGATGATTGCCACACATTTCGCGGTCAAGAACGACATTTCGTAGTGCGGTGACTAACAGGACGACGTTCTTGTCATCGTCCTACACCGCTGCCATCCGCTGAGTATTCAGACGATAAACTAAGGACATCGGGGTGTTGCGGCCCCATTAAACGTAATCAGATACCTTTGGTGTGTAGCGCGACCGAAATTATTGTTCTGGTATGCGGGCTGGAGTCACAAGGCATAGTTCAAAACCATTCGACGAAATATGAACACGACCCAAGGCGGCAAAGGGTGTTTTTCTTTTCAGCACTTCTGTTTCGTGCACTACTATTTCGTGATCATGGGCTGTGCAACATTAGCAAGTGCGGGAATAAAACTATACATAGTCGCTGTGAATACCACACCCCCTTACTTCTGCAATACCCTCCATGCCACTCACCCACCTCTGATGAATATTTTTAAAATGTGCGTGTCGGAAACTTCCGATAGAAATTCAGCCTCGCTGTTGCTCCGACTCCTGAGGGTTGGGAAACCCCTCCAACACCCCGACATGGCATTTGTCTACTTTCAGCAGCCACGACGCTGAATTAGTGTCGAAGTTTCTGTGGCAGTTTCGATCGTTATCGATAACGTCACCCAGTTTCTGGTCGCATTGCGAAGCGTCATTTTCAACCTCGAAATATGTCTGAATCAACGCCCCAAGGGAAAAGATGGTTTCATTTACGCCCTTTCTGCCATCTCCTGAGGCCTTTTTGCGTCGATTTTGTGCGGCGGTGTGTCTGAAACTTTTTCCTCGGCCACCCATAAGAAAACCGTATGATTTCAAGGATGGGTGTCGTGGTTCTGACCACCTCAACACGGGCGTCGAAATAAGCGGCTAAATGTGGGTAAGAGCCGTGACGACCTTCCATCGTGTGATACATCCAGGATCTTGGGCAGAATTGTGGTGAAATTTGGAACCAATATGACATCATTAATCCACCTTACAGCTCACATGAATGTTTTCAGACAGGTTCCAGAAACGTTAAAAGCTGTTACGGATATAATCAGAGTTAGAAGCTACAAGGATTCTTTCGCCAAGGAATAAAAAGTTCAATTGCACATTAATATTTAACGTTTGTCTCTAGGAGCAAGTGAATGTTAAAGGACTCTTTCGTGCCAAAAACTAGTTTACGAGAAACATAGCTTTTGCTACTGTGGAAAGGTATGAATGGAAGGAATTGAAAAAACCAATCCCAGCACTGACCTCAAGATACGTTAATAAACTAGGTCAACCTTAAAACAAGTTTGCAGTGCAGGGCTTTCAGTGCTGATACTCCTGATAGTGAGGTTAATGTCAGCCACTGCTGCACCTCTTTCTGTATGCCCGTATCGTTTTAAAGACACTAACACAAGAAGAAAACTTAAGATTTAAATCCCCATAGACAACAGCGCTTGTTAAAGACGAAGCACAATCTCGTTCTGGACAAAGATAGCTCAGAAAATTGGCTTTTGTTTTGTCCAATGAACGATCCCGATAGTCCTCATACAATGAATATGTAAACATGGGAGACCTAATTAATGTATGTTCAAAAGAAGGTATAAAAAGAGAGCACAGCCGATCCTTGTCAGGCTAAAAAATGACAATAATACATTGAATTCTCAGTGATGACCACTCGATCAAGCAAATGCTAAAGGCGTATACGAACTGTGCGTGGAGAAGAAGAAAATGCTGGGAACAAGTAACATTTGTAAGTCCAGAAGTAAAGGTGAAAAATTAAGGTAATTCCAAAACTAATACGTAATACTGACGAGAGAAACTTGGGCAAGGGATACTTGAGAAAATTAAATAAAAATGACTGTAAGTTGAAATGAAGCTTTCAACTAAATGAGATGGCCGGCGTTAATATTGGAGGTGAAGTCCAAAAATATTGCAGAGTGTGGTGGGAAGAAGGGACAGACGCAAATAAGGCACTGAAAGCAAAGCCAGGTGAGACAGACGAACAGTTCTTGACCAGGTACATAAAAGGAAAAGGAAGAAAGAGAAAATATTCAGCACTTTTGTTCTCGTTAACGTCAACGTCAGTAGAGACAGAGCAGTAGACGGGAGTTTAACTGCAGAGGAACAGGTCATTTCTTGATTGAGGCCTTATAACTGATTCGCAGAAACATGAAAGACCTGAATCTACCTCTACATCTTTATTTTACGCTGCGCGTAACTACAAGTGTAGACAGATCAGACATTTACTATGCGCTGAACTACCGATACATAGATTTGTGAAGTACCGTGGTAATTTACATAATCAATCTGATTGTTAAATTATTCCAAACAGGTTTTTCTGAAATCCAGAGCGTCTTCTTGCACGTGTTGGACAGCCATGAATTTTTTGTGTTTTGTTGTACTCTTCCATTAGTCAGAGAAGTCCGCTGTGTTCCAGCCACCCTTCTTTGTGTATGTTATATTTCCCTTATTAATCGCATCTCGTATGAGTTCTGTCGCGTGAGTAATATGCGATTATGGAACGTAAAAGTGTGCTAAATGCTGTCTATTGTGTAGACAACTCTATCGTTCAGTATAATTTGTGCCACTTAATTTATCAGCAACTGTCCTTTCAGAGTCATGTGTCTACATATAGTTAAAAGTATTTACACGGGGTTTTAGAGGTTTAAATGCCGGTATTTGTAGTGATGAATAGGACATTGTGCTGAAAAACGTTACATCAATATTTACTTCACTTGCAGACTGATAATTATAGCTGTTGCGTGTGGTATCTCGTAATTCTGGTTGGTTAGTAAGCGTGGCAGAAGCAAGATATTAAAGATCATTTTCTCCTTGGCAGGAGGTTAGGTATTCAACTGTGGATGCATGGAGGCAAAAGATAGTCTATCGTGACAGGCGTAGTCCAGTTTGCAGCGCCGTCCAGTTTACGGTACGGAAAACATCAGGCAGTTAATTAAGTGATGTGTTTGCGGGAGGGCTGTCAGACGATCAGAAAAAAACAACTAAAACGCTGAGGTGGGTACACGCTAAGGTACCAATGTCTTCATATCAGTACCTGTACTCCTACCGCCCTGTATTACATATCTGAATCTTTTCATCGTCCTTTAAGGGTTTTCCTCAACTTTACATTTGTCTACGTTAACGGTTATTTGCAAGACTTTGCAAGAGACTGGTATTTATCGAGATGTGATAGAATATTATTACTTTTGTTATTACAATTTGTATAGGATAACTCTTTCTCATAGACAACTTGTTCATCTTTGAAGAAGCTATAACTACAGCCTACATTTTTGTCAAGGTATTAATTGTTTTAGTACAATGTCCTGAGTTACACAGGGTGTCTTCTTTATCCAAAGATGATTGCATTAGTCCGTTATGTTGCGTTATAACAGTCACGAAATTTTTAATAAAGTCGCAAAACTTGCGACCTACCTCTTACGAACGTATTAAGTTTAATAGACGCCTATATGACACTATATAAAAAGTCCTTAGAGAGTTTAGAAACAAGGAATCCAACTTGTTACCACCATCCATGACACTTACATCGCCGCGTATGGTGTAGGGCTTATCATGATGGATGTTTTGGGAAGCTTTGCTGGCTTGCATGGATAAGTCTATACAGCTCTTGGCGGGTCATTATGTTTTAACTCGCCGTACGTTTTACATGCGATACAAATATAAAGTAATTAATAAAGTAATTTTTCAGTTTTATTGGTAGTTACCTCCTGTAGCATGGAACCACTTGTTAATAACGCACTCTCTCTGACGATGGTTGTTGTATAACAGAAACCGGTAACCAACAGTAAAACTGAAATGAATTCGGCTTGGAGTGAATCTTTGTATTAAGTACAATCGCTGACGTTCAAGAAAGATGTCAAAAAATATCTGAAAAAAATATACGTGAGAATTGCAGGGCATCAGATTTGTGGATAACTACCTTTCCCACATTTTTAGATCTTATCTGTGATCTTCTGCCGTCGTTGGGCAGAATACACTGAAAAGAGAGAAACAGTTATTCGATTAGGACGGAAATCGTTAGGCGTACATGCACTGGCAAACAAATGATTTCAATTTCAGAAAAGTCTGATGATTTCTTGAAGAGAAAGAGCTTCACAAACTGAGCTTGTCAATAAAGCGTCTGTCCTTTACTGGTTCTTATGCAAGCAATTATTCGGCTTGGCATTGGTTGGTAGAGTTTTTGGATGTCCTCCTGAGGGATATCGTACCAAACTCTGTCCACCTGGCACGTTAGATCGACAAAATTACAAGCTGAAGGGCTCTGCCCATAACGCTCCAAATGTTCTCAGCTGGAGAGAGATCCGGCGACCATGGTGTCAACAAGACGGGGCCTAGAATATGTTCGACTCGCCTCTGTTCTGTAAGGCTGACACAAATGACAACCAGAAGGGTCGTGCTATGAAAAGACACCACAACAGCGCACGCTAGACCATCATCCCTGACTGCCGGGACGTATGAGGGGCGACAGTCAGGTTGGTTTCCCATTGTTGTCCCTTGGCTGTCGCCCGCGCCCCATTACAGCACAGCGGTACGTCGATAGTCTACACCGAGTTTTGTTGCCCTTCATAGCAAGCCATACTGGGCTTATTTCAGCAAGATAACGCCCGCAAGCACACGGAGAGGGTTTCTACTGCCTGTATTCGTGCTTGCCAAACCCTACCTTGGCCAGCAAAGTTGCCGGATCTCTCCCCATTAGAGAACGTTTGCAGCACTGAAGGCAGGGGCGTCCGATCAGCTCCAGATTTTGACGATCTAAGGCGTCAGTACGACAGAATTCGGCACGATATCACCCAGGAAGACATTCAACATCTCTAGCAATCGACGAGAAGCCGAATAACTGCTTGCATATGGCCTATAAGGGCTTCATTTGTGAAGCTCTTCCTCTGGAATAAATGATTCAGTTTTTCGGAAATTGAACTCATTTGTTGGGCTGTATACCTACATCACATCTACCGATTTACGTTCTATTGGGGCAAGTCCTTCGTGCTGCACGTTTTTTGGTCTTGGACTGTACTCTGTAGAAAGAATATGCGGTAGATTAATGGTCGAATGTGTTCCTAATTCAACCGCAGACTCTGTGTAAACTTGTGAAAGCATTTTAGCGATTAAAGCTACATTTATACACCTTTAGTGCGTATTACTATCACTCATCTTTGAGCGGTAAGGCAAATGAATGATGGCAATATTCCTTGGTATTTGTGATTCCACTTCTGGACATAGTTCACAGTTTCTTTTATTCCTATTGTTATTACCGATGTTAGTTCCTTTTATGCCAACAACCGTTTGGGAACTCCTGTTTGCACCTCGACCACGCTTTACCAATGATGTAAGTTTATTTGAATTTCCACACAAGTCGTACAATAATAGCTACGTAATTGAGCCAAGCGTGTTTCAGTTAACATCAGCATGTATGATGATTTGTCATTTACCCTGTTTAACTATTCGATATGAGGCACTCCTTCTCGAAGCTTAACACCAATATTTTGGAACCTAGTTTTTACAGTTAATTATTCTGTTTCGTACATATTTTTCCAGAGTGAGCTAGTCTTCGGTCAAGTTTGAGGCACAGTTCCTCTAAATGCTCAATCCCACGCCAAAAACTTAAATCATTATAGCTCTTGACTAAGAAAAGAAATAGCTTCTGCATTATCAGTTTGAGCATATAGAGACTCTCCTGCTTATTTTTTGTAATCATTTGCACTGTGGAGATCACTGTTGTCACAACTACACCACAAACTGATACCCCACTCTCCACGTCAGTTAGTTTTTCGTACTAAAGCTGTGACGTTATAGCTATCTGCCGGGAGGTTATTAGAGACTATTCACTGTAACTGTCTATCTAATTTAGATTGAAGTGTTAGAAAGTTTTCTGAAAGGATTTGTATGGAACGTAGCCGTGATGGAAGTGAAACCCAGCTGTTTCCACACTATGCTCTGCAGATTCCGGCATGAAACGCAGTATCCACGTTTCATCGCCAGTAAGAATGCGGTCCAGGAAACCTTCACCCTCCTTGGAGTACCGTTCAAGACGATTCAGTGAAGACATCATTTACTTGCCTTTCATCACGTCATCCAACTGTTTACTTCCGGTACCCAAACGACCCATTGTCTCGTAAGCACTCCCGTACGATATACCAAGCTCCCGGAAATGACCGTGATGTACACACGCCGATCTGCTTTCACCATTTCCTGCACGTTGCTCTAACGCCTTGGACGTATGTAGCACAGCCACCATCTTTAACGGCTGACAGCAGCGCCGTGCGGTGGAACTACCCGCAGATAAGGTCGGCACGCGCCCAATAAGGTCCAACTCCGGGAATGCAGGTGTTGATTTCGCATTTACAGCCGTAATAAGGCTAGAAAAATAGGAGCAAAGCCTTTCTGATTTACCCTCGTGAAACAGTCAATAACGACATATTCGTACAGACGTTCTTAAAAACGAATGTTCACCTATACTGATTAAAGTGTCAGAGTTATTCCTGAGGTGTCAGGTCTCTTCTGCGTTCAGACACTGTAACGCCGGAAATGCATATTCACTTATTTCCGTCTATTGCACTGCAAATTTTTTTCCCTTATTTTGTTACCTGAAGATGTAACATTTCTGTGTCTTTATATATTGTAATTGTTTTACTATTTGTATATATATATATATATATATATATATATATATATATATATATATATATATATTATGCACTTAATTCGATGTATAATTGGTTGTTATTTGTATTTTTACGCTGGGTCTTGCCTAGGGAAAACTATGCTATCGAACGATTACATCGATAGGTCGTGTGGAGAACCAAAGTGTTTACGATCTTTGAGAGTGTGAACTCGCCCGCGTGGAGCGCGGGCAGAGAGGGTCTGGCTGGGGTAGTGCAGTGGAGCAGGTGTGTTGTGTGACGCTCCCGCGAGTTGCCGCGCTTTCGGGGTTTGGCAGCATGTGATTGCATGTAATTGCGATCGACTTGCTATAATAGTTTCGGACATGGTGTCGCGGACGGGAAGCGTTAGCTGGCACACATCAAGAGCCCGATTCGGCTGGAGACCGTGTCGAGAAGAAGACGCGCCAACATCCAGCTTAAGCAACAGCGACGGCCGACAATGAGTGACTGTCGCCACTTCCTCGATCGACGACTTCAAACCTTCAATCAACCAACAAGGAAGACTGGTAGCACGTAAAGTTTTAGAACTGTATGGCAGACCTCAGCTTTTCAAACTGTTAAATTTTTCTCGCTAAATTACAGCAACGTAGCATGAACCTTTGTTGCTCATTGTCCCAATTGCATTACCAAGCAGGGTCCCTTCCTTTTCCCCAATGTACCCGAGTGTCGTTGAAATTCAAACGCCAGCATCATTCGATTTCACTGCTTTAATTTCAAAGTTCAGTTAAGGTATTCATAGCTGGCTACAATATTTACATTACACAAGCGCAAGTTAAGAGTGCGAGTTTTGTTACCGTATTTTAGCTTACCTGTGACTGCAGCTCAGCTTGGTACGTACTAAATTTTACTATTGTTAATTGTTCAGAATCAATTAATTCAAGTGCAAAGTTAAATCTCTTATTTCTAAATTGCGTAGATTCAAGTAGCATTTGAAATGATTGTTCAGGTAGCCCGAAACTAACCGTATTTTACTGAATTTCGATGTGCTTCAGAAACGAAGCTCACTATTAGTTTCAGTCACTAAATTAACTTTCAATTTTCTGGTTTTATTAATTCTTTTGCTAAATTAAGTCAGAGTGTAGCGAAATTTATTACTTCTGACAACCTTTCAGTTTTCACACTACACGTGTCAACCTTCAGTTGCCACGCTTCTAGTGCTAGTTATATGTGTAATAACCTTTCATTTTCAGTTATTATAGTAATTGTCCACAGGACTGGCGACCGTAATTTCCCCCAAATCTCAAATATCTAATTAACGCTAGTTAATTGTTAACGTAACGGCCACACAGTTACTTCCTTTGTTAATTTTACCCTTTTCTCAAAATTAATTTCCACCAATTTCATTTGCATTTTTCCTTTCATTTAGATGTAACCTTTTCCTCCCTCTTTACCGACAGATTAACTTCCGTGACGATTGCTTTTCCCAAATTTCTATTAGGTACACGCTGTTTAATTTTTCACTGTCATTAAGGTCGATAAGTGAGGAGGAGATTACAACACTGTAGTGGATTTTAGCCTGTAACCTGTAAACAGATCGGAGAGATGATACACGAAGTCGCGACTGAGCTCTCCTTCTGTCACAGTCACCACTCTCTCACGTACAATAGCGCTTACAATCATGAAGGTTTTTCGGAGAACGGTAGCCTATTTTTAGCGCTTAATTACAGCCAGGATAGTTTTAGAGTCAGTTGTGATACGGGGCAAAGCATCCGTCCTCAATGGTATGATTTCAAATCTTCCTCAAGACATTTCGTAATAGGTAAATACGTTATCGTAAATGCAGTGCTTTGTAAAACAACATGTATAAAATAGTTCATCTTTATGCTTCAATACGTATGTTCGCTACAGATAATATGGAAGGGTTAACGTGCCATAGATAGACCTAGAATTTTTAGGTGCAAGTAAAGTGAGAAAAATGCGCATAAATTTTGCGACAAGTCAGAGATAAAAGATTCTACAAAGGTGCCTGTTCGAAATTCAAAAATTTATAATGAAATCCACGTGTACATTATTAAATTACAAACGCAATCACCAACTTCAATCACTCATTCAGATAGTTGTTTAAGCAAAAAACATTAAAAATTTCAATATTTCCTAAGTAAAATTTCATCTACAGTTTTTCAATAGATATGGAATGCTTGATACGCACTTATTTTTCATCACATATTTTTCTTTCTACCTTATTTCGTTATTTTCATTTTTATTTTTGGCAAACAATATTGCATTTCACCAAATGTCAAAGCATTTATGGAGCAATAATTACAATACTGTTGTTACATCTATTGGTAAACAGAAGCATAAGAATATTACCGAATACACTCCTTTCTTTGTGCGACTTTAAATGGACTAGGAGGGCTATCTGGAGACAGCAAATGTGCTTTTAGGTCTTTAAACGTCAAACAAGGTATCGTATGAACCAGAAGATCCCCGGTAGGGGTGTATGACCATTTCACGCTAATAAGCAGGCTTAACTCCAAGGGCATTACTGGAGGCATGGAACCAGGAATATTTTAAGAATTTAATCAAGATGAAAGGTACCATACTCAATTTTAAATCAACGCAGGTGATGACTGGGCCTTTTGCAGTGTTATGCTGTACTAAAAAGTGAAAATTAAGTATGAAAATCTGTTAATGAAATATCTCTGACTTTGCAGTTTGTTTGCGATGGCTACAAATATTTATTTTCCATCAGATAAAGCGAATATTCAGAATAACTCTTCCGCATACCTGATCCCTTGAGGTCCAATTGTACATACTTGTCTCTTTTAAAATTTTTATACAGGCAAAACGTTCTAAATACACGTCTTCCATGAGAAAACCTTACAGGGCAAAAACCAAACATTTACTAGAGAATCACAAAGACAGGGTAAAGGAAAAGTGTCTTGAAGGAGTCGCGTTTGTGAAACAAGAAAAATATTCCTGCAAAAGATGATGACACCGAAGAAAGCTACAATAAATTCACAGGTTTGTTTACTGTTTTTGTTGAATGGCAAGTCGTTTACAACCATTCAAATATGAAAATGGTTTGAGGTACCACAGCTGAAATTCCTAGGTGTAGCGAGAAATCTTTACTTCCGTCAGTAACGCCACCTCGCCCCTTTCCCCTTTCCCCCTCCCCCCCCCCCCCCCCCC
Organism: Schistocerca americana; assembly: GCF_021461395.2. Classification (NCBI taxonomy): domain Eukaryota; kingdom Metazoa; phylum Arthropoda; class Insecta; order Orthoptera; family Acrididae; genus Schistocerca; species Schistocerca americana. The sequence continues at coordinate 81,870,887 of NC_060120.1, forward strand.
CCAATACCAGAAAACAGTTCAAATATAAGGACGTTCGACAGATGTCCGCTGTTAAACATCTGATAAACGCAGGACTCAACGCTTTAGGTGTGATAATATCGCCATTTGGATATAACCTGCCCACTTTGGTTAGGACAGGTCAACGGCTTCGTCAGGTCACTGCAGGTCTCAAATGGCCAGACCTTGTGAATCACACGATCCGTATGGTGTTGTGATGATCTGTTTCGAGCAATCCGATGAGATCGCCTTTGAACTTTGGGACTCATTTACACCCAGGCTACCTTACGATGTGTGGCATAGGCTACTTCCTGTAGGACCGTCTGCTCCTCCGTCCCCCTTACCAGTTCATTTAAAGGTTGTTATATCGAAAAAACGAAACTTGAAGACCATCTCTATGAGCTGTAATTTTTCAGATGCCTTGTCGAGTTTCTTTCACGGGATGTAAGTGGGAGAAATGAATATATTGCCCGACTCTAGGGAAAGAGGCGCTCTCGAAATTCCAGCAACAAACCACACAGTAATGTGCAACACCTCTCTTGTAGCGTCTGCCACTGTAGTTTCTTGAGCATCTCTAAAACGCTCCGGCGGCGACTAAAGGATCCCATGTCGAGCGTGTGGCTCTTCGTTGGGTTCTACCTTGTTGTTTTAATACGTCTTGGGTCCCATACTAGAGAAGGGTGCTCAAGAATTGGTCGAAAAAATCTTTTATAAGGCACTTCTTTCGAGAATGATTTACATTTCTTTACAGGTCTCTAGCATGGCTGGGGTGATGTGGCTCCGCTGCTTCATCTTTAGGAAAGAAGTGGTGGAATATCGTCGTATGTTGCTTTATTTATTGATGGTGACTAGTTTCAGACTAGCATAAATTCTCAAACCACCCGTCTTCGTAGGTGACTGAATGCATTCATACATACGTATTACGTTTCGTTATGATTCTCCCAATGAATCTCAGAGTGGCATCTGCTTTTCCTTCTATCTGTTTAGGTTGTCCGAAATTTCTTCACTAAAGAAGACGAACTAAATAGTCCAGAATTCGAATCGAAGACAACTACTTAAAAGTTGGCATCGTCGATGTAGCGAAAGACGTTAAATGACTGTGAAACGTCCCCTTAGCAACTGCGCAACGCTACGCGCTGTTCACATCCAACTGCCCAACACTACAATAGCAAATATTCCGACAATGCCAACCAGCCACAGACTTTACACAGTACAGTGAGTTATTTTAATATAGAGCGTTACCAACATAAAAACCTAAACTGCCTACTTACAACTTAATGGAGACAACGCCTCCCGTCCAATTTATAAACCAGTTAGGTTCCTTTTAGAATATGGTGATACAGTAGATCCATACCTGGCAGACATATACAACCGCTCGCTCGTCGGAAGAACTGTAGCTAAAGACAGGAAAGCTGCACCAACAATGGGGAAAGGAGTATTCCGCTGAATCACAGACCAATATCACTAACTTCCATTTACAGTAGGATTTTCGAACATATACTGCGTCCGAACAGTGTGAATTAACTCGAAGAAAACGATTTATTGTCTGAACACTCAGAAAATGCAACAGACCTACTGAAAAGACAGCTTCACTACGCTTGTCCGCCTTCTTCTGGAGTACAGCTGCGCGGGACATACAAAAAGTTCAAAGATTGGCAGGTCGTTTAGTACACTGCGAAATGGAGGAGAGAGTGCCACGGTTATGATTCGCAAATTCGGGTACCAATCATTCAAACAAAAGGCTTTTTTCGCTGCAGTAGGATCTTATTATGAAATTTAGGTCGCCATCTATGCCCTCAGATTGTAAAAATATTTTGTTGGTGCCCATCTACGTAGGGAGATATGATCATCATAAGCAAATAAGAGACATAAGAGCCCACACAGAAAGATTTAAGTGTACTTTTTTCCCGTACGCTGTTCGAGAGTGGAATGGTAGAGAAAACTTCGAGGTGATTCGATGCACCCTCTGCCAGGGACTTATTTGTGAACTGCAGAGGCGTCATATAGGTGTAATGTAGGTCCCTGCACATGGTTATTTATAGGTACTAATCGAATGGTAGCAGATATCTTCGCCTATTTAGACGTAACATATTTCATCTATTTACATCCAGGCTGAACTGCCAGTTCCAATGTCACTCTTTACTCCTCTGCAGGTCACCGTACATTTCGCTATAGTCTTCTAGCGTTGCAAATTTCCCACTGAAAACAGCATTATCCGAAAATGGCTCCATAGCACCTCCAACTATCCGTTGACCTGCAGTTCGGCTTCTTCATCACTCTAATCATCTTGGGCTGACGAATTAGTTATTCGAATGTTGGCTGTTACACTAATGCTGAGCATAAAGGAAATAAAGTTTAGCGATAGGAACACATGTTTTGACCTAATGCAGACCACTGACTATTTTACTTTTGTCACGGTATCCTCATACACCGCCATAATAATTGTATATAAGCAACTAAATTAAAAACGGATGCAAACTATAATTACAAGAGGGAGAAACATGGTAAATCCAGTATCTTAGCTCTGGAACAAGTAATTATGGAGCACATGTCACCTTAGCGCATGTTCCTTCATATCAGATTCTACCAGATGAACTAATCATCTGTATTCCTCCCAAATGGACCGCAATGTTTACAGGGTAAGTATAATAGGGAAGAGTACAGTGCGCCTACAAGGTCATTAAGCAACTTCACTTGGAACTGCATCTATGTAAAAACCCATTTTCATTCGGTTTAGATGACTCTGGTAGGAGGTTCTCTGGGGCTCCTTGATTTGCTCTGATTGCTACAACCTTCAGTAACGCCAGTGTCCTTTGCCACTGTTGCAGGTCTGCCACGTACCTGAGGGCGCAGCTGGAGGCTTTGGCCCAGCAGGAGAAGGCCTGCCACGCAAGAGCTGCCCAGTATGAGGCGGGAGGTAACCTGTGCTCCTGCTGCTACAACCATTTCTAACCATATCACGAACCTGGGCGTTTGCACCATACACCTCTGATCCATTTCTTCATAGCTGAATATGCTAGTGGAAACTGCAATCATTTCCTCACTTTAAGAAGAGTATTAGTAGCGACAGTTATTATGTGACAAGTGGAAACACAGGGTCTTTGACGAACGCGAGCAGTATTCTACCTATATGCCATAAATGCATTCCTGGACTGACTCACAGGTTCAACTTGTCACTTCCACTTCCTCCTTCCTTCCAAAACTCGCGGAGGCTATTTTACGATATTACAACGCCACCATTCCAAACATAATAAATGTAGCGCGGAGGTTTCCTCATCAATAACCTATTGGCGGTTGCAGAGCATTAATTATTTTGAAATGAAACTATATCGTTCCAGAAACCTTTTCAAGTCTCAAACATCTATGGTATTTATATGCAGACTGAAGTGACGAATGAAAATTTTTAGCAAGGTAGGGATTCGAACCCGGGTCTCCCACTCACGAGGCAGATGAGCTAACCACTATTTTTTTTAATCTCATTGTGTTCGTTATAGTTCGTTGCAATTGTTCGTGGCGGACGTCTCTTGACGCCCATTGAAGTTCGTTATTGATCCATTCACTCAGTTTTTTTTTTTTTTTTTTTTTTTTTTTTAACAGAGGGCAGATAACCCTCTGACCGAACACGCTGAGCTACCGTGCCCGGCACCACTACGTCACAGTGGCTATACACGCATGCACGGACTACCCTAGCATGTCTCCCTCCTCAATCCGAATCAGCCCACTCGGGTTCGAATTCTGGTCTTGATACAATTTTTTTTCAGTCTGCATACATACATAATTAAGTCCTTTTCTGTAAACAGAATATTTTCTGCGAAAATTGCACGTGACAATTTTATTGGATAATTGCTAGCGCATTGCCAATGAAGGCAGAAATCGGGGTTCCAATGACATTCTAGAATACAGATTTCTTTCCACAGATGTAATATTTCAATAAATTTGTTTTAAATCATGATATGATGACCTGTTAAAAGGGATGACCATTACAAAAGAATTGTTTTCACTCGTTAATTTGCCGGCTGCTTAAAAACACTGACGTCGGAAAAGGCAGGAAAGGCCGGCAGAGTTTTAATTATTATCATGAAACATCCTGACTGCAACGAAACAGGATATTAGAAGTTCTTTAAATATTCAGTACTCAATGCGACACATTTTTCCAAGCGTCAGATGACTTAGTGGAAACATTGGTTGTATATGTCTGCATTTTGGCTGTTCAGGACACCTTACATCTCGAACAACCTGTCCCCATTATGGAAATGGCTTCTATGCAATGTTTTGTTCAGGCTACAAAAGTGGAATAAGTCATTAGGTCCTTGTCAGGATATGGAACTGAGGCAACATTTGATACCCTTTGTCATATGGCTCGCCGTACATTTCTTCATAAAAACCGGCAGCCTCTGCAGCGTGTGACCCTGCGGGAGAAGGATATGGGGTGCGCGACACGTGTGGGCGGCACATGTGTGCTTCTCTGTCGGCACGCGCTGCCACCGCTTTTGATGGAATGATCTGGGACTTATTAGTGGACAGCTCCCCACAAAACTTCCACGTGAGAACGTTTCATAACCACGTCAGGAGATTTCAGTACCCTGCTCCTGTGAAGAATTATGCATTACAGACGTAATTACTTAGTACAATTAGCACCAAACCATGGCAGTCCCAAATAACAAAACCGAATATCGCTTTACTCGTTGAAGGTAGGACCTTCGTCTCTTTCGGCGGTGGTGAATCCACACGTATTGATTATTTTATTCCTTGGGCGCCTCGGGTTCATAGCGATACGCCCAGCACTTGTTTATGGCGATTAGGCGACCAAATGGCTTTGAGCACTATGGGACTTTCCATCTAAGGTCATCAGTCCCCTAGAACTTAGAACTACTTAAACCTAACTAATCTAAGGACATCACTCACATCCATGCCCGAGGCAGGATTCGAACCTGCGACCGTAGCGGTCGCGCGGTTCCAGACTGTAGCGCCGGTTTTTCACAGAGATGTAGTCATCCAAACTTGTCTGACTACACGAGAACCAAAATTTATTTCAAACACATGTCAGCAGCATCGAGATCCTTGGAGCATTGTATGATGCACACTGTGTTGTCTTACAATATATTTATTCACTATCAGTTTCGGTCTAGGACCATTTCAACAGTTGAAAAATACCTATTGTGACAACATCACATGGCATACTTGTTGTCATAACAGATATGTTTCCATTGTGAAGATGGTTCATGACCGAAACAGGTAGCTCATAAATGTATTTTAAGACGGCACGGTGTGTGCATTTCACCAAGGACACTGGAAGGGTCTTCATCTGCTACCCACTTTTTAATGTGATGATAGACTGTTGCCGTTTATCAATAGGCTGCGCCATTTTGCTACTGGCGGCAGAGAGGTGACATATACTATCATTGTGTGTCATTTTGATACCTCAAATAGTTACTGAAAATAATGTCATTTCATATTTATGTAGAACATAATAGAACAAACAACTGGGAATGCAGCCTCATCAGAACAGTATTACCGCTACACAGTTTCGTGCAATATGCTGCGTACATCTGTAGAGCACTGGAATGCATGGCCGTAGCACTCACTGGTCAGCGTATACAGATTTCTTCTATTCTATACGCATATAGAACTTGGAAAGAATGATTGCTTAAATGATTCTAACCATGAGGTTGTAAAATAAGGCCAGCCCGAGTGGCCGAGCGGTTCTAGGCGCTTCAGTCTGGAACCACGCGACCGCTACGGTCGCAGGTTCGAATCCTGCCTCGGGCATGGATGTGTGTGATGTCCTTAGGTTAGTCAGGTTTAAGTGGTTGTAAGTTCTAGGGGATAGATGACCTCAGAAGTTAAGTCCCATAGTGCTCAGAGCCATTTGAACCATTTTTATTTTTATTTTTGAATACATTGTGGGAGTGACAGTGATCAATGTGTTACAAATATTTACTGTTAGAAACAGTCTTGATCACAATTTATTTATCATGGTGACCGGTTTCGACCACTACTGTGGTCATCTACAGTCCAATGAGTAAGAACCTCCTTCTGCTGGAGAATCACTAGTGGTGCTCGAAACCGGTCACCATAATAGATAAATTGTGATCAAGAATGTTTTTAATAGTAAACATTTTTTTTTTTTGTAAAATAAATACCAAATCCATAGCTCCACTACTCGGGTTTATTGGTCCCACCTTTACAGTCTATGATCAACTAAATCATTCACAGTTATCAGCTGTTCTACTAGCAGTTCCTTCATATGTACTACCTAAAAAAGGATGATCATAGTTGTAACCACCAGACCACATATTACCAGTATTATCACTTTCAACAATTGGAATCAACCAACAACCATAATTTGGTCAGTTTCTAGGAATAGGCAAAGAAGAGGAATAAGTATCATTATTTGCATCACCCAATGCAATATTTGTTATATCAGTTCTTTTTGCAACATCAGTTATGTGATACAACTTCATGAACTACAGCTAAATTACCACGCAATACCTGCAGATCCAGCCAAAGTAATTGTTGTACTAAATGAAGCTTCAAGTCTGATAGGAATAACATTTAATTCAATGTTTTTCACGTAACAATACGTATGTCAACCTTCCGAGTGACCAGGGGATAAAACTTGTGCTAAATGATTAGAATACCACTGAGCACCACATGCACTTCATCTTGTTGGACCAACAATACTTATATTTGTCATTTTGACATCATCTCAACAATAAAGAGAACCACATATTTGAAATAAATGAATTTTATAAAATGTATACCACAATTTTAATTTGACTGTCAGACTTTCACGTAAAAATTCATCTTGATGACTTAAAGTACCACCAGAACTTCCACTACTAAAACGCTTAGCACCTCTTCGTTCACCAGCTGTTGTTGTATTTTCAGTATCGCTCACTTCCATTTTATTTTCTGTTGTATTAGCCTTTTTATGAGGATAAGGATTATATCCAGAAGTTCCTTCTCTGGGATCTTGATCTTACCTCGAACGTTTATTTAGTTTTGTTTCCAATTCTTGAACCGCTTCAAGTAAACCTTAAACATAATCATCTTCAAAAAAATGTGTTATTACGATAATCATCAAATGTTTTATTTGTGTCTTCTTGCTGTTTACTTTTATTCGCTTCTCTTTTTATTTATTACTTTTACTGCAGGCCAAGAAACAGTTTAATCTTCATTAGCTTGAGCTCTGCAACTGATTACTGTAAATATTAAGGAGAATCATCATACCTGCATTGATACACATTCACATTTCACTATCGGTTTCTTTCAAAAGAACGTCATCAGGCTACACAATCAACAGTCCTGATTATAAATCCTCATCGAGTAATAATATTAGCACAATGAGGATTTATTATGCAGAAATGCTGTTTTGAAAGCGTAAGCTAATCTTCTTTTGGAAGGACCGACAGTGACATAAGGTGAGTCGATAAAGGTGTGGTGGTTAACATTCTGTCTTGTGTTCATGGCGATGCTTAGAGAGTTGTAGTACATTCATAGACTGTTCAGCACTGTTTCTTGAAACATTGTAAGTAGGTTTTCGCGATTTTATTGGCGTCTCCAAGTATCTACCAATTCCGTTTCTTCAGTTTCTCAGAGACACTATATCGGGCATCAAACAAGTCTATGACATTTGTGATGCCCTTCTTTCTCTACGTTCAACACTCACTGTTTGTACAGTTTCGGTGTACTTGAGCACTATTCTAGTATGTGTCACATGAATGTTTCATAAGATATCTCCTTCCTACTCCAGCTATATTTTCTCAGTATTCTGCCAATGAACCGAGATCTACCACCAGTTTTACCTACGACTCATCCTACATGATCATTCTACATCTTATCCCCAGAAACTGATGCACACAGCTGTTAGTATGAGTTGAATTTCAGTTGTGATTTCTTGATATTTTAGTCGCAAGACACAACATTTCTACGTTTGGAGAAATGAAAAACTTTGAATTTCTGAACATTTAAAGCAAATTGTTGATTTTTGGTCCTCTTTGAAATGTTATATACAGCTGAATGAATACCAGCGTATCCATTTTCTAGCAGTACGCCACTATAGTTAACTTGAACAGCTGCTAGAATTCAGACATTACATTAATATTGTCTGCGAGGTCCATTATATACGATATGGACAGCAATGCTCCCAATACACTTCCGCTATGGATGTCTGAAATTACTTCAACATTTTCAAATGCGAAAAATATGTAAAAATCAGCCAACCGGTTGCATAGCTTTTCTATTTATCTTGACCAGGTTTCGTCACCTCTAAGGGTGACTTCATCAGAAGGTAAGGTAATTACATGAAGAACATATCGTCAAAGATGTACAGTGATTTAAGAGCTGAGTTGCTCAAGTCATACATTAAAATACAAAACATAATTTTCTTGAAAAGGTCAAACATTAAAACATAAGTAACACTGGTGGTGTGTGAAGAACATTATGTTTAATATTTTAATGTATGACTTGAGCAACTCAGCTCTTAAATCACTGTACATCTTTGACGATATGTTCTTCATGTAATTACCTTACCTTCTGATGAAGTCACCCTTAGAGGTGACGAAAACTGGTCAAGGTAAATAGAAAACCTGTGCAACCGGTTGGCTGATTTTTACATATTTTTCAAATTTGTGTATACGGTTGCTAGAAAACGTCAGCCATGTTCAAAGTTATTTGCAATTGCACTGACGGAAAAAAATAGCAAAACCAAAAAGGATTTGTGCAACATAATTGAAATTTGGTGGGGATGTTTCTAGGTCTCGAAGATGATGTCTATTGCAATTTCGTGCAGTCGCTTAAAAGTGGCCCTAGTAGCGCCACTATGAGGATGCAAATCAAGTTTGCTTTAAATATATGCTGTAATGCTTTTGAGGGTTAGTTACCTTTGAGACTGGACTTTGTGAGTTGATGTTAGTCCAGAATACCTTTAAGGCGACAAGGACACCATTATCAGTACGTCACTGAGTTTGAACGAGGTAGTGAGTGCAAAGGAACTACGATGCGTTGGACGTACCTTCTGCGATAGTGCACTGTGCCACTGTAGATTATTGCTAGCAGCAGTTGTCACGAGAATGTACGATCGCAAGGACACCGGGCTCCGGACGACCAAGTGCCGCTACCTAGAAGAAAGCTCATCGTTTTCTGAGTATGGTTCTGGAGCATCTAACTGCATCTGGAGCAGCAATTTGAGCAGCAGTTGGCACCACGGTGACACAACGAGTTGTTAGAAATCGATTACATCAAGGACAGCTCCTAGCCAGGCGCCCTGTATCGTGCATTTCACTGATCCTAAACCACCGCCATCTGCGACTTCAATGATGTCAAGTGAGAATTCATTGGAGGGCAGGGTGGAGGTCTTGCGTCTTCTGATGAAAGCTGGCTCCGCCTCTCTGCCGGGGATGCCCCTGTATTGGTTACAAGCAGGCCTGCAGATAACCTGTCTGTGTGCTACACACGTTGGACCTACACGTAGAGTTTGAGATGCGATTTCGTATGACAGCGGGAGCACTCTCTTGATTATGCGAAACACCCTGACTGCTAATCTGTACATCAGTCTGGCGATTCGACCTGTTACGCTGCCGTTCATGAATAACATTCCAGGGGGCATTTTCCAACAGGGTAACGTTCGCCCACATACCTCCTGTTGTAACCCGACATGCTCTACAGAGTGTCGACATATTGCCATAGCCTTCTCCGCCACCAGATCTCTGTTCAATTGAGCGCTTATGGGCATCATTGGACGACATTTCCTGCTTCATGCACAACTAACATTAACTGCCCCTTTAATGATCGACCAAGTGCAACAGGCCTGGAACTCTGCCCAACAGACTGACATCCAGCACCTGTTCAGCACAATGTATTCACATTTGTATTCTTACATTCAACATTTAGGCGGTTACACCGATTATTATTAATGCACCAGCCTTTCACATTTACAATATGTTATTTTGCGCTTACGTTAACCTGTGACCTTGCATTGTTAATACTTATCTATGTGACTTTGAGAGAAGTATACCAGAAATTTCATTACTCTACATTAGTTATTTTTAGGTATTGCGATTTTCTTCCATCGGAGTAACCCTGTGTCCAGGAAGACATACTGAGTCCTCCCTATCAAGAAAAGCTCAAATCTTCGAAATTTCGAAGCTCGTTTCAAAGCAGTAAAGTCAAAATGGTTGTTGCTGTAAATCTGCTACGAACAGAGGTCTTCTCCCTATTGTATCTCTGAGCGTTGTAGCACAGAAGTGTATACTATAGTGTCCTGCTAGAGTGTGTGACATGCTGCACTTTCCCTATTACAGACCTCTGCCTGCGCAGCCTCTGCTCAGTGTGGCTTAGTAACTTAACAGTCAAACTAGCGCAATACTCTTAGCAACCATACCTGGGTTAGATGCTTACACGTTCAAGCCCATTGAAGGAGATGCGCTTGGTAACAGAAGCTGAGAAGCACGCTAGTTACGGACTGAGGGCAGCCGTGAATAAGAAGCTAGCAGCTGTCTGTTTCGTATGCGGCACCGCCAGCCGAGCACCACAGAAAATTTGTCCGGTGAGAGTCATAAAAAGAAAAAAGAAAACACTTTAGCTTTCCAGTCCACCACGACAGAGTGATTTGAATATTCTCATGCATGTTAGTGGCCAAACGAACTTTGGCTAACTTCGCTTAGCTTGCCAAGCCTTATTTACTCCCTGAGAGTCGTGCACGTGCGGTCTGGCTCTGGTTGTGTTCGTGCAAGTGCGGCCTAGCGCTGGATGTGTCTTCAGTTGTAATGATCGTAGCTCCACTGTCAGAGTGTTACTGACATTATCAATCACTCTGAGGGCTTTAAGAAATGTTTTTATACACTGAGAAGCCAAAGAAACTGGTACACCTGCCTAAAATCTTGTAGGATCCCCGCGAGCAATCAGAAGTGATACGAGTGGCATGGATTCGACTAATGTCTGAGATAGTGCTCAAAGGGACTGACACCATGAATCATGAATCCTGCAGGGCTGTCCATAAATCCGTAATAATACGGGTGGGTGTGGGGGGGAGCTCTTCTGAACAGTACGTTGCAAGGCATTCCAGATAAGCTCATGTCTGGGGAGTTTGGTGGCCAGCGGAAGTGTTTAAACTCAGAAAAGTGTTCCTGGAGCCACTCTGCAATAATTCTAGGGGGCCTTTTGTCACCTTGTCCAGCTGGAATTGCCCAAGTCCGTCGGAAGCTGCGCGGGGTAGCCACGTGGTCTTAGGCGCCTTACCACGGTTCGAGCGACTCTCCCCGTAGGAGGTTCGAGCCATCCATTGGGCGTGGGTGAGTGTGTTGTCCTTGGCGTAAGTTAGTTTAAAGTAGATTAAGTACTGTGTAAGCCTAGAAACCGATGACCTCAGCAGTTTGGTCCCGTAGGAACCTAGCACAAACTACCTACCGTCGGAAGGCACAGTGGACATTAATGGATGCAGGTGATCAGACAGGATGCCGACGTACGTATCACCTGTCAGAGTAGTATCTAGATGTATCAGGCGTCCCATATCATTCCAAATGCACACGCCCCACAGCATCACATAGCCTCCAACAGCTTGAACAGTCCTCTGCTGACATGCAGGGTCCATGGATTCATGAGGTTGTCTCCATATCCGTACACGTCCCTCCGCTCGATAAAATTTGAAACGAGACTCGTCCGACCAGGCAACATGTTTCTAGTCATCACCAGTCCAGTGTCGGTGTTGACGGGTCGAGGAGATGAGTTTAGCATTATGTCGTACGGTCATCAAGGGTACACGAGTGGGCCTTCGGCTCAGATAGCCCATATCGATCACGTTTCGTTAAATGATTTGCACATGGACACTTATTGATAGCGCAGCACTGAAATCTGCAGCAATTGGCAGAAGGGTTTTACTTCTGTCACTTTGAACGATTCTCTTCAGTCGTCGTTGGTCCCGTTCTTGCAGTATCTTTTTCCGGTCTCAGCGATGTCGGAGATTTGATGGTTCGCCTGATCCCTGATATTAACGGTGCACTTGTGAAACGATCTTACGGGAAAATCTCCACTTTATCGCTACCTCGGAGAGGCTGTGTCCCATCGCTCGTACGCCGATTATAACACAGCGTTCAAACTCAATTAAACCTTGATAACCTGGCATATTAACCGATCTAACAACTGCTCCATACACTTGTTGTCTTACATAGGCGTTGCCGACCGCAGCGCCGTATTCGACCTGTTTACATATCTCTTTATTTGAATACGCATGCCTGTGCCAGTTTCTTAGGCGCTTCAGTGGATATGTATGTGTATCCGCGTACATACACAGTCGGTTATGTATTATTCCATTTTTATTTAGGTACTGGCATAAACTGCGGCTTGTTCTTTTCACACGTTAATAGTTCTTTTATTTAATATCATCAAATTGTCATAAATATTTACTCAGAATTATGAAAGTTTTTCTTGTTTTTTCTTTTTTTTTACAAGCTTTATGTGTAACATACAATTATCTGTTTTCATACGTTTATTATTATGTTTAAGTCATTTCCATGTTTGATGACAGTTTTTCGAATGGCTTAGGACGTCCACAAACTCTGTTAATTAATGCTTTCATAAGGGCCAGAGGAGTACCAACGCTTCATTCACTTTCATGAACTAGGAACTTCTTTTTCTTGAAGAATCCACACAATTTTTTTGAAATTTTAGTCATTTGTTTGCCTGTACATGTGCGTCATATGTATCGATTTCCGTGTCGTCCTTATAATTCCTTTGTGGTGCGTATTTTTGTCTTGTGGTGTATGTACCAATTGAATGTCTGGTGAAGAAATTTAACTTAGTCTCATGTCAACGTTCGGAAAATTGCTTATTGTTGGCTTTTTATTGACACCATATTATTCAGGTGCTTTCTTGTCTGTTTTTCTGTCCGCTTGAAATTTTGCAGTTGATTTTAAACTGACTCGCTGATGAGATAGAGACTTGAAACATCCGCCGTAGATCAGATGTAGGTGACAATGTAGTGCTGACTCTGTTTCTTGTCTGGTGTGTGGCGGGTGTATTTTGTTTGCCTGTTTCTCCGCTCAGTACAAGTTTTACAATCGATTTTAAACTAACTTCTCGATGAGCTAGAGCGTCTAACCTTTCAGATAACTCGAAACCCGATGACATTGCTATATTAATTCGTTTTATTTTGTCTGGCATTTAGCGGAGGGTCTTTGCATGTTACAGCTATTCCCCTTTTTCCTGTTGCAGTCGCGAATGTTTCGCGATAGGAACAATTGCTGACACGCCACCGATTTAACTCTAACCTCTCTAATTTTACCATCTCGGTCTTTTCGCGAGATACACGTGGGATGAAGCAATGTAGTGGTTGAAGTGGTTGACTCAGATAAAGAGAAACTGAAAGAAAAGTGAAATTTATAATTTGTAATACAACGCTTTGAAACGAACTAAAAAGAAGGAACTAATTTCAACTAACTGCATACAGATAGCAGTGAACATCTGGACTTGTAAATTCTTAACATCAGTGAAACTACTTGTAAGATTTAAAAAGAGTGGTGGTGGGGTGGTGGTGGGGGGGTGGCGGAGGGGGGGGGGGGGCATGGAAAAGATAATAATACTGAATGCAGTGAGTAGCTGTTTTTGAACAAAATCACATAATATTTCTTATCATTTGCAATGCAATAACACTGTTACTGATTAGGTGAACTATTCATTATCAGTTACCTATAGCATGCTCCTCACGTTTTTCGTTTTAAATTTTTCAAGTATTGTCAGAGCTATTGAAGACTCACAAGCACGAATTTTCAGGAGTTCCTGTGTGGCGTTAGGAAGTTGTATGGGGCTGGGAGACACTATTTTATACCTTTTCGTGCCGGCCGGTTTGGCCTAGCGGTTCTAGGCGCTTCAGTTTGGAACCACGCGAACGCTACGGTCGCAGGTTCGAATCCTGCCTCGGGCATGGATGTGGGTGATGTCCTTAGGTTAGTTAGGATAAGTAGTTCTAAGTTCTAGGGGACTGATGATCTCAGATGTTAAGTCCCATAGTGCTCAGAGCCACACCTTTTCGTCCGTTTTAAAAGCTTGTCAAATTAAAAAGCTTTTTTATTTAAATAATTATTACTATTCGTTCTGCTTAACTGACGTAACAGAGTTGCAAATATAGTTCTGTTTTGTTTGCATCTAATACATTGTGCGGCTAAATAAAAGATTAGGACAAATGGTTCAAATGGTTCTGAGCACTATGGGACTTAACAAATGAGGTCATCAGTCCCCTAGAACTTAGAACTACTTAAACCTAACTAATCTAAGGACATCACACACATCCATGCCCGAGGCAGGATTCGAACCTGCGACCGTAGCACTCAGGCGGTTCCGGACTGAAACGCCTAGAACCGCACGGCCTTCACGGCCGGCCAAAAGATAAGGACAGTTCGTCCCAACGACTCCCAGTCCAGATGCCGCTACATCCTTAGAATATGTTCCAAATTCTCACTTTCCCTACAGGTTTTGCTCTATGCAGCTCATATAACGTGTCCTGTTAGCCTGTCCCTTCTTCTACTCTGTGTTTATCCACACATTACATTGCGTCTCTATTATCACTTACCATGGTGACTTAACCATAATGTGAAGTATCTGGTAGAGTGCCTAGATATATTGCTTAGTTATTGTAAGACTTTAATTGGATTATGTCCTTTTCGTATACAATACAAAATTGCCACTGTAATCCGGATAATGTTACTGAGTTGTGGCATTTTTCTTGCCACTGGATACATGTTCGGGACTTGAGAACGCGTAATGCCAACATTTCTGTAAATCACATCGGGAGAATTCAAGCATGGTTAGTTCAGTCAATCCATGGCTGGTATCCTCACACATCCTGGTCTAACCAAGATAGTGCTCCACCGCTGACTGATGTCGATAGGATATAAAACTTTAATACTTCTTTTTCCGAAACGTTAAACCCACGATCATGGTCAGATTGCGTGCTTAACTTCAGTACCGTAATGCACGGGCACTCACGACACCATTTGTTATCAGCAAAACAAACACCAGCCACGCAACTCGAAGTGCCCTACAAGCGCTTTCTCATAATTAAATTTCCCTTGCATTACAGAATCCAGCCGCAATGCTTATCGTTTGTCAGTATAAGCATAAAAGAATTATTCATTTGAACTTGGGACATATTTATTTGTTTATTTCTTCAGCCTGATCTGATTATGTCCATCAAGTCATTTCGTACATCGGACCAGGCTTTCACATATACAGTACCTTTGTTGTATCACTGTTTCCTAACACATAATAATTTTAATATGAGAAACAGTATTAAAATGATTGAGTGTCTGAAGTGGCAATGTGAGTAAATAATACTGAATGCAAACTTCCTGGCAGATTAAAACTGTGTGCCGGACCGAGACTCGAACTCTTGCAGGAGAGCTTCTGTAAAGTTTGGAAGGTAGGAGACGAGGTAGCGGTAGATGTAAAGCTGTGAGTACGGGGCGTGAGTCGTGCTTGGGTAGCTCAGTTGGTAGAGCACATTCCCGCTAAAGGCAAAGGTCCCGAGTTCGAGTCTCGGTCCGGCACACAGTTTTTATCTGTCAGGAAGTTTCATAGGAGCGCACACTCCGCTGCAGAGTGAAAGTCTCATTCTGAATACTTAATGCAGATTAACAAAGTTAATACCGACATATTTGTGCTGCTGCCACTAACATTGATAATAATAATAATAATTACAATAATAATAGCAATAATAACAATAATGATAATGGTAGATTCAGAAGAAATTAGTAGGTGTTTTCTGATACAGCGGGTTCTGGGGAGTTTACACTAGCAAAAAATCCTAGATGAAGAGGATGATTTGTTTGGGAAGGAGGGTGTATAAGGGTAACGGGTACGTGCAGAAACATTGGTAATCCTTATTGTTGCTGTAGTATATATCCCATTAATAATCTTCTGAAGCTGGAGAAGTTATTTAGTTCTATAATATAATGTGAGAGGTTATTAGACCTTGCTATTGAGAAGGACTTCCAGAAAGTAGCTGAACTATGGAATTGGACAGAGGGGATTTTTCTCTGACGGAAACGGGTATATCTGCCATTTTATTAGGATAAAACAGTTAAGGTCGGAGAGAGATATGAGGGACAGTGTTAGTTGACAAGAAAGTAGAGAAAACAACGAGTATGGAAACATCTGCACTTGTCTGAACACGGCCAGGATACCTGTGCAGATGATGGTGAAATATGATCAAAGAATTGTACATCACACATATAACGAACACAATCGTAACTACTTTCAGGTGCGGTAAACTTTTTTTGAGAAAGGCCTTGCAGGATAAAATCGCTGTAATTAATAACTAGCAGTATAAATTTTTGTACAAGTTTCTTTTTCAGGTCAAGCGGAAACAGCTTTTTATATTTCTGTAGGACATGGAGTGATGCTGACGCGTTCCTGCACATCCCATTTAAGTGCTGAGTTAAGTTTATTTTTCATCTGCTATTACACCTAAGCCTGTTGCTGAACCAGAGAAATTAATATTGGCACCATTTAGGGTTAAGTATATTAGGGATTCCCGATATTACGGGCTAATGAGCGTAGAATGACCAACCAGTACCACTTTAGTTTTGGATGGGATGAGCTTTAACCCTGTTTCCTGAGCCCATTTTGATAGTGAACGCAAGTCGGTTCTGAGGGTTTCGACAGTTGTCTCTAGGTTTATTTGTTTTGCAGTTAGGTACAGCTGGAGGGCATCAGCGTACATGTCGTATTTGCAATAGAATAAAACTGCTCACACATTATGAAAAGAGAAAGTACCTAATACCGAATCCTGTGGGACCCTGCTCTCCATTGTGACTTTATGGTGCCTGAAATGACGCATTGCTAGCGAGATGTGAGGTATGAGCAAAATCATTGCACCACACTTGGCGAGATATTTATGCTGCTAAGATTGGCAAATAAAATGTAGAAGTCGGCAGTGTCAAAGGGTTTTCTGAAGTCTAAGAAACTCACCTATCCATGGCAAGTTTCATGTCATCTGCTGCATCTACTAAGGCACAAAAAGTCCTATGATGTTTATGGAAATCTGATTTGTATTCGTATAGCAGATTGTTTGTGGTTAGGCAGTTTGTTAAGTGTTCGTGAACTATATGTATATTCTAAGTCCTTGGACAGTGCAAGAAGAATGCAAATAGGTCGTTGATGAGATAATACTGTGGCAACGTCCATTGTAAGTAGTGGCTTAACAAGTCCCGCCTTCCAGGACCCAGGGAAAACACTTGTGTTTAAGATGTGGTAAAAGATTTATAGTGGGCAGTAGTGGGTCAATGATTAGCTTCATCATTTGGACAGAAACGCAATCATATCTAGTAGATGCTGATCTGATACACATGATGACTTTTGACGGTATTGCAAGTAACGCACTCTAGATAAAATTTTTCGTGGCTAGCGATTTACTCCCATGAAGTAATCAATGAGTCTCTGTTTCGTTTCTACTATGATCAGTTTCACTTTTCGTTGATATTTAAAGTTCTATTTACACCCATTCAACAAAATGATCTCCTTTCAGTTGTCATTAATGGCAGCTACCACTAAGTAAATTAGCAGACTGACACGGGCATAGCAGACCAAGGCTATTAATAAGGAAAATCTAAAGTAATGTCTGTGGTGGTAAGAAAAATCTTAAAAGCTGATTAACAAACCTATTAGTTCCTTATAATTGCGTTAGTCGGAAATGTTCTTGCAACGGTGTTCCTCTAGAGTAGAGAACCTTGATAAAAGAAACAATGTAAAAACTCTTACACAAATACACAAACTGTTGTCTCAATACACGCAATACGTCCACCCAGAATCACGGACGGGAAGATACATATATACTATGTGATCGAAAGTATCCGGACACGCCCCAAAACATACTTTTTTCGTATTAGGTTCATTGTGCTGCCACCTACTGCCAGGTACTCCGCATCAGCGACCTCAGTAGTCCTTAGACTTCGTGAGAGAGCAGAATGTGTTACACTTGTATCATACGTCTATACGGGAGTTTTCCACACTCCTAAACATCCATAGGTCCACCGTTTCCGATGTGATAGTGAAGTAAAGAGGTGAAGGGCCGCGTACAGCACAAAAATATACAGGCCGGCCTCGTCTGTTGTCTGACAGAGACCGCCAACGGTTGAAGAATGTTGTAATGCGTAATATGCAGACATCTACCCAGACCATCACACAGGAATTCCAAGCTGCATCAGCATCCGTTGCAAGTACTGTGTCAGTTATGCGGAAGGTGAGAAAACTTGGATTTCATGGTCGAACGGCCGCTAGTAAGCCACACATCACGCCGGTAAATGCCAAACGACGTCTCGCTTGGTGTAAGGATGGTAAACATTGGACGATTGAACAGTGGGAAAACGTTGTACTTAGTGACGAATCACGGTACACAACGTGGCGAGGCTATGGCAGGGTGTGGGTATGGTGAATACCCGGTCAATAACATCTGCCAGCGTGTGTAGTGGCGACAGTAAAATTCGGAGGCGGTGGTGTTATGGTGGGGGCTTGTTTTGCGTGGCACTATCGCAGCACAGGCCTACATTGATGTTTTAAGCACCTTCTTGCTTCCCACTGTTGAAGAGCAATTCGGAGATGGCGACTGCATCTTTCAACACGATCGTGCACCCATTCAGAACGCACCGCCTCTGGCGGAGTGGTTACACGACAATAACACCCCTGTAATGGACTGGCCTGCACAGAGTCCTGACCTGAATTCTATAGAACGCCTTTGGGATGTTTTGGAACGCCAACTTGGTACCAGGCTCTACCGACCGATATCGATACTTCTCCTCAGTGCAGCACTCCTTGAAGAATGGGCTGCCATTCCACGAGAAACCTTCCAGCAGCTGAACACATATATATATATATATATATATATATATACTGAGATGGTATCTGTTCTTATGGACATGTCCGAAAGAACAGATACTATCGGTAACCACGCAGCTCGTTAGAATGAAATGAACACCCTTAGCTGCTTACAGGCGTTGACATACGTCAACGGGGACAGATGAAAATGTGTGCCCCGACCGGTACTCGAACCCGGGGTCTCCTGCTTACATGGCAGACGCTCTACCCATCTGAGCCAACGAGGACACAGAGGATAGCGTGACTGCAGGGATTTATCTCTGGCACGCCTCCCGCGAAACCCACATTCTCAACGTATTGTCCCGCACTACATTCGTAGTGCCCCCGCCCATTATACTCATTACTCGCTGCGCGTTGCCGATTCCTGTAAGAGTTCGGGCACTGTTTGTGCGTTCGCACAGAAGAAGAAGATAGTCATGTGGCCTGTGAGCCTTAACTATATATATGCTAAGATGGTATCTGTTCTTTCCGACAGCGGGGGGGCAACACCATATTGATTTCCAGCATTACCGGTGAATAGCGCCACGAACTTGTAAGTCATTTTCTGCCAGGTGTCCGAATACTTTCGACCACATAGTGTAGTTGAACCGCGTTTTATTCCCGGCGGGGTCAGGGATTTTCTCTGCCTCGTGATGACTGGGTGTTGTGTGATGTCCTTAGTTCTACGTTCTAGGGGACTGATGACCATAGATGTTAAGTCCCATAGTGCTCAGGGCCAATTTGTGGTTGAACAGTGAAAAATTTAATATCGTCTTAAGAAAACACCAGAATGCAGGTATATGTTCATGTCTCTTTTCGTACATATCTGTTTTTGGCGCGGCCGTTTTTACATTGCATCTTTCGCCCGCACATTCTTCCGATACTTATTAGATGACATGTACTTTATGGATTAAGCAAAATAAGATTTATCAGAACGTCTTCAGCGAATATTCATGCACTCCAATTTCATAAGGGCTTCCAATGCCCTACACTCTCACACTGTGGCGAGATAAATGGCAGGTTGATTCGTAGCTAAAAATAAAATTTTCTGGTTTTTATTGTTATTTATTTATTATTATTATTTTTTTTTTGACTGCGCACAACTTCTGTACGTGTCATTGGTCGACCGGTTTTCAGAGACAAACAGTGTCCTTGAACCTTCGATACCAACGCACAATGCTGCGTTTGCGCGGAGATTCCTTTCCTTTACAGTTCTTAATGCACCATTATAAAGATAAGTATTTCACATATTTAAACACACATGAAAGCTCTCATCTAGCAGTGACGCCATTTTGTTGAGGCACAGCGCTCGTACCGCTAGCTAGTAGGTGCAGTGCAGAGTCGGTGAAGTTACGGTTCTTTTCGTACACTAATCATATTTGTACTAGTAAAGTTTTACAAAATGGAGAACTCCGTTGTACAGCCTTTGTTTCACAACCGTTATTCCTAGCTACTTGTTTTAACACTCTTGTACCAAGTTCATGATTGGATTACTTTGCTAAGGAGTCGAAACTAGCTAAGACATCATTTGAGTGATCCAAAGCTGAAAATTACAATTAAGAAATTTACTTTACTGAACAATGTCTCGAGTGGGTGATTATAAGCCACTCCGTTCTTCAATGACCTACATTTTCTTAGTGGTCTACCAATGAACATCAGTCTAGCGTCTTATCCTACAACTGCTTATTCATGATCTGTCCTGTGTGTTACCCACAGCTGTTTGTCGCAGTTACTGTTCCCAGCGCTTCATCGCCAGTAATGTAACCGAAGAGAAATGGATCTTTTCTTCTGTGTATGTTCAGGTCCTTGCTTTTATATACGTCGGGCATATATTACCTGTCCTTGTACTTGATGTCGATCGTCTGCAGATCTGTCTGCACGTCGGTACAGTTTTATGGCGTTTCGACGAGAGGGAGAGTGTGGTGGCACAGTGTTAACATTCGGGAGGAGCGTAATTCATGACCGACGACGGTACATACTAAAATTCACTTTTTCCATCGTTTTACGGTGTTACTAATCTCCCATATAGTACAGCATTTTCCGTGAACGACATCATGGAATAACTGGTGCTTCAACATCCACAGCCAAAATGAGTTTTATAATCTTTCTCCCGGTGACTTGATGCTGATAACGCACAGAGGCTTCTGTTTTAATTTAAAGGGCAAATTATGATGACACCAAGGCCTTCTTAACAACCATGTCCATTATCTACATGTTTATAGAGTGACGACCCCTTATAGAAAGACCATCATAAGTTTGTAAGGCTTTGAAAATAAATGCTGTGTTAATGTTTTTCATCCAAGAAGTGTATTAAAAAGTGCATTACTTTGGTTTCTCACATCTTAAACTTTGCTTGTAAACTGTTTCTGTCTTGTCAGTTAGAATATAAGAATACCTCTCAGAAACTGGACGAGTTAACTTTTTCAATCCAAGCTAAAACATGTTTTCTGTAATTATTTATTTCAAATTTCTGCTACCAGTCACTTTCTATTTTATGCTTAATCTAACATAATGCAACGCGTTTCGAACATGTTTTGTTCAGCTACAAGCGTTTGTACATAC
This sequence comes from Schistocerca americana, assembly GCF_021461395.2. Lineage (NCBI taxonomy): Eukaryota > Metazoa > Arthropoda > Insecta > Orthoptera > Acrididae > Schistocerca > Schistocerca americana. Next base: position 81,892,292 of record NC_060120.1, read on the forward strand.
ATACATACATCGAGAAATGTTACTTAAAAATAAACAGTCAGAAACTAGTTTAACCTAGAACACTTTGTTTTTTTACTGTAGCTGCTGGTGTGGCATTTGGGGGGAAGAAGGGGGCAGTGTATATCTAGAAATCGAAGTCAGTGATGTCTTCTGCTGGTTTTCTTCTTTGTTGTTGACTATGTATATCACAGCCTGTATCGGATGCAGATAGATTTGTATCAGTTCTGTGTTACGAAAATAGCGTGAAACGCTTTTATATGACAGTTGATCACTTACAGTTACATCATCTTGCTGGTTCACTTGTATCACTGGTGTAATGGCGGAGCTGTTGATTGACATTACACTATTGCACATTATATTTTGTCACTGATTTCCACTGCACAAAACGATTCGATTTTATACACACAACACAAGATGGTGGTCTGTAGCATGTGAGTCTGTATCGATTATCGAGGTTTTGTATCGATATTCTTGGTTCTAGTCAATTATTTACATTGACATTTCTTGAATATATTGAGTTAGAACTGGCTTAAGGCTGTTGAAGAATTTTGAGTTTTTGAATACGGTTATTTCATTAAGAATGTTATCTCCATGCTTTGTGTTATGTATGAAACTTTCCATTTCTGCAATGATATCCATCCTTTTACTTTTTCCTATTTTGTGTAAAATTTCGAGGTTGTCTTCCATTTTCAAAGGTTGGCCTGTGTCTCTAATGTGAGATGCTACTACTGATTTGTTACATTTATCAAGCCTATAGCAGTCTATATGTTCTTTGAATAGGGTTCTGAAATTTCTGCCTGTTTGGCCGATATAATATTTCTTACATTGGCTGCAGGTAATTTTGTAAATGCCAGATGCATCAAGACTTGTATCTGCTGGTTCTATATTGGGATCTCCTGCATGGTAACCCAAGAATCTACCTACTTCACCAACTTCAAAGCTCTACTTCTACCTGCTGACAGAGGTAGTTACTGTGTACGTGATTACAGTGTTGTCAGATTGCCAATCTTTAACGTCCGTTTACTGCCGGATATATACGCAGGACGAAACTTTGTCACACACATTTTTGTATTGGTAGTATGTGAGGAATCGCACTGCGAAGTCCGAGTGCACGAATTTCTCATCATCCTGTATATAGTTATGTTCCTTGTCATCTTTGTTATTTCAATAAATTACTTTTGTAATACTATCTGTGTTCACCTCTCAGGCATCCAATGTTCCGCACAGTTCTGGTGAAGAGTTGTCTCTTCGTCTAATTAATGATGATCAGACCTTGGTTCCAGCAAGCATGAAATCAACTAACTTTTCCCTAGATCCCCTCTAAGAGTAGCCATTCACCACATTCTAGTGTCAAGCGTGGATTCGATTTTATGCGATTTACCACAATATGAATTTCAATAGTGATATCTGAGCATTGACAGTGATATGTTTTTAACTTTTTATCCATTTACCTGCCAATCTCCATTGTTTATGTGCGATATCAGTAACCTGTTTAATCAAGACGATGTGTCCAAATTGTGGCAAAGGATGACATTGATAACTTAAGAGAAGTTAGATAGAAGCATTTAGACATTTTCGTACATTCACACATTCACTATCTCTCTCTCTCTCTCTCACGCACACACACACACACACACACACACACACACACACACATACATACACACACACGCACACACACACACACATATGTACATAAATTCAGTAGTGGAATGTGCATTGAAGTGAAACAATATTAACCTGTTAGCAAGATTGAAGTGAAATATTGTTTCTTTAAAGGCTTATTGGTAAAATTAATGATTACTGGTATATTGATTCAGTAACTTTCAAGAGACATGCAATGAAAAATTTCTTATAACCAATCATATTTTTATACTCTGCTTTCCACTTAGCGTTACGGTGGACTAAATGTGTGTCAATTAATAGGACATGGAAGTCCTGTATGTACGACGTTTCCGTAACCAGAGGTGTTGTTAGACAACAGAAAACAAAGTTTTGTAGTACAATGTTCAAAGCAATGTACATGTTTTTACTTTATAGATTGTGACGCTTTATCACAGTACGTAACAGCTTTACTACAGAAATATTAAATTTTATTTTTTTTTGCAGGAATGTGAGGTTTTTTTCCTGTATGATCAGTTTCTGTATTGGGTAAACGTTATAAAGGAAAATTGGAAAATTAATTTGTATCAACCGGAATGTCAACTAAAACAAAGAAATTGCGGAATTAGTACAGTCCAGTGGAAATGTCAGGGGCTTAGTGTTATCACGTCGATTAATTATCTAGGCGTAACGTTACAGGGTATGTAAGGAAGTAGTAGTTAGGGCGAATGGTCGATTTCAGTTTATTGGGCACTCATCTTCAAGGGAGACAGTGCATAGAACATTAGAGCGACCCAGTCTTGAATACTGCTCAGTGTTTGGCATCCCACGAGTTCAGATTAAAGGAGGACATCGAAGCAGTTCAGAGGCGTTCTTCTGTATTTCTTACCGGTAAGTTCGATCAACTCGTAAGTATTAAGGGGACGCTTCGTGAACTCAAATGAGACTCCTCGGTGGGAAGATAAAGTTCTTTTAGCAAAACAGTACCGAGAAAATTTAGGTAACCGGCTTTTGGAACTGACCGCAGAACGATTCTACTGTTGCCGACGAACGTTTTGTGTAACGACCATTGAGATAACTTAGGAGAAATTAATGCCCCTATGTGGCACACAGACAAACGTTTTTCCGTCGCTCTGTTTTTTGAGTGGTAAAGGAAAGGAAATGACTAGTAGTTGTATAATGTACCCTCCGTGGGACACCTTACGGAGGCTTGCAAAATTTGTGTGTAGATGTAGGTGTACATGTAGAAAGTTACAAGTTGACAGAGTAAAGTGGCCCTTGGAACTTGCGTTGTAACTCGGAACCACATGAAATTACTGCACACGTATCCACTTGCTTTCTATTTCACTAGTAGCTAATCCACTACTCTTTAGGGTCTGCCTGTTCTCTCTCCAAACATTTTCTTTACCAGTTCATATACTTCCAGTGCTTCGATATAACACTGAGTCCCTTATACTTCCACTGGACTGTATTCTAACATTACAGGAACGTTGCTCTTACCCATCTGCATCAACTTACATATTTCTACATTTAGAGCACGCTGTCATTCGTCATATCATCTGAAGATTTTGTCTCAGTCGTGATGTATGCTACAGTCGCTCAACGATGCCCCCTTCCGTACGTCACAGCATCATGAGCAAACAACTGCAGATTACTGCTCACCATGTCTGTGAGATCATTTACATTGATAGAGAATATGAGGCACTTCTCATGATGCCCTATTCTGTGATGAAAGTTCGCCATCGAGGACAACGCACTGAATGCTACTAATTAATAGGTCTTTAAGGTCTCACGTACCTGGGAACGTAATCCGTACGCTCGGTTTTTCGTTAACAATCTGAAGTTAGGCATCATGTCAAACACTTTCCGGAAATCCAAATGTCACATACTAAGGTACATATTTCCTTGGCAGTGTAAAAACTATAAGTTTCTATGTCAATGAAATCAACAGAAAGGCAATATATACATCATAAAAAATGGCTCTGAGCACTATGGGACTCAACTGCTGTGGTCATAAGTCCCCTAGAACTTAGAACTACTTAAACCTAACTAACCTAAGGACAGCACACAACACCCAGCCATCACGAGGCAGAGAAAATCCCTGACCCCGCCGGGAATCGAACCCGGGAACCCGAGCGTGGGAAGCGAGAACGCTACCGCACGACCACGAGATGCGGGCTATATACATCATATTTTGATCGCAAACTCACTCATGGAAAATTGTAGGGTCTATCCTATGTGCTAGAATCATGAAATTTTGCATGAAATAAGGTTTCAATGGACAAGTAAAGGATAAAAATCAAAAATTGTTAATCTGTAATTATATCACACGAAAAAAAATTTTCATTTGTTATCCGAATGTCTGTCTGTCCATCCGGCTGCTGAGACCCCTTTTTCTCAGGGCACACATGTCAAGCTAAAGTTAATGTGGCTTACTGAAGTCTATATTTCTTTGGCAGTGTAATAAATTGAAGCTTCTAAGCCGATGAAATCGAATGATACGGCCCTTTATGTCACGTATTTTGATAACCACAAACTCACCCATCAAAGCATATAGGGTACTTCCCGTTCATGTAGAATCATAAGATTTAGCAAGGAGAAAGATTTCACAGTACTGTACAAGTACAGAAAAAATACAAAAATTGTTAATTTGTGATTATGTAACACGAAAACATATTTCTTTTGTCTTCTGTTATACGACTTCAAATTAAAATTAATACTTAGCTTTAAAATGAAGACCACCGCAGCCGAAATTCTGCGTGTTGAATAAAACGTCTTCCACTCATACTGTTAGAGTCACGACCTGTTTCGCATCAACATATCACATTATTTCTTAACTCATTGATTGTAGTGAGATAAACTGGCAGAACACTTCCCGGCCCAATCACTTTAGCTTGGACTATCGTCCTATAACGGGTTACTTGTCATTACTACTTTGACGACGAGCGATGGGCCTTGCCCGTGACCTTTTAATGAAAGTACTTTAACAGCATGAGCCGGAGGGTTTTTATTCAACACGTAGGGTTAAAACATACTCGAAGATCGTGGAATTTTCGGAACCGATATCTTGCCAGCATCAACGTCAGCAACAGGCAAAATCGGTCGCGATCGTCGATTTCAGGGGTGAATAAACTGTCTATATACATTATTATGTTTGGAACCATCAGAAATCGGTTTCTACTTGCATCTTGCTAATTTCTTTTGTACACAAGAGCCACCTGCACTTTTCTTCAAGTCGCTTGGGACTTCGAGCTCGTCGAGAATTTCGTGGGTAAATGCTAACTAAGTAAGCGGCCAACACCGTAGAGCACTTTCTGTAAGACCGAACTGAGATTTCTTCCGCGCTTTGCGACGAATTTGTTTTGAACGCTTTCAGGGATTGCCTGTTAGAGTATTACGTTATCCGTACGGAAGTCCATGCGATGACCAAACGACGATTTGTTTGTACGGTTCTACTGGTGAACGATTTATTAAGTGAGAAATTTCTTTTGCTGTCTTCTGTTGCCACACCAGATTGATCAGAGAGTGAGTAAGTAGAAGCCTTCGACCCCTTTAGCAATTTTATTTATTTATTTATTTATTTAACCTGATCAGATTAGGGCCATCAGGCCCTCTCTTACATCGGACCAGTGTTCCACACATGCAGTATTTCACACGTCAGAGTTACCTCATGACAATAGTTTAAATGAGAAAATTAGATTACTCTAGTGACAATATGAATAAAGAGTAGTGACTACGACATAATAAAGTAAATGCGGCAGTATTTTTAGAACAGGTGCTATACATACAGATTATGATAAAAGCAATAATAACAACAGTAAAGAAAGTCAAATAATAATGATAAACATGAGAAAAATTGGCAATAGTAATGAAGATTTGTGCAGATGTACATTAATATCTTGGTGTGTAAAGTAGATGTTTACTAGTGTAGCGAGTTTTGGGGAAGGGAGATTTAAGGAGGGGGGAAAGAGGGAAGTAATGAGGTGAAGTGCATTCATGTACAGAGGAAGGCATTACTGTTGCCTAAGTAGATACGTCATTAACTGTTTTTTGAAGCCGGACATGTTTTTAAGTTCTCTAACATAACGAGGGAGGTTATTCCATAGTCGGGTTCCTGCTACTGTAAAGGACTTGGAGAAGGTGACTGAGCGATGCAGTGGAACAGAGAGGATTTTATTATAATGGGAACGTGTGATTCTGTCATCTTGTTCCGACATGAGCGTTAGGGACGAGGAGAGATATGAGGGACAGTGTACATTTATAAGGCAGTAGATGACACAGAGTGTATGGAAATCTCTCCGTTTGTCTGCACGCAGCCAGGACAATTTTGCATATGCTGATGAAATGTGATCAAAAAGTCGAACGTCACAGATACATCGGACGCAGGCATTCATGACCAGTTCTAGACGTCGCGAATTTTCCTGAGAGAGGCCTTGTAGGATGATATCACTGTAGTCAATGATTGGGAGTATAAGCGTTTGTACTAATTTCTTTTTCAGATCGAAAGGGAAGAGTTTTTTATATTTTTGTAGGACATGAAGGGATGCTGATGCTTTTTTGCACACAGCAGTTACGTGCTCTGTCCAATTTGGATTTTCATCTATTATAACTCCCAAACTCTTTGCTGAGGGAAAGAAGTTAATATTTGTTCCATTTAGGATAAGAGATGGTACGGATTCCCGATGTTTTGGGCTAATGAGCTTAGAGTGACGAACAAGTACCGCTTGGGTTTTAGATGGGTTTAGTTTTAGACCTATGTCCTGTGCCCATTTTGACAGTACATCGAGGTCAGTATTGAAATTTTCAATAGCTTTCTTGAGATTGCTTGGTTTCGTACTTAGATACAACTGAAGGTCATCAGCATACATATGATAATTGCAATAGGTCAGAACGGATGACACATCATTGACATACAGAGAGAAGAGTATAGGACCCAATACTGAGCCTTGGGGAACGCCTGACACTACCTGCCGCCATTGTGATTTTATATTCCCAGACAGGACGCGTTGCTGACGAGACGTCATGTATGAGCGAAACCATTGCACTGCACTTGGTGAGAAATTTAGACCGCTAAGTTTGGCTAGTAAGATGTCGAAGTCAACAGTATCAAATACTTTGCTGAAATCTAAGAAACAAATGATAGTCGCTTCTTGTCTGTCCATGGCAAGTTTCAGGTCATCTGTCACCTTTATCAGTGCGGATGTTGTGCTTCGATGTTTACGGAAACCAGATTGGTATTCGTCTAGTAGGTTGTTAGTAGTTAGGTAGTTGGTTGGTTGGTTGTTTGGGGAAGGAGACCAGACAGCGTGGTCATCGGTCGCATCGAATTAGGGAAGGATGGGGAAGGAAGTCGGCCGTGCCCTTTCAGAGGAACCATCCCGGCATTTGCCTGGAGTGATTTAGGGAAATCACGGAAAACCTCAATCAGGATGGCCGGACGCGGGATTGAACCGTCGTCCTCCCGAATGCGAGTCCAGTGTCGAACCACTGCGCCACCTCGCTCGGTCAGTTAGGTAGTTGATGAGCTGGTCATGAACTATATATTCTAAGGCCGTTGATAGTGCAGGAAGAAGGCAGATGGGGCGGTAGTCAGAGGGTGCTGCGCCGATGTCCTTTTTAGGCAGTGGCTTAATTTGTCCCAGTTTCCAGGCCTCAGGGAAAACACTTGTGATTAATGAATCGTTGCAAATGTCTGTTATAGAGGGCAGTAGTTGGTCAATAATAAGTTTTACCATCTGGATAGTGATGCCATCATGTCCAGTAGATGCTGATCTAATCCGCATTATGGCTTTCTTGACAGTGCTGCAAGTGACGTGCTGTAGATAGAATTTTTCTTTGCTACAGTCATTCATCCCCATGAAGTAATCAATGATTCTCTGTTTCTTTTGCGGTTCAATTGTAGTTGTAGGTAATGTGAAGAAACTGTTTAGTTCTTCAGCTGGGACCATGGGATTTTCTGCAACTTTTATTTTGCCTAAACTGAGACTGCGGAGATTTTTCCACAGGATAGCTGGTCTACATCTATTGTCAGCTAATGTACGGGCATGCCTGCGCGTAGCGTTTCTCACCGCTTGACTGACTCTGTTTCGTTTCTGCTTGTAAACAGTATGATTTTCAGGTGTAGGGTGTATCTTGTATGCTCGATGTGCAGCGTCTCTGAGATTCATGAGCTCTTTTAGTTCATCAGTCAGCCAAGGTGCAGGTTGCCTTTTTACTTCTCTGGTCTTTATTGGAGCATATTTCTCATATAGTTGAGTAATTTTGTTAGTGAAATCCTGGCGTTTGTCATTTATGTCCATGAGAGGAGTGGAGGTCATCGTCCAAACTATTTATTGTGCCTCACTTTCGAGTTCAGGCAAATTTATGCGTTTGAGGTCTCGGTATGTAGACAGTTTTTGTTTCTTTCTAGGACATTCTAGTGAATACGTCATGAAAATGATGTCATGGGCAGACATGCCGGGCGCAGATATTTGAGAGGTGCGGATTATTCTGTTTGGAGATTTCGTCACGAATATATCTATGAAAGTGTGGCTGGTAGTCGTGTGATGAGTAGGTGCCAGATGAAGTAGCGTCATATTTGAGGAAGAAAGCATTCTCTTGAATTTCCAAGTGGAAGGACTACTGCGCAGAAAATTAATGTTAGTGTCACCTGCTATAATTACATGTTCATATGACGATTTGAAACCAGAGAGGGCAGTTTCGAAGCAGGCGAACCCGCCTACTTTAGGAGGTTTGTAAAGGACACATATTAAGCACTTTCTGTTAAGGGATTTGATCTCTATGAACATATATATTCCTCTTGTTTATCTACATTGTTGTCGGATGTGTGTAGTACTGTAGGTGACAAATCAGGGCGTATGTACGCCCCTACTCCGCCCCCTCGTCTGTTGCATCTGTCGTGCCTGAGAAAGATATAGCCATCTAGGTTTACGGAAGTTGTAGGAATACTTGGTTTGAGCCAAGTCTCTGACAAAAGTATTACGTGTATATCAGCAGTCTGAAATATATTTTTGAACTCGTCGAAGTGAGCTGGCAGAGACTGGACATTTGCATGTGCAATATGCAGCTTGGTGCGTTCGGGTGTTGATTGTCCGAGGAGGCTGCCGACCGATGTTTGCGGGTCGTGGTTAGCGGTGACAAGAGGGTCTGGCATGAGGAATGCGGAAGGCATGTGAAGGGTGGGGGGGGGGGGGGGGGGGGGAGGGTGAGGGAGTGTCCTCCCAGTTTTGTGCAGTGAAAGCGGCCAGGAGGGGGAGGGGGTGGGTCCCCAGGGAGGCAACGGGATCTGCGGCCAAGGTCAGCGAGGTCTGCAACGGTTCTGGAAGTAGCCGTGGGCTGGCAGGGGAAGGAATTTCGTTAAACACAACGGGAGTAATCTGCACGGAACGGCAGAGCGTGATTTTAATTGCACTTATGAGGATAACAACCAAAGTATGATGGTGGGTTGCCAATTAAGGATGGAAATGAGACCACCTTATGTAGTAATTAACAAAACTACATGAGAAAAATGATTAAAGATGAAAACAGTTATGTGGAGAAACGAAAAGTTGATAATACAAATAATAACAAAACTACACGTGAAAAAATAATTAGAGACAAAAAAATAGTTATGTAGAGAAACGAACAATTTGATAATACAATAGTTAAGCTATAGTTGACAGTGTAAACAATATAAACATACAGGTTAGTGGCAGCAAGATCAGACATGATTTAGCTTCTAAAGCACAGGCTTTCGAGTTCATTTACACTGCAAATTGTTTTCTTTCCGTTTTCGTGGAAGAAAAATTTTCTCGGGTCTCAGCAAGCTCTTTCGCTAAGGTATGAGTGGGAGTGGTATGTCTCGCATATTGATCTTTCAACAGGCACATGAATTTCTGGCGACTTTTTCTTGTCGATTTTTTCGCTACTGTGCGCAGACCCACTCTGAATGACTCTAAAACTGATACGACGGAATCTGGCGGCCGGTAAAAACAGCAGATGATTAACTGCATTTCTCTTAGGCCTTTTACTCGCGTGCAGGTAACTTCACAGGATCATTTTTGGCCTCGATAGACCCAATATTCTTGTTGACTGCAACGAACACGTCTCCTCCGTCGGGGTGTAGCTGTGTTTTCGATGTATGTTCCATGGCTCACTAATTATTTCGGAGCGTCAAGATGAATAAAAGGAAGAATATTGTTTGGTCAGAACAAATATAAAGAATTTTCGCGTCTGGGGACACCACTTTAGACTTCAACTTTGTAAAAGGCTTGCCACAGTTTTAAGTGATACGATCAATATATACTTTATGTGAACTTGACTTTTAATTTCTCAGTCGTCATTATTCTAAATCATTATAACCTTGAAGAGGATATATGCGCTCTACTTCTAAGTTCCGTATCTTCGTTTATGAATGTAAAATTTTATCACTGTAAGGGATGATAACATTGCCAGAAAGTAAAACTAAATTTTCCCTAAACAGAAAGTTCATACTCTTGTTAACGATTGAAGTCATCAAAAACCCTTTGAGCTGCATCAATAACGAAGAAGTTTTCAAATCGGTAATGAACAGATATGTTGAGTCTAGTGAATCTTGCAAATCATAGGAAAATTTGCTTCTTACGTAACTATACTAATTAACTTTCTATGGTTTTCGTAGTTTTATGTATCGATGGGTCGGCTGTTGTATCCCAGACTTTCTATGGTATTTCACTGGCACTTTGAGATCATTAAAGTTTAAATCAATAAATTAAGACTGAAAAATTCATAAAAATAATTATTACACTGAGGTCAGACTACGACATTATTACTGCATCGCGTACTACTACGATCCCTGCAGTTCTCACTATATTTGCCATTATTTTAAAAAAACTGAAAGGTATTGAGTAATTATTTTGAATTAATTAAAACTTTTGCGATGCGCTAAGAATGAAAATTTTCTCCTAGGCCAATAAAGACCAACGTCTTGAATATTGCTATGTGAATTTAGTCGGATTACAACCAATTGGCTTCAGAAATAAACTGTTCGCGTTAGAACTGACGATCGTATTACATTATTCCATGATTGTAATATCAATTAACTGCTAATTCGTCTAACCATTCAAAAGTGATGTTTGTAATTATCCATCTTCGCACTCAGTTTGTATTAAAGCACAGCACTCACTTTCCATATGGGTGATCAGTTGTAGATTATTTCACATCGTTTTGGTAAACTACCTTCGGAAACGATGCTTTTTCAGATGGGTGCATGTAATCTTGGATTATTACACCTTGTACTGAACGTTGTGGGAGGGCTGCAAAATGAACAGTAATAAAAGGGGTGACCAAAAAGTTTAGCAGATTATATGCAGTGTAGCACGACCTCGATGCAGGTATGTAAGAGCCGACTAATAGGCAAGGGATTTGCCTGGCACATTCGTGCTTTTCTAATTTTTTTTTTTTCGGCAAAGGATGCGAGCTACTACGGACGAGAAATACCCATTTGCGATCTTCGCTGGGTGGAGAAAACCATTTGCGACTTGCTACGGTTTCTCTGTTTGCGCGAGATAGGGAGCAACACACTGGTTGCACTGGGTAATCACAATAATTTTAGTGCAAAGTCAGTTATCTAGTAAAACTAGATGGCTCGAGCCCCCACGTGCTCTTGCACGAAAAAACAAGAAAAGACACAAAAAAATTATCACCCAAGAACCTCCTCATCCTCATGGGGTTCCGTAAAATGTGGTTGGACTTATTAACTAAATTGGTTACGTTAGGTCTGAGGGGTGCCAACCACATCCGCTGCACTATCCCCAGAAATTTTAAATTGATTTCAAGTTTATAAAAACAAATGTTAGCATGCAGGAATAATTTTTAGTGAACACAACACAGTTTTAACTAACTGGAGTTTATTTTAACTTGTTCAGGACATATTTGACTGAAATACTGTTAAGTGTTCTTGGTTGGACCTCAGATATTTACCGAGTTATTTCAACAGCGCCACTCAAATATTAATCACAATCATTCAGCAATTATTCACTTAATGCTTCTTTTAAAATAGCTGGAAGCCCAAGATGAAAAAAGTTCCGAGTGGAGAATATTTCTCGAAAAACAATAATAAACCAAACACAATTCGAAGTCCAACCGCAAGCTGAAATCACAGTGTCCCACAGCGGTTGTTCAGAGTTCGACACGACTTCGCGGTACGAAAATATTCTAAGTTCAACTCGTGTGCGAAATTTTCACAAGTCTCACAAAAGCACCACAGAGAATTCTTCAAAGTCTAGCAGCACGCAACTGCTGAAGATCACAAGTTCCACGCGTCTTCGAGGTCCGAAAATATACTAAATCCAATTCGTGCACGGACTTTTGCCGGTCACACGTGCTACCCCTTTCAACTCAACTGAATGACTGTCCCTGCCACAGGAAATGGCCGCCCTTAAAAGCCCTCGGTTTAAACACACTGAAGTCAATTCGTTTGCACATAAAATTCACTTTTACACTTAATATAGGTACTATAAAATGCATGTAACACTTCTGTTCGAACGGAAATTTTCCGCTCAATTCAGTTTCACCATCAGAATTTCTGTACGGGATCTTATTCTCATATTATTAAAATTTATGCGTTCTTCGTATAGAACTTTTCATTATTTAAAATACGTTCATCGCATAGATAACTGATATTATTGTTGTATTACCTATTTCCTTATGTCTACTTTGCCGTACTGCCGCTATCTTTATAGTTCCCATCTTTTATTTATCAAAATCCTGCATTTTTAATCACGAAAACAGCATTCCGCTTCCTCATTAAATTTTTAAAACATGTAAAAAAAGTTACATAGATATCTTAATACTACTCATTCAGATCTTTCATTTGACACCTCGTTCGTAAAATTTTGTCAAAGCGTCTCCATGACTTATTTATTAAAATATTCATTTTATTATAATTCAAAAACTACCAGGGCGACTGGAGATGCGTTTATAAGAGCACAACCGGCTAATTTTCTGCTTTAAAATGAGCCTGCAAGTTCCTTTGTGCTACATTGGGATCAGTTCTTATTTATTTCTACATCGTACATTCACTTTAGCTCTATACTAAAATCGGCCCAGAGAAAGCCCGCCATGAGCCAGCGTGCCGGCTGTTGAGTTTCAGCGTCATGTGTCTGAACGCCAAACTGACCGTACTCATTTTAAAGTACCGCCATCTGTCGACCAGTGCCGAAACTAGGACGATTCGGCTGCTGTCAAGACGGCTGACACACACTCACCTTACAAGGGAACCTCCCCATCGCACCCCCCTCAGATTTAGTTATAAGCTGGCACAGTGGATAGGCCTTGAAAAACTGAACACAGACTAATCGAGAAAATAGGTAGAAGTTTTGTGGAACTATGAAAAAAATAAGCAAAATATACAAACTGAGTAGTCCATGCGCAAGATAGGCAACATCGAGGAGCACTGTGGTCCCGTGGTTAGCGTGAGCTACTGTGGAACTAGAGGTCCTTGGTTCCAATCTTCCCTCGAGTGAAAAGTTTACTTCCTTTATTTTCACAAAGTTATGATCTGTCCGTTCGTTCACTGACGTCTCTGTTCAGCGTAATAACTTTAGTGTCTGTGTTTTGCGACCGCACCGCAAAACCGTGCGATTAGTAGACGAAAGGACGTGCCTCTCCAATGGGAATCGAGAACATTTGATCGCAAGGTCATATGTCAACCGATTCCTCGACAGGGAAACCCGTCTGATATATTCTATACGACACTGGTGACGGCATGTGCGTCACATGACAGGAATATGTTGTCGAACCACCTAACTTGTACACTTGGCGAATGGGTAAAAAGATTATTCTACCTTGCCCGATTTAGGTTTCCTTGTGGATGTGATAATCACTCCCAAAAAAGTGATGAAAACATAAGAGTTTGTCACATAAACTGCAACAAATGAATGCAACAGTTTCACAGTCGCACAGTTTTCACTGTGCTCTGTCAAAACATATGTTCTTAAGGTTTTCAAATTTTTCCGTGTGTAGACCGTCAAATCCTGCATATGTCCAAGCAAATCTGAACATGTCCTGGAATTTTGGAGAGCGAAGTTGATTATGTGTGAGTGCCTGAACTTTGACAATTGACACTCGATCACGTAAACAATGCTGCTCTGTGTACCTGCGCAGCTTCTCAAAATAATTTTCTGAAAATAAAAAATTAAACTTTTCACTCGAGGGAAGACTTGAACCAAAGACCTCTCATTTCGCAGTTGCTCACGCTAACTACGGGACCACGGCGCTCCTGAGATCGTACAATCCTTCATGTTGCCTATCTTGCGCGTGGACTACTCAGTTTGTATATTTTGCTTATTTTTTTCATAGTTCCACATAACTTCTTCCTGTTTTCTCGATTGATCTGTGTTCAGTTTTCAAGGCCTATCCACTGTGCCAACTTATAACTAAATCTGAGCGGAGTGCGATGGGGAGGTTCCCTTGTTAGATGTAAGCACGCCAGATTCTCGACTGCCACTTTGCCGCCATTTCTACTACAGAAACTGCGGTTGTAACACGCCCGGGAGTACAAATGGGTAGGGGACCCTTAAACTGGTTGTGCTTCTGCTTTTCTAGACCGTGCGCCCCGTCCACGCAACGTACCTGATAATCCCGCGGCGGTCGTACTGTTCTGCTCCACACTGCCGCTGGCTTGTCTGAAATTATCCATCGAAATGTGCAAGCGAGTTAGGGGAGCCACTCATCGGCAGAACACAACACTGTTCTACGTCTGGTTTGAACAACTACATTCTGAGGCGATTAAAGGAAATCGCACGTTGCACTGTTTACATTCTAATTCATAAATGTTTATCCCAATTAACAATCTTGATGATTATCTGTCCACAATATCACTCACGTTGATGATGCGGAAGCCGAATGACCGCACGAAAGTTCTTACGCTCGTCGCGGCCGGTCCCTGCGGAGTTTCGAGTCCTCCCTCGGGCATGGGTGTGTGTGTTTGTCCTTAGGATAATTTGGGTTAAGTAGTGTGTAAGCTTGGGGACTGAGGACCTTGACAGTTAAGTCCCATAAGATTTCAGACACATTTGAACATTTTTTTCTTACGCTCGTCACACATACAGATATCTGGTAATAGTCCTTCTTGACACTAGTAATGATATAACACTGTTCGTAAAGTTAATTTTTCAGTTGTCAGTTCTCAATTGTACGAGCGTGCGCGTAACCGTCTTGGCGCGGCTGATTGTTAATAATGTGGAAATACGACGATTGAACGCACGTCCTCAACGCTCGCTACAAGACACTGGCACTTGACTGCACCCTTTTATGGTGACTAATTTCTACTGATGCACATCAGTTCATTCTGGGAGACCGAACACGGCGCGGATGATTGATGCAGTACGGTACGACACGCAGGGAGAGGATACACAAATACGTTATCAGCAGCACTGCTGATTTTTAAATTACTTCTTGACCCACTTTCCTCTGAATTATTTGCTTATTTTATCACTTTACTGTAGTAGCACTTGTAGCAACACTTCAACTTCCATGCTAACAATGCCTCTCACACGCAGAGCTACACACTGCACAACACAACAGTTTCGTGTCCCGCGCTCGACTCTGCAGACGCGGCTGCCCGCAAAGATACTCCACAGCTAAGCCAGCGATATGACAATACGCTTACACGGTCTTCACATCCGCTCCCCAAAACCTGTCACCTCACGAGGATAGAGAACAACCACCGATAGACATCCATCGGAGAAAGAATAAAGAATGTGTATGGGACAGCATGTCTGTCGGAAGGCACCGTTGTGTAGTAGTGCGCCAAGTTCAGTGCTGGTCGTGATTCGACACAAGGCGCTTGTCAATCTGGGAGGCCAGCCCCGCAGAAGTTACGCCAATACAAGTGGGAAGGTCTCGAGCATCTGTAGTCCATTCCTCTCCCCATGATATTTTCATGACTCTGATCCATTAAAAAAGGCCTTTAAGTGTTGACAATTTCTGTCGGACGAGGATGTGCAGCAGGCAGTTCACGCCGCAGGGCCCGGTGTTGTACCAAACCGGTATCCTCAACCTGGTGCGCCGGTGGGATGGTTGCCCCATTGGTCACGGCGATTTTGCTTGATTGGACTCCAAAGCCTTCGAACGGAACTGTTTTCAGAGTCAGTTATGTAAATATAGAGACCTATCAGTGGTCACAGGTTCCTTTTCCAGTCGCATTTACATCGAATACTATATAATGGACTAAGCAAAGATGGCGCATTAGGAGGTAACATGTGTAAAGAAAATACCAAAATTACCTGTTTGTCTACTGCGTTGCGCTGGCCGGGGTGGCCGAGCGGTTCTAGGCACTACAGTCTGCAACCGCGCAACCGCTCTGGTCGCAGGTTCGAATCCTGCCTCGGGCATGGATGTGTGTGATGTCCTTAGGTTGGTTAGGCTTAAGTAGTTCTAAGTTCTAGGGGACTGATGACCTTAGATGTTAAGTGCCATAGTGCTCAGAGCCGTTTGAACCATTTATACTGCGTTGCGTTCACAGCGGATGCAGCCTCTACGGTAATAACCGTGCAGCTTGTGTCGGCAGGAGCAGCAGCAACAGCAGGAGAGGCATCCGCCGGCCGGTGTGGGGTGGAGTGGGACGGCATCGCCTGCTGGGGCCCGGCGACGGCGGGGGCGCTGGCGAGGCAGCCCTGCCCCTCGTACGTGGTCGGCTTCCGCGCCCAGGTGAGGGACTACTTGCTGCACAACACAGGCACGGACAATATTTGTGTAACTGCATGCTTCGAGGTAGCCTTTTACAACAGAAGTTTCTTGTAAAAGAGCGTCTTTCAGGTATCAGCGGCAGTTCCCAGTAACATACCTGTTGTTGTTGTTGTTGTGATTTTCAGTCCAGAGACTGGTTTGATGCAGCTCTTCATGCTACTCTATCATGTGCAAGCTTCTTCATCTCCTAGTACCTACTGCAGCCTACATCCTTCTGAATCTGCTTAGTGTATTCATCTCTTGGTCTCCCTCTACGATTTTTACCCTCCACGCTGCCCTCCAGTACTAAATTGGTGATCCCTCGATGTCTCAGAACATGTCCTACCAACCGATCCCTTCTTCTAGTCAAGTTGTGCCACAAGCTCCTCTTCTCCCCAATTCTATTCAACACCTCCTCATTAGTGATGTGATCTACCCATCTAATCTTCAGCATTCTTCTGTAGCACCACATTTTGAAAGCTTCTATTCTCTTCTTGTCTAAGCTATTTATCGGCCACGTTTCACTTCCATACATGGCTACACTCCATACAAATACTTTCAGAAACGACTTCCTGACATTTAAATCTATACTCGATGTTAACAAATTTTTCTTCTTCAGAAACGCTTTCCTTGCCATTGCCAGTTTACATTTTATATCCTTTCTACTTCGACCATCATCAGTTATTTTGCTCCCCAAATAGAAAAACTCCTTTACTACCTTAAGTGTCTCGTTTCCTAATCTAATTCCCTCAGTATCACCCGACTTAATTCGACTACATTCCATTATCCTCGTTTTGCTTTTGTTGATGTTCATCTTATACCCACCTTTCATGACACTGTCCATTCCGTTCAACTGCTCTTCCAAGTCCTTTACTGTCTCTGACAGAATTACAAAGTCATCGGCGAACCTCAAAGTTTTTATTTCTTCTCCATGGATTTTAATACCTACTTTTCTTTTGTTTCCTTTATTGCTTGCTCAATATACAGATTGAATAACATCGGGGATAGGCTAGAACCTTGACTCACTCCCTTCCCAACCACTGCTTCCCTTTCATACCCCTCGACTCTTATAACTGCCATCTGCTTTCTGTACAAATTGCAAATAGCCATTCGATCCCTGTATTTGACCCCTGCCACCTTCAGAATTTGAAAGAGAGTATTCCAATCAACATTGTCAAAAGCTTTCTCTAAGTCTACAAATGCTAGGAACGGAGGTTTACTTTTCCTTAAATGTTTCTTCTAAGATAAGTCGTAGGGTCAGTATTGCCTCACGTGATCCAACATTTCTACGGAATCCAAACTGATCTTCCCCGATGTCGGCTTCTATCAGTTTTTCCATTCGTCTGTAAAGTAACATACCTAGCATGTAAAATCATCGCATAAACCTTGTACTAAGTTCTATAATTGATAATGCTAACGTTGAAACCTTCTCGTCTCCTCTATATCTCTTTGGTTGTTACGCAACATTCAGTTCTACAATAATCTATGAAACATTTCCTTAGGATTTCTATCTCTTACTTAATAATAACAAATGAAATCTTCCCTTCGAAATTAATTCTCTTTCTCAATCTTCGCATACAAATTGAAATGCTGCTTATTAAAAGTTATTTTCTGATTATTTCGACGAAACATAGAATGTGTCGTCGTCGTGGCTCTCAGTCGTTATCTGCAATAACCCAAAACTGTTCCTTACCTTTTTTACTGTTACTGCATCGCCATATGACTGCTACATCGAAATGCGACATGAATATACCTACTCTGTTTTACTATACTCTATTAGTTGCTGGTGGGCTGTCATAATAAATGGTTGTATTTATTACCAAAGCTGACGTTATTCTTTAATAGCAAATCTGCCGTTATTCTTTAATTAATTTGACTGACGGTATGTAATTCATAGTTAAACTTTTTATTGACAACAATAAAATATTGCAAAATTTCGCGTTGATGGTTTTTGGGATGGATTATAATCAGTAATGCAACATTGCTGGCAAAAATTAATTACATTCTGAAAACGTTTCTTCAAATATTTACTGCTGGTGATGAAATGATTTTACAAACGTTCAAATGGGACTTACTTTTTACAATAATCTTAAAACTAGCATTGCGCAAACATACCTTCGGTAGTCTTGAGTTTCGCAAAGAAAATAATTCAATAATATTAGTTCCTCTTATGATAATAGTTAGCTGATGTCTCTGTACATCCGTTTATAATCTCTTGTAAATCATAGCTGGCTGGCAGGCACACCGCTCCTTTCAACCTCTCGCCTGCTACCGACTCGCTTCACTTCTCGTTTACTACTAACTTCCTACGAACGCTAAAGTGCGGTCTCTGCTGCCAACAATGCTTTCTGGTGCAGACAATCCCTGCTACCATTACAAAATGTATCAATGCGTTGTCTTTCCCGCTCTTTTCTTAAAATGTATCCATACGCGGACTCTCCTGTCCTTTTTAAAATTATATCAATTTGCGTTCTCCCTTGCCAACAATACTTTGGTGCATACATTCCCTGCTACCACAATTATTTCCAACAAGCCAAATATTAATTACTCCTACTTAATCGTATTAATAAAATATAAATATATTTCATAAATTGTGGTTTAACAATAGGCAATAGAAATATACACGTCCTACAATGTCATATCCTCTTTCTCAGCACTCACCATGAACCGATGCTGGTTCAGTTTTTCAAGCAAGCAAATGTAAAGTTGTTGATAAATGAATTCGAAATCAAACATGATTGGTGCGTTCCAGTTGCCAACAGGTAATGCCTTACCATAGCGTGTCCAGAAATTGGTGTTGAGAGATCAACCATGTAGGACTATTTCTTCACTTTCAGAAATACGTTCTTTGTGAGATCCAGTAAATAAGACTGTATTTTTCTATCAAATGTGCTTGCACTCTTTCAGACAAACTAGCCTTGTACTATGGAGGCAGAAGGCTATAAAATCCAGCCGGTTATCCTGATTTATGTTTTGTGCGATGTCACTAATTTAGTTGTGCAAGAAAATGCTGGGATGGTTCCTGTTAAAATGCCATGAGCGACTACCGTGTCAAGAGTGTGCCGAGCTTACCATAGTTCAGGCATTATCTCTCATCACGGACACTTCACTTAATGGCCGAGAGCAGCAGCATAAGCGTACAGTTGTCAGTGATAACAGGCAAGCAACACTGCATGAAATAACAGCTGAAAACAATGTGGGAAGCACAACGAACGTATCCGTAGGACAGTGGGGTGAAATTTGGCGTTAATGGATTACGGCAGCTGGCACCCGACATGCCTTTGCTAACAGCACTGTACCACACAAGCGGCTCGTAGTGAAATTGCGTGCTTATGGAATATCGTCTGTTATGTGACTGGATATGCGATTTCCTGTCAGAGAGGTCACAGTTCGTAGTAACTGACGGGAAGTCATCGAGTAAAACAGAAGTGATTTCTGGCATTCCCCAAGGTAGTGTTATAGGCCCTTGGCTGTTCCTTATCTATATAAACGATTTGGGAGGCAATCTGAGCAGCCGTCTTCGGTTGTTTGCAGATGACGCTGTCGTGTATCGACTAATAAAGTCATCAGAAAATCAAAACAAACTGCAAAGCGATTTAGAAAAAATATCTGAATGGTGCGAAAAGTGACAGTTGACCTTAAATAACGAAAAGTGTGAGGTCATCCACATGAGTGCTAAAAGGAATTCGTTAAATTTCGGTTACGCGATAAATCAGTCTAGTTTAAAAGCCGTAAATTCAGCTAAATACCTAGGTATTACAACAACGAACAACTTAAATTGGAAGGAACACATAGAAAATGCCGTGGGGGAAGGCTAACCAAAGACTGCGTTTTATTGGCAGGACACTTACAAAATGTAACAGACCTACTAAGGAGACTGCCTACACTACGCTTCTCCGTCCTCTTTTAAAATACTGCTGCGGGGTGTGGGATCCTAACCAAGTACGACTGACGGAGTACATAGAAAAAGTTCAAAGAAAGGCAGCACGTTTTTTATTATCGCGACATATGGGAGAGAGTGTTACAGAAACTATGCAGGATTTGGGCTGGAAATCATTAAAAGAAACGCGTTTTTCGTTGCGACGGAATCTTCCCGCGAAATTCCAATCACCAACTTTCTCCTCCGAACGCGAAAATATTTTGTTGACACCGACGTACATAGGGAGGAACGATCACCACGATAAAATAAGGGAAATCAGAGCTCGTACGGAAAGATGTAGGTGTTCATTCTTTCCTCGCGATATGCGAGATTGGAATACTAGAGAATTGTTAAGGTGGTTTGATGAACCCTGTGCCAGGCACATAGATGTAGAGCATTTTATCGCCTGCAACGCCTCTCTTGGGCTTATGACCATACCGGTTGGACCCTAGACGACCGGAAAACGATGGCCTGGTCAGATGGATCTCAATTCAGTTGGTAAGAGGTGATGGCATGGTTCGAGTGTAGCGCAGGTTCCAATCCATAGACCCAAGTTGTCCTCAAGGAACTGTGCGTGCTAGCTGGTGGTGGTTCTGTGAAGCTGCTGGCTGAACCGATCATTGACTGGAAATGGTTATGTTCTGTTGCGTGGAGACCATTTGCGGAGAATCATGGACTTCATGTTCCCAGACAAAGAGGGCATTTTTATAATTACCAATGCGCTACGTCACCAGGGCGCAATCGTTCACGACTGGTTTGAAGAATATACTAGACAATTCTAGCGAATAATTTGGTCACACATCGAACGTTTAAGACACATAATCGAGATTTAAATTCGTGCATAACATCCTGCATCTTTCGCAGTTTCGGACGGCTTTAGATGCCGCGTGATTCAATATTTCTGGAGGGGACTTTCAGCGAATTGTTGAATCCATGCTACATCGAGTTGCTTCACTACACCGCGCAAAAGGAGTTCCGATACAGTATTAGGAGGATCACGTGAGTTTTGTCTCCCCAGTGTAGATCGTGGCATCTCTAACTTTTACAGGAGAAACATTCCGTTATGTGCAGTAACACATGCGATAAAAGTCGATTAACGACTAGTATGGAATATTGTCCAAGAGGAAGAACAGAATATATTCCAACTAAAGTAGGTTTACATATAACATCTTGTGGTATTAAACTTACAAGTTGGTGACTGGGAGGTTATTTCGCCACATTATGGAGAGACCCCAGAGCGAATCTAGAACTGAATCATGCTACCAATGTTGTTATCAGTCACGCTCCCAAATAAATGGTTCAAATGGCTCTGAGCACTATGGGCTAGAACTTAGAACTACTTCAACCTAATTAACCTAAGGACATCACACACATCCATGCCCGAGGCAGGATTCGAACCTGCCACCGTAGCGGTCGCGCGCTTCCAGACTGTAGCGCCTAGAACCGCTCGCGCTCGGCCACTCCGGCCGGCCCCAAATAAATGCATGGGTAGCTAATGTCGGTGCCTGTCTCACTCTGTTGCATGAAGTGCAAACCTGACTGTATTTAGCCGTCCATCGACAGTAAAATTTTGAAAGTTGTGCTTTCTACATAGGGATGCTACTACCCAGTTTGCCAAAAGGGATGACGTGAAGCATCATGAGTTCCGAAACTGTCTGAAGAAGTTCTTTAACTATGAACACTGTAGCAATTTTGAGTTCCCTTTGTCAAAAGCCATTGTGTAAATAGTAAAGTGTAATAAACGTAATTGTGTGAGGTGCACTGATGCTATGGTTGTTATTAGTAATGAAGAGATGAAAGGAGATGAAGGTGGAAGGCTATGACGGTGGCATGGTACCAGGCAAGTGACGTGGTGCGGAGCAAGCTCCCACAACTCATCTTGGCATTCGACAACAGAGTACAGCACGCCGTCTTGGGGGAGTATGCAGAACAACATACCTATTTATGACAAGCATACAATGTATCTATTTTAGTAGGAAATAGCACGTAAAACATATATATGATGCGATGGTCCCCGCTTATCTGTTGCTATGAGACTATCACTCTATCCAGCGATTCTTTAATTTTTTTTTCAATTTCTGTTGCAGCCTTGTTGGTGTACGAACAAGAATTTAATTATTCACACAGTTTGATGCATTCAAGTGACTGTGTTCGTTACATTGCCTAGCTCTTGACCTTCCTTCCACGCTCCTTCTATTGCACTAAATGTTACTGGCTACAAACAGTCATATTTCCTTTTGTGTTGGCTGCATTGATTATCAGGCTATCAAATAACGCATTCATCTCTGTCTCGGGCAATCATAATTTCTTCACTTGCGCGTTCCCTGCCAGTATTGCGAATCCCCGTAGAAGTGCTCTAAAAAGTCGAACGGCTGCCCCTGAAGCTCCGCCTATGGCCGTAAAACGTAAATCCCCCTTAGCGCTACAAGACGGTCAGGCAAGCGAAATCTCACTTTTCCACAATGGCAACACGCCGCGCCTCTCAGCCACGGCTACTACTCGCTATGTACCATTTTACGTGCAGACACTTCTAACTTCCGATCCACACTCTGTGCACGGTAGCGCCGAAAGACAAATCTTAACTCCGACGCTTATATAATAAATAGTAAAATTAATAATAGCTTTTACCGAATTTTCCATTACGGTTAACGCTGATAGGCAGGCCGGTCTCCAGCAACAAGCCACGTCACAAACGTAAATGTCTGAATGTACAACTATGATTACAGTGACAGATATCGATACTATGCACGTATTTATCTTGAGGATGCAGTTCTTCAGGCACTGATCTCAGACCAGGCTCTCCTTGCTCCTGTCTTGTACCCCACTGCCAAGAATGTAGTAAAGCCTACCTTTTGGATGATTTAAAACTCTGATAAAGAAAATCATTTGTTCAATAAACCTATTCTCAACACTAGAGTCCCTTAAGTTAACAAAAACGGTTCTCTACCATGGTGCTACACCGTTAATGGACACTATTAGACGGTGATCCAGCAAGCTTAAGCACTTGCTGTCTGCTTCCCGATACACTGGCATTAAAGTTGCCGACATTTTACAGGTAAGATTCTTCCGTATGCATCCTAGACGTCACGAGCACATTTATCTCGTGATTCTGACTGTAGTCTCATAACCCACCAGTTGAAATCTTGCCCACGATGTCACTGGGAGACAGCATGTTGGCCTACGTGGCCGAAAGCCGGCATGGATAGTGGCAGCCTACTGAAGAATCCGCTCCGCACCAGTCTCTTGCCTCATATCATGCCACCACCACAGTGATCCATTCGCCTCTATCTCCCTTCATCTTTCCATTACTAATGATAACCGTAGCATTGCTTCCTCCACCCCTTCCTCGCCAAGAAATACACCCATTTCATATTTTAACCCTTCCCTGGGTCCCTGGACATTTAGAGCTTAGCATCTGTTGTAAATAGGTACCATGTCCCACGTCTTCAGTCTTAAATCTCACCTCATAAGCAGTCATTACCTGCTACAGAAATGTAAGAATTAAATTTGTCTTGGTACCTCTCCACAAATAAAAGGCTTATTACTTGATGCCACGGACTTTCACCTGTCGCTGCCTTGGTTCACAATGCAAAAGCTTCCACGGCGTCCATCTTCAGTCTCTTGATTCTGTATTGCACTCCTTTAGTAAATTTTAAGAAAATTTTTTCCTAGCCACGCCGTTATATTGCTCCCAGATTCCATCATATTATTATGAAAGAATGGCGAGAAGAAAAGTATTTAAGCTCAGTAGCTAGCTTTGCTCAACATGATTTTCCAGACAATGCACTTTTTGAATGCTATAAATATTTAAACAGTTAGTTCCTTTTACGCAAAAATTATTGAAATCAATGAATTAATTAAATTCAAGAAGGAAACTGTGCATTATTTAAGTTCAGAAAACACATTTGGGTAGTAATTAGACCCACAAAATGAAGGTACACTTGGGCATGGATTAATCACAGAAAACACTTTTCGATATTAACTAGCCCCCAAAAATGAAAGAAAGATGATAATGAATATAATGCAAAAATGACTATTGGCACTAATTGTGCCCAATTAATACTGTCTCCTTGATTCGTGATTACGAACCCCATAGTGGAAAAATGTGGGTGCATTGTAGTCCATCAGTCAGTGATTTGTCTATCATGACAGCGATAAGATTAAGTCTCAACTGCCTATTCTAATTATTCCCTATCTGTTAGGGATAGTTATACAAGACTCTCTTTTCCACATATCGAACCAGAGAGTACTTTCTTAGGACCAATGTCAGATTCCATTATCTATTTTGCCCCAGTTCTCACGTTTGAGTAGACGCTGTCCTTTCTATCTAGTTTCTCTATGTTCATCTTATTTATTGATCTTTACATTACATTATTTGAAATCCACCATATTCCGCCTTTTTTTTATCTCCGACAAACCAAACATTTGAGTGCGGAATTCTTGCAATCTGCTGCAGCTGTCGATAGATGTTAAAGGATTTTGATATCTCCGAATTGATCATTTTAGGTGTTTCATGTGTCTATACCAGAAACAAGTCTTCTGACCCCATTAACTCACTTATCATATCACTGTTTATATATTCTTACCTTTTCCTCACTATTTGTCACCAATTTTCTCTTTGCTTCTATATTCAGCTCACCATTTCTTCTGTTGAATTAGGAATTATAGCTCCAATCATAGTCCCTTGGGGGTGTACTGCTTTGTTCAATACATCTTCTATTTACATCATGAAAGTTGCCCAAGCACTATATTTGAAACAACAGGAAACACCCCATCTCTCTTATGCAGCATACTGCAGGGTTAGAAGCAGGATGGAATTTGGAAATTTGTGGTAAGTTTCTATGGTACCAAACTGCTGAGGACATCGGTCCCTAGTCTTTCAGACTACTTAATCTAACTTAAACTGACTTAAGCTAAGGACAACACACACACTCATGCCCTAGGTAGGACTTGAACCTCCGACGGGGGGAATCCGCGCGAACCCTTGTAAGGCGCACCTGACCGCGCGGCTACCCCACGTGGCTGGAAGCAGGATGCTATGGCAATATATACAGGGTGAGTCATAAATGAGGAAAAATATGATGAGGACCGCATGCTGCTATGCGTAACGCGTGATACACCATTGTTAATTTCGTTCTCCTTGGTGTACTTTGTACGTAAAACAAAAACACCTGTTAACCATTGAACGAGATATCGACGAGGCTCACGATCACGACATATCATTCACCCATATATACAACACATGACACACCAATGAGCAGATGTGTACCTGTCAGCGTTTGAAAGATACAGGAAAGAACAAATCCCATCGTAATGTATAAGAAATTGTATCAGAACTTGTGAATCACACATTGCCAGCGGTTATGGAGTGTAAATTTTAAGAAAATTTTTTCCTAGCCACGCCGTTATATTGCTCCCAGATTCCATCATATTATTATGAAAGAATGGCGAGAAGAAAAGTATTTAAGCTCAGTAGCTGCAGTACTGCAGGGTTAGAAGCAGGATGGAATTTGGAAATTTGTGGTAAGTTTCTATGGTACCAAACTGCTGAGGACATCGGTCCCTAGTCTTTCATGTAAGGGAATATGTGTCCTGTGAGCGGAAAGAGTGGTCAATGGCGGAAATAAAACCGCGGCGTGCATGACGTGATTACAACACCCCTGCGCTGCTCGCTCTGCCCGATACTCGCCGCGTCGACAGCTGCTAACGGCCGCGACGCAGTGTTACTACAGTACCATGGCAAGTTTCACAAACGAGGAATACGCCGACATCCACCTCACCTACGGGCTGGCAGATGGAAGAGCTGACGCTGCAACGCAACTTTATCAGGAGAGGCTTCCTAGCCGGCGCCTTCCATGCGCAAAAACGTTTTACTCTGTGTACAGGCGCTTGAGGTAGTATGGTGCATGTGTAGCACCTTCAGGTTTTAGTGGTCATGGTTGACCGTCGACGTACAGTGCGGATGACGAAGGAAAAGTGTTACAAACTGTTGCGAAGACCGAACAATAAGCACCAGTTCTCTCGCCACTGCGATCGGAATGTCAGAATCTGCTGTTATGCGAGTACTCCATAGAACCCATTACCATCCCTTTCGCATGCAGAGGGTTCAGGCATTAGCGCCGGAAGACTACGAGAGGAGGCTGGACTTCTGCACTTTTATCCTACGGTGTAAGACCCACGACCAGCATTTTTGACGAACAATACTGTCCACCGACGAAGCCTATTTAATGAAGGAGGGTGTAGTGAATTCGCATAATTGGCACCAATGGGCGGAAGAAAACCCTCACAGCACAGTGATACGAAGGTACCAACAACGATGCGGTGTCAATGTCTGGTGTGGTATTATTAATCACCGTCTCGCAGGGCCACATGTGCTACCACAAAGGCTTACGGGAGAGCGGTATCCGCGTTTCCTGGATGCTATATTACCGGAATTGTTGGAAGACGTTAGTTTGGCCTCTCGTTTGAACCTGTGGTACACGCACGATGGTGCCCCCTCTCACTTCAGCGGCACAGTGCGGTGCCACCTGGACAATGCCGTCCCTTCGAAATGGATCGGTCGTGGAGGCCCTGTAGAATGAGCAGCAAGACCGCCAGACCTGAAAGCAATGGATTTCTTTTTGTGGGGCCATCTGAAATCTGTGATTTATGAAGGGGAGTTTGTTGATGTCAACACCCTTCAATGCAGAATACAACATACCTGTGATTTACGCAAAGTGATATAGACATCTTGGATCGTGTTCAGCAATCCTTCCTGCGAAGATTGTGGCCGTCATTTCGAACAGTACTTATAAACCGCCACTGCAGCTTCTGATCATGTGTTTCTATGTTAGTTTCGATTTGTACAGCTGTATTGTGTTCGTTTGTATTAACTGCCACATACCTGTGTAGATGTATTTTGTATTCTGTATCTATGTACTCGTTTCTTAAAACTAAGTCTGGGTCATAAAAACCAAATTATAAAACATGCATGTACAGTAGTGCAGGCCCTCCTCACGTTCCTTTCCCTATGCCAACTGGCCACGATACATAATACCGGCCAGCGTAACCTGTACGAGATAGATGTGGGTGCTGTCATTACTCTCAGTGTCACGCAGACTGTCGCTTGACGCCGCATGCCTCGCCTTCTCGTGAGCGGCTAGACTACCTACAACACTCGCGTGTAGTGCCCCGTTGCCGATATGTCCCCTTGGCCAATGTCGGCACACAGTAACATCCAAAAGTCTACTTCATATTTACAGATTTTTACCATTCAGTTGCATTTTCATTTATTGACAAAGGAACATGAGGAATACGAATTTATGTTTGTAGCTCAGTGTGTGACAATTTGCACGACATATTTTTCCTCATTTATGTCTCACCCTGTACACTGCTTCAACGTTCCATGCTGCCAGAATGAACTGTAGTCCATACACACACTACAGCTTCCCATAATCACTGAAATAGCCCTTCTTGAATTTATTGAATATCACTACGTTTTCGCCCTCTTTAGTCGAAACTGTTTGATGAACTTCCAGTACCAAAAAAGTGTGGCAAGTCCCACCTTAGATTTGAGTAAGTGTGCATGTAGATCTACTGCTAGGACCTCCATTAAGGCCAATGGACTTATTCTTTGGAAAGGCAACAATCTGATCATGTTGCTCAGTTTGACCACTGGCATATTTCACACGTTTTTTGATATTAGGACAAGTTTATTTATGTTCTCAAAGAGCACAACCCCATGTAATTTGTCTACACGCTTTTCTGGCCCAACCTGCCGCTAACTTAAAATCTATTTCATTTATTAAATCTTCGATGTACGTCTTAGGACACGATACTAACCAGTGTTCAGATCCTACTGCCCTCCTCTAAAACAAAACTCACTGTGAATTCTACCTATCACTCGATCTAATGCCGTAATAAACTCAAATAACGATAAATTTAACCGAAATGGTACTACTTTGAACTGATAGCATTTTTCCCCAAAAATTAATGCTGTATATTTTCTGTCTCCCTTGACCAGTGGATTTACCAATGAGTGGTTGTCGCATTTAAGTGGTTCATACATTTTGTACCCTCAAAATCCTGTATACTCATATAGATATTCTCTGGCCTAATATTCTCTTAGTGGACAATGATATTTAGAGTCCTAGCATCAATTATCAGCCAAAGACTTCTGTCACGAATAAATTATTAAACTTGCTTAAACTTCATTTTCTTAAATCTTATTTCTCTATATTTTCTAACTCTTCAGCTATAGCCTCTGTCTTAACAATAGGACTATGGCAGAGCTTACGGTTCATGTGGTTTGACACTGAGTTTGCTATCTTATTTCATTACTTGTCCTTCCTTCTCAGAAATTACTTTTGTATTTTTAATGACAACGTTAAGTAAGTCTCTCTTCAGTTATTCCTGCAAGCTTCCTGCTTATTTGTCAAACTTCTCTTTCCCTGTTACACTCAGACAGATAGTTTACACTTATTCATTTGCAACTCATCAACTTCTTCATTTTCCGAAGTTGTGGACAATAATTTCAGCAATAGCACTCCTTTTTCCTCTCCATTCTTCTTCTTCTTCTTGTTTCGAATGGGCCTAATTTGGACAACGTTTGTTTCCTCTCCATTATTTATTATCATTTCCTCAAAATCTGTCATAGCTTCTCCTTCTCCTATGTATCACAATTAATCTGTACTTTGTACTCCAGTATCCAGTCAATTCCTAAAATTTCATTTATACTCAGATCAGATACAACCAAAATCTTGTACTTCGATCTCAGTTCTCCAACACCAGACTCTAGAAGTGTTTGTATCTAATCGGATTACTTAACTTGTCTGTCACCCATACAATGTTGGTACATATCACTGACCTCGGTCTTGACTTTTGTTGGTGTTTTAAAACTTCATACATAGATTCTGAGAATGCTGATATGCCACTATCGAAGTCGAATAGCGTGTGCTCTGCCTTGCGATACGCCTTTGTGTTAATTGCATTCAACTCTTCCCTCATAATCTACTCCTTCAGCAGTTCTTTTTCTGATACCTTATACTGATTTCTTTCCACTTCCCTGGTCAAGCGACATTTCCTCCTCGCTCCCTATGACTCAGAAGTTTTCTTACCCTCTTGGGGTAACCCTTTATCACGTGACTTTTTCCTTCTTGGCTCCTCGAAATCTGTTTTGGTTCTTCCGTCTGCCTGAATATTTTCACGCAACTCACGTTTCTGCTCCTCAGCTAAGCCATTTATAATATCCACCATTTTCTCCTTTCTTATGTAAAATAGTCTAATTTCAATAATTCGTTATCTGTGGTCCCATCATGTAGTATCTGGTTCATTTATCCCTCTTCATTTTCATGGTTACTTTGTGTCTTATCTCCAATACCCTTGCCCCTTAACTTAGCTCATTCCTTAAATCTACTTTTATGCCTTTCATCATTTTGCTAGTGGTATTGAACAAGTCCTGCCCCCTTTCAGGCAGCTCATTCTCTGATTTTTCCGTGACTTCCTCTTGGGAAAGCTGAGTTTAACTGCATTCTCTTCATGAATCCTTTTCCCAACACATCGTTTGCAGACCACTGACTGACTTCCCACTCCTCGTTTCCCATTGTCAAAGTAATTGCAATAATGCCTCCTAACTTCTTTCATTAAGTGCATCAGACACCTCCTACTACTACTTTTCAAATGAGTCTTCTCATGCTTTCTCAACTTCCTTATTTTGTTCATTACTGCTCAAGCTATCCCATAAAAACCTCTCTTCAGCTGTAAGAATGAAATTTGCACTCTGCAGCGGGGTGTTGTACTGATATGAAATTTTCTAGCAGATTAAAACGGTGTGCCAGACAAAGACTTGAAATCTGGGTCTTTACCTTTTCCTGGCAAGTGTTCTACCGACTGGGATACTGAAGCACAACTAAAGACTCTTACCTAGAGCTTCGCTTCCGCCAATACCTCATCCCCTACCTATCAAATTTCACAGAAGCTCTCCTGCAAAAATTGCAAGAATAACAATCATGGAAAGTAAAGCTGCAGAGGTGGGTCATGAGCCATGCTTCAGTGGCTCAGTCTGTAGACCACTGCGAAAGACGAAGGTCCAGAGCTGGAGTCTTGGTCCAACACACAGTTTTAATCTGCCAGGAAGTTTCTCCTCAGCTGCTTCAATACACGTCAACAATGAGCCGTTTACTTTGTTCTGATTATCTCTTATTCCTTCCTCTCGAAAATTTCCTGAATGAAATGTTTGTAAACATGCCCTTACTTTTGCCTGACCCACAATAATTCAACTTACGCTAATCCTGAGTTTTCCCTTTTCTATTTGATCTCGACTTCCTTATTTCCCTTATCAGTACACACTGTCTGTAAATGTCATAGGGCCACTGCTCTTTTCCTGCCACAATTGAACCCTTTATTAATCTGCAGATCATCTTTCCTGTCACTCGGATCTATCCACCTAGACAATATCCTCTACTCGTTCTTGTAAGACGTCCTCTGTTCATCACAGCTGATCTCATTACAAAATCATTATCCGGTCTCCTAGCTGGGGGCCTGAATCCTTTACTACAATACTAACTTTTCTGTCTATTATGCACAACTGCTTCGTTTACTCGAGCCAAAAGTAGGTAAGTATCAATGCACATTACAGTAATGTTCTCTTGCACTTCGCTTGGTAACCTCCGCTGTATGGAGTAGCTTCAGTCTTCCCCACACATTGCTGGTTCAGTATAATCCACAGTTTTGGGCAAACTTTCACAACTTTTCTACATGGAGTCGTGTGAATATCGTTAATACTCTGCGAATTCTTGGAATTATATTCGTTGCTATCGTTACCAATGTTTCCACCAGGGTTTCTCTCTGAACGGTTTAATGGACTTTCCGAATGTACCGCATTCTTCCAGTGCCTTAACTGCCCATCCAAGAGGATCTCCAGCAAGACACTTCTTCGCGAAGGACCCACTGACAAAAATTTTTTGATAAATGTGGTACATCTCTGTCCCTTATTACTCTTTTCTAGTGAATATACTTTATGCTCGATTCCAGAAATATCTTCATATTATCTACTTCCCCAATCAATTCTGAAATTGTTTCTGAAATGCCTTTTGCAATATTTTCTTTCGTTTCTTCGTTAAGGTTCATGATTTCGATATTTACCTTCAAATCTGTTCGCTTGTCTGTCCCATTATCCTCATTTAAGTCGTCTCTATGTGCTCCTTAACACCTTTTTAACTGATAGGACTTCCTTCCCCACAACCTCGATTTTGCACTTCAGAATCTGTTTCCATAGCTACCAAATCCTTCTTCAATGACTCTTAGTCTGTATTCATAGATTCCACAATCTCTAATCTCAAGGCCTCGTTGTCTGATTGCATTTCAGTTACTAATGCCCGTATTTTTAAAATCAGCAACCTTCTAGATTCATTTGTTTGCTTTTATGAATTTAATATTATCTTGCATGCCTGCTAACACTTTTTGCATATCGAATCTGAACCCCCAGTAACCTCAGTCACACTTTCATGTAAACAATCTCATTCATTGTTGACTCCTCCTGTATGTCTATTGTTCTTCGCGTACACCCTCTTGGTTACCACTTCATGTAACACTGAACGATTTACCGCATGGAGACCTGACTAAAATCTAGACGAGCAATCTGGGTATATAATGGCCAGTACACTCCGATAAACTGTAATCTAAGGGAAAAATGGAGAATCTCGTGGATGACCTTCCATGGTCATGAGAAGATAGGTGAAACGTGCAGAGTGCGTTGGTGTGGGAGGAATGAAAAGCTGGGTGTTTGCGACTGACGATGACGACACAGTAAATGCCATAAAGTGATTATCCAGGAACTTCATTCAGTAGAAGAGGAGCCAAAATAAGCGAACAGTGTTTCGGCTTATCCGTAGATACTCGACCGTTTAACGACTATCAAAGTTTTCGGTGTACTTTAGATGCCTTTTAGCGAGCATTTAGCTCAGCCGTGCTGGTGGCACAACGGTTAGCATCACGATATCCCACTTTTTCGTCCCGTGTTCGATACTCAATTGTCGTTACAATTTTTTTTCATTTACTAGACGAATGTTCTTATCAAGTTAGGGGATACAAGAGCGTGTTTCACAACAAGTGCCACGCAATTTCACACACACACACACACACACACACACACACACACACATATATATATATATATATATATATATATATATATATATATATATATATATATATCCCTTGTGTGATACCGATCGAAGAAATATTCGAAACATAAATTCCGGTCACCATGAGCATCGCGCGAGGGCAGCTTTGTCTTCCCATAAAATCACTTCGAAAAGAAACTTCTTAAATACATTGCTGAAGATTTCACTCGTTGGCACTATAACCACGTATAACGGATCAATTTTTCGAAAAGTGGCGCTTACAATTGATTATCAACCAAAATACCCTACAGGAATTTCAACAAAAAACATTTATGATAGTTTTTTATAAACTTATTTTCTTTAGGGTACCGTACCTCAAACAGTAAAAAAAGGTGCCCTTATAGGATCACTTTATTGGCTGTCTGACCGTCTATCTTTCCGACTTTTCGAAACTCTCTTCTCAACAAGGGGTACACCTATCATGTCTATAGTCCCTTTGCGTATAATATAAGATAGCTTCTAAGGCAATGCAGTCATAATATACACATGAAAAAAAGTTTTGCATTACCTCGGTTCCGTAACCCGTACAGAAAATTGGAATAGAGATCAACATAAACATAATTTCCGCCCCTTTTATTGCTCATGAAAATCACACATTGCATGTTGTACCACCACACAGCGAGACCTTCAGAAGTGGTCGGCCAGATTTCTGTACACACCAGTACCTCTAATTCCCAGTAGCACATCCTCTTGCATTGATGAATGCCTGTATTCGTCGTGGTATACTATCCACAAGTTCACCAAGGCACTGTTGGTCCAGATTGTCCCACTCCCCAACGGCGATTCAGCGTAGATCTCTCAGAGTGGTTCGTGGGGCACGTCGTCCATAAACAGCCCTTTTCAATCTATCCCAGCATGTTCGATATGGTTCATGTGCGGAGAACATGCTGGCCACTCTAATCGAGTGATGTTGTTATCCTGAAGGAAGTAGTTCACAAGATGTGCACGATGGGGACGCGAATTCTTGTCCATGAAGACGAAGGCCTCCCCAATATGCTGCCGATGTGGTTGCACTAGCGGTCGGAGGGTGGTATTCACGTATCGTACAGCCGTTAGGGCGCCTTCCATGACTACCAGCGGCGTATGTCGGCCTCACATAACGCTACCGCAAAACAGCAGTGTCCTCCACCTTGCTGCACTCGCTGTACAGTGTGTATAACGTGTTCAGCCTGTCCTGGTTGCCTCCAAACACGTCTCCGACGACTGTCTGGTTGAAGGCATATGAGACAGTCATCGGTGAAGAGAACATGATGCCAACCCTGAGCGGTCCATCTGGCATGTTGTTGGGCCCATCTCTACCGCGCTGCATGGTGTCGGGGTTGTAAACATGGACCTCGACATGGAGGTCGGGAGTGAAGTTGCGCGTCCGGCAGCCTACTGCGCACGTCCTGTGGCTGCACGAAAAGCTTTATTCAACATGGTGGCGTAGCTGTCAGGGTTCCTCCGAGCCATAATCCGTAGGTAGCGGCCTGAGCGAGGCATGCCATCGACAGTCCCTCTCTCTCCGTATCTCCTCCATGTCCGAACAGCATCGCTTTGGCTCACTCCGAGACGCCTGGACACTTCCCTTGTTGAGAGCCCTTCCTTGTACAAAGTAATAATGCAGACGCCATCGAACCGCGGTATTGGCAGTCTAGGCGTGGATGAACTACAGATAAAACGAGAGGAGTATCTCATTCCTGGTGGCTTGACTGGAACTGATCGGTTATCGGACCCCTCCGTCTAATAGGCGTTGTTCATGCATGGTTGTTTAGATCTTTGGGCGGGTTTAGTGAAAGCTGTGAACAGTCAAAGGGACTGTGTCTGTGATACAGTATCCAGAGTCAACGTCTATCTTCAGGAGTTCTCGGAACCGGGTTGATGCAAAACGTTTATTGGTGTGTGTATATGGGCATTTATGTCACGTATTTTGGTACTCACAAACTCACTCATCAAAACTCACAGGGCACTTCCTGTTGACCTAGAATCATGAAATTTACTAAGATGGATGGTTTCACACTAAAACGAAAGGAAAAATCAGAAAATTATTAATTTTTAAGTATATCAAACGAAAAATTTATTCTTTTGTCATTTGTAATGCGACTTAAAACTTGAAATGTCTTCGAATGTCTTCGAATCCCAGGGACTGAAATCTTGCCATTATCAATGTCGAAAACAGGCAAAATTCGTCGAAATCCTTGATTTCAGGAATGGATGAACTGCCACTCACATATTACGGTTTGTACGAAATCCTCTGTGCCCCAGCCCTCCTCGCACCTGGCCCCTTTTTTTCTTTTTGATTCATTCATCAGACATACAATTAGTTGACTAATAAGGAGACAGTTACATTCAGCGTACAATGGGAAACGTATATATAATAATCTTCTACGCATATTCCAAGATAAATAAAAAAATTTAACAACAATAATCATATTTCGAACATGGGACGCAAAACTGCGAAGCCGCAACGCTAGCCTCTGTAACACTATTCCGCCTGAAGTAGTTACTCGCTAAAAGGCATGTAACTTACCTCGAAAATTATGACCGTCGTTTTCTCAGAAACGTCGAATATCTACGGACAAGCCAAGACAAGTGTTTGCCTACGCAACTGCCGTGTTTTCTTTGTGACGATGTTCCTGGCTGACACAAATTTTTATTTTAAAATATTTGTCCTTTTTTGTTTATTTCTAAAAGCGCATCAGTGGTCTGCTGGATGTGGAGGCGATATCCCTTCAGTAACCCAAGTGCTGGAAGCGAGGACCCGTACCGGCAGTACCGGCTCGGCATGGCTGACATCGATGTCATTCACCAAATCAGCTGTCAAAAGAGAAAGACGCAGATAAGTGGGACACTCTTGCTTTGTCGAAGAGAACTCCATAAGTGACTGTGTCACGCTGCAAGGCACAGCAACACTGTCCTATAACGTTAAAAAAATAAAAAATTTAAAAAAAGCCAAAGAGCAATACATTTCTTAAGCATTGCCATAAGATTTAATCGCAGAACCTTAACAAGGTTTCATATATACTCTACTGGCCATTAAAATTGCTACGCCACGAAGATGACGTGCTACAGACGCGAAATTTAGCCGACAGGAAGAAGATGCTGTGATATGCAAATGATTAGCTTTTCAGAGCATTCACACAAAGGAGGGCGCCGGTGGCGACACCTACAACGTGCTATGAGGAAAGTTTCCAACCGTTTTCTCATACACAAACAGCAGTTGACCGGCGTTGCCTGGTGAAACGTTGTTGTGATGCCTCGTGTAAGGAGGAGAAATGCGTACCATCACTTTTCCGACTTTGATAAAGGTCGGATTGTAGCCTATCGCGATTGTGGTTTATTGTATCGTAACATTACTGCTCGCGTTGGTCGAAATCCAATGACTGTTAGCAGAATATGGAATCGGTGGATTCAGGAGCGTAATATGGAACGGCGTGCTGGATCCCAACGGCCTCGTATCACTAGCAGTCGAGATGACAGGCATCTTATCTTCATGGCTGTAACGGCTCGTGCAGCCACGTCTCGATCCCTGAGTCAACAGATGGGGACGTTTGCAAGACAACAACCATCTGCACGATCAGTTCGACGACGTTTGCAGCAGCATGGACTATCAGCTCGGAGACCACGGCTGCGGTTACCCTTGACGCTGCATCACCGACAGTAACGCCTGCGATGGTGTACTCAACGACGAACCTGGGTGCACGAATGATAAAACGTCATTTTTTCGGATGAATCCAGGTTCTGTTTACAGCATCATGATGGTCGCATCTGTGTTTGGCGACATCGCGGTGAACGCACATTGCAAGCGTGTATTCGTCATCGCCATACTGACGTATCACCCGGCGTGATGGTATGGGTTGCCATTGGTTACACGTCTCGGTCACCTCTTGTTCGCATTGACAGCACTTTGAACAGAGGACGTTACATTTCAGAAGTGTTACGACCCGTGGCTCTGCCCTTCATTCGATCCCTGCGAGACCCTACATTTCAGCAGGATAATGTACGACCGTACGTTGTAGGTCCTCTACGGGCCTTTCAGGATACAGAAAATGTTCGACTACTGCCGTGGACAGCACATTCTCCAGATCTCTCACCAATTGAAAACGTCTGGTCAATGGTAGCCGAGCAACTGGCTCGTCACAATACGCCAGTCACTACTCTTGATGAACTGTGGTATCGTGTTGAAGCTGCATGGTTAGCTGTACCTATACACGCCATCCAAGCTCTGTTTGACTCAACACCCAGGCGTATCAAGTCCGTTATTACGGTCGTTTATCATCTGCATTTCTTCCTGGTGAAGCAATTTTAATGGCCAGTAGTGTGTTATGGAGCAGTCCGTTACGCAGAGCCATAAAAGTAAACAGGAAATACATTAATGAAAATCAGGTCACAGTAAATTTTGAACGTTAAAGAACCAACATCCATAATGGACACAATCGGGCACTCGCTGTTAAATTGTAACATTTCTCTATGTCGCAAGCTAGTAGTCCAAATTAGCACACATCAACAAACAGCAGGGGCTCTAAGTCACACTGAAGGTTATCCAAAGGACTGAAATCACAGTTTCTACCTGAATTAGCTTTGTGCCACTTAGTACTCTGTCAATAATCCCTTATGGAAATGGAAATGAGCGTTTGGCGTCATTGGCCGGGATGCCCTTTGCGGAGCAGTTCCGGCCGCCTTGGTGCAGGTCTTGTTACATTCGACGCCACATTGGTCGACCTGCGCACCGGATGGGGATTAAATGATGATGAATACAGCACATCACCCGGTCCCTGATTGGAGAAAATCCCCGACCCAGCCTGGAATCGAATCCGGGCCCGTAGGACGGCAATCCGTCGCGCTGACTACTCAGCTATCGAGGAGGACAATAATCCCTTATAACAAACTATGACTGCAGTTAGAGGCGTTAGCCGTAGCTTAAATTTGGCTTCAGTTCAAGTTGGGGACCCATTTAAAACTAAACTGGCATTAGCCATAACTTAAAATTAGACGTGCTATAATACTAACCTGCGCCTTTTTATTTATTGTTCAGCTAATTCAGTCTATATAAGATGTAGCCTCTTTACGTAATTAAATACATTTTTAAGAGTGTTTCCATGCATCTCTATCCTCTGCTGTCTTCTGCCAGTTGAAGCCCGCAACCTTCCAGAGTTCCTAATCCCAGCGATCAGGTGATCTCCCCGGTGGTCTTCGTTTTTCTCTAGGACTCCAACCTAAAACTGATTTTGTCCATCTTCCATCCTTCGTTCGTGCAATATGTCCTGCCCACTGCCATTTTAGAGTCTTAACGCGTTCTATAATATCTTTTACTTCTGTTATTACTCGAATGTCTTCACTTTTCTGTCGATCTTTCTTAGTGAGACCTAACACTGACCTTTCCATAGCTCTCTGAGCAGTTCTAAGTTTCCTTTTGAAAAATTCATTTAAAGTCCAAGTTTCACACCTGTACGTTAAAACCGTTAGTACACACTGATCAAAAACTGTCTTCTGTAAGTAGACTGGCATGTTATATCTGAAAACTGTTGCATTTCTTGAGTAAGCCCTACAACCCAGTTTAATTCGACGAAAAATTTCAGGTTTCAGATCCCCTTTTGTGTCAATTAATTGCCCCAGATAGACGTATTCTGTAACATTGTTTAGGATGTTGCTGTTCAGTGTTACTTGTCCTGCAGCTACCCACTTTTCATGCATAAGCTTTGTTTTGGAGTGATTTATTTTAAGTCCAACTTCCTGACGACGATCTGTTAAGTCTTTTATAGAGGACTGCATTTCCATCTTACTGCGCCTTAGGGTACTCGATCACCACTAAGTGAGAACCATTTATGACGTAGGACGTTACAAAGCAAACGTAAGGATCGCCACTGAGATAAGTAGACGACGACAGCAACAAACACTCGTATGTTGTTCCTTCAGTAGTACTCGAGTTCAACTAAGTAACTAAGGAGACACCCATAACAGACCACTTGGATAACAATATAACATGCCCATGTAACGAACCACATGCCCTCACATTTTTAAAGGCACTTAAAATTCACGACAGCAATTCTGGGTCCACACATAAACTATAGACAAATCATCCCCAGATTACAACTGGAACACACGAAAACAATACAATGAAACACGGGAGAGACACCATTAAATTCACCAATGTACGTGCAGTCAGGAAGAACAATACAACAGCGAATTAAATACTAGCAGAAAATATCATACAACAAGATGATAGAAAATTAAAATACAATGATGAGCCGAAAAATTATTACCACCTGCTTAATAGTTTGTTTCTGCATCTTTGGAACGAAATACATCACTGATTCTGCGTATCAGGGATCCCACAGTTTGTTGGTAATTTTGTGGGGGTGCGTGACTTCACATTCTACGCACAAGTCATGTAACTCGTGTAAATATCGGGCCGCCGATTTGCATACACGGTGATGGCTCCCGATAACGACCCGAATGTATTCCACAGGATTTGCGTCAAGCGAATTCTGCCGACACATCAACGTGAGTTCACTGCAATGCTCCTCCAACGTCTGTAGTACAGTTCTACCTCAGAGAAAAGGACAATTATACTGTTGAAGGGTGACATGGCCGTCAGGGAAGACATCAAACATGAAAGGTTACAGGTGGTTCTCAGCTATCAGCGTGACTTCGATTACTACCACAGGTACCGTGTAAGCGCAAGAGAATGTCTCCCATAGCGTAATACTGCTCCCACCAGTCCGTGTCGGCGGCGCGCTGCATATTTCGAACCGAGTTTGCGCAGACGACCACCCGAAGAGCCGTATATCGACGGTCGAGTCCCAGTGGTCCCGTGCTCATTGCAATCGTAATTGACGATGTCGTTGGGTCAACAGTGAACATAAACGGGAGGTCTGCTCCAGAGCTCCATGTTAAACAATGTACGATGAGTGGTGTGATACGAAACGTGCGTGCACGAGGAATTGTGCTCATTCGGCAGAGGTGGCGTTACGGGCACGTGACGCGGTAACAAAAGAGTGTAAGAGGAGCAGTCACGGACTGGGGATAACACTAGCGAATAATTTTTTCATAATGAGGGGCCACAGTCATAATATATTTCTTTAAAGTCAGTACCGCCATTAGACTGTTGATTTACAGTGTTACATATTGTAACCTCCCCCTCACTTATCGACCTTAATGACAGTGAAAAATTAAACCGCGTGTAGCTAATGGAAATTTGGGAAAAGCAATCGTCACCGAAGTTAATCTGTCGGTAAAGAGCGAGGAAAGGGTTACATCTAAATGAAAGGAAAAATGCAAATGAAACTGGTGGAAATTAATTTTGAAAAGGGGTAAAGTTAATAAAGAAAGTAAATGTGCGGTCGTCACGTTAACAATTAATTGGCGCTAATTAGATATTTGAGATTTGGGGGAAATTACGGTCGCCAGTCCTAAGGACAATTACTATAGTAACTGAAAACGAAAGGTTATTACACATATAATTAGCACTAGAAGCGCGGCAACTGATGGTTGACACGTGTAGTGTGAAAACTGAAAGTTTGTCAGAAGTAATAAATTTCGCTACACTCTGACTTAATTTAGCAAAAGAATTAATAAAACCGGAAAACCGAAAGTTAATTTAGTGACTAAAGTTAATAGTGAGCTTTCTTTCTGAAGCACATCGAAATTCAGTAAGATACGGTTAGCCTTGGACTTCCTCAACAATCATTTCAAAAGCTACTTGAATCTACGCAATTTAGAAATAAGAGATTTAACTTTGAACTTGAATTAAATGATTCTGAACAATTAACAATAGTAAAATTTAGTACGTACCAAGCTGAGCTGCAGTCACAAGTAAGCTAAAATACGGTAACAAAACTCGCACTCTTAATTTGTGCTTGTGTAATCTAAATATTGTAGCCAGCTATGAATACCTTAACTGAACTTTGAAATTAAAGCAGTGAAATCGAATGATGCTGGCGTTTGAATTTCAACGACACTCGGGTTCATTCCGGAAAAGGAAGGGACCCTGCTTGGTAATACAATTGGGACAATGAGCAACAAAGATTCATGCTACGTTGCTGTAATTTTGTGACTTGAACAGTTTGAAAATCTGAGGTCTGCCATACAGTTCTAAAACTTTACGTGCTTCCAGTCTTCCTTGTTGGTTGATTGAAGGTTTGAAGCCGTCGATCGAGGAGGTGGCGACAGTCACTCATTGTCGGCCGTCGCTGTTGCAGAAGCTGGATGTTGGCGCGCCTTCTTCTCGACACGCTCACCAGGCGAAACGGGCTCTTGATGTGCGCCAGCTAATGCTTCCCGTCCGCGACACCGTGTCAGAAACTATCATAGCAAGTCGAGCGCAATTACATGCTGCCCAAGCCCGAAAGCGCGGCACCTCGCGGGATCGTCCGTCACACAACACACCTGCTCCACTGCACCACCCCAGCCAGACTCCCTCTGCTCTGCTCGCGCTTCACGCGACAGAGTTAACACTACCAAAGATCCTAAACACTTTGGTTCTCTACATGACCTATCGATGTATTCGTTCGATAGCATAGTTTTCCCTAGGCCAGACCCAGCGTATAAATACAAATAATATTCACAAAACAAACCAACATAAATGCATAAATATATATATACAAACAGTAAAACAATTACAATATACAAAGACACAGAAATGTTATATCTTCAGGTAACAAAATAAGGAAAAAAATTTGCAGTGCAAGAGATGGAAATAGGAGGATATGCATTTCCGGCGTTACAATATACACTTACGCAATCATGATTTTGGCTTCAAAGTGCCATTATCAAGTGTTTTAAGTGTTATACATTGCCTAAGATGGCATACTGTCGTATTAAATTACACTATTAGACACATTGTCTAAGAGTCGATATTTCTGGCAAAGGCTACTGCTTTGTTTCATCACTGAGTATACCATCTTGAGTATACCATGTTGAGTCGAGATGGTATACTCAGTGATGAAACAAAGCAGTAGGCTCTTCCAGAAATTTAGACTCTTAGACAATGTGTCTAATAGTGTATTTTAATACGACAGTATGTCACATTAGACAATGTATAACACTTAAAACACTTGATAATAGAACATTGCCTGTATTCGTCGTGGCATGCTATCCACAGATTCATCAAGCCACTGTTGGTCCAAATTGTCCCACTTCTCAACAGCGATTCGTTGTAGATCCCTCAGATACATCGTCTATAAACAGCCTTTTTCAATCAATCCCAGGCATGTTCGATACGGTTCATGTGTGGAGAACATGCTGACCACTCTAGTCGAGGAAGTCATTCACAAGATGTACACGATGGGGGAGCAAATTGTTCTCCATGAACACGAATTCCTCGCAGTATGCTGTCGATCTGGTAGCACTGTCGGTCGGAGGATGGCATTCATGTATCGCACGGCCGTAACGGCGCCTTCTACGACCACCAGCGGCGTACGTCGGCCTCACATAATGCCACCCCATAACAGCAGGGAACCTCCACCTAGCTGCACTCGCTGCACAGTGTGTCTAAGGCGTTCAGCCTGTCCGGGTTGCCTCCAAATACGACGATTGTCTGGTTGAAGACAAATGCGACAGTCATCGGTGAACAGGACGTGATAACAATCCAGAGCGGTCCATCCGGCATGTTCTTGGGCTCATCTGTACCGCGCTGTATGGTGTAGTGGTTGCAAAGATGGACCTCGCCATGGACGTCGGGAGTGAAGTTGCGCATAATGCAGCCTATTGCGCACAGTTTGAGTGGTAACACGATGTCCTTTGGCTGCACGAAAAGCGTTATTCAACATGGTGGCGTTGCTGTTACGGTTCCTCCGAACCGTAATCCATAGGTAGCGGTCATCCACTGCAGTAATAGCCGTTGGGCAGCATGAGCGAGGCATGTAATCGACAGTTCATCTGTATTTTCTCCATGTCCGAACAACATCGATTTGATTCACTCCGACACGCCTGGACACTGCCAGCTCTTCCTGGCACAAAGTAACAATACGGACGCGATAGAAACGCATGCTTTAACTACAGACAACACGAGCCATGTACCTCCTTCCTGCTGGAATGACTGGAACTGATCGGTGTCGGACCCCCTCCGTCTAATAGACGATGCTCATGCGTGGTTGTTTACAACTTTGGGCTGGTTTAGTGACATCTCTGAACAGTGTAAGGAACTGCGTCTGAGATACAATATACACAGTCAACATCTGTCTTCAGTAGTTCTGGGAACCCGGCTGATGCAAAACTTTATTTGATTTGTGTATAAGGCACTAATTACTTATCACTGAATTCTGAAAGCCAAACATTCCTTTTTCTGAGGGATCATTATGCTTCTGTATAGTGAATCTCCGCCTTAGCGTGGCGTGAACAGTCGGTGTTGAGCTATCGTACAGAACGGTCGCGCCCCGCCGCGCCGTGGATACATAATGTGCAGACATTGGTAGGAAATGGAATTAATAGTTCAAAGTCTTACGTCGCTTTGTAGAAGAAAAGTATTACAGTTATACACGGGAAGGCACGAATGATTAATTAAAAGATTTATATTTGATACAGTGTTGTGTTTGCGAATCGGTAATTGTCCTGGAGATTAGAGGGCGTAAGTGGAAATGAAATGGAAATGAGCGTTTGGCGTCATAGGCCGGGAGGCCCCTCGCGGGGCAGGTCCGGCCGCCATATCGCAGGTCTTATTACATTCGGCGCTACATTGGGCGACCTGCACGCCGGATGGGGATGAAATGATGATGAACACAACACAACACCCAGTCCCTGAGCGGAGAAAATCTCCGACCCAGCCGGGAATCGAACCCGGGCCCAGAGGACGGCAATCCGTCACGCTGACCACTCAGCTACTGGGGCGGACAGGGCGTAAGTGAGAATAGAGCGTAAATTAAAAGGCTTCCATGATCAGTGACTAACTCCTTAATTAATCAGGAGACGCAACGTAGTACTGGTTGCTTCAGTGTGAGTGTGAAACAAATGTAACTCTTAGAGAGGACGATGAGCGTAGCCTTTGTCAGCGAAGTCTGTTACGTGCAAAAGGAAAAATAAAACAAAGTAATATGTCTGCCGGATGTCTGATGCTTGCTCCCACGATATTTCAGCGCAGATTCGTCTGTCCATCTTCAGGTGAATATTGACTCGAAAGGCTTTGCGCTCATGTATTTAAGACCACACCTGCACATGCCTGATGTGTCCAATTGGCGTTGCGCACGCTCTGTTTGTCCGCAAGTATGTGCGCTGCGTAGCGCGTCCTCCGTGGTGAAAACTGTCTTCATCAATATGAAATGGATTGTCTTTGCATCGCAAACGACGCCGACTACGCAGAGCGCGAAGTTTTTCTATGACGGGGTTCCATGCAGAATTTAACCGGAAACAGCCTTCTCGATTAGTACGTGACTCAGGCAGTCCTATTTCCACTGATTCGTTGATGATAGATCTCCAAAAGTTTGACGTATGGGCTACAATTTTCGTTGGGTCGTATTTCATCAAGTGACCAGTGGAAGTACAATGTTCGGCTTTAGCGGACGTTTTGGCTCGAAGGAGGCGAGTATGCCGCCGATGTTCTACTTTGCACAGTGCGCGTCATTTGTCCTATGTAATTGACTCATTCACACGGAATTCTGTAAACAGATGCCTTGCGCGACACTAA
This sequence comes from Schistocerca americana, assembly GCF_021461395.2. Lineage (NCBI taxonomy): Eukaryota > Metazoa > Arthropoda > Insecta > Orthoptera > Acrididae > Schistocerca > Schistocerca americana. The sequence continues at coordinate 81,936,261 of NC_060120.1, forward strand.
GTCATCTTTAACAGATCCCAATAGCGCCGAGATTTTAGGAGGAGGACGCAAAACTGCTTTAACTTTATGTATTCTTAATATTCTACATATTTTGGCTGAAATATTTCCAGTGTATAGTAGATAAGTAGTCCCTTACTGGTCGAGACGCGGTTTCCAGTTAAATTCTTAATGGAATCCCGTGATATAAGAACTTCGTCCTCTGAGTAGCCGGAGTCTTTTGCCATGCAAAGACAACCGATCTGGTATCGATGAAGTCAGTTTTCACCACCGAGGGCGCGCGACGCAGCGCCCATACTTGCAGACAAACAGCAGGTGCGCAACGCCTATTGGACACACCGCGCATGTGCAGGTGGGATCTTAAATGCGGAACTCACTCCCTTTCCTGTCAGTATTCACCTGAAGGTGGGCAGAAGATTCTGCTCCAAAACATCGTGGCAGCAAGCTGCAAACATCCGGCAGTTCGCTCGAAATTTTATGGAACAATCTGTACGCCGGGAAAGTTTTAATTCTCACACAAGGTAATATGACCTGTACTGTCGTAATTTTAAAGCGACATTTTTCATTCTTTGATTAAATAACTTAAATGCTCACAAAATATAACAGAAACGTTTTCGGCACATGGTCAGGTTATTGTCGTGAGGCAGTGTGATCTCTACGTGAAGCTCAAATACGTTAGTCCGATAGTCCGCTAGCTACAAAAAGAAACTAGAAAAGACATTTCATGAAGAGGGTACGATTGGGTTGTACGTAATATAAGCCCCTATGCTTTGCGGGTTCCTGTGTGTTGCATGTATTTTTCATATGCGTTGTCACGCAGGATGGATCTCGGGCAGTCTATATAATCCGATATGTTACGGTAGACTTGGAATTCGACCGCTAAAACTGAGCGAGGTGGCGCAGTGGTTGACACAATGGACTCGTATTCGGGAGGACGACGGTTCAATCCCGCGTCAGGCCATCCTGATTCAGGTTTTCCGTGATTTCCCTAAATCGCTTCAGGCAAATGCCAGGATGATTCCTTTGAAAGGACACTGCCGACTTCCTTCCCCATCTTTCCCTAACCCGATGAGACCGATGACCTCGCAGGTTGGTCTCCTCCCCCAAATCAACCCCCAGCCTCATCCGATGGGACTGATGACCTCGCTGTTTGAGCCCCTCCCCCGAATGAACTATCCTTCACTGCTAAATCACATCAACACTTTGTTCGCAGGAGTACGCCAGTAAGCTGTGTACCTGGTCAGGTTCGTGGTACCGCAACGAGCAGAACGCCACGTGGGCCAACTACACGCTGTGTGGTGCAGTCACCAGCGACCAGCCGCCAGAGGATGCGTCCCTGTACGAGGTACCTAGTTCCCGCTCTCTCTCTTCCCTAGATGTTTAGCACAAAACCCACAATGGTGTATCAGCTGTGCACGTGGTCCTTTGTACTAAACAGCATGCGGCAGAGTAAACGTACACTGTGTGATCAAGAGTATTCGGACACCCCGAAAAAACGTACGATTTTCGTATTAGGTGCATTTTGCTGCCACCTACTGCCAGGTACTCCACATCAGTGACCTCAGTAGTTATTAGACATCGTGAGAGAGCAGAATGGGGCGCTCCGCAGAACACACGGACTTCAAATGTGCTCAGGTGATTGGGTGTCACTTGTGTCATACGTCTGTACACGAGATTTCCACACACCTAAACATCCCTAGGTCCACTGCTTCCGATGTAATAGAGAAGTGGAAACGTCTGTTGACTGACAGAGGCCGCCGAGGGTCTAATGTGTAACAGGCAGGCCGGCCGGGATGGCCGAGCGGTTCTAGGCGCTACAGTCTGGAACCGCGCGACCGCTACGGTCGCAGGTTCGAGTCCTGCCTCGGGCATGGATGTGTGTGATGTCCTTGGGTTGGTTAGGTTTAAGTAGTTCTAAGTTCTCGGGGACTGATGACCTTAGAAGTTAAGTCCCATAGTGCTCAGAGCCATATATAACAGGCAGACATCAATCCAGACCTTCACACAGGAATTCCAAACTGCATCAAAAACGTTGTGTGGAGTGACAATCACGGTATACAATGTGGCGATCCGACAGCAGGTCGTGGGTATGGCGAATGCCCGGGGAATGTCATCTGCCAACAGTAAAATTCGGAGGCGGTCGTGTTAAGGTGTGGTCGTGTTTTTCATGGAGGGGGCTTGCTACACTTATTGTTTTGCGCGGCACTATGACAGCGTAAGCCTACATTGATGTTTTAAGCACCCTCTTGCTTCCCACTGTTGAAGAGCAATTCGTGGATGCCGATTGCATCTTTCAAGATGATCGAGCACCTGTTCATAATGCACGGCCTGTGGCGGCTCGACAATAGCATCCCTGTAATGGACTGGCCTGCACAGTCTTGACGTAAATCCTATAGAACACCTTTGGGATGTTTTGGAACGCCGACTTCGTGCCAGGCCTCAGCCACCGACATCGATACCTCTCCTCAGTGCAGCACTCCATGAATAATGGTCAGCCATTCCGGAAGAAACCTTCCAGCACCTGATTGAACGTATGGCTGCCAGAGTGGAAGCTGTCATCAAGTTTAAGGGTGGGCCAACACCATATTGAATTACCGATGAAGGGCGCCACAAACTTGTAAGTCATTTTCAGCGAGGTGTCCAGATACTTTTAATCCCATAGTGTATGGTGGTTCTATGTAGAAAACTGTCACTATACAGATAGGATTGATGCCAACTTAGTGAATGTAATTACAACTGGCCGTTGAATGTTCTGCAACGTCCACTTATAGGCTGATCAGTGTAAATAGGTGTGGATGCATACCGCAGGATATTTGAATGCATTGACAAATAGCGAGAAATGTGATATAGGAATAAATAATTTGAACTCCTTCGTCTGTTTGCATTCCACATGCATCTACAATACGGAGAGTCGAAGTTCTAAGAAAATGAGATGAGTCACATGTTGATGGATTAGAAATGTTTGATACTTACATTCTATATTTTATTAAAATAATTAGGTTTACACCCACATCAGAATCTTCCTGAAGGAGATTTCAAACAGCCTACAAAGGTAGTCGAAACGGTGCTCTAAATTTGTTATGAAAATAGAGTTCTCATTAGAGTAGTTGTCGTTTTCAGTACGAACTTTGATATAATTCTCCAACATAGTCCGTCCTGTGCAAGCTTCATCCATCATCTATGCAGAAGTATTGCAACCTATGGTCTGGGTTGCGATTTCCAGGGGGTGTTTTCCAATCGATCAACGCTCGTCCACATGCCGCTGTTTTAACCCACCATGCTACACATATTATCGATCAGCAGGTCTATCTCCAATCGAACACATAGAAGACATCATCTGACTACAATTCCAGTGTATTTCACGACCAGCCTTAACCGTCCCTGTTTTCACCGACCAAGTGCAACAGGCATGCAAAGCTATCCGACAAACTGAAACCGGCACCTGTACAACACAACGCATGCACGTTGGCACGATTGCATGCAACATTCTGACGGTGCCAGCATTTCACAATTGCAATGGCTTATCCTACAATGTTAATCACTTACAGGGTGACAATTATTGAACTATATGCAATAAAATGGTCAGAACTTTTGACAATCATCATTTTATTACGGCAGCTTACCAGTCGCGTCTGACTCTTAACGTGGGTAACTTGCCATATTCTGGGACTCCGTAACTGTCCATCTACATTATGAAAATATAACCATTGTGAAGCTGAAGTTCGATATACGAGGCGTATTTTTCTTAAGTAAGTATCGTTTTTAAATTTTAAAAAAAAGATGTGCTAAGATATCTCAATAATTTTATTTTTATATGAAAGCCTGTACCGTAATCTACGCACTGACGCAATTACAGTCTGATTCTTGCTTGTTTGCGTTGTGTACTGAGTGTTTAAGATGCTTCGATAATCGTGAGTCCCACCGACTGTGAAGTACGGGCTGTTATAAGATTTCTTAGTGCTAAAGGCCTAAAAGCGATCGATATTCATCGTGAGATCTGTGCAGTTTACGGAGAAAACATGAGTGATGGAATGGTAAGAAAGTGGGTGAGAGCATTTAAAGATGGCCGCACAAATGTGCATGATGAACAGCGGAGTGGGCGTCCTTCGGTCGTTAATGAAAGTTTGTGCAGGAAGTGGACAATAAGGTGAGAGAAAACAGACGCTTTACGATTTCCTCCTTACGGGATGACTTTCCTAATGTTTCTCGTAGTGTTTTGTATGGCATTTTGACCGAGCACTTGAATTACCGAAAATTGTGCGCACGTTGGGTAATGAAAATGTTGACGAATGTGCACAAAACCAAACGTTTAGACAGTGCATTGACTTTCCTTGAGCGGTACCACAAGGAAGGTGATGACTACTTAAGCCAAATTGTTACAGGCGATGAAACATGGGTGTCGTACGTCACACCAGAATCAAAGCAACAGTCCATGGAAGTTGAGCAAGGGCATCGTTTTGCTGCAAGACAATGCCCGTCGGCATGTGGCGAATTAGACCAAAGATCTCATCACATCTTTTCGATGGGAAACTCTAGATCATCCAACGCACAGCCCTGATCTTGCGCCCAGTGACTATCATCTGTTCCTGCACATGCAGAAACACCTGAGCGGTCAGCGTCTTCAAGACGATGACGAAGTCAATACAGTGGTGATACAATGGTTAACAAGTCAGGTGGCAGACTTCTATGAGGAGGCTATTCCAAAACTGGTACAACACTATGACAAGTGCCTCAATATCGACGGAAATTATGTAGAAAAGCAGTTTAAGCTACAGGCTTTCATGTAAAAATAAAATTGTTGAGATATCTTAGCACGTCTTTTTCTTTAATTTCAAAACTGTACTTACTTAAAAAACACGCCTCATATACTGACGTGAAACCGGTATCTGCGAATAAAATGATCTTTGTATAGCTACGCAGCATTGGATGCATCTCATCATTCTTGACGTTTTTAGTGTTATAGTTTTTATGATAATTTAAATGGTTATTGAGCTGTGCCAGCTCGTTCGTGTTTGAATTGTCCGTTTTATCATTCCGAACCGGCGGCTTCGAGTTGAGTTTCGTAGAGGGCGCTGGCGGGTCAGGAGGCGCTGCGACGGCCTGGTGGTCTGAGGAGGGGCGGAAGCGGTAGTAGAGTGCCGGGAACGCCGGCGTTTCGACGGAAGCCGTCTGAGGTCCGGGCGGGAAGTGGAGACGTGATCCCGATGCGTCTTGCAGTGAATTTTCCACCATTACCGGGCGCGCGGGTTGGTGCGTATGCCCTTGAGCTTACGATTTTCTCATGGCGACTGAGTTAGTGGGTTTGCCTGGCGGTTATTTCCCTGCCGGCGTCAAACATTTAAGCATGCGAATGTGAGACCTTAGTAGCGTCAGACCGACTCAGATTATTATTTGGAACCAATGGTTTCGTGGAAGTGTCTTCTGATATCATCTAGTTGTGGAAACGGCCTCATTCGCTGTGTAGGCTTATCGTATTCCCTCCCCTCTTGCCATACAAACTTTGTGCTTTGGCGATCATGGATGAAGTTGTTGGTTAATTTCTCCCCATATTTCGGCCTTTTCTCAGGAGCTTTCATGGAATTTTCATGAACCTGTGTTTTCCCCGGTGTTTTCTTTGATCACTGTTACAGACTGTAATGCTCTTTGCAGCTGTTGTGAGTGCGTGAGTGTGGTACCGGCAAATAGAAGCATTAAACGTAGACTCATTTTTAGTGTGTTTCACTGTCACGAGTGAGGCAGCTAAATTGCTTGTTTTGGTGTTATTGGAGACAACATGGGACACTGATGCGGCGCCCCTACGCAGAGCTGCTGTTCGGCTCTGAGAGTTATGTATTTTTATATTATAATCTGTATCTACTCTTTTCTTGAAGGTTGTTATTCGGCCGCAGAGTCGGGCTAACTGCAAAAACTCGAGCTCACCTTGAGTAAATTCTAACGGTTACTTGCTTAAAACTGTACACAGTGTAACTTGTAAATTATAACTGTTCCTTTATTTGTAATGTAAGACCGGCATGTGCCGTGGCGTTAGAACTGTTCAATTGTTTCCTTAAGTGGCTCTTAGTAGAGCCTGGCTGCCTCCAGTAAACGACCACCACGCGGGTTTAATCCAAAAATTAGAAGTGTTGCTCTGCTTATAATATAAGTGTGGCAAGGCCAAAGGCTTTAGAAGTGTTGACTTATTAGTAGAGCCTGGCTTCTTAACTAAACGACTGTACGGCCACTGCGCTGATTTAACCCAAATATTAGAACTGTTGCTCTAATTGTAATTTAAGTGAGGTATTCCCTGAGTCTTTACGAGACTCTACTTGTTTCTGGCTTGATTCTGTTAGTCGACCCCGACTAAAAGTAATAATTGTTTCCATTTGGTCTTGCTGTAATTTTCTATTCAACCCAACGGGCCCAGTACCGACAGCAGCTATAAAGCTTGGTCTCTCTTTTGAAATTTAATCGGCCACTGTGCTGTACCCTCTGTAATATTGTCATTTAAGGTCTATAGCCAACCTTTCGTCAGGGTTTGTGATTTCTCTAACTGTCTCGTTCCATGAAAAAAAAAAGAAAAAGAAAGACCACTTGGATAAACATTTATGACCTTGAAATCACGTAGAATCCGCCATTATTGCTAGATTAGTTTTAAACCTAAATCAGTTTGTGGGTAAATGTTTAGCGGCCCATGGTGTCGTATCTTTTTTAAAAGTTTGTACATTGCTGTTACCTTTTAAACGATTTTTCCATTTTCCTATTTAATCGGCCACCGAGTCGAATTTAAGCTTAAATCTCAGTCTATCATTTTATTGTAATTTTCTGGGGGAACTGTGACTTACTATTGCTTGTAACTGGTCTTAGTAAAAGATTTTATATTTTTTGAGCTGTTATTTTATTTAATTTTTGTAAGGGCCCATGTGGTCGGAAAATTCAATACTTTAAACGGTGCTACTACCAATCGCTTTGAGTACGGAATTACAGTATGTAGATAATTGAATGGACCTAAGCCGATACTTACAAGCTGCAGAGGCTATGTCTACCAAAGAATTTGAATAAATTGCACAGAGTCGGCACCGTTTGAGTTTTGAGTGTTTCTTACTGGTATCAACGACGTCTCTTGGGTATTGGTGTCTTCCCCAGACAGTTGTTTTGTCTTATTCCCAGTCGGCAGTTGTGCTCATGGGTCAGCACATTTAGGTCCAAATCCTAAAAATTGAAAAATGAGATAAGAAGTTGCAGCATTGCTTAGATCCGTTACCTATATTATAAGATCTATTATGTACTCCGAAACGTACCAATCCGTTATATATTTCCCCTTAAGACTTGTGGTTCATGGCGAAGAGTACGAAATCGAGTCTTATTTTGTTTCCAAGAAGTACCAAATCTTGGAAGCCAATCGCTGCCCTTCTTGATAATGACATCACAAACATGGCCGACATTTATTTAAATGACGTTCTACGCTGTAAGGACGTGTGTAACTTTTTCTTTCACTGTAACTTTTAATTAAATTATGGAGCCTGATGGATGAATACTGTGAATCGCCAATAAAAACTGAAAATACATGGACAAGGGTTTGTAGACTGGCAAAACTGAAAGAAAAGTGTCGCGAAACAAACTAAGCAAGCAAAAATGCTAGTGTTAGGCCTCAAATTAACTGTGAATGACAGCGGCTTCTGCAGTACTGCACGTTTATTAGCAACTGAATTTCAGGAGTTCCATAACAGTTTCTATGAGAATGAAGATTCTATTTCACAGAAGGAGTTCATTTCGGCATACACTGATGTAGTTTCACCGGAGACGTGCGGACTCAATCAGGGAAGTGGTAAAGGTGCCAAGAAGACAATGCCTGTAAAATATAAAGCAAATTCTCAGACTGGGGTGATAAATCTATGTTGAGATACATTTCTAAGTGTATTCAACATAGGTAGAGAATGGTTGAAAATGTTGCAAACGCAAAACATGAGACATGTGTTAATGGTCCAGAGAAGAGAGGTGGGTTAAGATTGACAGTTGAATTGATTAGACTTCAAGAAGTGAGTTCTTCCCACATTCAGTTATTCAAATACAGAGAAAAGCATTAGGCGGAGGTGCAGCAGCAGGGAGATAATATCTTCCTGTACACCTGAATATTCGGAAACTGTGAACAACGTGTAACTTCTGAGGTATCTTGTATTACAGGGCAATTTGCTATCTTCTCTCATTTAATATTACTTAAACTTTACTACATTGTTGATTATTGTTCATGTCATATATTTCGGTTGAGAACTGAAAAACAATCTTGTAATGAACTTTACAAGAAAGCATACTCTCATATTCATAATCATGCACTCGTATTTCTGTACTGGCAGTTCTTATGATTCATTGCAACATTTAAATAATTTAGTTCATATGTAAATATTTAATCGTCATAACAGTTTATTTTCTTTTACGGATATTTGTTATCAAATTCAACTTAGGGTTTGAAAGTACGAAACAGGACAGTTGCAGCTAATGCCTGATATACAGTACGCAATTTGAATCAGCTGCATCTACAGAAGGGAAGAGGGAGATAGTTGTTCAATGCATGATTCGTACATTCAGGGCGAAGGCATTTTTCCAGAACCTCAATCAGCTGCCTGAAAATTCATTGACTGTGAATTTTGATCTGATGCAAAATCAACCTCTGCCTATAACTACAATTGGGCAGGCCCATTAATAAGGGCATCTGTGGTACTACATTCCCGGTATTGCGATTGTGGGAAAAGATAAATCTGTTGATGAGAATACACCACACTTCTAGCTGGAGAAAGAGGGAGATAGGGGACTTAATGAAATATGTTCTTGTTTGCGTGACTTTTACTTGTTAATATTCTTTCCTATTTACAATAAGGAGCAAAATGATGCAGTCAGAGTGTTTTGTGACAGTTTTTCATCGCAGAACAAAATATAACTTAAACTTTTCGTGTTCTCAGTAACTGCACATCAAGGCAATTTGCAAGTAGAGTGGTTCTTTCCCGTTAGAGAAAATTCCTAGATGCCTCCAGACAGGGCTTTTGGGCTGGATGTAAAACGTAAAAAAGTTGTATCCTTTTGCAGAAGTATACAACATCCTTTTCAAAGGTACTCAAAAATTGCATGTGTTAGGTGCTGATTTTAACTGGGTCAACTGGCAAGATCTGTCTAAAGTCCGTACGCCGTCTTCAAAACACATAAAGAAAATGGAAGTGAAGAGCATTAGTTTCCAGGCTCGAACACATCTCGTTGGTTTACAACCGTTAACCGTTTTATGAGAAATCACCTCATTGCGATAAAACTCAAAGAAAAACAGTAAAATATGAGAATATTATGGCAAGGATTCGAAACTTAATTCTAAAAAGCCATGTACAGCCTGCAATAAAGATATGTGGACACGGGATATTCAGCAGAAGATGTGTCCTTTTATAAAAAAAGCACTGGTGAATATAACAGTACAGAATCTTCCAGTGAGGTTAGTGACAAATCTGTAGCGAAAGGATGCTCTTTAATTTGCGTAGGAACGAAGTCATGCACCACACATCCAGGAAGAGGATACTGTGATCGTGTCAGTCTCTTTACGAATGATAGCTGTTCGTAGTTTGCCTCCTTGTGACATGTAGGCTTTGTTGTACAGTAGGTCTTCAATATTGTTGTGGATGGCGATAGCAGTACTGCAGAAAGTTTCAGGGAATGCCATTTAGTTCATTGTTCAGGTTGTGTGAAAATGATAATAATGAGTAACATATTTAATGAAATAAAATTGTTCTCATTAATTTTCTCTGTAATATTTCTAAATCTTTCAGTTATTAATAGTTCAAAATAAGTCAGGAAGAGTGTAAACTGCCGTACAAAACACTGCAGATGAAACAAGTAACTACATTTTGTGCTTATAGTGGTATAATTTAACTCCAAAATAACAGTTATCAAATTTAACCCAGTTTTCTGCCAAAAGGTACCAGATACATTTGTTTTTACGCAATAACAACTAAACAAATAAAAAACTAACAGCGATACTTGGCGTAATGCGTCTCAATAACAGAGCTATGAAACGTATTCTGATGCTACACTGGTTGTAAAATGTTTTTTTGTCTCTCCTGTTAAATTAGATTTTATAGCTTTGGTACCTTTTGGAAATGAGCTTCTCAAATCCAGTAGTGTGAACCAAGTACTGTTAGGCGGTCTTGTCTCTCAGCGACTATATCCCTTTTATGAACTTCAATTTTAAATGTTGTTGTGCTATACAAATTATCTTTGATTTCTGATTTTTTGAGATGGTATTCATCGTGCACTGTTTGCTGTTCACCACTAGGAGAAGCGCCATGTATCCTCGCTGCGTGTGGGAGCGAAACTGCACCGCTGTTTGGCATACTGATTACTCAGTTTTCAATACTCGCATGAGAGAATGGTTTCGTTACAAAACCTAAATTAACTAAATTAGACCCTATACTATTCACTTACCTCCTCCGTCTCAAACACGTTGTTCTCCTACCTCATCAGCTAGCCAAGTGATCGCTACTGCCGCTTGAATCTGTCCTCAGTTTCCTGAGAAAGGCTGTAGGAACTGGTCAATCAGGGGATTCTGTTTTCCCCAAGAAGCTATCTTACTTCTTTAATTATTATGGTTTTCGAATGGTTCAAATGGTTCTGAGCACTACGGGACTTAGAACTACTTAAACCTAACTAACCTAAGGACATCACACAACACCCAGTCATCACGAGGCTATGGTTTTCACGATTGAGTGTAGATATTTGCTGTAACTTCAACATCCAGCTGCATTACATCTTCCATCTATGTCTTTTATCCGTTTAGTTATTCACAGCTTTAGTTTTGGTCACAAAGAAATAAATTGGTATATGCTGTTTCCCATTTTTTAATAACATTTTTAGTGCCAGGAAATCTAATCCCCATTTCGGTACAGTTATGAATATGGATGCGATGCCGGTCGCACCCCTCATCTTTTGCTTTTTGGTGTGAAACGCACCGAAAGCCTTCTCCAACCTGACAGGTTAAGGCCCCCAATGCATTGAATACACCTTATTTTATCCCGTTATTCCGTGGTAGCCAGAGTACACAATTCAATGTATGAGTGGTGTGCACCTCGTAGCTCGCAAACAGATGTCCTTCGTGATTTCTGTGGATGAATGACTTTTGAGGGTATAAGTGCAACGTAGTGGAATACTGCAACCAGACTGGTTTGTATTTATTTGAAACCGTAATCAACATGTGCCTAAAACCCTATTAAGGGATGCGTCAAAAGCTTATGACCACTAACGCTACCTCTATTTACGAAAAAATTCGGATTTGCTAATCAGGTAATGGTGGAAATAAGCGTTAGGGAGTGAATATCTCTTTTTGCTAAATTTATCTTCCTTTACAACATGCACGCATCAAATTGATAATGGTGAGCAGAACTTCAATATGTCTACTGAAATATGTCATTCCATCAAATAAAACATTCAGTATTTGTTTGCTTTATTATTTATGTCTTTTCGGTTCGATAAATAACATATACAAATGTTTACCCAATTTTTTACTGACCTGCATATAATGTGGCTAATATCCAAAAAAGTGGTACATGAATTATATGTTGGAGATTAATCTAAATTGTTGCGAAAGAAATTTTGAATCTCGTGAGTGCTCGGAAACTTAGAACAGAAGCGCTGTGCAACATCCATTGCTTTAAAAGTGCACTACTGGCCATTAAAATTGCTACACCAACAATAAATGCAGATGATAAACGGGTATTCATTGGACAAATAAATTATACTAGAACTGATGTGTGATTACATTTTCACGCAATTTGAATGCATAGATCCTGAGAAATCAATACCCAGAACAACCACCTCTGGCCGCAATAACGGCCTTGATACGCCTGGGCATTGAGTAAAACTGAGCTTGGATGGCGTGTACAGGTACAGCTGCCCATGCAGCTTCAACAAGATTCCACAGTTCATCAAGAATAGTGACTGGCGTATTGTGACGAGCCAGTTGCTCGGCCACCATTGACCATACGTTTCCAATTGGTGAGAGATCTGGAGAATGTGCTGACCAGGGCAGCAGTCGAACATTTTCTGTATCCAGAAAGGCCCGTACAGGACCTGCAACATGCGGTCGTGCATTATCCTGCCGAAATGTAGGGTTTCGCAGGGATCGAATTAAGGGTGGAGCCACGGGTCGTAACACATCTGAAATGTAACGTCCACTGTTCAAAGTGCCGTCAGTGTGAACAAGAGGTGACCGAGAGCTGTAACCAATGGCACCCCATACCATCACGCCGGGTGATACGCCAGTATGGCGATGACGAATACACGCTTCCAATGTGCGCTCACCGCGATGTCGCCAAACACGGATGCGACCATCATGATGCTGTAAACAGAACCTGGATTCATCCGAAAAAATGACGTTTTGTCATTCGTGCACCCAGGTTCGTCGTTCAGTACACCACCGCAGGCGCTCCTGTCTATGATGCAGCATCAAGGGTAACCGCAGCCATGGTCTCCGAGCTGATAGTCCATGCTGCTGCAAACGTCGTCGAACTGTTCGTGCAGATGGTTGTTGTGTTGCAAACGTCCCCATCTGTTGACTCAGGGATCTAGATGTGGCTGCACGATCCGTTACAGCCATGTGGATAAGGTGCCTGTCATCTCGACTGCTAGTGATACGAGGCCATATGGATCCAGCACGGCGTTCCGTATTACCCTCCTGAACCCAGCGATTCCATATTCTGCTAGCAGTCATTGGATCTCGACCAACGCGAGCACTAATGTCACCATACGATAAACTGCAATCGCGATAGGCTACAATCCGACCTTTATCAAAGCGGAAACGTGATGGCACGAATTTCTCCTCCTCACACGAGGCATCACAACAACGTTGCACCAGGCAACGCCTGTCAACAACTGTTTGTGTATGAGGAATCGGTTGGAAACTTTCCTCATGCCAGGACGTTGTAGGTGTCGCCACCGGCGCCAACCTTGTGCGAATGCTCTGAAAAGCTAATCATTTGCATATCATAGCATCTTCTTCCTGTCGGTTAAATTTCGCGTCTGTAGCACGTCATCTTCGTGGTGTAGCAATTTTAATGACCAGTAGTTTATTTGTTGGGAAAATCAGAATTATGATAGGGATTTTTCTTTGCTATTCAGTTTTCGAATTCGTTCACCCCCTGGTATGTGTGGCCGTCGCTCAGGTTGATCTGCTGTTAGTGCACGACTTCCCACAGTTTTGATGCTGCTGCCTTGTCTCCGACGCTCGGTCAGAAAGCCGCACAGTCGCGCGCTTCAGTGGATTGTGCTAAGTCTGTTGCGAGCGCTGGCCGCAGCCGTTGCCTGTGGCTAATTGTCTCAAACGCAGCGCATTATACCGAAATCAGCGCCGCAAATTGCGTTATCTCGTCGCTAAAACAACTCTGCTGCCGCCTGTGCTGGATAGCGTGATGTTTACCAGCACCTGCTGAAATTCACTGCTGCGTGAGGGCACCCGCAGACAGCCTTCACACATTTTCCTGACTGGGGGAAAAGGCTTTGGTTTTTGTGATTTTGCAATAAATATTGTCTGTTCACAATGGTCTTGACGATAACTGTACACTACCATGATGTGTTAAAACTGCAGAAATGCGTTGCATCTTTCATTTCTATGTTACTAGAGGATATAGATTCCAATTATGTACCCGTGGTCTATGTGCTGTGTACTTGGTGCAGTGGATATAGTTTGCCGGCACAGTAGCTCAGCGTGTTCGGTTAGAGAGTTGACTTGTCTCTGTAATAAAAAACTGAGTGAAAAGATCAACAACGAACTTCAATGGATTATGTGTACATAGTTCCGCATTGTCAGCGTGTACACAACTTTCCCACTAGAGCGCGCCCCGCTAAGCACAACAGCGTAGGCGTAGCGCTCGTCCATCTCCGCACTACGAGATGGCGCTGCCTTAGAGACGGACCAAATTCTGCTTCTGCCGATCTGCGTATTAATATGTAACGCAGCCTATGAGATTGCTGCTAACATAGAACCTTTTCTCCTTGCAGATCACACTCGTGCAGTGATACATGTACGTGTGAGGTATTATAATGAGTGTACAGACCTTCGATTAGTCAGTCTTCATTTGTCTGCATTTATCTGCACCTGTCTGTAACAGTCTGCATTTGTCTGTACCAGTCTATAGTCAAGTTTCAGTCTGCACCTAATAAGATTTCCATATTCCTGTACATAGCCATGAAGATAAATATATAGACAATTGTCAAGTATCAGAGATATGTGAGAATAAGATTAACGTACCAAGACCAAAGGAACTTCAGATTGTCAATTGTAAATAGTATCCAGAATCAAGTTAAGTAATGTTTATACTTGTTATTATTTTAATAAATGTGTGTGAAAATTAATCAAGTTCTGTTTAAAGTTGGTCACTGTCAATCTGCTACTCTAAGCATGCAAGTGACATTTCTATCGTCTGACCTAACAGCAGAAGATAAACACGAGACGATAAGACCATGAGACATATTTCTGACACTCGCCTACTTCGTTAGAGCGACAAGTCAAATAATCTGATGGTGTGTGTACCGAAAGTCCTACAGTACGCACACCCCAGATGTCATGTGACGTCCACTACGACGAAATACAGCTAACCATAACGAACAACCAGAAACCTGCCACCGCTTAAATTTTAAATTCACTATTACGCATCAGGAAGCTTCAAACTAAAAGAAATAAAAGAAACAGAGAAGTGTTATCTGAATTTCAGTACCTTGTGAGTCACAACAGATCAGTGCTGCGAACAGGTATGACTGATGGTAGCACTGCTGAAAATAAACACTTGCGTTCTGTATGAGGAGAATTTCGCGATCTGGAGGAAAGGCTATGCTGTATTCGTGACACATCAACGTATCCAAAACAAAGCAAGCCAAAAAAGTTAAGTGACTATGATGAGGACGAGACGAGATGACACTTCATTTGAGAACAATAGTAGGTGCTTTTTCCTGACCCCACAAATAATCCTTACTCACAAATGGGGCTTGAACCATTTGAGGGATCTTTATCCGAGTCGTGGAATCTGATACAAAAACCGAAATCTTTCTACGGACTCTTGAGGGAAGAAGTTTTTGCAAGAAAGTGGTTGATGCGTGGTAGTAAAAGGTACCAGTAGTTAAAACAGGCATTTTTGGACGAATTATGTTCGAAGAGCACCTAGGACCAAACGAAACTGAGAATATGAATGACGGAAAAATACAATTACTCAGATTATGGAAATCCGAAATAATTTTTCATAGAAATGATGAGGAGGAATCAGTATCTCAGGCAGGCAAAATTGGTGAGGATATGGCTAACCAAGTTGCCATATAGATTATAATGTAAAATAGTCACAGCCAGACGACCTAGGAAAGACATATGAGAATTCCAGTTTATTCTCCAAGTGCTAACTTACGACAGGGAAAGTGAGATGAGAGTACAGATGCAACAACCAAGAAACATACCTCCCTTCAAATCGCACGTCAGAGGATTCGAGAGGATGGCAGTCACATTAGTAACCAATTCGAAGCAATGGCAGGTGGAACTGAAGTCCCAAGTAGAGAGCTTCAAGAAATAATTACAATAATAGGCAAAACTTATGACAGTTCTTAGAATCATGTCGGTCCTGTAGAAATCATAGAAATGTGGATACCCAGCCCACAGACTAACGTGCAGAACACGACCAATGCAGTAACCTCTGGCAAGTGAATAGAGATATGTGGACCCAGTAAATAATGAATGGCTGCTCGAATCACTATAAAAAAGATTTGAAAAAATACAAGATTTTTATTAGCAGAAGAGAAAGAAGAAGAGGTCGCTGGCTGTTCTGACTCAGATTGGTAATTGGTAGTTTTTAGTTGCCCTATGGTTCAGAAGGGAGGGTAGACACCAGGCGTGATGCAGGTAAAATTCTGAAGCTTTAGTGTATAAGCAAGGAGGAGCAGCGAAATGCAAAAGCAAGACTAGTGTTTCACTAAGCTCTGGCAGTATTGTAACATTGTGATAGAAAAGAGTTGTAATAAGTGTGTCGGATTCGTAGAGAATAGGTTTGTAAGTAAACTGAGAACATGTTTGTGGGCTGATTCTCGTTGAATTCGGGCTACTTTAAGTTTAGTATCTTCTCAGTGATATTCCCCAAGAATGGAAATTGATGCATGGAGAGATAATCCTCATGGTCGGTGACATAAACTGGGCGGTAACCTGACAGAATTTAAAGCGTGATAAGTGTGTGGAAAGAGATGTTTTAGAGAATTAATACAGAAGTTTCAGGCAGAAGGCTGAAGATGGATAACTGAAGGGGGAGCACTTACAGTTGAGTAAGGCTTTATGGAGAATTTGCAGAGAGGTGATAAGAGGAGAACTTTGAACAGAAATAATTTTATGGAACTAATCTCGCAGAAGACATGTTGGATATTTGATATAAGGGGAAAAGAGCACAGTTGGGTTATTGATGGAAGCATCCTACATTGTGAGGCATATCTTCTGCGTCAGCTGAATTTTGTGAGGCCGACTGTTAAGTGGCTACATTACGTCCCCACCATCTCTTTTGAATAAGTACATGATAGCTGCCACCGGGATGTTTAAAATTGCTGAATGGGAGGCAGTTAACTGAGAAAGAGTTGTGTAATGCGTCCTTTTGATGTTTTAGAAAGTAAAATGAGAGAGAGCCATCGGATCCCTCTAACATACGTAAATTTGCTAGCATTTCTTGTCTCTAATGCTTTTCCGTGCCACTAGCCGCTCAGTAGGTTGGGTAATATGTTACATACAGTAAAACCTGTTAATCGTTGATCAAAAGTGCTGCAGTTTGGTGTTACCCATTTTTATCCTTCTTTCATTTAATATATTGCCAATATTACAGAAAAAAGCCTATTCTGTTACAGATTACTGGTAAACTGACTTACCCTTTTGCTGCTGATCAACTACACGTTTCTCTGTTTGCCTTCTGTTCCTAATTTCTCAACTTGTCTTCACACGGAAATACATAATAAGAAACTTCACATAACATGGGGCAGTGCTCAGAGCCATTTGAACCAACCGAATCAAACTGTAACAAACTGCAACATAATTGCCATTTCCATATTCTGTTACAGATAAGTATTAATTTTCAATAGCTGGGGTATTTTAAACATTTTATCATCCACCTGAAGTTAAGACTTCCATATGATACAACACTTCCACTTAAATACAGAAGGCTACTTTGCTGCTAAAAATCACTTGGAGAAGGGAAAATTACAAACAAGTGGAGAAACGTCCTTCTAATACTCCAGCGATCAGCAGGAGAAATGTACTATCAGATGCTACCATCGACTGGAAGGAATTTGCATTGCTACCACTGTTTAATTAGTATCCGCATATAAAAAGCTGCCCCGTATAATAACTTGCCCTGGTCTCGCCTGGAATGTATAATGTCCTAACACAGCTTAGAGATATTCCCGAAGTTAGTGCCACATTTAATGATTCATTCTGTTAAGAACAAATTTATGTGTTTTATCTATCCGAAAATAACGAATCTAGTGACAACGTAATCCGATATTTCGTGAGTTTATATTTTTCTCTCTCCACTATGGAACGGAAATATATATATGCATTTTCTGGAACTCAAGTAACGTATAAGATAATAACGACGAAAGTGATGGTGTCATCTACTGCCGCCTGGTGGGTCACGCGATGCTACCTGATACGATAACATGTTCCTTGTGTCTAGGTGATGGATGGAAATAACTTGAGGTGGTAGCGACACATACACACTACATCTACATATAAGCAAGTGTCGGTTGTTCCTGGTTCTGAGTAAGAAAGAAAACAGGTCCTGCTGAGCTGAAGGAACTAAAAGCACACATAAAGATGGGAGGCCACAGACAGCAGACATGCCAGACACGATCTTGCGCCTAGAACAATATACCAAGTGATCAAAAGTATCCGGACACCTGGCTGAAAATGACATACAAGTTCGTGGCGCCCTACGTCGGTAATGCTGGAATTCAATATGGTGTTAGCCCACCCATAGCCTTGATGGCAGCTTCCACTCCAGGCATATGTTCAGTCTCGTACTGGAAGGTTTCTTGGAGAATGGCAGCTCATTCTACACGGATTGCTGCACTGAGGAGAGGTATCGATGTCGGTCGATGAGGCCTGGCACGAAATCGGTGTTCCAAAACATCCCAACGGTGTTCTATAGGTTTCAGGTCAGGACTCTGTGCAGGCCATTTCATTACAGGGATGTTATTGTTGTGTAACCACGCTGCCACAGGCCTTGCTTTATGAACAGGTGCATCGTGGTGCCGAAAGATGTAATCGCCTTTCCAGAATTGCTCTTCAACAGTGGCAAGCAAGAAGGTGCTTCAAACATCGATGTAGGCCTGTTCTGCGATAGTGTCACACAAAACTAGAGGGGGTGCGTGCCCCCTCCATGAAACACACGACCACACCATACACCACCGCGTCCGAATTTTACTGCTGTCACTACGCACGCTGGCAGATGACATTCACCAGGCATTCGCCATACCCACACCCTGCCATTGGGTAGCGGCATTGTGTACCGTGATTCGTCACTCCACACAACGTTTTTCCACTGTTCAATCGTCCAATGTTTACGCTCCTTTCACCAAGCGAGGCGTCGTTTGGGATTTACCGGCGTGATGTGTGGCTTATGCGCAGCCGCTCGACCATGAAATCAAAGTTTTCTCACCTCCCACCTAACTGTCATAGTACTTGCAATGGATGCTGATGCAGTTTGTAATTCCTGTGTGATGGTCTGGATAGATGTCTGCCCATTACAGATTACAACCCTCTTCAATTGTCGGCGGTCTCTGTCAGTCAACGGACGAGGGCGGCTTGTACGCTTTTGTGCTGTACGTGTCCCTTCACGATTCCACTTCACTATCAGATTTGAAACAGTGGACCTAGGGATGTTTAGGAGTGTGTAAATCTCGCCTACAGACGTATGACTCAAGTGACTCCCAATCACCTGACCACATTAGAAGTCCGTAAGATCCACTGAATGCCCCATTGCGCTCTATCACGATGTCTAATGACTACTGAGATTGCTGATATGGAGTACCTGGCAGTCGGTGGCAGCACAATGCACCCAATATGCAAAACGTCTGTTTCTGGGGTGTTCGGATGCTTTTGACCACATTATATGTTACTGTACATAGAGGTATTCATATTTGTGTAAGAAAACTGAATAATTTTCGGTGAATTCATAGGGTAATGATGTGACAGAAGACTTCAGGATGTCAGTGAATGGTTTTGTTAATTTTACCAGGTGCGCATCATACTCTTGTACCAAATAAAACATCTCTTGGCATCCGAAGTCTGGTAGCCAAAAATTTTTGACAATGGCTTTATGACCCAATTCTTAGTAGCAATGACGTAGTGTTAACACTGAGCTATCAATGAAACCGGTATCAAGCCGCGACTAATGAGATAACAGAGAGTGTATGGGAGAGGGCGCACACGTGTCTCTGTGTGTGTGTGTGAGTGTGTGTGTGTGTGTGTGTGTGTGTGTGTGGCTGGTTCAAATGGCTCTGAGCACTATGGGACTTAACTTCTAAGGTCATTAGTCCCCTAGAACTTACAACTACTTAAACCTAACTAAGCTAAGGACATCACACACATCCATACATCCATGCCCAAGGGAGGATTCGAACCTGCGACCATAGCGGTCGCGCGGTTCCAGAGTGTAGCGCCTAGAACCGCTCAGCCACCCCGGCCAACTTCTGTGTGTGTGTGTGTGTCTGTGTGCGCAGTGCATCGAGGTATACTGTGTGTTTATGTGTAGTTTTGTTAAAATTATCGTACTGCATGTTAAACCAGTACATTAAAAAAATATTAAAAAAAAGAAAACTTTTTCATTTACTGTGATTTGTCTGACAAGTAATAAATTATCTATTGAAGGCTAAACAAGTAACTAACAAAATAAAAGGCTTAGCAAAATAAATAGCACTTTCTACTTTTGCAGAAGTGTCCTACGTGGTGTGATAATGGAGCTGATGACCTGTCTCAGATAGCCTGATGAACCGTTCTGTGTGGTGTGTTGTGTGTTGCAGCGCTGGCTGCCCCTGGTGAAGGCGGCCTCTCAGGTGGGGTATGCTGTCTCGCTGGTTGCGCTGCTCTTTGCGGTGGGGGCGCTGTCCGCCACCAGGTGAGCCAGGGGGAGTGAGGGCAGGGGTCCGGCGTGGCGCGCGTACTCCAACTGGCGCACAGATTCTGTTGTTCACCCGTGAACACTTCAAAATGCTCTAAACGCCGTAACCGGTCATGGACAAAGTGCAACTGGGCTGAAATCCAGTAACAACATTCTATCATTAAAAACAAAAATATGTGTATTATTTCGAGGAGAGAAAGTTTTACAGCTTCTTGGAGTTTTTGAAAAATCATACTTTGCAGCATTCGTATTGTTACCTTAGTAAATAACCAGTTTCAGTCACAGACGGAATATACTCAGGTGTCTATATACCATTGGGTCTGTTAAACTGACGTACGGCGGAGAGAGCGGTGTGGTGACCACATGCCTCTCCAGTGATGGCTGTGGTCTGAAGATTACACGGCGGCCGATCGGTACAGTTGGGCCTTCAACGACGGTTATGGCGGAGTTTTAGGTTCCTACACTACTGGCCATTAAAATTGCTACACAACGAAGATGACGTGCTACAGACGCGAAATTTAAGCGACGGGAAGAAGATGCTGTGATGTGCAAATGATTAGCTTTTCAGAGCATTCACACAAGGTTGGCGCCGGTGGCGACACCTACAACGTGCTGACATGAGGAAAGTTTCCAACCGAATTCTCATACACAAACGGCAGTTGACCGGCGCTGCCTGGTGAACCGTTGTTGTGATGCCTCGTGTAAGGAGGAGAAATGCGTACCATCACGTTTCCGACTTTGATAAAGGTCGGATTGTAGCCTATCGCGATTGCGGTTTATCGTATCGTGACACTGCTGCTCGCGTTGGTCGAGATCCAATGACTGTTAGCATAATTTGGAACCGGTGGTTTCAGGAGGGTAATACGCGACGTCGTGCTGGATCCCAACGACCTCGTATCACTAGCAGTCGAGATGACAGGTACCTTATCTGCATGGCTGTAACGGGTCGTGCAGCCGCGTCTAGATCCCTGAGTCAACAGTTGGGGACGTTTGCAAGACAACAACCATCTGCATGAACAGTTCGACGACGTTTGCAGCAGCATGGACTATCAGCTTGGAGGCGATGGCTGCGGTTACCCTTGACGATGCATCACAGACAGGATCGCCTGCGATGGTGTACTCAGCGACGAACCAGGGTACACGAATGGCAAAACGTCGTTTTTTCGGGTGAATCCAAGTTCTGTTTACAGCATCATGATGGTCGCATCCGTGTTTGGCGACATCGCGGTGAACGCACATTGCAAGCGTGTATTCGTCATCGCCATACTGGCGTATTACCCGCCGTGCCATTGGTTACACGTCTCGGTCACCTCTTGTTCGCATTCAGGGAACTTTGAACGGTGGACGTTACGTTTCAGATGTTTCACGACCCGTGGCTCTACCCTTCATTCGATCCCTGCGAAACCATACATTTCAGCAGGTTAATGCACGACCGCATGTTGCAGGTCCCGTGCGGGCCTTTTTGGATACAGAAAATGTTTGACTGCTGCCCTGGCCAGCATATTCTCCAGATCTCTCACCAATTGAAAACGTCTGGTCAATGGTGGCCGAACAACTGGCTCACCACAATGCGCCAGTCACTACTCTTGAACTGTGGTATCGTGTTGAAGCTGCATGGGCAGCTGTACCTGTACACGCCATCCAAGCTCTGTTTGACTCAATGCCCAGGCGTGTCAATGCCGTTATTACGGCCAGAGGTGATTGTTCTGGATACTCATTTCTCAGGACCTATGCATCCAAAGTGCGTGAAAATATATTTGCCCAATGAATACCCGTTTATCATCTGTATTTCTTCTTGGTGAAGCAATTTTAATGGCCAGTAATGTATCTGTATACCATGAGAAAGACGAAAACGAGGCAGAGTTAGTAATTACAAAATCCTAGAATACCTACAGCACACAGAGACATTGCGGTGAAGAACGTGGCAAGACCGATGTACCATGTGATATTCAGTCTAAAATAAAACGTTCAGGAAGACTCAACATACCATATTCTCAAATCATTACATGACAAAAATTACTTCTTGAATAGCTACTATAAATGTGTAGCATATCTAGTTTTTTTTTAAAGCAAAGTAAATGTTATCACAGAGTCTTCGTAGCAATAACAATGACTGTACATTTAAATGAAACAGTTACCCAAACATTCATAGTGTATATCCAAGAGGTTGTGATTTTTGTAATGTTATACGCCGATGAACAAGTATTGTCTTCAGTTTTCCAACCACTGTGCACCTCTTATTTAATTCAAATGGCATCCTCATGACTGAACATCACATGCCATTTCAGTCTTGCAATGTGCTTCACTGCATTACGTAGTCTGTGCTGAGTGGACTCCAGGTCAAGAATGATAATCAGTACATTACGATCGCTTTTGTAATCTCTAACTTTTCGTGATATTTAGATACATGAGGATGCTGTGTATATTCCTTTTCTAGGTGGTTCTGACGAGAACCTCCTCATTCCTTACTGATCAGTCCATCTATTTTCAACATTCTCTTGTAGCGCCACATCGCAAATGCTTCGATTCCGTTCTGTTCGGCCTTCCACACAGTCCATGTTTCACTACCGTACAATGCCGTGGCCCAAACATACATTCTCAGAAATTTCTTCCTCGAATTAAGGCCTGTATTTCATACCAGTGGATTTCTCTTAACCTGTGCTTCGTTGCTATTTACATCGTACTTGCTCCGTCCGTCTTAGGTTATTTTGCTGCCAAGGTAGCAGAAATCCTTAACTTCAATTAATTCGTGATCACCTGTTACCATGTTAAGTTTCTTGCTGTTCTCATTCCTGCTACTTCTCACTACTTTCGCCTTTCTTCTATTTACTTTCCATCCGTATTCTCTACTCATTAAATTTTGCATTCCAGTCAAAAGTTCGCGTAAATCTTCATCACTTTCAATGGTGATAGCAATGTTATCAGCGAAGCTTATCATTGGTATACTTTCACCTTCAATATTAATCCCAATTTTGAACCTTTCTTTAACTTCCGCCATCGTTTCTTTATGTACAGATGGAACACTAAGAGTGAAAGATTACATCTATGTCTTACAATTTTTTCAATCAGAACACTTCGTTCCTGCTTTCTCACTCTTATTGTTCTCTCTTGCTTCTTGTACATATTCTATGTTACCCACTTTTTCCTATTTTTATCCGTGTTTTTTCGTCAATATTTCGAACATATTGCGAAAATTTTACACTGTCGAAAACTTTTTCCATGTAGACAAATCCTATGAATGTGACTGGATTTGTCTTCACTCCTGCTTTCATCATCAAACGCAACGTCAGAATTGCCTTTCTGGTGCCTTATTTTTCCTAAAACCAAACTAGTCGTCATCTAACAACTCCTAAATTCTCTTTTCCGTTCTTCTGTGCAATATTCTTGTCAGCAACGTGGATGCTTGAGCCCTTAAACTGATTGTGCGATAATTCTCGCACTTGGTCGCTCTTACAGTTTTTGGAATTGTCTGGATGGTATTTCTCCGAAAGTCTGACAGTATATAACCAGTGAAATACGTTCTACATACCAATGTGGATAGTCGTTTTGTTGCCACTTCCCCCTGTGATTCTAGAAATGCTGATGGTATGTTATCTATCCCTTCTGCATTATTTGGTCTTACGTCCTCCAAACTTCTCTTAAATTCTGATTCTAATACTGGATTCTGTATCTCTTCAAAATCGACTCCTTTTTCTTTTCGTACAACGACATGAGACAATTCCTCTTCCTCGTAGAGGCCTTAGATGTACTCTTTCCACCTATCGGTCCGGTCTTCTGCAGTTAACTGTGGAATTCCCGTTGCACTCTTACTGTTATCGCCTTTCTTTTAATTTGAACGAAGGCGATTTTGATTTTTGCAAATGCTGAGTCAGTCTTTCCAACAATTATTTATTGTTCTATTTCTTCACATTTTGCCCGCTGCCATTTCGCCTTATGTCGCTGCATATCCTATTTATTTCATTTCTGTGACTAGTATTGCGGGATATCGATGACATTTTCTGAACATTTTTGTATTTCCTTCTTTCGTCAACTGAAGCTTTTTTTTTTTTTTTTTTTTTTTTTTTTTTGTTACACATGGTTTCACTTCAGTCACCTTCGATGTACCTGTGTTTTTCTTTCCAACTTCTGTGATTATCCTTTTTAGAGATTCCATGTCCTTAACTTAAAATTACACAGTCGCTTCCGGTTTAATTTGCTCAACCCCTGTCTTCAGTGTTAGTAAGCATGATGGAAATAGTTTGCACGAATAATTTAATTCCGATTTAAGACCATTTTAATAAAATGGGATCTTACAAAATAAAATGTATTTACACGTAGTAGAATGAAGACACAATGTCAACAATATTGCGAATCGATCTATGTTAATGTACTGCTTAGAGTAGTTTCGATTGTATCAGTGTTATTAGAAAAGTATTGACTACTATGATAATGTCTCTGAATGTTTCCTGTTGTCTGTCACACATGAATCACTTTTTCTTGTTTTTTCCGATCATCAGTCTTCTGAGTGGTTTATTGCGCTCCGAATTCCTCTCCTGTGCCAACCTCTTAATCTCAGAGCACCATTTGCAACCTACGTCCTCAATTACTTTCTGTATGCATTCCAATCTCTGTCTTTCTCTACAGTTTTTGCCCGCTACAGCTCCCTCTAGTAGCATGTGAGTTATTCCCTGATGTCTTAACAGATGTCCTGCCATCCTGTCCCTTCTCCTTATCACTGTTTTCCACATTCTCCTTTTCTCTCCGTTTCTGCGCAGAACCTCCTCATTCCTTACCTTTATCAGTCCACCTAATTTTTAACATTCACCTGTAGCACCGCATCTCAATTGCTTCGATTCCCTTCTGTTCCTGTTTTCCCACAGTCCATGTTTCACTGCCGGCCAGAGTGACCGAGCGGTTCTAGGCGCTACAGTCTGGAAACGCGCGACCGCTACGGTCGCAGGTTCGAATCCTGCCTCGGGCATGAATGTGTGTGATGTCCTTAGGCTAGTTAGGTTTAAGTAGTTCTAAGTTCTAGGGGACTTATGACCTCAGCAGTTGAGTCCCATAGTGCTCAGAGCCATTTTTAACCATTTTGAACCATGTTTCACTTCCATACAATGTTGTGCTTCAATTTCTTCCTCACATTAAGCGGACTTCGCATTGCCAGGAATTCCCTTCTTACCAGTGCTAGTCTGCTTTTGATGCCCACCCCCCCCCCCCCCCCCCCTCCGCTGCTCCGTCCGTCATTGGTTGTTTTGCTGCCTAGATAGCAGAATTCATTAACTTCATCTACTTCGTGACCATCAGTGCTGATATTAAATCTCTAGCTGTTCTTATTTCTGCTACTTCTCATTACATTCCTCTTTCCGCGATTTACTCTTATTCCATATTCTGTACTCAATAGAGTGTTCATTCCATTTGGCCGATCACGTAATTCTTCTTCAGTTTCAGATGATGATGTTCAGGTGTGTGTGAAATCTTATGGGACTTAACTGCTAAGGTCATCAGTCCCTAAGCTTACATACTACGTAATCTAAATTATCCTAAGGACAAACACACACACCACTGCCAGAGGGAGGACTCGAACATCCGCCGGGACCAGCCACACATCCATGACTGCAGCGCCTGAGACCGCTCGGCTAATCCCGCGTGGCTCTTCACTTTCACTCAGGATCGCTATGTCATCATCGAATCGTATCATTGATATAGTTTCACCTTGAATTTCAATCCCGCTCGGAATCTTTCATATATATCCATTATTGCTTCTTCTATGTACAGACTGAACAGATGGGCGAAAGACTATATCCCTGTCTCTACCCTTTTTATCCGAGCACTTCGTCCTTGGTCGACATTCAATCTTATTAATCCCTCTTGGCTTTTGTACATATAGTATATTACCCGTTCCTTCCTACAGCTTACCCCTACTTTTCTCTTAATGTCGAACGTCTTGTACCATTTTACACTGTCAACGGTTTTTCCAGGTGGACAAATCTTGTGAACATGTCTTGATTTTTCTTTAGTCTTGTTTCCATTATCAACAGCAACGTCAGAATTTCGTCTCTGGTGCCTTAACTTTCTTAAAGCCAAACTGATCGGCATCTAACACATCCACAATTTTGTTTTCCATTCTTGTCAGTAGCTTCGATGCATGAGCTGCTAAGCCGATTGTGCGATAATTCCCGCACTTGTCAGCTCTTGCCCTCTTCGGAATTCTGTTGTTGATGTTTTTCGGAAAGTCAGATGGTATGTCACCAGACTCATACATTCTAAACACCAACGTGAAAAGTCGTTTTGTTGCCACGTCCCTCAATGATTTTAGAAAGTCTAATGGAATGTTATCTACTCCTTCCGTTTTGTCTTATTTGATTTTTAAGTCCTCCAAATCTCTTTTTAAATTCTGATTCTAATACTGGATCCCCTATCTCTTCTAAATAGTCTGCTGTTTCTTCCTCTATCACACCAGACAAATCTTTACCCACACAGAGGCCTTCAATGTAGTCTTTCCCCCTACCAGCTGTTTCTTATATGCTAAGACAGTCTTTCCGGCAATCATTTCTTATTCGATTTCTTCAGATTTTTCATGCAGCCATTTTGTCTTAGCTTCTCGCACTTGCTATTTATTTCCTTCCTCTGCGGCTTGTATTTTTGTATTCCCAAGTTTCCCGGAACATTTTTGTACTTCCTCCTGCAGTAGTTTTTCAATTACCCATTGTTTCTTCGTAGTTACCTTCTTCGTACCTATGTTTTAATTTCCAGTTTCTGTGATTGCTCTTTTTAGAGATGTCCATTCCTCTTCAACTGTACTGCCTATTCAGCTATCCCTCATTGCTGTATCTACAGCCTTAGAGAACTTCAAGTGTATCTCGTCATTCCTTAGTACTTCCGTATCCCACTTCTGTAGGTACTGATTCTTTCTGACTAATGTCTTAAACTTCAGCCTACTCTTTATCGCTACTACATTATGATCTGAGTCTATATCTGCTCCTGGGTATGTCTTACAATCCATTATCTGATTTCGGAATCTCTGTCTGACTATGATGCAACCTAGCCGAAATTTTATCGTGTCACCTGGCCTTCTCCAAGTATACCTCCTCCTCTTGTGATTCTTGATCAGAGTTTTCGCTATTACTTGCTGAAATTTATTACAGAAATCAATTAGTCTAGCTCCTCACTCATTCTTTGTCTCAAGCCCATATTCTCCTGTGAACTTTCCTTCTACTCCTTCTCCTACTACTGCATTCCAGTTCCTCATGACTATTAGGTTTTCAGTTCCCTTTATATACTGTATTACCCTCTCAACATCCTCATAAACTTTCTCTATCTACTCATCTTCAGCTTGCGACGTAGGCATGTATACCTGAACTACAGTTGCCGCCGTTGGTTTGCTGTCGATTCTGATAAGAACAACCCTATCACTGAACTTTTCACGGTAACAAACTATCTGCCCTACTTTCCTATTCATAACGAATCCTACTCCCGTTATAAACTTTTCTGTTGCTCTTGATATCACCCTATACTCATCTGACCGGAAAGCCTTGTCTTTTTTCCATGTCACTTCACTGACCCTTACTATACCTAAATTGAGCCTTTGGATTTCAACTTTCAGATTTTCTAGCTTCCCTGCCACATTGAATTCTCTGACATTATACGCTACGGCTTTCGTTAGTTATTCAATCCTTTTCTCATGGTCACATCCACATTGGCAGTCCCCTTCCGGAGATTCGAATGGCAACCTATGCTGGAATCTTTTGACAATGTAGGAATATCATGTATCGCATATACCCCCTTATTAGTCAGAAGTAGACTACTCGCATAGCACAACACGCAGTGTGTAGCTTGTGAGAGCGGGAGGTGAGGCAGACCCTGAGTGAATTAGGCTGGCCTATTATCGACCGTGAGCTGGTACACGGGGCTGCCAAAGTGTAATTTTTAGACGTGTTTCCGCGTTCGTTTATGCAAATGCTCTGCTGATCCCCAAATTCCTCGTCAGAGCATACGATACACGAACTGTTGAACTACAATAACATACAAAAACGTACAACAGTCTACAGAGAAATGGCGCACACGATTTCCCTCCCTTAGGTTACCTTGACGACTGTGGTATTCGGCTTCCTGCCACATGGGTAAAATATGAAATAAAATTTGTAAAACCCTGAAGAAACGGATCAGTACTAGGCGGGATGAAGTCTAGGGAAAAGAAGAATTAGACTGAAGTAACTTATCACGTTAGTAGATTCGTTACCACTGCTGTAGAATATTATCTGTGGCATATCGCTTGTTTTTATTACGAAATCAAACGTTAATATTTCTTGTACTTATTCATTTTCGAGTAAGTCAGTTTCATGTCCAAGTGTCGCTAGTATTTCCCCACCTCATAAATGATTTTCAATCACATCCAGGTAGAGCTTGGTTCGTTCGTTTTATCCAGTTTTATTACGACAGCTATATTTAATTCAGACACATACGTCGTAGTATGTTGAGCTGCTGTACTATAATAATTCCAATTCGGAAACACATACGGAAAATAATCGTGCAAAAATATTACGAGAATTCCGTAAATAAAATTATAATGATAGTAATACAGATGAGGTTAATAGCAGTATAAAGGGAAATTTCGGAATTTACGACTGGAATAAGGTGTTGCTAGTAAAACACCTCTGCATTTAGATATAATCAAGAATATCACATGCAGTAACTTTCTAGTACCAAATGATTCGAAACGTTGCTGGTTTAGTACAATGCTAATCGAAAAGTTAGTGAATAATACGTATGCAGAAATGAAAAGTAATCATTCACCAATTCCTTCGTGTGAGAACATACACTGAACAGCCAAAGGAACTGGTACACCTGCCTAATACAGTGCAGAGCCCCCCCCCCCTCCCCCAGCTACACGACGTGGCATGAAGCGACTTATGTCTGAAATAGTGCTGGAAGAAACTGACACGATGAATCCTGCAGGGCTGTCCATAAATCCGTAAGAGCACGAAGGGGTGGAGATCTCTTCTGAACACCGAGATGGCATCTCAGATATACTGAATAATGTTCAGGTCTGGGGAGTTTGGTGGATAGCGGAATGCAAAAACTCAAAAGAGTGTTCCTGGAACCACCCTGTAACAATTCTGGACGAGTGGGGCGTCACATTGTCCTGCTAGAACTGCCAAAGTCTGTCGGAATGCACAATGTACACGAATGGATGCAGATGATCAGACAGGATGCTTACGTACGTGTCACCTGTCAGACCCGTATCTAGACGTATCAGGGGTCCCATATACTCCAAATGCACAGGCCCCACACCATTACAGAGCCTCCACCAGCATTAACAGTCGCCTGCTGACATGCAGGGTCCATGGATTCATGATGTTGTCTCCATACCCTTACACGACCATCCGCTCGTCACAAATTCAAACGAGACTCTTCCGGCCAGGCAATGTTTCCAGTCTTCAACAGTCCATTGTCAGTGCTGACGGCCCAGGCTAGGCGAAGACCTTTGTGTCATGCAGTCATCAAGGGTACACGAGTGGGCCTTCGGCTCCGAAAGCCCGTATCCATGCTGTTTCGTTGAATGGTTCGCGCGCAGACACTTGTTGATGGCCAAGCAATGAAATCTGCAGCAATCTGCGGAAGGATTGCACTTCTGTCACGTTGAATGATTCTCTTCTGTCGTCGTTGATTCCATTCTTGTAGGACCTTTTTCCGGATTCCTGATATTCAGGATACACTCGTGAAATGGTCGTACGGGGAAATCCACACTTCATTGCTACCTCGGCGATGCTGTGTCCCATTGCACGTGCACCAAGTATAGCAACTCGTTGAAACTGACTTAAATCATGATACCCAGCCATTGTAGCAGTCTAACAACTGCGCCAGACAGTTGTCTTATATAGGCGTTGGAGAGGCAGCGTCGTATTCTGGCTTTTTACGTATCTCTTTATTTAAATGCGAATGCCTGTACCAGTTTCTTCGGTGCTTCATTGTATATTCCACATACTATTGAAGGATATACTGAGGGTAATGGGTATAAGTGCCTATATTTTTATGCTGAAGATTAGATGGGTAGATCACATAACTAATGAGGAAGTATTGAATAGGATTGGGGAGAAGAGAAGTTTGTGGCACAACTTGACCAGAAGAAGGGATCGGTTGGTAGGACATGTTCTGAGGCATCAAGGGATCACCAATTTAGTATTGGAGGGCAGCGTGGAGGGTAAAAATCGTAGAGGGAGACCAAGAGATGAATACACTAAGCAGATTCAGAAGGATGTAGGTTGCAGTAGGTACCGGGAGATGAAAAAGCTTGCACAGGATAGAGTAGCATGGAGAGCTGCATCAAACCAGTCTCAGGGCTGAAGACCACAACAACAACAACATTTTTATATGTGGTGCCTTTATATATCAGTGAGTTGGTTTTTTTTTCTCTCCGTCAAAGAATCATCCGACAAACACATCACAACTGAGCGAACTGATGTTTTCTGCTCTGTCGTAACTGCTCCACTAAAAGTGAGTGAGTCGTGCATAGATTGCTCATTGTCCACGAATGGCAAAGTTCTGGGTCGACGGCTAGTATAGACTAACAATTATGCGTCGATGTCTTCAAACTTTAACATCTGACCTACTGTCCAGAGGAAGAGGAGCAATATGTGCTCTTACCACATACTGTTGGAGATACTACCCAGCCCAAAAATATAATTTAATGTTGCTCTGTACCCTGTCGTCAGTCACCAATAGAAATATCTTCACTAATACACATTACATAGTGTGTTTGTAACACTAATTCAACAGAATTTATCAAAAGAATTTTGAATAAACAATAATGAATAGGCCACTACTGTCAGTAAGGACGTACGTAATAAAATGAAAATGCAGAAGCAAGATTTGAAACAAATTTATTTTCTTTTGAATGTATTGGTAGTATAGAGACTGCAGGTAAGCCATTTTTTTCGAAATAGTCCTGCTTTCGGTGGTATTAGTCCCTCGTAGTGAGCAGGGGCGTTTCCTCGAAGTTCGGAAAACAGGACAGAGATCTGACAGGCGTCAGCAGCGTGAGTCACGCTTGGATTGCTCACTGTCCACGAATGGCAAGGTTCTGGGTTCTACTGCCAGTGTGACACACAGTATTATTCTACCAGGAAGTTCAAAACAACACGCATTCCGCTACGGTGTGAAAGATTCACTGTGGAAGAAAAGACAGTTTCACCTACATACGTATGAGTAGTTTCGTTACGTCAGATTGTTCTTACTCAGTCCACAGTGAACAATATTTCGGAACATGCCTGCCGAGGGACACGCATTTATAAATTCAGGGGGTAATACGAGTTTATCTAGAAGCTAAATGCAAATACTCATTGCAAAGTGTCTTCGTCTCGCCTATGAGCCGTACCGGTGGTTTCAGGCGGCTGCGCTGCCCGCGGTACCGGCTGTACATGCACCTCTTCGCCTCGTTCATCTTCCGCTCCCTGATGGGACTACTCAAGGACGCGCTCTTCGTCGACGGCGTCGGCCTCGCATCAGACGTCGCCTACAACGAAGACGGACACATCGTCTTCCTCACTAATAGCACCGTAAGTACTTGTTGACTGTTACTTCCACTATGCACACAGCTCATGCTACCGTTACAGAGCAGTTGCGACTGTTTCCTGTCTCCTGACAATAATACATTCTCACTTTGCCCTTTACATTTCACTTAACAATAATAAAAGGAAGGGGAAGTGGCAAGGAAAAGGGACTAGCACAACGCTACGTGCCGTCCAGTGATGTGTACGGCTCCTCAGTGAAGCGCTACCTGTGGCTGAGCATTGCCGTGTGTCGTTGTGCTGCCGCAGCACTGGCGCTGCAAGCTGGTGACGAGCCTGTGGCAGCTGTCGATCGCGGCCAACTTCTCGTGGATCCTGGCGCAGGGCCTCTACCTGCACAACCTGGTGGTGTTCGCGCTGCCCGCCCACGCTGGGCGCGTCGCCAGCTACGTCGCTCTGGGCTGGGGTAAGTGCTGCAGAGCGTATCACTGCACAAGCCTGTCGTGCCACCAACTTCAGCCGGACGCTCTCCGCGCTTACGAATTTGATAAGATCCTACGTCAATTAGAGATTCAGTTACATGACAACACTATTGGCCATTAAAATTTCTACACCACGAAGATGACATGCTACAGACGCGAAATTTAACCGGCAGGAAGAAGATGCTGTGATATGCAAGTGATTAGCTTTTCAGAGCATTCACACAAGGTTGGCGCCGGTGGCGACACCTACAACGTGCTGACATGAGGACAGTTTCCAACCGATTTCTCACACACAAACAGCAGTTGACCGGCGTTGCTTAGTGAAACATTGTTGTGATGCCTCGTGTCATCACGTTTCCGACTTTGATAAGGGTCGGATTGTGGTCTATCGCGATTGCGGTTTATCGTATCGCGACACTGCTGCTCGCGTTGGTCGAGATCCAATGACTGTTAGCATAATTTGGAACCAGTTGGTTCAGGAGGGTAATACGGGACGCCGTGCTGGATCCCAACGGCCTCGTATCACTAGCAGTCGAGATGCAGGCATCTTATCCGCATGGCTGTAACGGATCGTGCAGCCACGTCTAGATCCCTGAGTCAACAGTTGGGGACGTTTGCAGGACAACAATCATCTGCACGAACAGTTCGACGACGTTTGCAGCAGCATGGACTATCAGCTCGGAGGCGATGGCTGCGGTTACCCATGACGATGCATCACAGACAGGATCGCCTGCAATGGTGTACTCAGCGACGAACCAGGGTGCACAAATGGCAAAACGTCGTTTTTTCGGATGAATCCAGGTTCTGTTTACAGCATCATGATGGTCGCATCCGTGTTTGGCGACATCGCGGTGAACGCACATTGCAAGCATGTATTCGTCATCGCCATACTGGCCTATTACCCGCCGTGCCATTGGTTACACGTCTCGGTCACCTCTTGTTCGCATTTAGGGCTCTTTGAACGGTGGACGTTACGTTTCAGATGTTTCACGACCCGTGGCTCTACCCTTCATTCGATCCCTGCGAAACCCTACATTTCAGCAGGATAATGCACGAACGCATATTGCAGGTGCTGTACGGGGCTTTCTGGATACAGAAAATGTTCTACTGCTGCCCTGGCCAGCACATTCTCCAGATCTCTCACCAACTGAAAACGTCTTGTCAATGGTGGCCGCGCAACTGGCTCCAATATGATACGTGCGATAGGCAATAATGTCTCTATCGACGAAACTCTCGAGGCCACCAACTGCAGGAACACCACTACCTCCACGTACAATAGCTACAGTTAACCATCCGTTGCCATGGGTACAGGAATCATTGATGTCAATGCTGAAGTTCAGTCTGCATCCAAGAAAGACACATGGTCCCTCGATGAGTTCAGTGGCGGAACTGTTCTTCACAGTGTTCTTCTTCTTGTCAGCGGCAGATGTTGTCATTTCAATGTTTTCAATTGTTTTGTAGACTGTTTGACGAGAACGCCAGTCACTACTCTTGATGAACTGTGGTATCGTGTTGAAGCTGCATGGGCAGCTGTACCTGTACACGCCATCCAAGCTCTGTTTGACTCAATGCCCAGGCGTATCAAGGCCGTTATTACGGCCAGAGGTGGTTGTTCTAGGTACTGATTTCTCAGGATCTATGCACCCAACTTGCCTGAAAATATAAGTTGGTTCTAGTATAATATATTTGACCAATGAATACCCGTTTATCATCTGCATTTCTTCTTGGTTGTAGCAATTTTAATGACCAGTAGTGTATTTGTTACGGTGTTAACTCCAAAAGCAAGCCTCCCTTATCGAGACAGGAGGAAACGTCCCGTGTAATCAAATTTATGCTTATGAACCACGAAGCCGGCCGGAGTGGCCGTGCGGTTTTAGGCGCTACAGTCTGCAGCCGAGCGACCGCTACTGTCGCAGGTTCGAATCCTGCCTCGGGAATGGGTGTGTGTGATGTCCTTAGGTTAGTTAGGTTTAATTGGTTCTACGTTCTAGGGGACTGATGACCTCAGAAGTCAAGTCGCATAGTGCTCAGAGCCATTTGAACCATTTTTTTTAACCACGATAATGACATTTTCTTGTTTTAAGGCAAGACAGCTCACTGTGTTATAGCACAATATGGTGACAAACGTCGTATTAAATGACAATTTGACTGTCTAAATAATAAATGCGTCCTAATTTCACTTTTCATTTATTTAGTTTTGGGAACTACAGCAATCACGACTCTACAGACGTTTTACAGTGAATCGTTATTATCCTATAGTAATTAGTCAGACTGCGTGTTATTACTACAGGATAATTCTGAATGACTTACAGCCGAAATTGCAACAGTTTCCAAAAGAAAATAAAAGGACAGTGAAATGCCTGAAGTGGTATCATTTAGCCCTCCTAGTACCACTGGGGTCTATATTACTCCATAAGCATATTGTACGGGGTATTCAAAAACTCTCTCCTCAGTGCCGTATGATTTCTAGCCGCGCGTGCCGTACGATTGTTCGTCTGCCTGGGTTACTTCCCTCCAAGTGGTATCTCCCAACATTCCAGTGTTTCGTTTATCTCAGTCAGAGTCAGTAGTATCGTTGGTGTGTGTCACTATGTGTTGACGTGAACGTTTAAGTTTAGTTCTTTTGTCCGTTTGTTTCGTTTTTGTGACTAACCATTGAGGAACGTGTTTTTAGTCGAACAACGGAGACAACACTCCCACATCGCGATACTGTGGGAGATTTGATTAACAGATTTCGAAGTACGGGTTCAGTGCCAGATGCATCGAGAAGTGGTCGTCCTAGAGTTTTGTCTGAGGTTAAACTCCTTGATATTTCCGATAAAAGGTCCACGAGTCCGAACAAGTATGTAAGAAAACTCGCGCAGGAAATCGATGTTAGTGTCGGAACGACCAACACAGCTGTAAGGAAAAAATTAGAACTTTTCCCATACAAAGTCGTGCAAGAGCTGAAAAGTACAGATCATGGCAAGAGACTGCATTATTGTCAATGGTTCAAAAATTTCGTTCAAGAAAATGGAAGGGATATTCTTAATGAAACGTTTTTCACTATTGAGGCGTGATTTCATTTATCCCGATACATGAACTCGCAAAATTCTCGTATGTCGTGTACTGCAAATCCATTGTGTACTCATGAGGAAAAATTCATTCTGTGAAAATAGGAGTTTTATTGCAAGTTCTAGACTTCGGATTGTGGGTCTCATGTTTTTCAACGAAACAATAAACACACAACGGTACTGTAGTGATATTCTGTACCCATTCATAGGAGAACTTGTGTTAAGTGAAATACTGAACGGTCATTTTCAACAAGATGGTGCAACCGCGCATACAGCTCGCGTTTCTATGCCACTACTTGCTGATGTTTTTGGTGATCGCATAATTTCACAGGGACTTTGGCCTCCACGATCGCCTGACCTAACACCAACTGAATTTTTCTTCTGGGGTGCAGCGAAAGCAACTGTCTATAAAAACCATCCAAATTCCATCGATGAATTGAAAATTGCAATATCCGCTTTCACTGCTTCTGTTAGAGAAGAAATGTTACAGCTTGTGTTTGGAAACATGATTAGACGAATTGAATAGTGTATTCAGCAACAGGGGGGACACTTTCAACATTTAATGTGAAAATTTGTAAGTAAAAATGAATATTCAATAAATTAATAACTTGTATTTCACAGAGTTTCATTTCGGTATGTTCACTGCAGCATATGGCACGCTCGACTAACAATCATACGGCACTGCGGAGAGACTTTTTGAACACCCCGTATTTCTCCCTTATTTACAAAGCTGTTAATTTTAAAATATGTCACTTTCTGCCTCTGAGTCATATTTACCCAATCATGTTTTGCTCAGTTACATATTTGTAAAAAATTACAATTTAATTATGCTTTTTTCCACTAATATCACTGGGTCAGTAGATCCCAGTCTATTTTTTTTTATTTCTTGGATGTAACATCTATAAGAACTGAATGATAACTGTTACAATGAACAGCTGTAATGCATGTTTTTATTTTAGTTCATTAAAATAACGGAAATATATCCT
Source organism: Schistocerca americana (assembly GCF_021461395.2). NCBI lineage: Eukaryota > Metazoa > Arthropoda > Insecta > Orthoptera > Acrididae > Schistocerca > Schistocerca americana. Next base: position 81,972,400 of record NC_060120.1, read on the forward strand.
ATGGAAATTGATTGGGGTCATCATGACCCATGTGGTACTCAGTGAAACGAAAAAATCTTGGTAGCCGGATAGTTAAACAATTATAAAACACCGTGACTCCCAAGAAAAATGAAATTATGAAGCCAATTTAATTATTTAGGACTGATATGCAAAATGATCAGTCCTTATCAGGGAAACGAAGATGTAGCGATGTCAATGGCTGTTAAAGCAAATCGAAGGATAGGTGTAATTTTTGCAAATATCTCTGCACTGCCCTCCCTCTGCTTCGGTCGGAGTTCTGATACTGAATGAAGTACTGAAGATATATTGCAAACTATTGCTGATATTTTTCCCAGGAGCGCCTGTGGTGGTGGTGGCGACGTGGGCCGTAGCCCGCCTGGAGCTGGAGGACACCCTGTGCTGGACCACCAACCAGCAGTCGCGCGTCTTCCTGCTCCTGCAGCTGCCCATGGCCTGCTCCGTGCTGGTAACCAAATCTCATTCACTGGTATTGCTACATTGTATGTTAAGAATAGTATCCAGAAGCACGTGTGCCTGCAAAGTGAATATTAACTCCACTGTGTAGTTTGAATACTGAATTGTAATAACATCATTTCTGAATCACGTAAGTGTAGTTCCAAATCTTGACTGCATTCAGGTACTTTAAATTATCAGTGATAAGTTTTGGGAAACCTGTACACGGATGGTCAAGAGGGAAATGAACCCCAGATCTCTAGAACGCACTTCCATTGTCTTGCTCATTGCATTAACAAGCTTGATCATTTTAGATAAAGTGCTTTAAATAACATGGACAGTCGTCTAAGCATTAAATTCGAGTGAAGAACGATGAACGAGAAGAGACGTTAAGCGTTCAGAAAACAAAAACAACATGCAGATAACTGTATTTCCCGGTGGAAAAAGTGTATTTTAAAGACATATAACCGGCCGCTGTGACCGAGCGGTTCTAGGCACTTCAGTCTCGAAACGCGCGACCGCTACGGTCGCAGGTTCGAATCCTGCCTCGGACATGGATGTGTTTCATGTCCTTAAGTTAATTAGGTTTAAGTAGTTCTAAGTTCTCTGGGACTGATGACCTCAAACGTTGTTCTCATCTTCCAACAATTCAAGAAATCAGAGATAATTCAGTCACTAAAAAATAACAAAGCACCTGTAAACGACGGCGTTATTGCAGACATGTTAAAAATAGATGTGCTCATAAGAAGAATTCATGCATTCTCTGCATATACATGGAAAACTGAAACCATGATATAGGACTGGAAGAAAACCATTTTATATCTGTTGCATATTCAAGGTTCTATGCAAAGGTCTCTTAAACACAACTGAACAACAAATAGATCACTTGACTAGTGAATATCAAGCAGGATCCATGAAAGGTATATCGAATGCTATGCAAATTTGGTGTCTGGAGGGATAAGTCGAAGTGTGTCTTCAGGAGGTGTGTGACTCTGTTGACGTACGAACCGTTTTGGACATTTTAGAACATCTAAGAGTAGAGAGACAGACTTGAGAACTAATATGCCAGACCTTCAAAGACACGGTTACGTGGCAGCCATGGCGCCCCAAAACTTCCAGTAAGGGTTTTGAAGAAAGGACTGGACCCCTAGATTTGAATCGTCATTCACCACTTATTGCACAGAATGTGATTTATTCATAAAAGATTTCAGAATTAAAACAAGCAATAAACTTTACATCGAAATGTAAAAGTTCTTTAAACTCAATAAAAGTTTACGGTTTTAAACCAACAATTCTACAATACAAGGCTTTCAGATAGAAAAAAACAATAATTGAATTTAATGGAGCTTCAAAATTTGTTTGGATGACCTTAACAACAACACCTTAGAGGGGAAGAGATCAGTAAGTAAACACTTCATTTCACATGAACCAATTAATGACAGTTTTAGCAATTAATAAACGGTTGAACGAATAAGGAAAATTCCCAAAATTTATTTACAAAAAATAACAAGACCCAAGGGGCGCAACCATGCTGATAATAATTTGCCCATAGAAGTTAAAAGGTAATGGCAATAAAAGGCAAGAACTCGAGCCAAAAAATCAAGGGGATCACAACACCTGCTATTGACAGTAATTTTAAACAATACGGGATAACTGCTATTAGCAGCATTCTTAGTGAATACCATAGGCGAAATTCTCCACGCCCATCAACATTTTTAGGAAATCGTTAACATATGAACCTTCCTTTCTTTCAGAAATTTAAAAATACAACAACAGTAAAATATATACTGATCGCAATACACAACCAGAAGGTATGGTAAAATAGAAAATCAAAACCCTTTTCTTTAACAAAAACTTTGGCGACCGCTTGGAGAGCACAAGCTATAAAAGCAAACACTCCAAAACTGTGTCAAAGACTTTGAGGGTTAATACAAAACAGATAGAGCTTATCTTATATATGAAGTGACACAAAATCGACAGAGTGTACAATATACGGGGCTACAGCCAAATGAAGTGAACAACCCTACGAAATTTAAAATGCTTGGGTCGAAACTGCATTAAAATTTACGAAATATCCAGTTTTAAATCTGCCTTACAGTCATTGCTTATACAGCGTAGAGGCAGCATCCAGTACTCCCTAGAAAATATCTGGTGTAATAACAAGGCTGTCGAATACGACCTCTGCTCGACAATACACAGTGCAGCCTGCAACAGACTAAAATCCAGTACTGAGAGAGGGTAAAATAACAAATACCCTCTATGAGCACAGATTGTCAAGATAACAGTATCAGTGAAATAACTCAAACCCTGGCGCGGACAACCTGAATTACTATTCAGCATCATCCTGAACTTAACGGATCGTGAAATTAAACTGCGCAATAGATGATGAATATGAATTCAGATTTTAGCAGAAAACAGGAAACTGCACTTAAACCAACTTTGGGGTAACCACATCTGCAGATATAGAGGCCAGGAAACACGTTCAAATAAAGTGACGTAAGCGCAGGAAAATCACTTTAACGCAATTCCAAGAGTCCACGTCTGGTAGCATAAATATTCCAGTTGGCAGATGAGTGAACCAGGTCCACACAGGAACAGCCGTCAAGGCCTCCAAGTGCGTAGACTTCCCGGCTAGTCCGCAACACACCACAAGTGATGCCGACGCCGAATCGACGCCCACTGCTCGAGTCACTTGCTACGCTTGTACTGCTCTCACTTTTCTCCAGCGACCCCCTTTTTCTGTCCGCCTTAGAGAGCCACTTGGCGATCGAGTCACAACCGACTTCCGAAGATCAAAGCAGAGGGCAAAGTTCGATATGCAGTGAGCCGCCAAGGCTCAGAACACAACATCTCAAGTTTCTTGGCGAAAAATCTGATCCTTTTAAAGTCCGTACAGAATTTCTACAAGGACATGGCCTCTCACCTCTTCTGTGTCAGACAAGTCATCAGAGAATGGGGAAATGACATTCGGGGTACGAACATCGGAACAGAGAATCAAAGTTATCTACGCAAATTTTACTGACTGTCTAGCTGTCTTCACTAACTCTAGTGAGGAAACCAAATATACCATACGTAAGGTACACGAGATAAAGACAGGCTTCCAAAAATCATACGAAAAGATGGAAAATTTAGGTAAAAACATTAGAAGATTCCTACCAAAAAGCGAAATTTGGGAAAATTTCATACATGTCTTTTTAAGAGAACTCGTTTTACCATCAGGACACAACACTAGAGTCAATTTAGAAAGAGGCACCAAGCTCCATTAAGTATGCAGCATATCACAGAATCACTAAAATAAACGAGAGGTATCCTGTAATGCGAAAATTCGGCATTACTAGACAACTATCTTGTCTGAAGCACTATATGCCTGAGAACTAACCTCTAGCAGACAGTTTAAAAATTAATTCAATTAGAGGAAGAGTGAAAAATCTAAGAAAAATTTATTGTTCCAGTAAGAGAAATATATGGATGAAAAGAAAAATTGTAGACCTGTACAAAGCAATAAACAAGTTCACTGATGCAGAACATAGAAAACGCTAGATGTTGTATGGTCACATCAGGAGAATGGAGACCACTAGATTAAAAAATGCTGCTTAAGACAGTGAATTATAAAAAAGAGGTAGAAACCATTCTGTTAGAAGTAAAGAAGAAGGGCTTTCAAGAAATCAGTGCCTCAGAATACACAAACAGAGAAAGCAAACCCTTTGGAATGCTAGTAGCGAACCACACATTCGCAGCCACTGGAAAACTGTGGACAGTGGAACACAATAAAAACACAGCAAATTCATGATTTTGGGAAACGTAGAAGAAAAGGAAGCTGTCAGGCAAAGTTAACAAAGTCAGGAACGCCCTCTGACTGGGCATAACGAATAAAGAATGAGATAACGATGAAAACTCTGTAGTGAAAGCAGAAAAACGGAAAAGAAGAAACCAGAGGTTTTTGGACATGTACATTCCAAGGAGATAAGCGAATAAGGAATTGTACATGAAGATACTAAAAAGGGAGTAAAATGTCATTATTCAGAAGAAGTCACACATTAGTATGACTGCAGAAATAAATCTGATAAGATGGTAGGTGCAAAAGTGCACAACGGCATACCTATTCAGAAAAAAATATGAAGCCTGACAACTATTAAGTAAAAATTCTGTACTGTTTAGCTACTTTTATTAAGATGGTTGTGTGTCCTTAAAACACAATATGATCGTAGAGAGTGTAAGACGATTATTTACACACATATTAAGAGAAAGGACACAGGAGAAAGCTAAAAATCATAGATAAATGTAAAAGGAGGAAAAAAGGAGATCATTGTTAACCAAAGCTGCGTTGTGAGAATAAGCGTGGAAGAATGGTTTTTCCCCAGTGTTTTCTGATATATCTGTTAACAATGAACCTATGAGGTACAGTTAAGAACGATCGGCAACTGCTTCGGGCGCTTTCCACGAGACCGAAAAGAAGGCCTATCAGAATCTGATTCATTTTATACCTCAATTCATAATGCTAGCCGCAAGTGCTTCAAGATTGAGCCACTCACAGAACATGTTGTTGCTGGAGTCTTCAGTCCGAAGATTGGTTTGATGCAGGTCTCTATGCTACTGTATCCTGGTCAAGGCTCATCATTTCCGAATGACTATTGCAACTTACATCTTCCTCAGTCTGCTTGCTACATTCATTTCTTGGTCTCTGTCTACGATTACCCCTCCTTCCCCCCTTCCCATTTCCCTCCAATAGTAAATTGGTGATTCCTTGATGGCTCAGAATGTATTCAATACACAAAAAAAAAAGAAGTTGAAATGTGTGTGAATTCCTAAGGGATCCAACTGCTGAGGTCATCTGTCCGCTGACTTACACACTACGGTACTTAACCTAACTTACGCTAAGAACAACACAAATACCCATGTCCAAGGGAGGACACGAACTGCGGTAGGAGGGGCCGCGCAATGCGTGACACCGAGGCCACTCCGCGTGGTTGTTTTCTATCAACCGAGTACCTCTTGAAACTTCCTGGCAGATTAAAACTGTGTGCCCGACCGAGACTCGAACTCGGGACCTTTGCCTTTCGCGGGCAAGTGCTCTACCAACTGAGCTACCGAAGCACGACTCACGCCCGGTACTCACAGCTTTACTTCTGCCAGTACCTCGTCTCCTACCTTCCAAACTTTACAGAAGCTCTCCTGCGAACCTTGCAGAACTAGCACTCCCGAAAGAAAGGATATAGCGGAGACATGGCTTAGCCACAGCCTGGGGGATGTTTCCAGAATGAGATTTTCACTCTGCAGCGGAGTGATCGCTGATATGAAACTTCCTGGCAGATTAAAACTGTGTGCCCGACCGAGACTCGAACTCGGGACCTTTGCCTTTCGCGGGCAAGTGCTCTACCAACTGAGCTACCGAAGCACGACTCACGCCCGGTACTCACAGCTTCACTTCTGCCAGTACCTCGTCTCCTACCTTCCAAACTTTACAGAAGCTCTCCTGCGAACCTTGCAGAACTAGCACTCCCGAAAGAAAGGATATAGCGGAGACATGGCTTAGCCACAGCCTGGGGGATGTTTCCAGAATGAGATTTTCACTCTGCAGCGGAGTGATCGCTGATATGAAACTTCCTGGCAGATTAAAACTGTGTGCCCGACCGAGACTCGAACTCGGGACCTTTGCCTTTCGCGGGCAAGTGCTCTACCAACTGAGCTACCGAAGCACGACTCACGCCCGGTACTCACAGCTTTACTTCTGCCAGTACCTCGTCTCCTACCTTCCAAACTTTACAGAAGCTCTCCTGCGAACCTTGCAGAACTAGCACTCCCGAAAGAAAGGATATAGCGGAGACATGGCTTAGCCACAGCCTGGGGGATGTTTCCAGAATGAGATTTTCACTCTGCAGCGGAGTGATCGCTGATATGAAACTTCCTGGCAGATTAAAACTGTGTGCCCGACCGAGACTCGAACTCGGGACCTTTGCCTTTCGCGGGCAAGTGCTCTACCAACTGAGCTACCGAAGCACGACTCACGCCCGGTACTCACAGCTTTACTTCTGCCAGTACCTCGTCTCCTACCTTCCAAACTTTACAGAAGCTCTCCTGCGAACCTTGCAGAACTAGCACTCCCGAAAGAAAGGATATAGCGGAGACATGGCTTAGCCACAGCCTGGGGGATGTTTCCAGAATGAGATTTTCACTCTGCAGCGGAGTGATCGCTGATATGAAACTTCCTGGCAGATTAAAACTGTGTGCCCGACCGAGACTCGAACTCGGGACCTTTGCCTTTCGCGGGCAAGTGCTCTACCAACTGAGCTACCGAAGCACGACTCACGCCCGCTGCAGAGTGAAAATCTCATTCTGGAAACATCCCCCAGGCTGTGGCTAAGCCATGTCTCCGCTATATCCTTTCTTTCGGGAGTGCTAGTTCTGCAAGGTTCGCAGGAGAGCTTCTGTAAAGTTTGGAAGGTAGGAGACGAGGTACTGGCAGAAGTAAAGCTGTGAGTACCGGGCGTGAGTCGTGCTTCGGTAGCTCAGTTGGTAGAGCACTTGCCCGCGAAAGGCAAAGGTCCCGAGTTCGAGTCTCGGTCGGGCACACAGTTTTAATCTGCCAGGAAGTTTCATATCAGCGATCACTCCGCTGCAGAGTGAAAATCTCATTCTGGAAACATCCCCCAGGCTGTGGCTAAGCCATGTCTCCGCTATATCCTTTCTTTCGGGAGTGCTAGTTCTGCAAGGTTCGCAGGAGAGCTTCTGTAAAGTTTGGAAGGTAGGAGACGAGGTACTGGCAGAAGTAAAGCTGTGAGTACCGGGCGTGAGTCGTGCTTCGGTAGCTCAGTTGGTAGAGCACTTGCCCGCGAAAGGCAAAGGTCCCGAGTTCGAGTCTCGGTCGGGCACACAGTTTTAATCTGCCAGGAAGTTTCATATCAGCGATCACTCCGCTGCAGAGTGAAAATCTCATTCTGGAAACATCCCCCAGGCTGTGGCTAAGCCATGTCTCCGCTATATCCTTTCTTTCGGGAGTGCTAGTTCTGCAAGGTTCGCAGGAGAGCTTCTGTAAAGTTTGGAAGGTAGGAGACGAGGTACTGGCAGAAGTAAAGCTGTGAGTACCGGGCGTGAGTCGTGCTTCGGTAGCTCAGTTGGTAGAGCACTTGCCCGCGAAAGGCAAAGGTCCGGAGTTCGAGTCTCGGTCGGGCACACAGTTTTAATCTGCCAGGAAGTTTCATATCAGCGATCACTCCGCTGCAGAGTGAAAATCTCATTCTGGAAACATCCCCCAGGCTGTGGCTAAGCCATGTCTCCGCTATATCCTTTCTTTCGGGAGTGCTAGTTCTGCAAGGTTCGCAGGAGAGCTTCTGTAAAGTTTGGAAGGTAGGAGACGAGGTACTGGCAGAAGTAAAGCTGTGAGTACCGGGCGTGAGTCGTGCTTCGGTAGCTCAGTTGGTAGAGCACTTGCCCGCGAAAGGCAAAGGTCCCGAGTTCGAGTCTCGGTCGGGCACACAGTTTTAATCTGCCAGGAAGTTTCATATCAGCGATCACTCCGCTGCAGAGTGAAAATCTCATTCTCGAGTATCTCTTGTTGTCAGATTGAGCAACAAATTTCTTTTTCCCAAAATTATATTCAGTACCTCCTCATTGATTAAGTGATAATCTTTCTAACCACTAGCATTCTTCTGTAGCACCACATTTCAAAAGGTTTAATTCTCTTCTTGTCTGATCGGCTCATCGATCGTCCGTGTTTCACTTCCACACCCGGTTACACTCCATTCAAATGCTTTCAAAAAAGTCTTGCTAACACTTAAATCAATATTCGATGTTAAAAAATTTCTTTTTTTCAGAAACGCTTTTTTTGCTAATACCAGCCTGCATTTTATATTCTACTTCACCATCATCGGCTATTTTGCTGTCCAAACAGCAAAATCATTAACTACTTTAAACCATCAATTTACCTTCCATTAGAAATGTGGAATGCACTCAACGACTGTCCCTCAAAGTGATGGAGCATAGCAGTCAGTCGCCCTTTCCTTTCAAGCTTTATTAAAGGAAACTAGCCATTATCACTGCCAAAATATTAAACAAGTATTTAGTCAGGCAATAGTATAAAAAGTTATAACTTGTGTCATAATCTATATCGTTTATACATTAGATTTCTACTTTACATGTCTCATTTCCTAATCTAATTCACACAGAATCACCTGATTTAATTTGACTACATTCCAAAATCCTTGTTTTGTGGTGATGAACATCCTGTATCTTCAAGTCTTCAAGTCTTTCAAGTCCATTGCTGTCTCTGACCGAGCCAGGTGGCGCGGTGGTTAGCAAACTGGACTCGCATTCGGGAGGACGACGGTTCAAACCCGTCTCCGGCCATCCTGATTTAAGTTTTCCGTGATTTTCCTAAATCGTTTCAGGCAAATGCCGGGATTTTTCCTGTGAAAGGGCACGGCCTATTTCCTTCCCAATCCTTCCCTAATCCGAGCTTGTGCTCCGTCTCTAATGACCTCATTGTCGACGGGACGTTGAACTCTAATCTCCTCCTCCTCCATTGCTGGCTCTGACGGAATTACAATGCGACCACAGATAATATGTACAATGTCGTAAGAGTCAGTTTTCTAGTTATGTGTGTATTAATTATTTTTATGTAACGATATCTGCCGGCCATTTACGGGTTACAAAGTTGCACAGTGGCTGAGATTTAATAATAAAATCAAAATATTAGGATTTGTCACTACCGAAGTACCAAGTGAGATAAACATTTAACCAAAACAGTAAAAACATCGGCCTATTACACAACAAATGCTTGCAGTGTTAATTAGATAACCCTTTATAGATAAGAGGAAACTGAGCAGGCCAAATAATTTCATATTTTATTTAAAATTTGGTTAGGAACCTGTCACATACCGTATTTTACATCCCTGAATAATGAAAGACAGAAAATAGATTTCATTTTTAATGGTATGTAAATATTGTGTGCCCTGCGAACTGCAGCAATTGCTGTAACAACTGATATGTGACTGATCAACGGCTGCACATGTTTCGTATTTTAACCGTACATTGTACCCTATCAAAGAGTATCTTTCTGAAAACATTAAAATCTGCTGGTGCAGACTGGAAGTACGAAAGCCTGACAGTGGGAATTACGCTCAAGACAAACAGCGGTAGTAAAGACTGATAATGAGGAAACAGACTAGATGGGTCCTGGAAGGGATTCTGGGCAAAGTTGTTGTTTGCCACTACGTTTTCTCGATGCTTATGTAGGAAAATCAAGAGATGAAACACCAACTCTTTAAGTGAAAAATGTTTCTTTAAGGCATTACAATGAAATGACGTCAGTATTTTAATTTTATCCGTTTCTGTCGTTGTTTCTTCCGTGAATGTATTACTTTCTTAAGATAAAGAACAACCGCCTTCAGTCATAATCGTGATTTTATTCCAATACACAATGCATTTCGAGCCCTGGGTGCTTAACTTCAGCCGCTTTGACAGACGAAACAGATTATTTTTCAGATTAAGCTTAATTATGGTCCTGGTAACAGTATAATGGTATATTAAAAATGGGGAAATTGTGAACATTAGTTTACAAAACTAACACAAATGGAAGAGTAACTCCGTGTTTTCAGTGGTGGATAAATGGTTTTTGAAGCACATGTGAGTAAACATGTTTATGTACATGCACTTTTTCGTTCTACAGCACATTTTGTAAGCACAAGTCACAATAACTCAAATGATTTCAAATACAAAGATGCCACATTTCTAAAAATACAAAAGTGTTATTGCTTCAAAGGAGGTACGAAGCCATTACATTATTAGTTATGCAGGATATCATTTACAAAATTAATACTTGTGAGCATTTCAAATGTGGGTTACATTATCAGACGGCAGCACTATTAAATATTTGCTTCCTTAGGAAAAAATAAACTTTTAAAATTTCCGAAATAACTGTGATTCCTATACTCTGTTAATTCAACATATTTTCGGAAGATTTTACTTAACGTAACATTATATATTCACAATGTCTTTGAAGGTTATAAAAGTAAAATACACAACTGTAAGAGGATAATTTGCAAAAACAATTATGTCTGTATATAATCCAGCAATGATGACAGAATTAAAAGGAATAACTACGGTTAATGACAAAGAGAGTCGTGAAAGAGGATAGGATAAATAAAAGAACAAAGTGATTATAATCAGTTAACATCATGGTTAAACCATAGTGTCATTAAAGGGAAAGACCTTGTTACAACTAAGCGTACGCAGAAACGTTGATGAGAGGGAATGGAAACTGTGTCGATGAAATAGGCTTTGTATATCAGAAGAGCAATTTGAGAGATGAAAGGTCTGTTGACGGCAATACGATTCAGAATAATTAAAAAAAAAGATTTTTCAAACTACCCGTTCAGTATTACAGGGCAGCAAATCAAAGACAGTAAAAAAATTACAGAAATACTTGAATAATTTTGAAATGTTGTAGAGAAAAATACTTAGCATGAAATGAGCTGACAGGACGAGAAACGAAGGATTACTTCCAACAATAAGAGAGAAAAGAAAATTAGCGGAAACGATAAGAATCAGGGAATGATCTTGAATTTGACGTATGTTGCGAACAAAATGCCTGAAGCGAAGAATCGTCGAAAGGTAGATTGCATAAAGGGAGAGAGATAACGAATAAACCCAATCACTTTCAGAATTTATGAGATTCACATGTAAGGGGAATTTACAGAGTGTCCCTTAGACACCTGTAATAAGACAGATTACCAACGAAAAACAGAAGAGGATTGTACGATGAGGATTGGATAATGAATCACTAGTATTCGTACACCTAGTATTCTACACTATTCCTGTGTATTTTGCCTCTTATACTCCTACTGGCGTGAGACGTTTCGCCTTTTAGCAATGAATTTAGTTTCAGGAAAATATGGGTGCTGCATTTAGATTTAAAAGGAGAGACTTTCGTATCATTCAGGGTGAAAAAATACCTAACTGTGCGATATTGTTTATACCGCAAGAATAATGAAGACATAAGAACATATCACGTGAACACAAAATCGTTAGAGATCTGGAGAAGTCACTGGAGATGGATCACGATCTGTAATTTCTCTTTCAAGTACATCGAAGTTATTTAGTGCTAGGAGAAAACAGGAGTATTAATGAATGTCACTGAAGTGGACGTCTTCGCAACGACAATTTCGTCTGAAACACCAGAAACTCTTGTTAGTTGGTTGTAATCTAACGGTTTGGGTTCTTAACATATTTTTATTTGCTTGTCGACAAACTAGAGCGCCTACGATCAACAGTTACTTTATTGTATGGCACGAGATCACGGCGTACTCCATTTTAACTGACGATAACTAATATCAAATGGAAATCTGTTCCAAGTAAAGTACATATTTGGAACAACTTGATAACGCTATTTATACAAATGTTTGTTACAATTTAGAACTCTGGCCGAAATATTTTTGTAAGGGCTACACGTAAAACGCCACAAAAGAAGAAAACATTAACGAAAATTACATGCAACTTTTCAATACCAGCAGTTAAATAAAGGTTCCGTCGCGCTAGACAATGGTCCTCAGTGTTCTTATGGTATCTCTTGACAACTGAACAAGACTTGGGCAAACTGACCTAGAAATCTGTACACAACAACACACATCAGCTCTTCTGTATTTCAATCAAAAACAGAGAAAATTTCTTTGATTAGAATTCAGTATTCATTACGAATCACCTATGCAGTAGGTTACGACAGCTACTCCGAGCAAAAACAAGCCTCTTTTCTGGTTAACTGCGCTTTGGTCAAATAAGTTGAAAGTTTGCAACCATTTAATTAAAAAACTCAATTAACGAAGCTGCTGGCGGTTGAATTTGGTGAAAATACTTCAGTAACGCCCTGTTAATAATTCATGCAACATTGAGAAATGAGAATGGCATAGTAATTCAGGGCAATTTCGTACCATACAATAAGTAATTTGGAACTCAATCAAGTAGTGATTGATATAATATAACGAATTCATTGCGAACTACGTGTGAGCTGGAATCTGGTATGATGGTTTTAGTTTCACTTTCGCTTTCCAGCACGTACGTCACCCTACTCGTACTGTAGTAAAAGAACGCCATTGGCCTTATACAGTGGGTGATTATAAATATAAGGTTACCACCATTTTAGGTGGACAATGGCACCAATAGAATACTGGAAAGGAATTCGGAGAATTTGTTAGTTGTTAACTGATTGTTTAAAGCTCCAATTTTCTGCATAACTTAGAAAATTTTGTACTATCTCATGAGAAATCTTTCAGTACTTGATTGCTTTCGGAGTAGTATTTACACATTATTTGCTTCCAAAGAACCACAGTTTCTTTAATGTTCATCATCATCATCATCATCATCATCATCATTTAAGACTGATTATGCTTTTCAGCGTTCAGTCTGGAGCATAGCCCCCCTTATAAAATTCCTCCATGATCCCCTATTCAGTGCTAACATTGGTGCCTCTTCTGATGTTAAACCTATTACTTCAAAATCATTCTTAACCGAATGCAGGTACCTTCTCCTTGGTCTGCCCCGACTCCTCCTACCCTCTACTGCTGAACCCATGAGTCTCTTGGGTAACCTTGCTTCTCCCATGCGTGTAACATGACTCCACCATCTAAGCCTGTTCGCCCTGACTGCTACATCTATAGAGTTCATTCCCAGTTTTTCTTTGATTTCCTCATTGTGGACACCCTCCTGCCATTGTTCCCATCTACTAGTACCTGCAATCATCCTAGCTACTTTCATATCCGTAACCTCAACCTTATTGATAAGGTAACCTGAATCCACCCATTTTCGCTCCCATACAACAAGGTTGGTCGAAAGATTGAACGATGCACAGATAACTTAGTCTTGGTACTGACTTCCTTCTTGCAGAAGGGAGTAGATCGTAGCTGAGCGCTCACTGCATTAGCCTTGCTACGCCTCGCTTCCAGTTCTTTCACTATGTTGCCATCCTGTGAGAATATGCATCCTAAGTACTTGAAACCGTCCACCTGTTCTAACTTTGTTCCTCCTATTTGGCACCCAATCCGTTTATATTTCTTTCCCACTGACATTACTTTCGTTTTGGAGATGCTAATCTTCATACCATAGTCCTTACATTTGTGATCTAGCTCTGAAATATTACTCTGCAAACTTTCAATCGAATCTGCCATCACAACTAAGTCATCCGCATATGCAAGACTGCTTATTTTGTGTTCACATATCTTAATCTCACCCAGCCAGTCTATTGTTTTTAACATATGATCCATAAATAATATGAACAACAGTGGAGACAGGTTGCAGCCTTGTCTTACCCCTGAAACTACACTGAACCATGAACTCAGTTTACCATCAACTCTAACTGCTGCCTGACTATCCATGTAAAGACCTTTAATTGCTTGCAAAAGTTTGCCTCCTATTCCATAATCTCGTAGAGCAGACAATAACTTCCTCCTAGGAACCCGGTCATATGCCTTTTCTAGATCTATAAAGCATAGATACAATTCCCTGTTCCACTCATAACACTTCTCCATTATTTGTCGTAAGCTAAAGATCTGGTCCTGACAACCTCTAAGAGGCCTAAACCCACACTGATTTTCATCCAATTGCTCCTCAACTAATACTCGCACTTTCCTTTCAACAATACCTGAGAAGATTTTACCCACAACGCTGATTAAAGAGATACCCCTGTAGTTGTTACAATCATTTCTGTTTCCATGTTTAAAGATTGCTGTGATTACTGCTTTTGTCCAGTCTGATGGAACCCAGGCCATTTCGATTATCCTATGTAGCCATTTAAGACCTGACATTCCACTGTACTTGATGAGTTCCGACTTAATTTCATCCACCCCAGCTGCTTTATTGCACTGCAATCTATTGACCATTTTCTCCACTTCCTCAAACGTGATCCTATTTCCATCATCATTCCTATCCCATTCTACCTCGAAATCTGAAACATTACTGATCGTATTTTCACCTACATTGAGCAACTCTTCAAAATACTCCCTCCATCTGCCCAAGGCATCCACAGGATTCACCAGCAGTTTTCCTGACCTGTCCAAAATACTTGTCATTTCCTTCTTACCTCCCTTTCGAAGACTGCTAATTACACTCCAGAATGGTTTTCCAGCAGCTTGACCCAATGTCTCCAACCTGTTTCCAAAGTCTTCCCAAGATTTCTTCTTGGATGCTGCAATTATCTGTTTGGGTTTGTTTCTTTCTTCAACATAACTTTCTCTGTCTACCTGAGTTCTAGTATGCAGCCATTTTTTATACGCCTTCTTTTTCCTTTTACAGGCTGCCTTGACTATATTAATGACTCTTCCACGGTTTTCAAGTCAAAACATTTTTAGTTTAATAACATGGAATACAATTAAGAATTTTGTAAAAATTGATACTAAGATAGTGATATTTTGTTTTCCATCAATACCCGTTTAAACTGTAGTTAATTTGTTTATTCACCAAAGCCAGAAGTTAACGAAACAATTTCATGGTATTATGTGATAGGATGCTTGGAGAAACAAAGGATGTTGAAACAAAGTTCATTAAATAATGCTTCTGAAAAACAAAGCATTTTTGTCAAACTGTTGAAATTTAGTACACATGATGCTACAAAACAGTACTGGCAATTTTTAGTGCGATTTAGAGTGTGCCTTAAGGAACAAAGTGAGAGTAGAAACGCATGTGCTGAAATGTCTTCCAACGGCACTACAGAACATGGAAAATATAGGTTCTAACAAGTGTCGCTAGGCCACCTTTTTTTCCACAAACGAGAGATTGTATAATGATACGCAAATGGAGCGGTTTCAGGTTGAGAACACAACAATAATCATAGAATCACAATTATCTTAGCTGTTAACATTCAAAATTATGTCCACAATAAAGTAATGAGTATTCTGTTTCTGACCTCAGAGTTGGTTTATCTGGGTGTTCAAGCTTTATAGCTTTGAGAAAAATATGGAAGATAAACAAGAAGGATGTGTATGATAGTGCATTTTTTACCAGAATGTTTACAGCCGTTTCAGCAACATGGATAAGTGACAGCCGCCATCAGTTTCCGCACAACAGCTAGAAACTCCATCACTCAAAGAAAGATGATCAACAACCTACCTAGAACAGAAATATCACCCTATAGGTCCAAAGATATTTGGTTGGTTGGTTGATTTTGGGAGGAGGGACCAAACAGCGAAATCATCAGTCCCATCGGATTAGGGAATAATGGGGAAGGAAGTCGACGTGTCCTTTTAAGGGAAGCATCGCGGCATTTGGCTGGAACGATTTAGGGAAATAACGGAAACCTAAATCAGGGCGGCCGGACGCAGGTTTGAACCGTCGTCCTCCCAAATGCGAGTCCAGTGCTCATACCACTGCACCACCTCGCTCGATCATGGATATTTAACCAGGATTCCACTGCAGAATTTTCTGATTTCTCCTATGGCTCTAAGAAACTGTGTACTGAGTGTACGTTGTATCTCATTGGAAAGCTTTTGTTTCCAAACAAATCACCCAAATTATTTTTAGAAAGATAGGTGCCATATTTAGTGACAGTACAGTCAATCGAAAACAGATTTTCTACTAAGAGTAGCCTATATGACATTCACTTTCTATAACATATTTTCTTTCGATCAGGATGATTCAACATGTCTTGTGGACTGTAAGGTCTGAGGTTTGCGGCCTCGTCCTATTGTCCATGGTCGTTGCTTCATGGCGCAACAGTGTTCACTTGCCAATCCTTTTCCTCAGATAAACTAGGGTTGTTGAGAAATACAGACCAGTTTACCTAGCCAAATGCGTTCTCCCTCTATCAAAAATGGCTCTGAGCACTATGGGACTTAACTTCTGAGGTCATCAGTCCCCTACAACTTTGATCTACTTAAACGTAACTAACCTAAGGACATCACACACATCCATGCCCGAGGCAGGATTCGAACCTGCGACCGTAGCGGCTCCAGACGCATTACGCTGATTCTGCTTAGATTTTTTTATGACAGACCACAGGACTACTGACTGAAGTCGTTAAAGAAACCTGCTATGCAAATATTCACATGACAGTGCTTGTTATATCTCCTTCTACTAATGCTAATCTGTGCCATAGCTGCAAATATGCAGCACTACAGAGTCTGCAATATGTGGGACTGGTGATTATTTTCCTTCGTACAGAGAAATTTGCACAACACACTTGCACTCATTAAGAACAAACACGCAAGGCCAACCGTCTTGCCGCAGTGTTAACATCGGTTCCCGTCGAATCACCGAAGTTAAGCAATGTCAGGCTTGGCGAGCACTTGTTTGGATGACCGTTTAGGTCTGCAAAGCGCTGTTGGAAATGGGGTGTACTCACCTCTAAATGGTTCAAATGGCTCTGAGCACTATGGGACTCAACTGCTGAGGTCGTTAGTCCCCTAGAACTTAGAACTAGTTAAACCTAACTAACCTAAGGACATCACACGCATCCATGCCCGAGGCAGGATTCGAACCTGCAACCGTAGCGGTCTCGCGGTTTCAGACTACAGCGCCAGAACCGCGCGGCCACTTCGGCCGGCCGTACTCACCTCTCATGAGCCATTTGAGGAGCTACTTGACTGGGAAGTAATGGCTCCGGTCATGAAAACTGACAACAACCGCGAGAGTGATGTGCTGACCACGTGCATGCTAAGGAAGGGATGGCGGTAGGTCGGTACGGTTGCCTTTCTAGTTTATTCGGACGGAGTTCAACTATGGCAGCAAGAAATAGCAAGATACCTTCATTAGAGCATTCCAGCCGTGTGTTGAATCAACGTGAGTACCCTTCCTTTTTTGTTATTCGCTATATACGCACACGCGGAATCACGCGGTTGGTAGTTCAGTCACTCGGTATCACATAGTGGTCACTCGCCAAGTGATAGGCAATAGACGCGTGGCCTTTCCACGTGTGTAAGGAAACAGAGACACTACCTACGCAGATTCTTTACAACTTAGTGTCACTAATAGGACCGGCAACCAAACGAATGCATTTGAATTAGAATTTCTTTTTAACTGCCGATTTTTCACGTTCTCTATCGACAAAGTGTGTGGTGCATGTGTGGCCACAGTATACCGAAAATTAAACTGGTAAACCTACGGTCGCAGGTTCGAATCCTGCCTCGGGCATGGATGTGTGTGATGTCCTTAGGTTAGTTACGTTTAAGTAGTTCTAAGTCTAGGGGACTGATGACCTGAGATGTTAAGTCCCAAAGTGCGTGGAGCCATTTGAATTTTTGAACGTACTTAATGTTTCTGAAGGTCGTTATTTTAGCTGTGGAAATACATATTTGTGTGAAAGAATAGCTGATTAAATAATGGTCGCTTTCAGTCAGCTTCTAAAACTGCACCGACACGGAGACGCATTTTGAAGAGAACAAAGTAAAAATGTATGTTGAGGAGTGTGACAACAGATTATAACTGTCAGGTTAAACCTTTAATCCAGTTACGCTGTCGGCTTTCGTGAGTAAATCGAGAAAATGAACTAACAGGACTCATTATAGTTGGTAACGTAAACCGAAACAGAAAGGAAGCGTATGGTATCGTGGTCGGCAGAGATAGGTATCATTCGAATAAATTACTATCTGGATAATTATTCGAATAAATAGTTCACTCAAACGAATTTATTCGTCAACAAATTATTTTCTACTTAAATAACGAATAACATAATGCAACCGCATTTTCTTTATTTACTTACTGTACAGAATTAGTATTTGTTCCCTTGGATCAGAGCAATTTCTGTATGACAAGTAACTTATTAATGGTCTGTCTAGAAATGTCCGTTTCTGGCTCAGTGGCTTAAATTCCAGACTACAAAACTAAAACTTCAGGGTTTGGTTCGATCCACCATTGGTTCTACGATTTCCCTTGTTACTTACTGGTTCTTTCGGCTACAACGATCACTTTAACACTAAGTCAAGTTTACCTTATTTCGGAGTACGTGTTGAAATATGGATCCCCCTCAGATTGGCTGTATAAGTCTCTTCGGATGTGAGAGGGGCACCGCAGTGCTCAAACAAACAATGCTTAGCGTTAAAGGGCTACATCGTACTTGATGACTGACGTCAGTCACTTGCAGCTACCGTATTGCCACATCGGCGCCGGTTGCCACTCGGTTACAGGTAATATGCAAACACGGCAGTTCACTTCACGAATGCTGTCAATGTGTAACGCGCAACATAGAAGTGCCCGCCACGAGGTATGTCGGAAATGCGAGATGATTTGTCGACAGCTGATTTTAATGAGCAGATACTGAACTGCAGCAGGAGATGCGTTTTGTAGCCCTAAATTTAAACTCGTGTCTAAGCTAACCACAACCTCGTGATGTGGAATGTATCCGAGAAAGTGGTGCTCAACAATCTACAGCTAAAATCGCAATAGCTTTGTTCACATTTGTTACAGATAATACATTGGAGCAAATTCAGGACAGAAAAAAGTTCAGTTTTCAGCGCTTAAAGCAAACTGTAACTTCTCGCTGTCATTGGTTACCTAGAAGTATCCTCTGACTCGCTACACGAGCTGCCGCGTTACCAGCAGTTCTCGTTTGCACTCGATTGCAGCTTATAGACGACAAAGGCAGATTCCAGACGAAAAAAGGAATGATAGGTAGAAAAATAAGAGCAAATAAAAAAAACAGAAATAATAAAAATTCACTTTTAAACCAATTAATTGAATAAAATGATAATCAGACTCTTTTCATTAGATTTCGAAACAAAAAAATATTTACTGTATTTGACGAGATTCGCAACGATGAATTGTAGTGTCCAAAACATCGGTTTCACACCATCTCGAGTGATGCCTATCGAATATAAACCGATGTCTGTGCTTACGATAACGCATATGTGAAGCTGAATCGCGTCTTGTGTGGAACTACCAAGTAGTGTTTGGGTAGTGCTGTGTGTGAAACGGGTGTATTTCACTAGCATCGTTATCTGTGTGTGTTGTTTATTATAGTGTTATTATGTTTTGTGAAATATGAAATAAAAGTGCCATACCCACGATTTGGGATCCAACACCAAGAAAGGCTGCCGGATAAGAAAAAGGAAGCGAGCTGACCAGTTGTGGCAGTTTGGCAATGGAGAACGGTTCTGGTGCGACGTTGAGAGCTCAGACTGGAGAAAATCAGCTACAGCACGAGAATTATCAGCTATCAAGTAAGTTTAATCAGACTATAGGCAGCCTGAGTAAAGCAGCCGCAATGCTGAGCAGCCAGCTGACCTGAAGTTGTGGCTGATCACCCGAGTCAGATGGACAACAACTATGTTCTGCCTGTTTGCTCATAACAAAGGCAAAGCCACGTTACTCAGGTCCACTATACTGTAATTATAAAAATTATTTTTCCGTCTTTCATTTACCTTGTTCCATGCTGACTGTAAGTTCACTTACCGACAGTAGATGTTAGAGCATAAGGAAATTATAGTGATTCATCTAGTTTTAAGCATTTAATTTTGCCTTAAAAATAGCTTGCGAATATCGGAGAAAATCCTCTCGTCAAACAATGGAGTACCGATGCTGGGCGTCATTGTAGGGAACTAGGCATTTGGTTTATCTGAAAATTTAGTGCTTGCTTATGAGGAAGAGATGCATACTCGAGAAGAATTTTTAATTGCCGTTGCGACGGGTCGCGGTTTATTTTCTCGTGTCTCTATTCGTAGTTGTCACTGTGCAGGCTGCAAATAAAAATTCACCTACCCGAAAACGGCGTCTGCTCAGTGTCCCTTCACTCGGCAATGTAGATACTTACAAGGTGATGTAAAAGCAGCGTTGATAAAAAACACCACCTAAATTCTGTAATTACTGAAGCCGCGCAACTCTAGTTATGAAAGAAAGTTCTGTAGAAGTACTCTCATCCAATTTTATCGGGCAGTAAGAAAATGGATTGGCTTCTGAAAAATAATCTCCGAAATTTCCACACAATAATGTTTATTTTGTCCTTGATAACCAAAGAAAAGGTACCTGTTCAACAGATACAGTCAAAACCTTTGAAATTTCGCCAAGCAGTCCTCAACAACAACTGCCATCGACTTAGCTCACCAATAACTCAAACATTAAGTAATTCTTCATCTTACACTTTATTTTCACTGGCACTAGTATAATTTTAATTAATATTGTGTTTATACTGGTTGCTGGTGAGAGGAAAGTTAGTTACTAGTATTTTACTAATGATCTCATTCATAAGCAGCCATATCACAGTCATCACAGTCTCTCAAGAAAGTTATAATTAATCTTTAGTTGTTTAATCAGAATCGGACGATGACTCTCCTTGTACGCAGTCTCGGTGATTCGAAGCGATCTGCAATCACGTGTAAATAAAATGTCTTGGTTTTCTTGCGTTGCGTAGCCTGTCGGGAAACCTCACATCAAGCGGAAAGTTTACTTTGATAGAGTTTAATTATCTGATGAAATAATGGAGCTCTTGGTTCTAATAACTGCAGGTTCGTTTCCAATTCATCGGAAGTTCCCATCTGATTACCAACGAAACGACACCTCCGTGCAAATTTCCAATTAGGGAATACATATATAATGAAATTCCTTACACATCTTTGATGTAAATGCTCAGTATATATTTTCTTGATTAGCATACAATATATTTTCAATCTCTTTCTTCCAGTAATCTCGATAGCAAAATTGCAGTTATTCAGTGCGGCTATTTGGCACGGAAAAGATCCTAGAAGTCCTCTCAACACACCAGAGAGAATATTACAAAGAGTAATTATGCCCTCATGGAATAGTAATAGTACTGTACTACTTTGCGCATCGATTTTGCGAGTATTTAGCTGGTCAAGTAGGAAACGTAATTCACTCGTAGAATTGTGCAGGGATAATTACTAGAATATAAAGAGATATTACACTAGTAACATGACCGTCCGCACTCAAAGCTAGCGAGCGACTTCCTTCTTCCAGCCTCACTCCCAGTATATCAGGTAACGAGCGGGAACCGTCTCAATTCTGATTGGCTGACCATACTGACTGCCAATCAGAATACTCGCTCGTGATCATACTCGCGCCAAAACTTCTCTGCACCAATTGTTATACACAGACGCTTTTGCGTCCATCTGACATACATATATTATAGTACTGTTTAATAAACGAAAACGAAAAAACAATAATACTGGAAATATTCTTTAGATACAGATTTTACTCCAGCTGACTTTCTGGCTGCTCTGTTACAATAGCAATCACACCTACACATACGTCATAATCAAAGTGGGTAAATCCCCTAGGATCATTTTCCCACGACAGGCTTGTGTAACTCTTGCACATTACATAAGACGGTATATAATGCAATATTGATATTTGACGAATGTCCCACACACACACACACACTCTCTCATTTACTCACAGGCTCACATAACACATAATAAAATAAATACTGATTTTAATAGTTGTTTCTGAAGTTGTTCTAGAATTCATACTACGAAAATTGTAAGGCATTTGAAATTTTTAAATTAAATTTCAATTAAATAATTCTATACCCTGATACTTCAGGTGAGTATTTCAATTGACAACCAAAAACAAGTCATAAATGTTTCCAGGTGAATTTCCTTTCTTAAGTTTTTTTTTTCTTTATTGTTATTTTAATCACCTTATACAAAGGCGGGCTGTCAGCAGCATATTACGCTGCTCTTCAGCCGCGAGTGGTACAATAAATACGACATATAGGTGGTGTAGATAAGGCAATGAAAATGGCGGGCAAAAACTGTAGACACGAAAAGCAATGAACTTGAAGCCGTTCACGCTGGACGAGAAAAAACACCAACACCTGTTGACACGGCGCACAAAAACACGGACGACTGCGACGGCACAGGTGAACAGTGGTGGTGTGACGGCGAAAGAACACTAAACACAAAACGAAGGCACACACACGAGTCACTGATGGCGATGATCTCCGGCGCGCGAACGTTCACTGAGCGTGTACGAGTCCGTGGACCTGCCAAGAGAGGAGGAGGGGGGGGGGGAGAGGGAGAGGGGTGAGCAGAGGGGAAAGGAGGAAGGGGGAGGGGAAGCCCGGGGATAGAGGGGTGGAGGAAGGGGGATGGGGGGAAAAGGAGAGAAAAGGGAGGGAGGGTGCCTAAAGGAAAAGACACAGGAAGTGGGAGGGGAGGATCAAAGTTCATCGGAGGGGTAGATGGAGGGGCTTCCTTAAGTGTAGTTTTTCTAACTTTAAAGTAAATTTTTCTATCTCCGAAAATATGCCCGCTAGAATGCTGAGATTTTCACACCGCCTTTCTATTAATAACAAAGTGCAGTATACAAATTTGGAAAGGGATTACGCAAAAACTACTATCCTGTATTTAGATTCTTATAGGAGGTGAATGTACGCGTTAAGTAAGAGACATTGAATAGCTTTCCCATGGCATCCAGTGACAGATGCACTTGTGTTTCCCGGGTAGGCCGCTAGATGTCAGCCCCCAAAGTTACCTACAGCAAGCTATCGTGAAACAAGCGTTCTCTCAGAAGAGCTTGCGACGCTACAGCACGACAAAAGCATGCTGTCTTTTACAACATCCTGTAAGTGTCCCTCCACTACTGTAAATTCCTCTAGGTCCTACAAGCTGTCAACTTCTGTCTGCTTCGACAAGTGCGCAGGCACTGACGGCAGCCACTTGCGTTCTCCACGAGAGACAATGTTCACAGCTTGCTGCGCAGAGCTAGTTGGCTGCCGTGCAGCCCGACACGTTCGAATGGCCGCTGCATCCAGGAAACCGTAGCTGCCCATTGCGCGGGTTGCAGTGCACCGCCATTGTTTTATTGGCTACTGCAGCCTGACTGTCGCAGACGGACTGCAGAGTACGTCGCATCCGTACAGAATCGGCTCTGTTCAACTGCCTCTGCTCCTGGCAGTACGTCTCCCCCTCCTACCGCTGACAGGCGCAGGAGCTCTACGTAAGCAGCAAAGATGAGAAAGAATACAGTCACAAAGACTCTTACTCTTCAATACCTTTCTTAGATCGCTAACACTATCGGAATGCGTACCTCCTTGATATAATTAACATTTCGTTTACGGTTGTAGTGCTACAAAATTAGTTGAAACGCCCGGTGAATTACGCAGGGCTAACAGGTAATTAGGATTATGGAAAGGGCCAAGGGAGTTGCGGTTGGATTCATTTCACAATTGTAATTTATTATTATTTAGTTCACAAATGCACTTTTGAAAGAATTAAATTTGCAGATGCTTCAGAATAAGTTCAGTTTTGAAAAGACATGACACAGTTAAATTTACGAATAAGATAAATCGTATACATATATGAGATCAGCATCATGAGCGCCGGAAGGCCGCCAGATTAAATCTTCAAAATTCCAAATATACTAGGATGGTTACTGAAGGCAGAAGGCCACAATGTTTTAAGATGCTAACAGGGCTGATGCCCCACAAGGTGCACAGAAACAGATAAACAAACGTAATAAGATGGCTGAAAGCCGCAAGGCTAAATTCTGCGAATTAAGGAAATATATATTGCAACAATCGGTAAAACAATACATTAAGTTTAAATATTTCCTTTCGCAACAGCAATGATGGAAGGTTCACAATAAGTTGTAAAATCTTTCAGAGGAAATTACAATAACCTTTCAAGAGCAGAAGGTGATAATGTTTGGACTTGAAGGAAACTCTGAGAACATGTTTCCAGGGCTGAAGGCCCCCAACTAAACTTGCCAAATTAAAAATATAAAATACAGTTAAATTACAACAACATTAACACTGCCAAAATGATAATTAAGAGAATGGCACTCAGTAACCTCCCATGGATCAGTCTGCCTTCGTTCACTTAGTCGAGACAGGTGCTGAGTCCAACTACACTTCAAAAATGTTCAAGTGTGTGTGAAATCTTATGCGACTTAACTGCTAAGATCATCAGTCCCTAAGCTTACACACTGATTAACCTAAATTATCCTAAGGACATACACTCACACCCATGCCCGAGGGAGGACTCGAAACTCCGCCGGGACCAGCCGCATAGTCCATGACTGCAGCGCCTAAGACCGCTCGGCTAATCCCACGCGACCCAACTACACTTCATTCGTGCGATCCCAACCAGGGGACAGCCACGGGCGGACCGACACAACGACTAGCTTGCCATCAATCAGTACAGGAGAACTCAAACAGAAAACGTTACAAACGTGGTAATCCACAATGATGTATGTATTAGCTGTCAAATTTACACACCATGTTGGACAGCGACAACAGGTGAGGAAAGGACGCTGCCTGAACTTACGTTAGTGGCCAGGGCAGGTAACCGGAACACTAACGGCCACAAGGCAGAAGCTTCCGCTGGTACACTTGAATTTGAAATACGGGAGTATAGTCAAGCAATATAGTTAATTACACCGCATGGCGGCTAAATTTCAGCAATAGAAACTCTCCGTGTTGCTCACAGGAAAATTTCGAGTCTCGGTCGGGCACACAGTTTTAATCTGCCAGGAAGTTTCATATCAGCGCACGCTCCGCTGCAGAGTGAAAATCTCATTCTGGAAACATCCCCCAGGCTGTGGCTAAGCCATATCTCGCAATATCCTTTCTTTCAGGAGTGGTAGTTCTGCAAGGTTCGCAGGAGAGCTTCTGTAAAGTTTGGAAGGTAGGAGACGAGATACTGGCAGAAGTAAAGCTGTGAGTACCGGACATGAGTCGTGATTCGGTAGCTCAGGTGGTAGAGCACTTGCCCGCGAGAGGCAAAGGTCCCGAGTTCGAGTCTCGGTCGGGCACACAGTTTTAACCTGCCAGGAAGTTTCATATCAGCGCACACTCCGCTGCAGAGTGAAAATCTCATTCTTGAAACATTTTGTGAATGACGTCCTTTAGGATAACGAGATCGCTCGACTAGAGTGGCCAGCATGTTCTCCAAACATGAACCCTATCATAAATGCCTGGGATTTATTGAAAAGGGTTGTTTATGGACGATGTGACCCACCAACTAGTCTGAAGGATCTACGCCGAATGGCTGTTGAAGAGTGGAACAATCTAAATCGACAGTGCCTTGCTGAACTTGTGGATGGTTGACATGACGAATACAGGCACGCATCAATGCAAGAGGACGTGCTACTGGGCACTAGAGGTACCGGTGTGTACAGCAATCTGGACCACCATCTCTGAAGGTCTCGCTGTGTGGTGGTACAACATGCAATGTGTGGATTTGAGAGAAATAAAAATGCCCGAAATGATGTTTATGTTGATATCTATTACAATTTTCTGTACAGGTTCCGAAACTCTCGGAGCATAGGTGACGCGAAACATTTTTTGATGTGTGTATACAAGTGACCACTGCAAGTACACACTGAAACTGTGACTTTCTTAGTGTTTACGAGTATTCGAGACGTTGAAGTGCTGCTCTGGTTTCTTGGAAAGCACAAAAAAGGTCGAACTGTGTATTCTTCTGAACTACCACTAGCTTAAAATAGCTTTGTTGATGTTTGAGTTCAGTGACAGTTTTCAGAAACGTATGAAGGAATGTGCAGAAGAGACTACCATCAGCAGTTTCTGGAATTCTCTACTGTTTTTGTTCTTATGAGGCATGATGTTGCGTTGCACAGCGTTTGTAAATATTATGAGCTCTACATATTAAACTGTTGCATAATAAAGCTATATGGAGATACTGTTAACACGGGGATACTGTTAATACTTCACTTAACAGAGTTTTATGGCGGGTAAAGTTTAGGGATTTCAAAAATAGTTGCATAACGTATGGACATTTAAGCCACTCTTCGTCACTCGTGCTCCACCTTCTACTTTGAAACGGAAGATCTTCTGCATGGAACACGTGATATATGCAAATTAAATGAATCTTCTAATAATTTTTCCCTCTATTGAAAATAGAAAAATGTGTTAACTGCCCATAATTTCCGTTTCAAAACGTTTTAATTTGTAACTGGTTTTTCACAATCTGTCTCCTAAATTTGATTACATTTACTGATTTTTGGTGTATAATATATTAATATTGAAACGCGTAGAGTACTAAGTACAATATTGACAAAATTTTCTTTACTGCAATAATTTTATATTCGTATAGTGCACTTGCTGCTAAATATCTGACCTTGGAGTACATTGAAACAGTTTTCACATTTGGAAAAAAAACTTAACTTTTCTGAAGTAATTC
The DNA here is from genome assembly GCF_021461395.2 of Schistocerca americana. NCBI lineage: Eukaryota > Metazoa > Arthropoda > Insecta > Orthoptera > Acrididae > Schistocerca > Schistocerca americana. Next base: position 81,998,922 of record NC_060120.1, read on the forward strand.
TTGTAATTTCAGAAATAAGTGTGCAATACACAAAAGTGAATGTATCACTTCAAAATGGGATGACAAAGAAAATAAACTTCGATTGCAGGGCTGGCTACATACACAAGTGTGAGAAGTGTCCCAAGGATCCACACTCACCTCTACTCTCTACCCGAAGCAAACTATTACTAGTCGCTGCCCCTTCGACGATAGATTAACACTAAATAGTTATCTAGAGAGATGTGTAAATCATAAAAATGTATGTGAGAAATCTTATGGGACTTAACTGCTAAGGTCATCAGTCCCTAAGCTTACACACTACTTAACCTAAATTATCCTAAGGACAAACACACACACACCCATGCCCGAGGGAGGACGCGAACCTCCGCCGGGACCAGCCGCACAGTCCATGACTGCAGCGCCCCTAGACCGCTCGGCTAACGCTTCGCGGCTACATCATACAAAACAGTGAAAAATGACTACTCAAATTGTTAGAAATGACTGAACTTTGCTTAGGTTCATGATTCTCTTTGATTATGCTTGTAGCACCTTTCAAATTACTGCAGGGGTTGTCTACAAAGTTTCGTGCCTCATTTCCGTAACTTGGCTGACCATTCATAATTTAAAAGTGGGTCAAAATTGTTTGGGTATGTTTCTAGAACACTACCTCTAGTACTGAGATGCACTGAAGAACAGTTTAGCTGTATTACTATGTCAAACGATTAGTTGCCATTTACACTGGGTAAAAATACAATGTTTTCGTGGTTACTGTGGTAGCTGTCTGTGAGAGTCTACGGGTGGGTTACTCAGTGCTAACGGTTGCAGGTGAGCTTCGCGCTGTTCCTCAACCTGGTGCGCATGCTGCTGGTCAAAGTGCGCGCTTCGGCCACGCTGCAGCGCCGGAGGGCGCGTTACATGTGAGTAGACTGCAGTCTTGTTCCGATTCTACTATCTTTTACTATCTGCATCTAAAGAGGTTACTGTCGTAAATGTTCCGCTGGGAGAATGATTATTGCTAAGTCTCCATATGAGCTCGAATGTGTCTAATTTCACGTTAATTGCTTGTCCGTGGGATATACTTGTACATAGGATTAAGCAATACATCTGTTGTATCGTACATTTGATACAACCACAAAAAAGATTTTACCCGTCCCTGCCTTCGACTGTTCATAGGGTACTGAGGAAAACACTGTGAGCTTACAAGGAGTAGAACACTGAAACACTGATGATGATAAGTAACAAGAACGGACACATTCATTGACGAATACTCAACTTCATACAAATCGGCTCTGGCAGCAGATCCTGAAGATCAATTTTCATTCCAGAAGGTAAGGCGGTGTACAGGATGGGCGTATGGGCAGGCGGTGGGCGTCATGGAATGAAAAGGGTAATTTTTAGATAAAGGCCGTCTATTGTCGAAAGCATGTTGAAAGGGGTTACATAGGCCTAGGGAGGTGATGGTGAGCCAGACCGTAGAGTTTGGCGAGATATAGTTGGCGAAGCTACCGAAAGTTGTTGTCTGCCAAAACGAAGTCCACAGTGCCGCAGCACCGGGAGAAGCGGGACTTGTTCAATGCTACAGGGCGCGCATCCGACTCGCAGGTGAGCAGGAATACAAGAGAGCGGGCTTGGCGACGGGCGGCCGCGTATATTCGACGCACCACGCGGCTTCCTCCGCCCTGATTGGTCAGGACTGAATAAACCGTGCGGGCGGAATGGAATTTTCCAGAGCGCCGCCTGCTAAGCGACGCCTGGGGCGGCGTTACCTCGTAAGCACATGAGGGAGGCGCGTGGTCAAGGTGCCCTTCCTCGGTGCTGACTTCCTGTTACTAGACCGTGGGAGGAAAGAATTTACAGGCAGCTAACACTGCCGGCCGTGGCTTGGCCGTAATGGAAAAACGAAGCTACCGTTTGGAGGCTCATATAATAAAGTAAAATCCCTTATTGTCTGGCTCATTATTTACAGCAGGATAGTAAACAGTTCTTGTCCCACTAGGATGTTGACTGAAGACGGGCTGGTGTGGACTCGCTAGAAGCAGGCAATGGGTTGCGAAGTACTCAAGTACACTCCTGGAAATTGAAATAAGAACACCGTGAATTCATTGTCCCAAGAAGGGGAAACTTTATTGACACATTCCTGGGGTCAGATACATCACATGATCACACTGACAGAACCACAGGCACATAGACACAGGCAACAGAGCATGCACAATGTCGGCACTAGTACAGTGTATATCCACCTTTCGCAGCAATGCAGGCTGCTATTCTCCCATGGAAACGATCGTAGAGATGCTGGATGTAGTCCTGTGGAACGGCTTGCCATGCCATTTCCACCTGGCGCCTCAGTTGGACCAGCGTTCGTGCTGGACGTGCAGACCGCGTGAGACGACGCTTCATCCAGTCCCAAACATGCTCAATGGGGGACAGATCCGGAGATCTTGCTGGCCAGGTTAGTTGACTTACACCTTCTAGAGCACGTTGGGTGGCACGGGATACATGCGGACGTGCATTGTCCTGTTGGAACAGCAAGTTCCCTTGCCGGGTTAGGAATGTTAGAACGATGGGTTCGATGACGGTTTGGATGTACCGTGCACTATTCAGTGTCCCCTCGACGATCACCAGTGGTGTACGGCCAGTGTAGGAGATCGCTCCCCACACCATGATGCCGGATGTTGGCCCTGTGTGCCTCGGTCGTATGCAGTCCTGATTGTGGCGCTCACCTGCACGGCGCCAAACACGCATACGACCATCATTGGCACCAAGGCAGAAGCGACTCTCATCGCTGAAGACGACACGTCTCCATTCGTCCCTCCATTCACGCCTGTCGCGACACCACTGGAGGCGGGCTGCACGATGTTGGGGCGTGAGCGGAAGACGGCGTAACGGTGTGCGGGACCGTAGCCCAGCTTCATGGAGACGGTTGCGAATGGTCCTCGCCGATACCCCAGGAGCAACAGTGTCCCTAATTTGCTGGGAAGTGGCGGTGCGGTCCCCTACGGCACTGCGTAGGATCCTACGGTCTTGGCGTGCATCCGTGCGTCGCTGCGGTCCGGTCCCAGGTCGACGGGCACGTGCACCTTCCGCCGACCACTGGCGACAACATCGATGTACTGTGGAGACCTCACGCCCCACGTGTTGAGCAATTCGGCGGTACGTCCACCCGGCCTCCCGCATGCCCACTATACGCCCTCGCTCAAAGTCCGTCAGCTGCACATACGGTTCACGTCCACGCTGTCGCGGCATGCTACCAGTGTTAAAGACTGCGATGGAGCTCCGTATGCCACGGCAAACTGGCTGACACTGACGGCGGCGGTGCACAAATGCTGCGCAGCTAGCGCCATTCGACGGGCAACACCGCGGTTCCTGGTGTGTCCGCTGTGCCGTGCGTGTGATCATTGTTTGTACAGCCCTCTCGCAGTGTCCGGAGCAAGTATGGTGGGTCTGACACACCGGTATCAATGTGTTCTTTTTTCAATTTCCAGGAGTGTAGAAGGCTGTCTTCTCGGTAGTCGAGCTGACCTGGAACTCCCCGCTCTGCTGTGGCGCCGGCGCATATCCACTGGCGGCGCCACCGCTGGAACTTCTTGATGCGGCAATAGCTGAGCCATACGCTGTCTCTGGAGTGGGTTGTCGACCTATCGGCTCCTGTGGTGACATCTGGTTGTGCCTGCTGTGCTTACGACACTACAATATCGGTTGAATCTTCTAGGAGCGTACACCCTCGAAAATTTATTACTGAACCGCACCGTGACTCACAACGCTTCTCTCGTGTATTTCGCCACTGTCTCTGTGACTCTTATATGATCGTTAAATCAGCTTGTGACGAAACGCCCTGTTCTTCTTTGGACCTTCTGCATTACCTCTATCAATCCTATCTGGTAATTGCCTCAGACGAGTAATACTGAAGTGTCGGCCGAATGATAATTATGTAAACTATGTAAATACATGGACAACACTTCCATAGCATCTAAATGTTCATCAGAAGAAGCACGGCAGTTAATGGAAGAGGCCTTACCCACACCATTTGATACAATTGAAATTCCACCCACCTTTCTATCTGAAATTAGGAAGATAATAAACTCTCTCAAGAATAAACTCTCACATGGAATTTATGGCATTTCCAGCAGGATAATAAAAGCTTGTTCTCAAGAAATAAGTGGGATTCTTAGCCACGTACGTGATAGCTCTCTGAAGCAGAGTATTTTCCCACATAGACTGAAGTATGCCATTGTTGAACCACTCCTTAAAGCAGGGGATACATCTGATGTCAACAACTACCGCCCTATCTCTCTTCTGACTGCCTTATACAAAACCCTTGAAAAAGTAATGTATTGTAGAGTAGCTTCACACCTTTGTAAAATAAAGTTTTAACAAAATGTCACTTTGGTTTAGAGAAGGGTTTTTCAACGGAAAATGCTATATATACTTTCACTAATGAAATATTAAATGCTCTGATAAACCGGAAGTCACCCGTTAGGACTTTTTGTGATCCATCAAAGGCTTTTCATTGTGTAAATCATGGAATACTTCTAGATAAGCTCAAGTACTGTGGTATGAATGGGACAGTGCTCAAATGGTTTAAATCATATCTAACTGGAAGAGTGCAGAAAGTTGAAATAAACAGTTCACATTATATGCGAAAAACTGGTGGTTTCTCAAACTGGGGAACAATCAAGAATGGGGTCCTGCAACGTTCGGTCTTGAGTCCTCTGCTGTTCTTAATATATATTAATGACTTGCCATTCTATATTCACGAAGGTGCAAAGCTGGTAATTTTTGCCGATGATACAAGTATAGCTATCACACCCAACAGACAAGAATTAACTGGTGAAATCGTAAATGATGTTTCTCAGAAAATCATAAATGGTTCTCTGCAAATTGGCTCTCATTCAACTTTGACAAAACACAGTATATACAGTTCCACACAGTAAATGGAATGACACCATTAATAAATATAGACTTCGATCAGAAATCGGTAGCTAAGGTAGAATATTCAAATTTCTGGGTGTATGCATTGATGAGGGGTTGAACTGGAAAAAACACACTGAGGATCTGCTGAAACGTTTGAGTTCAGCTACTTATGCTATTAGAGTCATTGCAAATTTTGGCGATATACATCTCAGTATAATTATATAATATAGTATATAATATATAGATTAAAACTGAAGAAACTGCAAAAAGGTGGGAATTTGAGGAGATGGGACCTGGATAAACTGAAAGAACCAGAGGTTGTAGAGAGTTTCAGAAAGGGCATAAAGGGACAATTGACAGGAATGGGGGAAAGAAATACAGTAGAAGAAGAATGGGTAGCTTTGAGGGATGAAGTGGTGAAGGCAGCAGAGGATCAAGTAGGTAAAAAGACGAGGGCTAGTAGAAATCCTTGGGTGACAGAAGAAATACTGAATTTAATTGATGAAAGGAGAAAATATAAAAATGCAGTAAATGAAGCAGGCAAAAAAGAATACAAACGTCTCAAAAATGAGATCGACAGGAATTGCAAAATGGCTAAGCAGGGATGGCTAGAGGACAAATGTAAGGATGTAGAGTCTTATCTCACTACGAGTAAGATAGATACTGCCTACAGGAAAATTAAAGAAACCTTTGGAGGAAAGAGAACTACTTGTACGAATATAAGGGCTCAGATGGAAACCCAGTTCTAAGCAATGAAGGGAAAGCACAAAGGTGGAAGGAGTATATACAGGAACTGTACAAGGGCGATGTTCTTGAGGACAATATTATGTAAATGGAAGAGGATGTAGATGAAGATGAAATGGGAGATATGATAATGCGTGAAGAATTTGATAGAGCACCGAAAGACCTAAGTCGAAACAAGGCCCCGTGAGTAGACAACATTCCATTAGAACTACTGACAGCCTTGGGAGAGCCAGTCCTGACAAAACTCTACCATCTGGTGAGCAAAATGTATGAGACAGGCGAAATACCCTCAGACTTCAAGAAGAATATAATAATTCCAATCCCAAAGAAAGCAGGCGTTGACAGATGTGAAAATTACCGAACTATCAGTTTAATAAGTCATGGCTGCAAAATACTAACGCGAATTCTGTACAGACGAATGGAAAAACTGGTAGAAGCCGACCTCGGGGAAGATCAGTTTGGATTCCGTAGAAATATGGGAACACGTGAGGCAATACTGACCCTACGACTTATCTTAGAAGAAAGATTAAGGAAAGGCAAACCTACGTTTCTAGCATTTGTAGACTTGGAGAAAGCTTTTGACAATGTTGACTGGAATACTCTCTTTCAAATTCTAAAGGTGGCAGGGGTAAAATACAGGGAGCGAAAGGCTATTTACAACTTGTACAAAAACCAGATGGCAGTTATAAGAGTCGAAGGACATGAAAGAGAAGCAGCGGTTGGGAAGGAAGTGAGATAGGGTTGTAGCCTCTCCCCGATGTTATTCAATCTGTATATTGAGCAAGCAGTAAAGGAAACAAAAGAAAAATTCGGAGTAGGTATTAAAATCCATGGAGAAGAAATAAAAACTTTGAAGTTCGCCGATGACATTGTAATTCTGTCAGAGACAGCAAAGGGCTTGGAAGAGCAGTTGAACGGAATGGACAGTGTCTTGAAAGGAGGGTATAAGATGAACATCAACAGAAGCAAATCTATGATAATGGAATGTAGTCGAATTAAGTCGGGTGATGCTGAGGGAATTAGATTAGGAAATGAGACACTTAAAGTAGTAAAGGAGTTTTGCTATTTGGGGAGCAAAATAACTGATGATGGTCAAAGTAGAGGGGATATAAAATGTAGACTGGCAATGGCAAGGAAAGCATTTCTGAAGAAGAAAAATTTGTTAACATCGAATATAGATTTCAGGGTCAGGAAGTCGTTTCTGAAAGTATTTGTATGGATTGTAGCCATGTATGGAAGTGAAACATGGACGATAAATAGTTTGGACAAGAAGAGAATAGAAGCTTTAGAAATGTGGTGCTACAGAGGAATGCTGAAGATTAGATGGGTAGATCACGTAACTAATGAGGAAGTATTGGATTTTGGAGAAGAGGAGTTTGTGGCGCAACTTGACAAGAAGAAGGGATCGGTTGGTAGGACATGTTCTGAGGCACCAAGGGATCATCAGTTTAGTATTGGAGGGCAGCGTGGAGGGTAAAAATAGTAGAGGGAGACCAAGAGATGAATACACTAAACAGATTCAGAAGGATGTAGGCTGCAGTACGTGTTGGGAGATGAAGAAGCTTGCACAGGATAGAGTAGCATGGAGAGCTGCATCAAACCAGTCTCAAGACTGAAGACCACAATAACAACAAATCTCACTAAATTAGCTTACCACGCCTATTGTTATTCTCTGCTTTCGTATGGCATCATATTCTGGGGTAACGCATCATTGAGTAAAAGACTGCTCATTGCACAAAAGCGTGTAATCAGAATAATTGCTAGAGCTCATCCAAGATCATCCTGCAGACACATAAAGAACTAGAGATCTTCACTGTAGCCTCACAATATATATTAACTTATGAAATTTGTTATTAACAATCCGAACGAATTCAAAAGTAATAGCAGTGTACATGGCTAGAACACTAGGAGAAAGGATGATCTTCACTGCTCAACGTTAAATCTAACTTGGGCTCCGAAGGGGGAAAATTATGCTGCCACAAAAGTGTTTGGTCACTTGCCTAATAGCATCAAAAGTCTGACAGACAGCCATATAGCATTTAAAAGGAAATTAAAAGAATTTATTAATGGCAACTCCTTCTACTCATTAGATGAATTTTTGAATACAGTAAGTGGGTAATTTCCCCAACCTCCACAAAATTAAAAATATTAAGTCTCGTATAATAATTTGTGTAATGTAATACCTTGGATAGACACCTTTTATTAACCTGACACTTTCCACATCATTACGAAGTGTCGTATTCATGATCTATGGAACAAGTACTAATCTAATCTAATCTCAAGACCTTTCTAAAGAATTTCAGTGTGACACCTGCCTTTCCTGTTGTTTTAAATGGACTTTCCACTATAAACTGACCCATACGCATACTGCCAGACATACAATGGAATTGTTTAGTCCAGTGCGTGTTCATATACCGTATAATCACACTTTATAAATCTGTCCTCCCATTAATGCGCAGTGCATTACGTTTGTTTGTACTGAGGTTCAAAAGATAAACCTGTACTACGTCTTGACCCTGTGCAGGTCCCATTTCGCCACTATTTTCTAGCTTTGTGACTTGTCTAAATACAAAAGTATCATTCGCGAACAGCGTCATCAAACTTCCGGCGTTAAATGCCGGGTGATTTTAATTAAAATGCATCCACCCAGAGACGTCCGGTGTAGGCTGTAATTGTCGTATGACAGCGAGACTTGTTAGATGTGCTAATGCGTTAATGTGAAACAGCCGGCCGAAGTGGCCGTGCGGTTAAAGGCGCTGCAGTCTGGAACCGCAAGACCCGTACGGTCGCAGGTTCGAATCCTGCCTCGGGCATGGATGTTTGTGATGTCCTTAGGTTAGTTAGGTTTAAGTAGTTCTAAGTTCTAGGGGACTAATGACCTCAGCAGTTGAGTCCCATAGTGCTCAGAGCCATTTGAACCAATGTGAAACAGATTTATGCTGGAAAACAATTTTTTTCTAGTTTGGGCAGCAGGTAAAAGCCTGGAGCTGTACACTGTTTCTATAACTGTCTGACATTCACTCTGTCATATGATGTGGGTGAACAGTATGGCTGTTCAGAAACGAGATCGTGGGCTGTTAGAGAAAATGTTCTATGTGAGCGGCAGTAATTACATCGCTGCATAGGGACAGTATCGCAGACTGAAAGGTCTGAGGCTAGGTCGGAAGTCATCAAATGGTTTAAAGAGGTTGATAAAGAAATTCGGACACACGGTTGTGCGTGGTGTGGCATTTGGAAGGGCAAGGCGTCCGATCCCGGGTGAAGCTACTGATGAGATTGCTGCTGCTGTAACTGAGCCTGCAGCACGTAACCCGGGCAGTGCTCGGGGTCGTGCAGTATCACGAGACTTGCCCGTCCCGTGGACAACAGTACGGAAAACTTCCAATTTATTTTACACTAGTACCCGTACAAGATCCAGACGGTGCAGCAGCTGAAATCTCATGATTCGCAGCAACGTTCGCAATTTGCTCTTCGGTTTCTGGCACGCATCATAGTTGATGACATGTGGACCAATAATATTCTGTGTAGTGACGAGGTGCACTTTACGCAACACTGTGCGGTGTATACATAGAAGTGCCGAATCTTGGATATGGTTAAACATAGTGTTTTGCAAGCCGAGTCTTTGCACTCACCGTATATGTCTGTGTGGTGTAGATTCACAAGCTCCTTCATTCTCTGTTCGTTCTTCTTCGAAGAGAATACAGACTACATGTTGGATTGGCAAATTGCTATTGTCTTTCAGCAATACGATTGATTACATGAACTTCAAGATGGGCCGTCGAGCAGATTCGCAGAACTATAGGCCTATATCTCTGACGTCGATCTGTTGTAGAACTTTAGAACATGGTTTTTGCTCTCGTATCATGTCATTTCTGGAAACCCAGAATCTACTCTGTAGCAATCAACATGGATTTGGAAACAGCGATCGTGTGAGACCCAACTAGCTTTATTTGTTCATCAGACACAGTAAATATTAGATACAGGCTCCCAGGTAGATGCCACTTTCCTTGAATCCCGGAAAGCGTTCGATACAGTTCCGCACTGTCGCCTGATAAACAAAGTAAGAGCCTACGGAATATCAGACCAGCTGTGTGGCTGGATTGAAGAGTTTTTAGCAAACAGAACTCAGCACGTTGTTCTCAATGGAGAGACGTGTACAGATGATAAAGTACATCTGGCGTGTCGCAGGGGAGTGTTATGGGACCATTGCTTTTCACAATATATATAAATGACCTAGTAGATAGTGTCGGAAGTTGCATGCGGCTTTTCGCGGATGATGCTGTAGTATACAGAGAAGTTGCAGCATTAGAAAATTGCAGTGAAATGCAGGAATATCTGCAGCGTTTAGGCAGTTGGTGCAGGGAGTCGCAACTGACCCTTAACATAGACAAATGTAATGTATTGCAAATACATAGAAAGAAGGATCCTTTGTTGTATAATTATATGTGATAGCGGAACAAACACTGGTAGCAGTTAAAATATCTGGGAGTATGAGTACAGAGCGATTTGAAGTGGAATGATCGTATAAAAGTAATTGTTGGTAAGGGGGGTGCCAGGTTGAGGTTTATTAAGAGAGTCCTTAGAAAATGTAGTCCATCAACAAAGGAGGTGACTTACAAAACACTCGTTCGACCTATACTTGAGTATTGCTCATCAGTGTCGGATCCGTACCAGGTCGGGTTGACAGAGGAGATAGAGAAGATCCAAAGAAGAGCGGCGCGTTTCGTCACAGGATTATTTGGTAAGCGTGATAGCGTTACGGAGATGTTTAGCAATCTCAAGTGGCAGACTCTGCAAGAGAGGCGCTCTGCATCGCGGTGTAGACTGCTGTCCAGGTTTCGAGAGGGTGCACTTCTAGATGAGGTATCGAATATATTGCTTCCCCCTACTTATACCTCCCAAGAGATCACGAATGTAAAATTACAGAGATTCGAGCGCGCATGGAGGCTTTCCGGCAGTCGTTCTTCCCGCGAAGCATACGCGACTGGAACAGGAAAGGGAGGTAATGACAGTGGCACGTAAAGTGCCCTCCGCCACACACCGTTGGGTGGCTTACAGAGTATAAATGTCGATGTAGATGTAGGAACTGTTTGGTTCTGAAACAATTTCTGTGACGTTCTCTTGCAAAGGTGCATCACCGTTTCGAGATTTAATGAATTTATTCCCTTCCTGGTGATCTTCGACAAACTGTTTGGTTCAGAAACAATCCCTACGACATTGTCTTGTAAAGGTGCATCATCGTTCCGAGAGTTAATGAATTTACTTCTTTCCTCGTGACTACGAGGTTTGAAAACTTCTACTGTGGCCCCCTAGACACACATGAACATTACAGCTACATTCACTGAGATATTGAGACCCAGTCAGACGAAGTAGGATCGCACGTGTCATGTGCAGAAAGCTGTTTTCGCTGTTTCTCAGGCGTCTGGCGCGCTCGACGCTGGTGCTGGTGCCCCTGTTCGGGGCGCACTACGCCTTGCTGCTGGGCCTTTCGTACAGCGAAGACCGACGCGTGGAAATAACGTGGCTCTTCGCCGACCAGCTCTTCGCCTCCTTCCAGGTAATGTCCAGAGGGCCATGACTGATAGCGTGCGACCATGTTACCACCACGCGGTTGCCGTGGACTCCATACATGTGATTTCTCCGACAGTCCTTCGCTCAAATGAAAGGCATTTCTTTCCTTCTCACCTAACGCCATGTCTCTGCACTTCTGTCCATTTCCTCCATGCTCGCTCCTCTGAGGTTCCTACAGAGGTCGGTCGTACCACTGCATCCGCAGTGAAGAAGGTGGATGCATCGCCCATCTGTTGTTGTTGTTGTGGTCTTCAGCCCTGAGACTGGTTTGATGCAGCTCTCCATGCTACTCTATCCTGTGCAGCTCTCCATGCTACTCTATCCTGTGCAAGCTTTTTCATCTCCCAGTACCTACTGCAACCTACATCCTTCTGAATCTGCTTAGTGTATTCATCTCTTGGTCTCCCTCTACGACTTTTACCCTCCACGCTGCCCTCCAATACTAAATTGGAAATCCCTTGATGCCTCAGAACATGTCCTACCAACCGATCCCTTCTTCTGGTCAGGTTGTGCCACAAACTTCTCCCCAATCCTATTCAATACTTCCTCATTAGTTATGTGATCTACCCATCTAATCTTCAGCATTCTTCTGTAGCACCACATTTCGAAAGCTTCTATTCTCTTCTTGTCCAAACTATTTATCGTCCATGTTTCACTTCCATACATGGCTACACTCCATACGAATACTTTCAGAAATGACTTCCTGACACTTAAATCAATACTGGATGTTAACAAATTTCTCTTCTTCAGAAACGCTTTCCTTGCCATTGCCAGCCTACATTTTATATCCTCTCTACTTCGGCCATCATCAGTTATTTTGCTCCCCAAATAGCAAAACTCCTTTACTACTTTAAGTGCCTCATTTCCTAATCTAATTCCCTCAGCATCACCCGACTTAATTAGACTACATTCCATTATCCTTGTTTTGTTTTTGTTGATGGTCATCTTATATCCTCCTTTCCAGACACTGTCCATTCCATTCAACTGCTCTTCCAAGTCCTCTGCTGTCTCTGACAGAATTACAGTGTCATCGGCGAACCTCAAAGTTTTTATTTCTTCTCCATGAATTTTAATACCTACTCCGAATTTTTCTTTTGTTTCCTTTACTGCTTGCTCAATATACAGATTGAACAACATCGGGGAGAGGCTACAACCCTGTCTTACTCCCTTCCCAACCACTGCTTCCCTTTCATGTCCCTCGACTCTTATAACTGCCATCTGGTTTCTGTACAAATTGTAAATAGCCTTTCGCTCCCTGTATTTTACCCCTGCCACCTTTAGAATCTGAAAGAGAGCACTCCAGTCAACATTGTCAAAAGCTTTCTCTAAGTCCACAAATGCCAGAAATGTAGGTTTGCCTTTCCTTAATCTTTCTTCTAAGATAAGTCGTAAGGTCAATCTAGGCCAATCAATTATATGAATGCACGATATCTGAATGCGAAAGAACAGGCAACACGCGGAATCCGCAGCTGTGATACATTATAAGTGAACTGAAGGTGAATGAGGGAGAAAGGAAAGGGAAAGGATTACTGAAGTCAGCTGCATCGGGATATTACTCGGCGACGGGCGAAAATGTGTACCACACCAGAATTCGAACCTGAGTCTTCTGGTTACTACACATCTCTGAAACAACAGACATCACGAATTCGTACACTTGATTGACATAGAAGTACATCCGACCTTCTGCGGGAATCTCAGATGAGCGAACACGGAGGGAATGGACAGGGACTGCGGCCAGGTGACCCTCAGTAGGGATGTGGGTCGGCCCTGAGGCTTGCCGAGACCCCGCGGGTGCAGTAATACTGTGTTCCAGATGGCGCAAAGGTTAACACACCTGCCTGATAAGCAACAGATCCCAGGTCCGAATCCTGGTCTGGTACACATTTTCGGTCGTCGACGCTGATTCCACTTAATGTCCTGATGCAGCTGACATCAGTTATCCCTTCTCTTTCATTCCATTCTGCCTTCCGCCTTCAATTTACAAATAATGTATCACAGCTACGGATTTCATGTGTTGTCTGTTCTCTTGGATTTCTACAAAGAACAAAAACCACCCATTCATATGATTACATTTAGTAAATAATTTGAAAATATAAGACTAGCTGTTAGAATTTACGTAGGTTTTTCTTAAAACATATAGCATACTTCTGATTTGTGATGCAATTACCATTGCAGCAATGTCACTTCTATATATAGTTTACGCTGTTATATGAACATACATTTTATCATAGATTATGAATTACTACGACCATTAAAGAACTTCGAAAATTGCATTGATATTCCAGTAGTACAAAGGTAATACATAACATATATCTTACACTAAACAACTTAATCGGTAAGGAACCTTCTACCAAAATATTCTACGTAAAGTTATTTATATCGTTAATTCTAGCCGAAGGTCGAAGTTAAACGTGGAAACTCGTATTAGAAAGTGTGAAACATGTATGATTTATTTAACAAAGATGTGATTTTGAACGGAGGAAATATTAACACACTGAGCAGAAATATTAGACGTAACGCCGTTTATACCATATGTAATAACCATTTATTGACATAAAGTCATTTGTACTTCGTATACCTACAAAATGTGGCCTTATTTAATTCTGTATCAAATCATACGATTGTTGTTTCTTTATTTTATATTTTTAGGCTCGTAATACAAATTTCAGGTTTAGTTTCTCCAAGTGAGAAGCATGTCCATAGAATATTTAGGTCAATAATTAGTTTAAAGAGTAGGTCTTTTTGTTTAAAATGCCAGCCATTTAGTTTCTTTTTACCACTAAAATATCCATGGAATTTGCCTTCTGTGAAATTAGGAATGTCATTGCTGAAAACTGTGTATGTTCAGATAATAGTACAAAGAACATGTGGAAATTATTTCACTGCGAGGTATACTACAGATTTTAGCAAAATATGCACCTACTGTTTGATATTTCTGTGTACTTTACACTTAACTTCCCAAATTTCTATCGACGATTAACTGCGACCTCCCACAGTTAGACGTTCCTGACTTGTTAACATCACAATGAAGGTCCTTCGACAACCAGTTCTACCCCTGTTCATTGTTAAGTTCTCCATTCATGTAACAGTCTAGCTTTTTCATACGCTACCCACTGCGGACAAAATGAAATTCCTCTCTTTCTCTGATGTGACGGGCTGTGCTCTATTACATACATGTAAGTGAACATTACCCATTTAATGTCACTACTAGATGAAACCCTCTTCCGGACTTCTCCATGCATTGCAGCCTTTAGCTATATGCCTCCAGGTCACACTTGTGTGTAATTACTATGTCACCTAATTAACTTACATTGATCGTCGACTCCTTTTCCTACTGTATCGCTTCCAAGTACTTAATCGATTCATCAACACCCATTCGCGAACTAAGAGCCCCCATATTAATTAAGTCTTGCATGGCAGTCTGTACACTGAACCACTTCATTACTACACGCTCTCTGCCAGTAATTTGTAACACGCATCTTTCCAGTGCCACTGACTCTCAGTTTCAGAACGGTTTTTACATCACGAAGTCCATTTCTCACAGTAATAACACAAAAAACCTGTAGCATGCATCGATAAATGATATTCAGATTCAGACTCAATGGAATCAGATTTTCTGTTTATTTTACGGAAAAAAGATCATTTAATGTTACTGTGTCGTTTTTTCCCTCCTATCCAGCCAGTCGTCCTTTCAGCTACCCCAAATAAATAAAAACTCATTTGGTGGTATTATGAATTCGTTTTAATTGTTTTACCTTCTTTTCTATATTATTCTATAAGCACTGTAAGTTAAGCTTATTATATTTTAGTCTTTTCAAAATTATATTTTAGTCGACTTTAGAGGAGTAGTAGCATTATCTATTTTAGTGTAAAAACTTGTCTGTACTAACTGATGAATGATTAAGGTGAAGCATAAATGGTCACGTTGAAAGTTCATATTACATTACTCTTTGGGAAACTCTCACGAATATGCAAGTTCATAAACACAATTAAATGAATTAAACAAGGAATCCGAATTCAACATCTTAATTGGCTTTATCATCAGATAGATACATGACAGTTACACCACACTAAAACTTGCCAAATCAGCTATGAAACAGAGAATAATTATTTATTTATTCTAAATGAATCGTGTCAATGAAATAATGACACTTATAAATAAGTAATTTATTGGTGTAATGCAACTTTAATATATATCAATGTCAATCATAAAACGTACAGCTACCTGTATACTCATTTACCTCCAAAGACGAAACGGTCTTCCCCCACTAATAGTTTTATTTTTATATGTTTCATAACGAAGCGAGAGAAAAAAAACAAGCTGACATGGAGCGATAGGAAAAAAGAAGGCTGACTAAGATTCAAAACTTGTACGCAGAGCATCTTTCGATTATTACTATAGCTATGGGACAGTTTACAACTGAAGCAAGCAAGTGTAACAGCTGTGCCCTTCCTGAACGATTCGACGTTCGCAGAGAGTTGACCAGCTGGTATCTTTCTTGACTGATGCAGTGCATCAAGCGGAATAACTGCGAAAGGCGTGAAGGCACATATTACGCGACGTGCTGGGATCACAGCTCTACTGTTCGCTGAAAGAACAACGTCCGCACAGAGTTGTGCCATGGCTGTCTATCCTGACAGTGGGAATGCGTCACATAAGGATAACTAGTAAACGAGGCGACGTTCGCACAGAGCTGCAGCACAATAGATCTTTCTGAGTGCCGCAGCGCATATGAGGGTAACTGTGCTGCACGGCGTGTATCTTCCACGACCTGCTGGTGTCCCTGCTGTATTACCTCTTGGCTGAGGTGAGTTAAGCTTACGGCTAAGTTCACTAACCTTGAATATAAGTTAACCGCGGTAAACCCGGCATTTAACGCTGTTCATCGCAAAATTTCGGTGCATCAACCTCAATCAAAGTTAACAAAGGCGTTGGCCATAATTAAATCTGATTGCGACTGACGGCTGGTTTTCTTGAGCTGACCAGTGTTTCATAAGCGTACGTTATGAACATGGCGGCGCAGTGAAATAGGCAGAAGGTATCGTATACGGAACCCTATACGGAAGATGAACCCAGAGAGTTTCTTAATTTATGAATCAAACTTATCAGATGTGGAATTAAATTGCACCTTTGAATGTGACCACATTATCTGTTTTTCTGTGACAACGAGACCTTACCACAATCGGATTTTTGTAATTTTTTATGTTTATTGGTAAACTGAAACTCTCAAAAATTGCCAAGAAAATCGTGTCCTACTTATTCTGAGCGTATTTAGTATTCTAGAATAAGGTAAACATTTTCTCGACAGCAGTATGACGCTGTGGTAGCCCGGCTTGCGTACTAAGTGGTCAGCTTGGGTTTGATTCGATGGGGATTAAAATTTTAAAACAAAGTTGCAAGTTTTAGGGGCATTTACGTGAACAGTAAAACACGAGAGTATGGAAAAACATCATTTGTAATTTTTTAATCGCACAGTCTAGATCAACAATCTTTTATAAAAGATTGGCAGTTACGAATGCTTGTTTGCAGTCAAAACTGCATTTTTGTAAGCACTACATAATCATAAATAAAGCCATATGCCTTTTTCCTCAAAGTAACAATTAGATATGTTAATTAGCATATATGCAATGAATTATGTATTTAAATGATGTAGGTATTCGAAATAAACGATAGAAAGGAACAAATAATGACCGAAACGAGACACTCTAAGTATCCCATTTCTGCTTTTATACCACAGCCGTTCTTTGTTTTCAAGAACCGATGATTTCGCACCTATCAGTTTGAGAGGTGTATCCAACTCGCACTAGGAAAAAAACTGACTTCTTTTGTCTTTGAGTCGTGTCTTCTAACTGGTTTGATGCGGTCTGTCTTCTCCTGTGCCAACCTCTTCATCTCAGAATAGCACTTACAACCTACGTCCTCAATTATCTGCTGGAGGTATCTAATCTCTGTCATTCTCTACAGTGTTAACCCTTTTCAGCCCCATCCGGTAGAATGAAAGTTATTCCCTGACGTTCTAACAGATGTCCTATCGTCCTATTTCTTCTTCTCGTCAGTGTTTTTCAGATATTCCTATTCTTACTGTTTCTGCAGAAAATCTCCTCATACCTTGCCGTATAAGTCAACAAAATTTTCAGCATTCATCTGTTGCCCCACATCTCAAGTTCTTCGGTTCTCTTTTTTTTCACGTTTTTGCACAGTTCATGACTCACAGCAATACAATTCTGTGCTCCAAACATAGTCTCAGAAGTTTCTTCCTCAAATTAAGTTGTTAGGACTAGTAGATTTCTCTTGGGCAGGAATGCCACTTTTGTCAGTGCGTCTCTGCTTCTTATATCCTACTTGCTCTGTCCGTCACTGGTAATATTGCAGACTACGTAGCAAAATTCTTTAACATCATCTACTTCGAGATCACCAATTATGATGTTAATTTTATCGCTGTTCTTATTTCTGCTGCTTCTCATTCTTTCGTCCTTATTCAATTTGTTCTCAATCCATAATCTTTGCTCATTAGACAGTTCGCTCCATTCAGTAGATGCTGAAATTCTTCTTTACTTTCACTGAGGGTAGCAATCTCATCAGCGAATCTTACTGATATACTTTCACTTTGAATTTTAATTCCATTCTTGAGCCTTTCTTTTATTTTCGTCATTGCTTCTTTGATTTATTTCCAGACTGTAGCGCCTAGAACCGCTCGGCCACCCCGGCCAGCTCCAACTTCTGTGATTGCCCTTTTTAGTGATGTTCTTTCATTGGCACCTAAACTGCCTACTCAGCAATTCCTTGTCGCATTATCGATACCCTCTGAGAACTTCAGTCGTATCTCTTTAATGTTTAGTACTTCCATGTTCCACTTCTTTCGGCACTGATTCTTCCAAACATGTCTCTTCGGCCCACTGTTCATCACAACTAAATACTGATGTGAGTCTATATCTGCACCATGGTACGCCTTAAAATCCAGTATCTGATTTCGGAATCTCTGCATGACCGTGATGTAATCTAACTGAAACCTTCCGTGTCTCCCGGCCTTGTCCATGTATACCTTCCCCTCTTGTCAGTCTTGAACAGAGTATTCGCTATTACTAGCTGAAACATTTTTCAGAACTCAGTGGGTCTTCTCTCACTCCTAGTACCAAGTCCATATTCTCCCGTAACCCTTTCCTCTACTCCTTCCCCTACAACTGTATACCAGTCCCCCATGACCGTTAGGTTTTCATATCCCTTTTCGCACTGAATTATCTGTTCAATATGTTTTCTCTATCTTTTCATCTTCAGCTTGCGACGTTGGCGTGTGTACCTGAACTCTTGTTGTCGGTGTTCGATTGCAGTCTATTCTGATGAGAACAACCCTCTCTCTGTCATACCTTCTTACTTATATCGAATCCTAATCCCATTATACGATTTTCTGCTGCTGTTGATATTATCCTGTTCTCATATTAGGAGAAATCCTTGTCTTCTTTCCATTTCACTTCACTGACACCCACTATATCTAGCTTGAGCCTCACTATTTCCCTTTCCATATTTTGTAACGTCCGTACCACGTTCAAATTCTGGCATTCCAAGCCATGACTCGTATAACTTAATCCTTGCGTAGTACATTCTGGAAGATACGGCGTCCGCTGAGAGTTGTCCCACAGTGGTTTTTGCTGTCTGCAGCAGAGCGTTACATAACGATGACTATACAGACGCGTATGTCCCGCAACCTTCCTGCGTGTCTACTCTATTACTTCCTCACTAAATCGATATCAACATAGAGTTGTTCCGGAAATGGCTACGCTGTCAGTAGGAGTGCCTAAGTGAGTGTAACTGCGACAGATACGCCTGTGTGTGTTGCAGGGCCTGCTGGTAGCTGTCCTGTACTGCCTGCTGAACGGCGAGGTTCGCGCTGAGGTTTCCCGCAGCTGGATGTCGTGGCGACAGCAGCGCTTCACGCGGGCCCAGCTGGCTGCAGCAGCCGCCCACGAGCCCTTCAAGGTAACGCAATTCCAAAGCCGCTCTCTGGCTTGATTGACAGATCTGTTTGTACTGATTCCCCGTAGAGGAGTTTCCTGTATAGTGGTGCTGCTCTGGAAGATAGCCGGTCCGAATCTTGGCAGTCGAAGGAATTTTCATCGACGACAAGGGGAGGGAAAATGGTGGAATACATTTTAAAATTTTCCTGGAGAACTGACTTTCTCATAGCAACCGGATGTTGCTGTGAATGGAGTCGAGGTGATGTAGAAACTCCATTAATTTGTCTTCTCCATGAGGCCACACTACGAAAGTATCATCCACATACCTCCAAAAATCTGTTGGTTTCAAAGCAGCTGATTGAAATGTTCTTTCCTCAAACTCCTCCATAAAAAGGTTGGCCACCAAGGGAGACAGGGGCTACCCGTGGTGACACCGTCAGCCTTTTCAAAATATTCATGATTAAACATAAAATAAGTTGAGGAGAGAGCGTGCCTAAGCTAAGCAGCGTTTATCTTTCTTGGATGTCCTGGTTCGAAGGAAGAACGATGGTTCTCTAGGGCATTCAGTCATACTGATTTGTACCTGCAAGCATCTAGTTGCCATCATCCGTCGCAAACGATGAGTGTGCTTAAGACACTTGTTCATAGAGCTCATACTGTCTCAGATCTAGATAGCTTACCTCAAGAACTCGCCCATCCAAAGACAGTATTCAGCGAAAATGGGTATTCTAGCCAGCAGATTAACAGTGCACTGACAGTTAAAACTAAGAAGCAGGAAGTGGATAAAGAGGAGAACATGCCGGAACAATCTTTAGCTTTTTTCCTTTCGTTGGCAACACTTCGCTTAAAATAGCAAGAATCCTCCGCAAATTTCAGGTGAAAGTGGTTTTCCGCCCACCATCGAAGATTGAGGACCTTCTGGGGTCAGTAAAGGATGATCTGTTACTACGAAAGCCCGGAGTTTACAAGATACCGTGCCAATGTGGTATGGCTTATATAGATCAAACCACACGCACCGTGAAAGAATGCTGCACTGAACATCAAAGTTACACCCGCCTTTTGAAGCCAAGCAAGTCCGCTATTGCTGAACATTGCATTTCTACTGGACATTCAATGGAGTATGAGAAAACAATAATTTTGTCCACAGCAACATCTTTCTGCGACTCCATTATTAAAGAATCCGTAGAAATACGACTGTTGAACCGTGACAGCGGCTACCGGCTGGACAGTGCATGAAATCCTATCATCTCCACAATTTGCTCAAATCGAAGACGACAGAGTGCGCCGACGGCCGCGGCAAACAGCCTCGCAGAGGGCGACTGAGTTGCGCTATTCAACAAGGGAGGGCGCTGCCGGTGGTCAGTGTGGTTCATCTATCAAGTTTTCGACGCATGCACGGAACTTTTTTCTTTATTGTTATTTTAATACCTTTACAACAAAGGTAGGCCGCCAGAGACCTATGTATGCCGCTTTTCGGCCACAGTGAACATATAGAGGAAACAGAAAGACAGAAAAACAAACAAATATGGTGGACAAAAACGGGAGACAGAGAAAGTAAAATAAATGAAACGGTTCACAGGCGCACTGTTTGAATAAAAAACGTTCATCACTAAACACAGTGGGGAAGAACGAGTTTACACACGTGAACAGAGGAGCACAAATGGAGAGACACTGAAGCACTGACACGAAGACACACACGAGTACTGGCGACGACCTCCAGTACACCAAGATGCACTGTTCACACACAAAGCTGGGGACCTGCCAAAGGGAAGAGGTGCAGGTAGGAGGGAGAGGAGAGGAGAGGACAGTGGGAGAGGAGAAGGGAGGGGGAGGGGAGTGGGGTTGTGGAAGCCCAGGGGGAGGGGAGGGTGAGAGGAAGAGTGGAGGGAGAGAAGGTAAAGAGGGTGCCCTGGAGGGAAAATCACAGGGGGAGGAGGAAGGGGAGGATCAAATTTGGTAGGAGGGGTAGATGGAGGGGATGAGGGCATCATCAGGGAGGTGCAGTTGGCGGAAGCCACCTTGGGCAAGGGTATTGAGTGTGGAGAGATGGACAGCAGGTGGGGAGTACAGGTATGGCAGCAGATGGGGAGGGAAATGATGGGAGAGACAAATGGGTGAGGAGGATCAAGTTTGCAGAAGGTGTAAAGGATTGGTATCCGTTTGAGGAAAAGTAGGAGGTGTGGGAACGGAATTAAATCATAGAGGATCCACGTAGGGGAGGGAAGGCGGTTGCGATAGGCGAGGCGGAGCACATGGCGTTCCAGGATTTGAAGGGATTTGTAGAACGTAGGAAGGGTGGCAATCCAGGCAGGATGGGCATAGCAGAGGATAGGGCAGATGAGGATTTTAGGTGTGGAGGACGGTGGGGAGGTCCAGACCCCATGTGCAGCCAGAAAGGAGCTTGAGGAGGCAGAGTCAGGAGCGTGCCTTGGCTTGAATCGTCTGGAGATGGGGCGTCCAGGAGAGACGATGGTGAAGGGTGACACCAAGGTACTTGAGGGTCGGGGTGAGGTTGATTGGGCTGCCGTAGATAGATAGAAATGGAGGAGACGTAAGGAAGGGGTGGTTTTGCCTACAATAATCGCCTGGGTCTTGGAAGGATTGACCTTGAGTAGTCACTGGCTGAACCAAGTGCTGAACCGATCAACATGGGACTGGAGAAGGTGTTGGGAGCGTTTCAGGGTGGTGGCGAGGGCAAGGAAGGCGGTGTCATTGGCGTACTGGAGAAGGTGTAAGGGATGTGAAGAAGGTAGAGAAGGGGGGAAAGGACGGAACCTTGGGGCACACCAGCGAAGGGGTAGAAGGTGTCGGAATCCGTGTTGTGGATGGTGACATAGGAAGGATGGTGGGGATGAAAGGAGGTGATCAGACGGACGTAGCTAATAGGAAGGGCGAAGGTTTGGAGCTTGAAGAGGAGATCGGAGTGCCAAACACGATCATAGGCTCGTTCAAGGTCAAGGGAAAGGAAGATGGCGGAGCGACGGGAGTTGAGCTGTTCGGAGAGGAGGTGAGTGAGTTGAAGGAGAAGGTCATCGGCAGAGAAGGACAGGGAGCGGGAAGGAGGCGGTGCTGGTGGAGATGCTGGTGGATGCGTTGGGTGAGGATGGAGTGCGCATAGTAGTTACAGCGCGCTACATGTTGCGGAACGGAGGACGTTGTAGCCAGTCTGCGACGTCTCACACGAAGATGCCTGGCAGGTGCCTAGTAGAAATAACGTGAGAAGTATTGAACGACGCCCGGCTGCAAACCCGAAATTTGTTTGAACTGTTGGAATACAGTTCTTAATCACAAGACTTTAAGCCACTGTTCTCGTTTAAATTCAAAATACTTCCTTAGTGTCTCATGGCATGAGTGTATGTGACACTGTTGATATCGATCCGTGCCTCAGATGTTAACGTTAACCTTGGAATTCCCTTTGGGAGAAGAACACAGCAAGAGCCATAACCTGATTATCCACAAATTACGAACAGTGGAAGAGGGGTCGAAATACGTGAACACGTGTCTCCGCTTATTCGAAGATACTCGAGCGTTTCTAAGTTCAGCGGTGCCCGATTACTCATTTTAGTTACTTTATTTTACTTATTTTTTCCATTTATCTATCAATTTCCGTAGAATGTTTCTAAACTATGTTTCTTATCAGGTTAGGTAACACAACAATGGCGTTATAATAACTAATATGTTACAGCTCGGTTTCACAATAAGTGTCGTACTTTACGGTGTTTTTAGGTGCCATAATCTTTCTAAATTCTCATATTCCTCTTTTTCATACTCGTATCAGTTCTTAATTCTTATATTTTATTCTCATGTCCATTCTTGATGGAGATTTGGTACATTTCCGTGGATGTTATCGATCGCAGAAACATAGAAATCCCGAACAATAAGAGCATCGCTCGAAGACAGGTTTGTCACTCCCACGTTTCTTCGTATGGAGCCCACTCGGTAGAGAAACGTTGTTTATATTGCTGTAGGTTTCACGCGTTGGCAATAATTTCGGAACAAACTACGCATAACGGATTTTCCGAAAACTGGAACTTGCAATTGATTATCTATCAATAGTTTCACCGAAGATAATTTTAATTAATTTTTTCATTCATTTACTGTATTTTCTTCTTCTTAATTCATTCTCTATAAAATTAGCACACGAATAAGGACGACATTATTTCAGTACACATTCGGAAACATTCGTGCAGTAATCTCCTATGGGCGTGGGTAGATAATAAAAAGAAGAGAAATTTAAAAAAAAGCGGGTTTCGAAGATGGGGCAAAAAATCGTGAAGCCCTGACGCTAACCTCTGCGCCATCGCTTCTCTTAAATTACTTCTTCGGTGAAAGGATCATAAACTACCTAGAGAAGTTTGACCGCAATTTTCTCACAAACGGTCGAGTATCTACGGATACGCCGGGACACGTATTCGCTTATTTTGGGCCCTCTTCCACTGAGAGAAGTTTCTGCGAAATCGGATTAATGCCTTTACCGTGTTCTCCTCGTTAGTGCTGTTCGAGAATAGGCTATATTCGGGAGCCAAGTTCCACATTGTATCTTCCCATCATCCGTAACAACGCAAACACAACATTACACTGTACAAGCACTCATCACAGCCACGTGACACAGACGCACACTTGAGACTTCATACATATACAGGGTGTTACAAAAAGGTACGGCCAAACATTCAGGAAGCATTCCTCACACACAAAGAAATAAAAGATGTTATGTGGACATGTGTCCGGAAACGCTTAATTTCCATGTTACAACTCATTTTAGTTTCGTCCACCTACCCTCAATGGAGCAGGTTGTCATGATTTCATACGGGATACTATACCTCTGCTGCTAGAATATGTGTGTTTACAAGTACGACACAATATGTGGTTCATGCACGATGGAGCTCCTGCACATTTCAGTCGAAGTGTTCGTACGCTTCTCAACAACAGATTCGGTGACCGATGGATTGGTAGAGGCGGACCAATTCCATGGCCTCCACGCTCTCCTGACCTCAACCCTCTTGACTTTCATTTATGGGGGCATTTTAAAGCTCTTGTCTACGCAACCCCGGTACCAAATGTAGAGACTCTTCGTGCTCGTATTGTGGACGGCTGTGATACAATACGCCATTCTCCAGGGCTGCATCAGCGCATCAGGGATTCCATGCGACGGAGGGTCGATGCATGTATCCTCGCTAACGGAGGACATTTTGAAGATTTCCTTTAATAAAGTGTTTGAAGTCACGCTGGTACGTTCTGTTGCTGTGTGTTTCCATTCCATGATTAATGTGATTCGAAGAGAAGTAATAAATTGAGCTCTAACATGGAAAGTAAGCGTTTCCGGACACATGTCCACATGACATATTTTCTTTGTTTGTGTGTGAGGAATGTTTCCTGAAAGTTTGGCCGTACCTTTTTGTAACACCCTGTACAAGAACAACTACCGTCAGAATCTGACACTGTAAATACAACAAAGCGTTGTACGTAATGAGGTAATAATTGTTTAGAACTTTACATAGTAGGTGTGTAGGAGTTCCGGACTGGAAAAGCTTATACATGCAAAGTACAGAAGGAACAAAGGTATAGCTTGCTATGTGAAGCAGATTCAGATTATTACAAATGTAGAAGCTGGGGCGTTTTATTTTCACAAGTCCGTCTTGATCACAAGACTTTATTACACTTTATTACCGGTTTCGGCATATTACCATCCTCAGATATTCGTAGCAGATCAGAGGATGGCAGTACGCCGAAACCGGTAATAAAGTGTAAGAAATCCGTGTGATCAAGACGGACTTGTGAAAATAAAGTGCCAAAAATGATTGCGGACTCATTTACAGACTTTATGTCTTCAATAAAGAAACTGGGCCAAATAATACAGCAGGAAAAATGGGCGTGTCGGTGTTATGAACATTATATTTCGATACAGTTAAGGCATTGACATGCTTTAACATTAAAATAAATCCTATTTTGTCATGTCAGAAATCTTAAATTGTATGCTTTACCAATAAAAGGCTTAAGGTAGTTTTGGTAGGTTTGGAAAACAATAGCTAAACTGTTATAGGATTAAAGGTTTACACTTCAGGCGATATGCACATACATAGATGGCGATAGTATCGCGTGCACAAGGTATAAACGGGCAGTGCATTGGCGCAGCTGTTACTTGCACCTAGGTGCTTCATATAAAAAGGTTTACGTCATGATTATGGCCAAACGGCAGGAATTAACGGACTTTGAGCGCTGATTGGTAGATGGAGACAGGGGACATTCCAATTCGGAAAACGTTTGGGAATTCATTATTCGAGACCCACGTTGTCAAGAGTGTGCCGAGAAAGCCTAGCTTCAACCATTACGTCTCACTAGGGTGACCGATGGCATTTATTTAACGACCAAGAGCAGTGGCGTTTGCGCAGAGTTGCTGGTGATGACAGACAAGCAACACTGAGTGAAATAACCTCAAAACTCAATGTGGGATGTTAGGCGAACGTATCAGTTAAGACAGTGTGGCGAATTTTGATGTTAATGGGCTATGGTATCAGACGTCCGATGCGAGTGCCTTTGCTAACATGGCCTGCTGAAGTTCTACTGGGCTCGTGACCACGTCCGTTTGACACTAGACGACTGTAAAAGGTAAGATTCGTGAGTGGCGCAGATCCCACGAAACCATGGACCCAGATTGTCAACAAGGGAAACTGGTGTGGCTCCATAATAGTATGGGCTGTGTTTACATGGAACGGAATTCATCCTTTTTTTACTGTCGGCTACTTGGAGACCATTTGGAGCCATTCATGGACTTCATGCAAAACGATCGAATTTTTATGGTTGACAAGATGCTATGTCACCAGCCAACAACTGGTCGCGATTGGTTTGGAGAAGATGGTGGACATTCGGAGCGAATGATTTGGCGACCCAGATCGCCCGTAATGAATCTCATCCAACATTTATGGGACGTAATCGGGGGATCAGTTTGTGCACAAAATCCTTTCGAAACTATGGACGGTTATAGAGGCAGCATGGCTCAATGTTTTTGCAGGGGACTTCCAACACCTTGCTGAGTCCATGTATATTATCTCCCTTCCTTTCTGTGGTTATTAATTATTATTATTATTATTATTATTATTAAGTAAATCACAAGAAAGCGCTAATGTAATATATATATATATATATATATATATATATATATATATATATATATATATATAGAGGGCCAATGGCCAAACATAAATATTGAATTATGTTTCAAATGAGCGCCAGGCTCCCTACAAATTATTTCAAATGCTTTCGCCGAAAAGTAATGCAGGCTAAGTTCACTGACCTAGAAGAAATCGTATGTTTGAAAGTATGCATTTTTTGACGAAATAAAATTAGTGAAGCTTTGCACTTTAGTTAATTGAATAAATGGAAATGATTTCTGCTCCGGCTGTGGTGATATGCTACACATAAAAATGAATTTAAATACGCCGCGTAATGGAGGCCAATTGTTGCCAGCCAAAGATCACCGCCGCTCGCTTCGCAGAGACTGAAAAAATGCTACATAACTTCTTGCAATTTTTAATTCAGGAAGAACTGTTTGCATGGGTTCTTTAAGTAACACAATGCACTCACTTTTTGTAAATATATTTCCACAAAGCACAGAATACACACTTGAATTATTCGTTTCGTACAAGAACAAAAAGAACAAAAGCTACCGCAAGCGTACCTTACATACAGCAGAAGAAAATGATCTGACTCGAAGTGATTTTAAATATCTTTTTTCTCTTATATATAATGACAAAGATAATAATGTTAGTTTCGAGAACGTTATGCACTACGATCTCATCTAATATAAATAATGTCTTTTTATAACATTGAACTCGATCTAGTCTTTCTTTGAAGCTAATTTAATACATTTTCATAATTAATTTGTCATTTATATCCACATAATATTATTCAGAGTCCTTTTAATATTTATCTCAAATATATCGTCATGAATATTTCAAAACGGACACTATGCATGCCACCTCAAAATACTACAATACGCCTGACTAAAGGAGGTCAGACAAAATATTAAGAGGCATCCCATGACTCAGTGTATTAGCCCTTTACCATGGTATCGAGAAATTTCTACTTCAGAAGTATACTGAAGATATTCTAAAATTATTATAAAATAGTGACAAATGTCAAATAGAGAAAGAACCAATCCGAACCACAACAAATTAAAATGTTGAGAAGAGCTTA
This sequence comes from Schistocerca americana, assembly GCF_021461395.2. Lineage (NCBI taxonomy): Eukaryota > Metazoa > Arthropoda > Insecta > Orthoptera > Acrididae > Schistocerca > Schistocerca americana. The sequence continues at coordinate 82,026,273 of NC_060120.1, forward strand.
CTCATTCATAGAATTAGATATTGACGAAAATGGATGTTGGAGCCAAAAGGCTTTTGTCTATCACACTGTGCATGTTAACCACAAATATCAACAGTTAAAATGCATAATTGAAGATAGTAGCAAAATACTGTTCTTAGTAAACACTTTTAAATTAAAAAACACTTGACACTGGATCCAGCAGACATTTAGTATGGCACACACAAGGCCAGTAACGTAAGCCGACTGACTGCGGCACGCAACCACTGGTGTTAGGTATACGGTGGTAAGTGGCGCTTACTGTGAACGCGTGCGCGCAAAGCCGCACTGAGCAGCCAAGACCTAATTCAGCAAATAAAATGGTTAACAGATTGAATTAAAACAGAATAAAACTAATGAAAATAGAAAAAGGAGAGAGGGGCTAGGAAGAGAGGCCTTAAAATCATATGGTATGGAAAGAGCAAGCAGGCTCAGTAAAATGTGCTAATTGTTTGCATACATGTGCGTAAATCAGCATGAGATAACTTGTAAATAAACACAGATATGTGCCAAGTAACGGTATACAAATCAAATGTACTTCGTAAAATGCTAACATAATGTACAACAAGGTATAAATACTTAGAGCCGTCTTAATTAGCAAGTAACTAATATGAAATAAAATATACGTACAAGAAGGAATGTAACATATTAAAATACAAGGTAAGAAAACAGAGTGGATGGGGATAGTTATTACCTATGAAGTAACATACCAGGGTAAGTAGCCGCGAGTCATAAAACATATTACGTACACTAATTACAAGTGGACTGAAGTAGCATACTGAGGAAAGCAAAGCCAAATTCAGCGTTAACTGTTCAAACAGTGAATAAAATGCCTAAAACCGCCCTGAGCAGTAGCTACATAACGTGGATGAACAAGATACTTAAAAAAAGATATAACCAGATTAAAATACGATAAAACAGGGGGTGTGGTAAATGGGCCGGAAACGAGAGGGTACATTGTACACTGAAGGAAAAAAATGCAGTTCTGGACAATATACGCTGGTGGAAAGAAAAATCCTCAAAACGAAGAAGGAGTTGTGCGAGATAAACGAAAGTTGTTAGGCATGTTTATGCACCTGAACGATGATATCTATTCAGATTAGCCACCAGTCCTGTACGAGTGGCACTAGGAGCGCCACTGTGAGGATGCAACTCAGATTTGCTTTGCATACACGCTGTAATGGTCGTGAGTGTTAGTTGACTTTGACACTGGGTGTGGTGAGTAGATGTTAGACAAGAATGCCTTTAAGGGGACAAAGACGCCATTATCAATACCTCGCTAAGTTGGAACGAGGTCGAGTAATAGGGCTACGAGAAGCTACATGTTCCTTCCGTGGTACTGCAGAAAGACTTGGCAGGAAGTCGCACAGCCGAGACTGAAGACCATCGGCGTGTGGCTCTGTCGCATCGTACTGCATCCACAGCAGCAATTTCAGCAGCAGTTGGAACCACAGTGACAGGGAACAGTTACAAATCGGTTACCTCAAGGACAGCTCCGAGGCAGACGCCTATAGATCCCTGTACCTAAGGAGGAGGAGGATATTAGTGTTTAACATCCCGTCGACAACGAGGTCATTAGAGACGGAGCGCAAGCTCGGGTGAGGGAAGGATGGGGAAGGAAATCGACCGTGCCCTTTCAAAGGAACCATCCCAGCATTTGCCTGAAGCGATTTAGGGAAATCACGGAAAACCTAAATCAGGATGGCCGGAGACGGGATTGAACCGCCGTCCTCCCGAATGCGAGTCCAGTGTGCTAACCACTGCGCCACCTCGCTCGGTCCCTGTACCTAAGCCACTGCCCTTTTGCGACTCCAGTGGTGACAAGCGAGAAATCTTTGGAGGACAGGTCGAAGGTTTGTTGTGTTTTATGATGTCGATCAGTTGTAGAATTTTGGAACACGTGTTATGTTCGATTATAATGACTTTTCTGGAGACTAGAAATCTACTCTGTAGGAGTCAGCACGCGTTTCGAAAAAGACCGTGTGAAACCCAGCTCGCGCTATTCGTCCACGAGACTCAGAGGGCCATAGACAGGGGTTCCCAGGTAGATGCCGTGTTTCCTATTTTCCGCAAGGCGTTTGATACAGTTCCCTACAGTCGTTTAATGAACAAAGTAAGAGCATGTGGAATAGCAGACCAATTGTGTGATTGGACTGAAGAGCTCCTAGATAACAGAAGACAGCATATCATTCTCGATGGAGAGAAGTCTTCCGAAGTAAGAGTGATTTCAGGTGTGCCACAGGGGAGTGTCGTAGGACCGTTGCTATTCACAATATATATAAATGACCTTGTGGATAACATCGGAAGTTCACTGAAGCTTTTTGCGGATGATGCTGTAGTATGTCGAGAGGTTATAACAATGGAAAATTGTACTGAAATGCAGGAGAATCTGCAACGAATTGACGCATGGTGCAGGGAATGGCAATTCAATCTCAATGTAGACAAGTGTAATGTGCTCCGAATACATAGAAAGAAAGAACCTTTATCATTTAGCTACAGTATAACGGGCAACAAATGGAAGCAATTAATTCCATAAGTTATCTGGGAGTAGGCATTAGGAGTGATCTAAAATGGAATGACCATATAAAATTAATCGTCGGTAAATCAGATGCCAGACTGAGATTCATCGGAAGAATCCTAAGGAAATGCAGTCCGAAAACAAAGGCAGTAGGTTACAATACACTTGTTCGCCCACTGCTTGAATACTGCTCACCTGTGTGGGATCTGTACCAGATAGGGTTGATAGAAAAGGTAGAGAAGATCCAACGGAGAGCAGTGCGCTTCGTTACATGATCATTTAGTAATCGCGAAGGCTTTACGGAGATGACAGATAAACTCCAGTGGAAGACTGTGCAAGAGAGACGCTCAGTAGCTCGGTACGGGCTTTTGTTGAAGTTTCGAGAACATATCTTCACCGAGGGGTCAAGCAGTATATTGCTCCTTCCTACGTATATTTCGCGAAGAGACCATGAGTATAAAATCAGTGAGATTAGAACCCACACAGAGGTATAACGTCAATCTTTCTTTCCACGAACGATACGAGACTCGAGTATAAGGGAAAACCGATAGACGTACTTAAAGTACCCTCCACCACACACCGTCAGGTGGCTTGCGGAGTATGGATGCAGATGTAGAAGCTGGTTCTGCTTCGGTGTCACTGATAGCCCTGTGTTGGTTAGATCGTGGCCAACTGAGGGCCTCCAGCGAACCTGTACGTGTGCTGAACACACTGATCCTAAACGTGGAGTTAAGGTCTTGACTGCAATTTTGTATGACAGCAGGAGTACTCTCGTGGCTATACCACGCACCATTACTGCAAAATCGTACATCAGTTTGATTATTCGACCTGTTTTGTTGCCATTCATGAACAGCATTCGTGGGAGTGATATCTAACAGGGTAACGCTCGCCTACATACTGCTCCTGTAGCCCGACATGCTCTAGAGTGTCGATATGATGCCATAGCATGCTCCATCACAAGCTCTGTTTGCTGAGCTAAGCTCTTCATCTCAGAGTAGCACTTGCAACCTTCGTCCTCTATTATTTGCTGGATGTATTCCAATCTCTGTCGTCCTCTACATTTTTTGCCCTCTACAGCTCCCTCTCGTGATGTATATCAAATCCTATCATCCTGTCCGTTCTTCTTGTCAGTGTTTTGCAAATAGTCCTTTCATCTCCGATTCTGCGGTGAACTTCCTCATCCTTACCTTATCAGTCCATCTAATTTTCAACATCTGTCTGTAGCACCACGTCTGAAATGCTTCGATTCTCTTCTGTTCCACTTCTCCCACAGTCCATGTTTCACTACCTTACAACGCTGTGTTCCAAACGTACATTCTTAGAAATTTCTCCTATGGCCTATGTCTGACACTAGTAGACTTCTCTCTTGGCCAGGAATGCCTTTTTGCGACTGCTAGCCTGTTTCTCATGTCCTCCTTGCATCTAGGTAGCAGAATTCTTAACTTCATCTACTTCGTGACCATCAATCCTGATGTTAAGTTTCTCGCCCTTCTCATTTCCGATACTTCTCATTACCTTCGTCTTTCTTCGGTTTACTCTTAATCTATACTACGTACTCATTGGACTGTTCATTCCATTAGCAGATCATGTAATTCTTCTTCTCTTTCTCTCAGGATGGCACTGTCTTCAGCGAATCTTATCAATGGTATCCTTTCACCTTGAATTTTAATTTCACTCCTGAACCTTCCTTTTATTTCCATCATTGCTTCTTCAATGTACAGATCGAACAGTAGACGCGAAAGACTACAGGCCTATTTTACACGCTTATTAGTCCAAGCACTTCTTTCTTGGTCGTCCATTCTTATTACTTCATGTTGGCTCTTGTACATGTTACCCGTCTCTCCCTAAAGATTTCCCCTATTTTTCTCATAATTTCGAACACTTTGAACATTTTAGATTGTCAAACGATTTTTCCAGTTCGACAAATCCCACGGACATGTTCTTTCTTTTAGTCTTGCTTCCAATATCAAACGAAGCGACAGAATTGCTTCTCTGGTGACTTTACCTTTCCTAAAGCCAAACTGATCGTCATGTAACACATCCTCAATTACTTTTCCATTCTTTTATATATTATTCTTGTCAGCAACTTGGATGGGCCTAAAGTCAGATGATAGGTCGCCAGCCTCGTACATTCTACACACCATCGTAAATAGTTGTTTATCGCCACTTCTCCCAATTATTTCAGAAATTCTGGTTTAATGTTATCTACCCATTCTGCCATATTTGATCTTAAGTCCCCCAAAGATAGTTTAAATTCTGATTCGATTACTGGATTCCCTATCTCTTTCCTATTGACACCTGCTTTTTCTACTGTCACATGAGAGAAATCTTCCCCGTCTAGAGGCCTTCAATGTGCTCTTTCCAACCATCCGCTCTCTCCTCTGCATTTAACAGTGGATTCCCGTTGTACTCTTAATTTTAGCACCATTAATTTTAATTTCATTTCGGTCAGTCCCTCTGATGACCATTTCCCTTTCGATTTCCTTAAATTTTTCATGTAGCCACTACGTCTTAGCTTCCTTGCACTTTTTACTTATTTCATTCCTAAGTGACACATATTTCTACACACATCAAAAAAAGTTTTGCATCACACCAGTTCCCAGAGGTCCTGAAGATGGACGTTAACTGTGGATATTGCATCACAGACACAGTCCCTTTGACAGTTCAGAGATGTCACTAAACCCGCCTAAAGATGTAAACAGTCATGCATGAGCAACGCCTATTAGACGGAGGGGGTCCGATGACATGCCTCTCTCAGGCCGCCCAAGAGCTACTAATGCAGTGGACGACCGCTCCCTACAGATTATGCCTCGGAGGAACCCTGAAGACAACGCCACCATGTTGAATAATGCTTTTCTTGCAGCCACAGGGCGTCGTGTTACGATGCAAACTGAGCGCAGTAAGCTGCATGATGCACAACTTCTTCCTAACGTCCATTGAAATGTCCATCTGTGCAACCACGACACCAAGCAGCGCGGTACAGATGGGCCCAACAACATGCCGAATGGACCGCACAGGATTGGCATCACGATCTCTTGACCGATGAGTATCGCGTATGCCTTCAACCACATAATCGTCGGAGACGTATTTGGTAGTAACACGGTCAGTCTAAAAGCCTTAGACACATTGTCCAGTGAGTGCAGCAAGGAGAAGGTTCCCTGCTATTTTGGGGTGGCATTATGTGGGGCCGACGTACGCCGCTGGTGGTCATAGAAGGCGCCGTAACGGCTGTACGATATGTTAATGCCATCCTCCGACCGACAGTACAACAATATCGGCAGCATATTGGTTAGGCACTCGTCTTCTGTATTTACCGACAATGTGCAACAGAAGTCCATTCCACAAACTGGTGTCCGTCACCTAAGACAAAGCATGATTGTTAGCAACAGTCTGGCCAGTACACCGGTTATTAATCTACATCATTTCACATTTGCAATGGCTTTTTCTCGCTCTTACATTAATCTGTGATCTTGAAGTGTAAATCACTTAAGTAAGTTACTTAGATAAATGTATTCCCGAAATTTCATTACTCTACATTAACTAGCTTTTGGTATTGCGATTTTTTGTCTTCAGTGTATGTGAAATAATAAAACAAAGAAAGTAATTGTGATTGATAAAGTGTTCTACAGAAACTGCAAAACTGAAAGTAGGATTCATAAATGTAAATAGGTTACTAAGGAAAACAAATATCACTCAGCTGCCGACGGCGACCAGTGAACTTGGCTACGCGGTCAGAAGTAGCGTCTTAAAGCCTTCAAGAAAATGTCTACTTGCAAGCCTGAACTGGTTGTTTAAAGCTTTGCTCTCCTTGTTCGATAAGTGTTTGAAAATTTCAAGTTCTTCCCATAAATCTAATCTACAGCCTTTTTTCTCATTGGATGGAATTACGGTATCCTCTAACTTTCGAGGGGAATAATCAGAAATGTTCTGAGAATGCGTAAGTCTATAGATTAGCACCTTGGTTTCGCAACAGATGTTATTTGTACCTTACGGTGACTTCTCTATCTGTTTGTCTGTATATAAAAATTCTAAGGGTCGTTGTTTACATTTCATGAAATTTTAAAGTAACCGCAGGGGAAGCGTGCGTTTACGTCACACGTAAAGTTACGTTCTGTTGCATGAGCGGTCAAAAGTTAGAGGGAACTGCAGAGGAGTTTGGTGTTTCATAGATACAACATGGACTGCTTACGAAATGTGAATATGTTTACTATCATTTGATCGCAGTTATGAAATTGCGGACTTCCTTGGCAGAAATCTATGAGTAACGGAGCAGCATATAACCACGAACTGCTTCTTTCGACGTGCACTGTTTATCGAGCGTCTTTTCCCGTGGTCAGGTTGGCATAAATTTTTATTTCTTCTTATACGTCCATAAATTACCAGGTTATTTTCTATATCGTGTGGCTATTTTGTATCAGGTGAACTGGGAAGTTGTAACTACTTCCTATCTTTTTCTTATAAAATTTTATGTGTTCCTAATGTCGTATTCCAAAATTCATTCCAAGTAGTTAAGTTTTCGTCCAGAACAGTACACTTTGTATATGCAACAGTTTTTGTGTAAGTCTTGTGTTGTATTATTACTGCGCGTTAAAAATATCTGAGTTTATATGAAACCCGGCGTTAGAAATGAATCGATGCAAACTGTTTATTCAGTTCGTCGTTTTGTGGAGACTGCCATGCTGTGACAGCCGCTGTTCTCTGCTATATTTCGGTACCAAGCAAATTCCTTTCTGCTTTATCTGCATGTAGTGGTAGTTTAAGAAGTCTGTTTACTGTAGATCGAAAGAAGGTATTTTTATATTGAGAAGTATGTCATGATTTGACGGGAGTAGTTACTCTGAAAGACGTACGTTCATGGCAAATTCCAAAACAAGTCTATATTGATTCTTGGCAAGAGTAAGCTTTAAAAAAATTAGTGCGGATATACCGCTGGTGTTCAACTGAAAACCTAGTATTACTGTGCGTTTTACTAACAGCGTACTGTACACGCGTAAACGTAACGTTTCCGATGTCGAAATTCCTACATACTTGTTAAGGAAAATTTCAGATGTTCATTGTATCATTATGTGCATTTTTGTTTGTATTTATAATGTCAGTGAAAGTGACGTCAGTGCTAGAGAGGAATCAGTACGTGGAGTAAAACACAAAACGTTTCAGCAACTGGAGAGGATAATCATCAGTTCACTGTAGCGGAAATGCAGCGATCACTCAGGTTCGGAGAAAATAAAGTCATAACAGGTCGCAACAAGGCAACGGTAAACCACCTCTTCTAAGACCTTGCCCATGGTGGCAGTGAGGAGTCCTCGCGTCTGGTCCCCATCACTCAGTGAGTGAGGACTGATTTCAACTTTTGAAAAAAAAAAATTGTGAAAAATGGCCACATTCTAATGACGACGAAAAATTAATTCATTTATAGAGTAAATTTTCATAACATGAAATAACTATCTAATGAAATGAAATATGTATGAAATTTGAAACAAGAGAGAAAGCTTTATTCATTTGAGCAATAAACGACATAGTATGCGTGACCTGAATATCGCCCTCGTGCGATCAAATATTACGTTTTTGTAAATAGCTGCACAGTGCTAGGAAAATTTCCTGTCGCTATAGTTATAAAGCTTACAACGGTCTGCGTGATGTGTCGCTGCCAAGTGACAAAGCTCGATAAAACTTTGACCTTACACTGAAAGCAATGGTGTAGTATAGTATAGCACAGCACAGAAGGTAACTGAAAGAAATACTCAGTGAGACAGTTAGAAATGAAACTTTTATTCAGAAACAGTAACTGCAATCCCCGCGATTTGCGGTGGTTCGTTAAACATAACAAAAGATGGGGCATGATTTTCAATCCTTGCATCATCACTACGGACGAAAATGAATGTACTGCAGTGTGCTCCCACGCTGGCCCAAGGTTGGTAAGGAGTTCTTGTGGTAGAGCGTACCTTCCCTCCACCAGCGAGGTTGATAAGTGGTGGGTGGACAATGGCGCATATGGACGTTGCAACCGCCCTCCGTCGATCTGCTGTCGTCGGCTTCTGTGACGTAAGATACTGATGTTATCTACCGTATATGTCGGACCTTTCGTTATATCTCACATCAGATGAAGCACTCACAAACATCTTCACTGTAACGGCGACTATATTTCGGGTTTTCATAATAATGGATGTTAACTTTTTGCTCAGTCGATCACTCTTTATTTGTTGCTGCGTTACCGAAGACAAGATACTTAATAACGTCTTTGAATGTTAGTTATTACTCGTATTTACTAATAGACACGCTATTGAGGGAATCACTTTAGGTTTTTTATCAACAACATTTCATAATTAAATCATGAATAACTGAATTTCGGATATAGAGAAAAGGAAGGTTGTTCCTACAATTACTCTCAGCAATTACGGAAAATAGAATGTCCGTGATTTTTATAGTTCATCACCCAAATGTATTACAGCAAGAACTGTGTTCCATTACTGTCTTTCGATACAGTCATTCAAACTTCGTATGCTTTTATGTTCACTAAGCTAAGTGTCCAATTCAGTTCTTATATTCAATTTAACGTGAAGATTACAAAGAATCCGCCTCGATTGCAAATAGAAACCGGATGTTGACCTAGGTTTCGGCGCGGATAACCACGTCATCTTCGGAACACACTAAAACTACAAACTGCCTAAAGAGGCATGGTCCAACAGAACGCCCTGAGGGGCAAAAGACTCGCATAAAATATAAAATAAACTGTACGTGTGTACCATGTCAGTAGCTGTACGTACCGTTCATTTTATATTTTATGCGAGTCTTTTGCCCTTCAGGGCGTTCTGTATTAATGTTGGACCATGCCTCCATAGAGAGTTTGTAGTTTTAGTGTGTTCCGAAGATGACGTGGTTATCCGCGCCGAAACCTAGTTCAACATCCGGTTTCTATTTGCATTCGAGGCGGATTCTTTATAATCATTAAATTATTCATGATTGCTGACGCGCTGCAACGTTAAAAGTTCTGAATTTAACGTCCCATCGTTTAGTCCACAGATCCTATTGTCGGCTATTCGGCATGTAATACGGAACGGTACTTCTTCTCGCGGACGCAATTCCTCAGATATTCTTTGTGCGTGACCTTACGGCAAAAGTCTGTCTCTTATAAATTAGCTATACTCAATTTTCTTGCCGTTTAACATAAGTGCCCTGATCCGTTCCGTGGCATATCACACGGAAATGACAGCTGTATCGCACACCGCAGCAACGTAGACTTATTCAGAGAGCAGAAAACAGGACAAGACTGCTAACAATATCCGCGCATGGTTTATATAGTAGAGTTTAGAAACAAAAATAGCCGGTTTAAGCATTCTTTGATTTCCCTGAGGCCCCACTTTGCTGCGGGCGTTATTCTGATGAGACATTATATATCGATAATTTTAATCAAAACTTTTTCAATCCTATTAATTATTTCCGATATTATCGATCACCTCTCCGCTATACGAGAATAAGCCTGATAATATTGTTCTCAATTAAAAGTGCGGTTGTAAGGTGCTGCAGCGCGTATCCCCAACGAATACCGCAAGTGCTCGATGGAATGTCAGTCGGAGGAACGGCAGGTTAGTCCATTCGCCGAATATCCTCTCGTTCCAAGAGCTTCCCCGGCTGTGCAGTTCTATACTGTCGGGCATCGTCTTTCGTAAACAACGACGTCAGAACAGAAAGCATCTGGCAAAGGTGTACAGTGTCAAAAAACGTAAGCACATGTCTAAGGTGTACAGTGTCACAAAAACGTAAGCACATGGCAAAGGTGTACAGTGTCACAAAAACGTAAGCACATGGCAAAGGTGTACAGTGTCACAGAGACGAAGACCGGTGAGTGTACCACGTTCAAAGATTTCGAGGTCAACATTATACCTCCCCGCAGCATGACTCCTGGGCCATGTAAACGATGTTATTCGGCAATGATCCTGGGTTGCCTTAGGTACCGTCGTATATCGAGAGGTGGTAACAAGTAATGCAGACGGAACAACGTCGAACGTGATGAGTTGGTGGTCCAGGTGTTAGGGTGTGCGTTGGCGTAATGTTACATGGCATTCTGACCTCTAAATCTTTGACGACGCTGCACTCACCGGTCAATGTTATTGGGACATACGAGTCTCATCAGAAATATATTCGGCCCTAACTCCATATTTGTGGATGACAATGCACGCCGTACCGGACTGCACAGATCGAGAAGCGCTTGGAACGTGAGGATATTCGGCGAATGGAACGGCCTGCCCCTTAGCTCGACTTAAATTCCGTAGAAGACTTGCGGGATCTTTGGGGAAACGTACTGCTGCATGTTCACATACACGGACGACCATCCAGTAATGGTCAACCGCGCTGGTGGAGGAATGGAGTGCCCTACCACAAGAAATAATTACTGAGCTTGTGGCCAGTATGGGAACACTTTGCTCAGAGTGCATTGCTATCCGCGATGATCACACGTCCTCCTGAGAAGCACGTCCCGCCGTTTTCAACGTCCAGTGGACCATCATAAACCGCGGGAACATCGGTGTAGTTGTTGTCTTTGAATTAAAGTGTCATATCTGATCGTTTCACATGTAATTCTTTCAGTTATTATGTTCGAGTATAGTGACTTTTATGGAGACTAGAAATCTACTCTGTACAGATAGTGTTGAGGATCAGTGGACAAAGTTCAAAACCATCGTACAATATGCATTAGATGAGTATGTGCGAAACAAGATCGTAAAAGATGGAAAAGAGCCACCGTGGTACAACAAAATTGCTACGGAAGCAAATGGAACTTCACAGAAAACAAACATAGCCAAAGCCTTGCAGACATGCAAAAATTACACGAAGCGAAATGTAGTGTGAGGAGGGCTATGCGACTGGCGTTCAATGAATTCGAAAGTAAAGTTCTATGTACTGACTTGGCAGAAAATCCTAAGAAATTTTGGTCTTATGTCAAAGCGGTAGGGGGATCAAAACAAAATGTCCAGACACTCTGTGACCAAAATGGTACTGAAACAGAGGATGACAGACTAAAGGCCGAAATATTAAATGTCTTTTTCGAAAGCTGTTTCACAGAAGAAGACTGTACTGTAGTTCCTTCTCTAGATTGTCGCACAGATGACAAAATGGTAGATATCGAAATAAACGACAGAGGAATAGAGAAACAATTAAAATCGCTCAAAAGAGGAACGGCCGCTGGACCTGATGGTATCGCAGTTCGATTTAACACAGAGTACGCGAAGGAACTTGCCCCCCTTGTTGCAGCGGTGTACCGTAGGCCTCTAGAACAGCTTAGCGTTCCAAAACATTGAAAAAGGGCACAGGTCATCTCCGTTTTCAAGAAGGGACGTCGAACAGATGTGCAGAACCATAGGCCTATACCTCTAACGTCGACCAGTTGTAGAATCTTGGAACACGTATTATGTTCGAGTATAATGATTTTTTGTGGAGACTAGAAATATACTCTGTAGCAATCAGCATGGGCTTCGAAAAAGACGATCATGTAAAACCCAGCTCGCGCTATTCGTCCACAAGACACAAGGACCATAAACACGGGTTCCCAGGTAGATGCCGTGTTTCTTGACTTCCGCAAGGCGGTCGATACAGTTCCCCACAGTCGTTTAATGAACAAAGTAAGAGCATATGGACTATCAGACCAATTGTGTGATTGGATTGAAGTGCTCATAGATAACAGAACGCAGCATGTCATTCTCAATGGAGAGAAGTCTTCCGAAGTAAGAGTGATTTCAGGTGTGCCGCAGGGGAGTGTCGTAGGACCGTTGCTATTCACTATATACACTCCTGGAAATGGAAAAAAGAACACATTGACACCGGTGTGTCAGACCCACCATACTTGCTCCGGACACTGCGAGAGGGCTGTACAAGCAATGATGACACGCACGGCACAGCGGACACACCAGGAACCGCGGTGTTGGCCGTCGAATGGCGCTAGCTGCGCAGCATTTGTGCACCGCCGCCGTCAGTGTCAGCCAGTCTGCCGTGGCATACGGAGCTCCATCGCAGTCTTTGACACTGGTAGCATGCCGCGACAGCGTGGACGTGAACCGTATGTGCAGTTGACGGACTTTGAGCGAGGGCGTATAGTGGGCATGCGGGAGGCCGGGTGGACGTACCGCCGAATTGCTCAACACGTGGGGCGTGAGGTCTCCACAGTACATCGATGTTGTCGCCAGTGGTCGGCGGAAGGTGCACGTGCCTGTCGACCTGGGACCGGACCGCAGCGACGCACCGATGCACGTCAAGACCGTAGGATCCTGCTCAGTTCCGTAGGGGACCGCACCGCCACTTCCCAGCAAATTAGGGACACTGTTGCTCCTGGGGTATCGGCGAGGACCATTCGCAACCGTCTCCATGAAGCTGGGCTACGGTCCCGCACACCGTTAGGCCGTCTTCCGCTCACGCCCCAACATCGTGCAGCCCGCCTCCAGTGGTGTCGCGACAGGCGTGAATGGAGGGACGAATGGAGACGTGTCGTCTTCAGCGATGAGAGTCGCTTCTGCCTTGGTGCCAATGATGGTCGTATGCGTGTTTGGCGCCGTGCAGGTGAGCGCCACAATCAGGACTGCATACGACCGAGGCACACAGGGCCAACACCCGGCATCATGGTGTGGGGAGCGATCTCCTACACTGGCCGTACACCACTGGTGATCGTCGAGGGGACACTGAATAGTGCACGGTACATCCAAACCGTCATCGAACCCATCGTTCTACCATTCCTAGACCGGCAAGGGAACTTGCTGTTCCAACAGGACAATGCACATCCGCATGTATCCCGTGCCACCCAACGTGCTCTAGAAGGTGTAAGTCAACTACCCTGGCCAGCAAGATCTCCGGATCTGTCCCCCATTGAGCATGTTTGGGACTGGATGAAGCGTCGTCTCACGCGGTCTGCACGTCCAGCAAGAACGCTGGTCCAACTGAGGTGCCAGGTGGAAATGGCATGGCAAGCCGTTCCACAGGACTACATCCAGCATCTCTACGATCGTCTCCATGGGAGAATAGCAGCCTGCATTGCTGCGAAAGGTGGATATACACTGTACTAGTGCCGACATTGTGCATGCTCTGTTGCCTGTGTCTATGTGCCTGTGGTTCTGTCAGTGTGATCATGTGATGTATCTGACCCCAGGAATGTGTCAATAAAGTTTCCCCTTCCTGGGACAATGAATTCACGGTGTTCTTATTTCAATTTCCAGGAGTGTATATAAATGACCTTGTGGATAACATAGGAAGTTCATGGAGGCTTTTTGCGGATGATGCTGTGGGATATCGAGAGGTTGTAATAATGGAAAATTGGATTGAAATGCAGGAGGATCTGTTACGATTTGACGCATGGTGCAGGGAATGGCAATTGAATCTCAATGTAGACAAGTGTAATGTGCTGCGAATATATAGAAAGAAAGATCCTTTATCATTTAACTACAAAATAGCAGGTCAGCAACAGGAATCAGTTACTTCCATAAATTATCTGGGAGTAGGCACTAGGAGTGATTTAAAATAGAATGACCATATAAAATTAATCGCCGGTAAAGCAGATGTCAGACTGAAGAATCCTAAGGAAATGCAATCCGGAAACAAAGGAAGTAGGTTACAGTACACTTATTCACCCACTGCTTGAATACTGCTCATCAGTGTGGCATCCTTACCAGATAGGGTTGATAGAAGAGATAGAGAAGATCCAACGGAGAGCAGCGCGCTTCGTTACAGGATCATTTAGTAATCGCGAAAGCGTAACGGAGATGATAGATAAACTCCAGCGGAAGACTGCAAGAGAGACGCTCAGTAGCTCGGTACGGGCTTTTGTTGAAGTTTCAAGAACATACCTTCACCGAGGGATCAAGCAGTATATTGCTCCCTCCTACGTGTATCTCACGAAGAGACGATGAGGATAAAATCAGAGAGATCAGATCCCACACAGAGGGATAATGACAATCTTTCTTTCCACGAACAATACGAGACTGGAATAGAAGGTTGGACCGTTAGAGGTACTCAGGGTGCCGTCCGCCACACACCGTCAGGTGGCTTGCGGAGCTGTACTGCAACAATTATTTCTGTGTACGCCCCAAGTTTCATGGTACTATGTTACTAGTAAGCGACGCGTCTACTAAAACTACCTTCGTCCTTAAGTTTTGCGCATCTCTCCATGTTTCGTTCATGAATGATGTTTTCTGATATGTATAATGTGGTCGGTTGTTGTGAACTGGTTAAAAATTTTGTTAAAATGATTCCATTTGGTTATAAACTAAAATAATGCAACGGTACTGCTTGTGTACATGCGCGCGAGCGTTTGTGTGTGTGTGTGTGTGTGTGTGTGTGTGTGTGTGTGTGTGTGTGTTCGCGAACATTTATTAAAGAGAAAGAACTGTACTGGGCGACAAAAGATGTCACCACAGACTGACTGGTATCAGATCCACATCTCTTGTAGGAGATATAATGTACAGCTTCGACACAATTGATTGTAACTGGTTGCAGCGAGACTGCCAACTTCTACTTATTTGAGTAGGATAGTCCAAATACCGAACTATATATCTCTGTTTACAACAGCCTCTTCAAAACAAACGGTAGCGTTTCTGTCACGGCATTAATGTTTTTACCGCTCGTGGACTGGGTGTTGTGTTGTCCTTATCATCATTTCATCATCTTCGACACACAAGCTGCCGAAGTAGCGTCAAATAAAAAGACTTCCACCAGGAAATCGAATAACCCCAGACTGGATCTCCCGGCGAACAATGGCACACGATCATTTTATTTCAGTTTGTCACAAAGAGAGGTAAGCTTTTTGAATATAGAATGTTCTATTCTGCACAAACACAATAATGATGAATAGTCTGCTGACTATCTCGCCAGTAGGTCATTTTTCGGGGTCTCCCTCAGCCCTCCCCCACCCCAAATACTTAATTACAGTACAACACCATCCACATTATTTTAGAATTAGTCTATTTATTTCGTTCTCTATGTGATTTCAGAAAAAATCTGATTCTGTTATCCTGCCTGGCGACATTCATACTGTCTATACTGGAATGACTGAAGGAGCTAAGAAAACTCGAAGACTTATTTCAGTTGGATCAAATCTGCACTGTCATTACAGTGTGCTTCTGAACAGGCAATTAATGTACCCACTACACGACGTGTCTGACACCTCTTTCGACTTTCTGGTGTTCAGTCTCCTGATGTTTCTTGAAGAGGAAGATCAAATAGGTGAGACCGTTGATTCCCAATACCTTTTACTAAAGTTAAAAGTGATACATTTAAAATGCCTGTTGTGATTACTCTGCTGACTATCTTGTCAGTAAGTCATTTTTTGGGCTCTCCCTCAGCCCTCCCCAACTCCAAATACTTCATTGCAGTATAACGTCATTCCACACTTTTTTTGTTGTGTTCAGATTATAACGAGGCGTCGTGCCTCATAATTACCCATCTAGATTTCTAAATTGCGTCTGCAGGGCGAAGGAGCTGCCTCTAGGAAACTTATTGAGATTGTTAAGTGTTTTGCCACGATAACCAATTTTTATTTTCCCTCTAAATTTGAGCATCACGACCGAAGTAGAACAGTTTTCGAATCAAAAGATGCAGTCCGTTCATACACAGGGTGTCCCAAAATAATGTATATACTGTTTGAAACGGCGTACCTCTTTTATTAAAGGAGTCAGAAATACGGTACACTGTTTGTGGAGTACTTTTATGTTCAGTTAAAGCTGGTAAATGTTCAAAATGGCCTCCTTCCGCCGCAGTGCACCGGCGACAACGATATACAACAGATGGACATGCCATCTTTATTGGTCCTAGTGAAACAGCGTCACATGCTTGCTCAATTCTCTCTTTAAGATCCTGCGGTGTCTCTGGTCTTGTAGTATAAACTGTGTTCTCGACAGTACCCCACAAATAGAAATTCAGAGAAGTTATATCAGGAGACCGAGCAAGAAACTCCACAATGCCTCTTCATCTTATCCACCTGGCAGTAAATGTACGATTCAGAAATGCCCTCACATCAACGTGTAAGTGAGGCGGCGTCTCATTCTGTTGAAAGTAATAATCTTCATTTTCAAAAAATGTCGTTAAGACCAGGAGTTATCACATGCAGCATTTTCAAATAAGAGTCTCCTGTGACAGTTTTTTCAAACAAATACGGCCCTATTAACCCTCTGGAGGACAGGCCACACCAGACTGATGCTCCTGGTAGATTAACATGCCTTTCCTCTGTTATGCCATCGAAACTTTCATTGTCTATTGAAGATCTCTTTCTTCCTCAACGTCCCTTCTTTTCTTCATGTCATGCATCGCTCCTTTGACTCCAGACTTACCTTCGATTTTTGTAATTGTTACCCTTGTTGGTGGTGGTGTTCCATATTCAACCCTCCAATGTCGTCCCACTCACATTCATCGTTTTCCAGTAACACTTTGAGTATTCATTTCTGTTGATCCAACCAAACGCCATTTTTGTTTATCACCCTGAAACAAAAGAAAGCGTTGTTATATTTTCGATCACCTTCTGCATTATTAACCAGAAAACTTATATTTCTATCTCCTTTAATTAAAGAGATATTCAGTTTCAAAGAGTACATAAATTATTTTGGGACACACTGTATTTTTCGTCATTTTCTTTTATATGGTTTACTCTGACAGTGTCATACAGAATTCATCACTTGTTTGATACCAGTTTCGAAATATTCAATGTATCGATCGACGTGGCACTACTGACCTCATCTTTAAATGTTGCGCCAGTTACATTACACTTTATACTTTCGAACCTACCAAGCATTATCGTCTCCAGAATGTTTTGTTCTCGACCTGTTACCTCCGTTCACAAACCTGCTACTACTTCATGTCTTAATCCATGCCCATCTGACAGGAAGCTACTTCTTGACGTGTCTTAATATATCGTTATAGAGGCTGAACCGAAACACCACGGACAAACTTTCAGATGTTATTCAGGGATACTGTCTGAGAATTTTCTTATCAGAGACCCATGAATTCCGGCGGTTCGTTAAATAATTATCTATTTAGATTGGTTTCTTGTCCCAGTTAGGTCTGTATCTGTATTGCACTGATAACAGTGCACTTGACTGCAAATGTGGATGGTATGCGCGGTGTGTCTTGTTTCAATTCGATGTAGGTACTTGGTGTCGACAACCGCAATGCTCTCCTTACTCATTTTCCTCTTGTTTGCGTCTAGTATTGTTCGGCTCTGTCTGTGCTTTAGTTTTACCACAGTGTTGTGCGTTAACAGAGATACACATCAATACTGTGGACAGGTTTAGTGTTGAAGAGCTGGCCGATGTGCACCTCGCTTATGGGTTCACTGACTGCAATGGAAGAGCGCCCAACACTTGTAAGCTGAGATGTTGAGCTGTTCACATATCACGGTGCTTTTGCGT
The DNA here is from genome assembly GCF_021461395.2 of Schistocerca americana. Taxonomy (NCBI): domain Eukaryota; kingdom Metazoa; phylum Arthropoda; class Insecta; order Orthoptera; family Acrididae; genus Schistocerca; species Schistocerca americana. The sequence goes on from NC_060120.1 coordinate 82,044,180, forward strand.
CTGTACGTTAGCGCCTTCGAGAGAATCGATCCTTCCGTATTAGAATGGAAGATACTGGCTATGCGAGGTATGTCACCGGATACTGAAGACAATTTGTAACACACGCTTTTGCGACAATCCTGCCTATGGGAGTCGGCGCGTTGCTGGACCACTGAACACAAGCCAGTCTGTTTCAAGAGTCTTCAGTTAACAAGAATTGCATCCGTACTATCCACAGAAAGTGCAGTCGTTGCAGCTATCGGACTTTTCATTTCCCTCCTTTCGTTCTACTACAAACGTTTACATGAGAGGGCATGTTGAACAGAAGGAATAGGCATGTATGGCAAGGAAAAATTCCACACACACTGGTGTGTCGAGCCAATCAACAGACGTTTGCCTCCCACAGTTCCTAGAAGGTGTGGCTCTGAGAATTCGCCAGCTAAAGTACTTTCAATATGACGGAGCGCTGGCACGCAGCACTCGATGTTTGGAAGCCTTTGGAGCGTAGTTTTGCCGGCCGCGGTGGCCGAGCGGTTCTAGGCGCTTCAGTGCGGAACCGCGCGACTGCTACGGTCGCAGGTTCTAATCTTGCCTCGGATATGGATGTATGTGATGTCCTTAGGTTAGTTAGGTTTAAGTAGTTCTAAGTTCTAGTGGACTGGTGACCTCAACTGTTAAGTCCCATAGTGTTCAGAGCCATTTGAACGATTTTTTTTTTTTTTTTTTTTTTTTTTTAGCATAGTTAGGACGACAATGAATTCGTCGCGGTTATATGGTCAGTTCGGTCAACAGAAATGACGCTGGTGGATTTACTCTTCTGAGGGTATGTGAAGGGCCTAGTCAACTGTTTAGAGATTCTTCAATCAATGACAACTGCAATCGTGCCAAACACAGAATGTGCCTACTTATCATCTCGAGTGGTGAATGCACATTGATTCTTACAGCAATGAACAGAAAATTTTTGTGCTTTCGTTTTGTTTACAGGCGAGGCCACTTTTACAAGCGAGGGCATGTTCAACACTAGGAGTAGTCATGTATGAGATGACGAAAATCCACACCCATTGGTGTGCCAATGCTACCAACAAAATGGTTCAAATGGCTCTGAGCACTATGGGACTTAACATTTGAGGCCATCAGTCCCCTAGAACTTAGAACTACTTAAACCTAACCAATCTAAGGACATCACACACAACCATGCTAGAGGAAGGATTCGAACCTGCGACCGTAGCAGCAGCGCGGTTCCGGACTGAAGCGCCTAGAACCGCTCGGCCGTTCCGGCCGGCAATGCTACCAACAGATGTTTGCCTCCAACATTTCCTAGAAGATGCCCTGAGACCAGATGTAGCACCGATGGGCTCCTTCTTCTTCTGAGGGCATGTAAAAAGCCTAGTTTGCGAGACTCCGGTCAATACTCGCTCGGACCCGGTCGCTAGGATTCGAGTAGTAGCGGAAATAATGGGGCAAACTCCTGGAATTCTTGAGCTGTACCCTCCGCCGTGATCAAGGCGTTCGAAAGTTTGAATGACACGTGTAAGAGAACAGTTCTGCATTTGTTACGCGGTGTACACTGACGGAACAGAATGGACACTCTGTGATAACTTTACGAGTTTCGCCTGTTGCATGACTCTATGTTGTGTGTTCAAAGTTTGGTTATTGCATATTACAGGCTTCTTCGCTGTTGTGAATGTAGTTTCATAGGAACAAGGATGATCGTGCTAACATATTGAATAAATCTAAGTACATTAATACTCTAACGAACCGACGGGACCGTGCGTCCCTTATACCAAATTAGGTATATGGTATCTGAGCAATCTCTGAAAGTTTGTCAACAGAGTTATCTTGTTCATCCTGTAAATAGATCAGGTATATTTTGAACTTCCGTTTGTCTTCACATTTAAAATGCTTCAAATGGCTCTGTGCAATATGGGACCTAACATCAGTGGTCATCAGTCCCCCAGAACTTAGAACTACTTAAACCTAACTAACCTAAGGACATCACACACATCCATGCCCGAGGCAGGATTCGAACCTGCGACCGTAGCGGTCACGCGGTTCCAGACTGAAGCGCCTAGAACCGCACGGCCACAACGGCCGGCTCTTCACATTTAAAATCTTGTGTTCGATACGTTGTTCTAGAGAGGCTTTCCATAAGATAATTAAAATGTTATCTTCTTCATTTCTGTGTGTCTGAAAATGTTAATGCGCAGAATTAAAACTTTGAAAATTTGTTCTCGTGTTCTACGAACACGTTTGCATTGTTATGAGCGCGAGCTTTTCCGTAATCTGGATTCACAATTATTTCGTGCACGATAACGCACAGTAGGGTAATTGTGGAAGCAATCTGTCGTAGTGAAAAGCCTGCCTACTTTCAAGAAGCAATTAACTTTTTACGTGCTGCCTTCGGGGGTAGCGGTTTGCAGGGCACCGTGGTGAGGCCTATCTTCAACGTTCGTGTTGACTCAGTTCATTACAGTACCAGCCCCCACGCTCGTAATTTGTTATCCACCATGAAGATCGCAGCGAATATTTGAACCGAGTATTCTGCACGAACAGGGAATGCTGTGACAGCGCTGTGCAAATGATATACTATTCTCATCGACGTTTCTTGCTATCGAAATAGAAATATGTATTGAAATGTAACACGAACACGGACATCCGTTGACAACACTGTATCATTCGAGCTCTTAAAACGTATTACAGCTGCCTATTCACTATGAACTTCCGATTAATCTTTTTAGAATTGTGCAAACTGGAGTGTGCTGTTCCAGAAAACTCCTCCCCCACGAATCGTGGACCTAGCCACGGAGGGATGCGTTGATTTTCTCATCGATACAGAGTGACCCACTGTAGACGCAATTACATCGAGTCTTATACGTGGCGAAGCCAGATAAGTGTACGATTTCTCAGAAGGAGAAGTAACCTTGACAGTTGCTGCAGTAGCAGCAGTGTGGGCGACAGGTCTGGCCTCATATACCGAAGCTGTGAACGGCTGAAGGCAGCAGGAAGGACGGTAAAATTTTCCGGAGATACAACATACCCCATTTATATCTCAGGGCGGGGTCTACTCAAGAGAAGGAAGAGATCGGAAAAAATTAAATCTCACGTTCTAGGAGCCGGAATGTGATACGTCAGAACACTTAATGGAATCGGTAGTTTGGATAACCTTAAAAGAAAAATTAGTAGGTCACGGTTAGATATAGTGGAAATTACTGAATAGAGGTGAAAAACAAGAAGAAAAGTAGACTGATCAGTGAGTACAGCTTTATCAGCATAACAACAAATAGGAATTGTAATACTCCCTGTAACATACTTTATCAGTTTTCGTCACGGTAAAGGTATGCATAACGCAGTGGATTAAGTTACTGTAAGCTAACTGTTATCCCTTTTACAAGATTACCGCGTGGGGTAGCCACGCGATCTTTGCGCCTTGCCACGGTTCGCGCGGTGTCCCCCCCCCCCCCCCACCCACTTAACCCCCCCACCCCCATCCCACGCGTCCCGTCGGAGGTTCTATTCCTCTCTCGGGCATGTGTTGTTAGCGTAATTTAGTTTAAGTTAGACTACGTAGTGTGTAAACCTAGGGACCAAAGACCTTAGCAGTCTGCTCCTATAGAACTTACCACAGATTTAGAATTTTTACAGGATTATTTAATGCCCGTTAAGCAATCGGACTTCAAATCGTTTCCTAACATTTCTTTGTATTAAAAAGGGAGTGCGAAGCAATAACAGGATCTGAACCGACGTCCCTAAGGCAATAATAATATTATGCGGCAGGATAAATGAAGACGGTCGCCAATATAGATCGAAAACTTTTTGAGACAACTGTTAACAACATCAATACACTTGGAGAAATTCATGATACACACTGTACTGTCTCTCAAGAGATTTATTCACTATCGGTTTCGATCATGGACCATATTCAAAGTGAAAAAATATCTGTTGTAATACATTCACATGGCATACTAGCTACTTAACCGGGAAAGTACACGCCCTTGTTGTCTTAAAAACTTTAGGAAATTGATAGATAACTACGTCATCATGCCGGCTTAATAAAGCAGACAAAACAACCGTTGAAAACATGAAAACGAGCTGTGCCAACATGTTTCCATGTTTTCGGCATTGTTTTCTTCTTGGTTAAGCCTGTATGAAGGCGTTAAGTATCAACTATTTTAGTCTTCAAGTCAGCAATGCGTATAGGTCGGCAACTGGAAGCAGTTAATTCAATAAATTTTCTGGAAATACGCATTAGGAGTGATTTAAAATGGAATGACCATATAAAGTTGATCGTCGATAAAGCAGATGTCAGACAGATTCATTGGAGGAATCCTAAGGAAATGCAACAGAATACAAAGGAAGCAGGCTACAGTACACTTGTTCCCCCACTGTTTGAATATTGCTCAACATTGTGGATTCCGTATCAGATAGGGTTGATCGAAGAGATAGAGAAGATCCAACGGAGAGCAGCGCGCTTCGTTACAGGATCATTTAGTAATCGCGAAAGCGTTACGGAGATGATAGATAAACTCCAGTGGAAGACTCTGCAGGAGAGACGCTCAGTAGCTCGGTACGGGCTTTTGTTGAAGTTTCGAGAACATACCTTCACCGAAGAGTCAAGCAGTATATTGCTTCCCCCTACGTATATCTCGCGAAGAGACCATGAGGATAAAATCAGAGAGATTAGAGCCCACACAGAGGAATACCGACAATCTTTCTTTCCACGAACAATACGAGACTGGAATAGAAGGAAGAACCGACAGAGGTACTCGAGGTACCCTCCGCCACACACAGTCAGGTGGCTTGCGGAGTATGGATGTAGATGTAGTTTCAGCCGGTCGCTGTGGCTTAGCGGTTCGAGGCGTTTCAGTCTCGAACCGTGCTGCTGCAACGGTCGCAGTTTGGAATCCTGCCTCGGGCATGGATGTGTGTGATGTCCTTGGGTTAGTTAGGTTTAAGTAGTTCTAAGACTAAGGGACTGATGACCTCAGATATTAAGTCCCATAGAGCTTGGAGCCGTAGACTTCCCTGGTTAAGTAGCACGTATGCCATGTGAAGTTGTTACGATACATATTTCTCCACTGTGAAGTGGTCCATGAGCGAATCCGGTAGTGAATAAAAGTATTGTAACACATTCATTTCTCCTCGGAAATCCAAATCGGATGTTTTTAACTGTGGGAAAGCGATAAATTGCGTATAGAAAAGGGTTAGTTGGTTGATTCGGGGGAGGCAATTAAACAGCAAAGCCATCGAACCCATCGGATTCGAGAAAGATGGAAAGGAAGTCGGCAGTGACCTTTCAAGGAAAGTATCCCGGAAATTTCCTGAAGTGATTTAGGGAAATCACGGAAAACCTAATTAGAATGGCCGGACGCGCGTTTGAACCTTCGTCCTCCTGTTGAGTGTGCTAACCACTGCGCCACCTCGCTCGGTAACACAAAAAGTAAACAAACTGTGGGGAAGAGAAAATTAAGAGCTCGGTTACAAACCATTAATAAGCAAAGAAAGAGAGACTGAAATATGGAAGATACGTCTGGAGGGGTGCGAAACCCGCGATTTTTTTTTAGGAGCAAGTATTCAATAATTAAGTTTCACAACGGAATTTGATAAAACCTGATCAGTTATGGCACCTTGAGCGATGTATCCTGAGGGGGTCCCAATTAACTTTCTATGACTCCTCCTTATGGACAGGGATTTCATTAACTACGAAAATCAAAAACAGTTCGTACATACAGTTACAATTTATTCGACATTTTTCGTATCGTGGGAACAAATATCCATTATAAATAGCTGCGCATCATGTAGTACATAGATATTCAGAATGTAAGAGCACAGAGAGTTAGTACTGTCACTGCAATCACTCATCGCCGTATCCCTTCTTAAAATTCCAAGTGCAACTGGCGCGTTTGTGATCAATGTATTAATCCGTTCCATCACTGCCTACATGGATGAGATGTGGCTAGCTGGAATGCTTAGCTACATTTCGAGGGCTGGCTATATGAAAGGAAACAAGACAATAATGCGGAAAAGAAAGGAAAACTAGATTACAGTATGATGGTCAGAATGAAACTGGGAGAAGAATTTTGACAGAGTACTGGAAGGACTGAGTCAAAGCAAGGTATCTGTAGTAGACAACATTACCTCAGGTTAATTGAGATAGTATAGTCAACTATGACGAAATTATTCCATGTTATGAAAGCCGAAATACCCTCAGACGTCCAGGAAAATGTAATAATCAAACTTCAAAGAAGGAACATGGTGACAGTTTGGAATATTACCTATCTACAACTCGAACATAAACTATACTGCAGTTATAAGAGTCGAAGGACATGTATGAGAAGCAACAGTTGAGAAGGAAGTGAGAAGGAGTTGTAACCTATCCACCACTCTGTGCCTTGCGGAAGGAAAAAATAAAATTTAGGAGAAATCTGGAAAGCAATAACATTTCAGCAAGAAGAAATAGAAAACTCTGAGAATTACCAGCAACAACGTAATTCTGTCAGAGACCCTCAAAGCATTTGGAAAATCGGTTGAACGCAGTGGATATTGTCTTAAAAAAGACTTGTCAGGTGGATGCCAACAGCAATAAAAAGTAATGATGTGAATTCGAATAAAATCAGGTGGTGCTGAGACTATTAGATTAGGAAATGAGACACTTAATATAATAGATGAGATTTACTACTTGTACAGTAAAATAACTGACAATTATCGAAGTGGGGAGAATTTAAAATGCATTGCGGTAAAATTCAGAAACATGTTCCTGTAATATAAATTGGTAACATGTACTGTAAATTTAAGTTTTACGGACTCCTTTTCCAAAAAACACTGTGCAAAAGAATTAAAAGGTCATTTTCCAAAACTCAATTTTGACGTAGACGAATGAAATTTAGAACAACGAAATTTGACTCAAAACTGCCTACAACCTTCATCTGTAATGGTGAGAAAATGCGGTGCCCTGCGACGTCACCTCGGGTTCGGCGACGTTTCAAACAGCAAGGTGTTGTAATGGTACTTGAATTACATAACCATTACCTCACCTCAACTCAACCTCTCGATACCAGCAATATTCTACTGTGTTTCTGTAAAGTAGTTGACATATTTCTGAGACAACATTCAGATTTGATTTCATTAATGTAGAGGTAGTTTGATACATCGATATGTTTGTATTGCAATGATATTATTCTTATGTATATTCTTTCTTTTGTCACTATGATCTTTGACGTACTTGTAACTCTTGATTTTTGGGCGCGTAAGCAGTTAGTTAGAGAGTTAGAGACTGTAAGGTCAAGTCTTGGACGTCATGTTGGAAAGACGCACATTGTAGTCAGCTTATAAAATGTGAACTTTAAGAGTGAGGAAGATGTTTTCAAGTATGTTTTGTACTGTGAAGTGATGTTTAGTGTGTTACGTGATACTGCAACAGAAGTAATAAAAAGAAGTGTAACTTAAATTTGGAGTGCTGATTATTTTTTTACATCACCATTGTGCTAACTTTCAAAGGTTTAATCTTCAAAAATGGTTTGTGAAACACATCTATAAAACTTTTGAATATCGCAGAATAAAACCTAGGCCTCTTTGCATCCGAGCTTGGAATCATCACCATCTAGATTTTCGAAGATTGAGCCATGATTTTAGGAGACCAGCATGGGAAACAAGAAAAGATGAGTGCCTAGTTTATTCATTATTACATGAAATGACTTTATTAACTGTGCTCCAATGACACCTGCCACATAATAACTTTGTTGTTGCCCGAAAATGCTGTATTTAGCAGTGTGAGCAACACCACAATCATTATTAAATTTTGACCTTTGTTGTGGTAGGGTGGTTAGAGTGTGGACACATTCAGAAAACAGGACGAAGTTCATAAGTTCATGTAAGGCGTAATATGGGTTAATCATGTTACATTGGCACGAAATTTTATCACAACTTTGTCCATCGCCACCATGGACCTCCCACACGATGGACTGTGGCACCCTCTCTTAACCACATCTCATCCCTTCTCTTGGTGTGTCTGTGATGGAGATCCCTTTAATCCTTTTTCTCACTGTATTTGAAGTGGAGCCTTGTGCAGAAGTGTAACGTGGACGAGAAACCATAAAAAAGGAAAGAGCAGAATCTTTTGTAGTTGGGTGCTACAAAAAAGCACTCCGTCTTCAGGCCACAAGTGGCCCACCGGGACCATCCGACCGCCGTATCATCCTCAGATGAGGATGCAAATAGGAGGGGCGTGTGGTCAGCACACCGCTCTCCCGGTCGTTATGATGGTATTCTTTGACCGGAGCCGCTACTGTTCGGTCGAGTAGCTCCTCAATTGGCATCACGAGGCTGAGTGCACCCCGAAAAATGGTAACAGCGCATTGCGGCTGGATGGTCACCCATCCAAGTGCCGACCACGCCCGACAGCGCTTAACTTCGGTGATCTCACGGGAACCGATGTATCCACTGCGGCACGGCCGTTGCCGGGTGCTCAAAATTAGATTGTTAGATAGAATAACTAATAAAGAGGCTATATCGAATAGGTTGGAAAAGATATTTATGGCACAACGTTATGTGGATGGGACAAGTCCTGAGGTGTCAAGGAATAGTGAATTTGGTGAACGTGTGGAAGACACATACTGAAGAAGGCGAAGAAGGTTTTGACTACAATCAGAAGGAGAAGCTAAATGTAACTTATAGCAGTATTGCAGAGAAAGAGCTTCTTAACGTTATGAGCTGTGCCAAACCAGTCTGAAGGCCACAGCAACAACTACAACATTAATAATTTACTAATAATTAAATGGTTTTTAGAATGTGATGTGAGAATCATTGGCAAAAATGAAAAGTTACATGTTCACAGTGTTTCAAACAGTGTACTGGTTAGCATAAATTCAATGCCAACTGCGAGTGTATTTTCTCGCAACTGTACAAAATAGTGTACATGGCTTATGGGCTTATGAGCATAGTATGACAGATGCCTCTCTTTAAAGTGGCTTTATCGTAAGGTGATCAAATAATCAGTTACGCCGAATACTAAATTTTTAACACTGATGCTGTGTGAAAGATTTTCCTGGAAGTATCACATTCAGGATCTGGTGCTGTAGTCAAAGATTGCCGAGATCAGTACAAACTCCATGATTTGTGATAGTAATGGCCTCATACATATTGTTGATATAATCACTTTGCAATGCTGTGCGGTGACATATTTCCCACAAACCGCCAAACGCAAAAGGTTTTTCTAACCAACAAAAAGGCAGTCAGAACGACCTGCTGTGAAAATTCCCACTCATTTTTCCATCGACCGAGTGTCTTGGAATTGAAAATCTCTCCCCCCTGTAAAGTGAGACATAATAACAAGTTGCTCATGATAACACTTTCTTAATCATTCAGAAGAAAAATGTGTACTACTGTGACATTCAGAAGGACTAAAATGTGTGAGAAATGTGTCCTACATTTTCAAATCCACGTTGAGAGGCTTCCTTGTAACCGACTATTTTTATTCTGTACTTCAAGTTCTGTCAGCGTTCCACCGATTTTTTTTGCATCCATTCAGTTGGTATGTATAGGATGTTGAAAAATTCACTGTCCAGAATGACATATTATAACGGAGTCAACAAGAAATTAATTATTGCAAGCAGCGAGCTCTCGGAAATGCCTATTGAGAGCGCTAAGCATGCTCCGAACCGTGTGCGATTGTCATAGCTTGCAAGTGTGGGTGGATGAAAACTAGTGGAACAGATATGTCAGATCATCAGACACACTTTGCGGTAAACTAGTGTGCCGGTATTGTGGGCAACTACTTACTTGGACCATTTATGTTGCCTCCATGACTTAATCAATGTATAAACTGTTCTTACCTACTGACTCTATGTTAGAGGGATGCTGTTGTTCAAGGATCATGTGTTCCAAGCGCATTTCGTACAACTAATATGGGTAGCCCTTACTTTCGGTAACCGATGAATATTGGTCTACAAAGCCCCAGGATCTCACCCCACTAGACTTCTTTCTACAGGTTACATGAAAGCTGAAGTATGTTGAACCTCTGTGGACTCAGAGGAGAAATTAGTTGCAACAAACCTTGCAGTGTCCTAACACGTACAGAGTAAGGACACCGAAGCTCAATAGAAGTTAGCGGTGCTGTTTTTGAACATTTTTTGTGATACTAGTTGTAGCCTCGCCTGTGTATGCTTTCAGTACATATATCGAACCCACCTGCCCCCCTCTGTGTCCACATCTTTCTCCCTCTGTCTGTCTACCTCGTTCTCCCATCTCTATCTAGTTCCTCCTCCCACTCTCTCTCTCTTCATGTCCTCCTCCTCCTCCTCCTCTCTGCCTATTTCCTTCACACCCTCTTTCAGACCATATCTTCCTCCCCTCCCTCTGACCACATCCCTCCTTCTTCCCTCCCTCTTCCTTTTTCACCTGCCCAGTACCCCTCTACACGTTCACCTCCCTCATTCATCTGCCCCTCCACTCTCACTCCACTTTCTCCTCCGTCTAGCTCTGTACATCCTCTATCCATCTCAGTCTGTCCTCAGCCATCCTCAGTGGCATGTGTAGCTTCCATGCAAGACGCCTGTCGTACAGAGCAGCCTAAATGCCAGGAGTTGGGAAAAAACACGTTTCTTCCCATATCTATAACCGCTATTACAGCTCGGAGATTATAAATCGCACAGTGCCATTATTCGTCAGGCCTTCTGTTTCTGTGCCACATTTGGTCAAATCGATCCAGGGGTTTGGGAGGAGAAACCAGCCACACACACATACACATACTTTATGCATAAAGGATAAAGAAATAATGCTGCACTTGACAGTTGGCATGCGATTCCTCACCTCAGCTCAAACAAAAGAATCTCTGGCGAAACGTGGTTCCGCCAGTTGGTTTATTAGAATCACAGTTTAACAAAACATGTCTATACCAACACTGTAACAGTGTGCAGTACGGCCAAGAGCAGGTAGCATGAACTCTGTACTGTGCGTGAGCTGTGCCATTAGCTCAGCGAGACGAGGCAATGCTGTCGGAAATAGATGTCCAGACTCGTACAGGTACGAAAACATCTTCGGTGTGCCAAAGATGTTTTTTTCTTTCAGTTAAAGCATAAAATTATATCCATTTTATACCTCCACAATGCAATATTTTACATATTTCTTTCTGTTACTTTTAGTTAAACATTAAAACACAATGAGAACCTCTTACAGGCATAAACGACCTCTTTGTTTCGTGCATGCCACAAACAAAGCCTAGAGAAAATAATAGTATATGTAGTATCATCGTATCCCATGAGGTACATAAAATAAAATGGGTAGGCTCCTCTAGATTACATATTGTGCTGTGCATAATAATTCCGTTCTGTACGTTTGATGTCCAGGTTATATTCACAGCGCCAGTACGTACACGACGAGCAACGTTCACCTTAGAGATGATCAGAGCGAACATCTTCCATTTGCAAACACTCCGCCACTCATTGGATCATACTTCGCTGGACCCTACGCAACACACCTGTGTCTACCATTGCCGAACAGCATGCACACCAGCTGCTAGGTCGTGTACATCCATCTGTGAAGTACTATAAGCTTGTTTCTTTAAGCTTCCCAACAAATAAAATGTGGAGGCCAGAACATAGGACCTTCATGACCATACCACATCTCTGTAAGCGTTTCTTCCCAAAGTCTGAAGGTCATGATGATGATGTTTGCTTTTTTGGGCGCACAACTGCGCGGTCATCAGCGTCCGTACAAATTCCAAATTTTTACACAGTCCAATTTTTTACGAAGCCCAATCTAGTCACTGTCACGAATGATGATGAAATGATGAGGGCAATACAAACACCCAGTAACCTGGCAGAGAAAATCCCAAAGCCGGCCGGGAATCGAACCCGGGACCCCGTGATCCTGAGGCAGCAATGCTAGCCACTAGACTGAGCTGAGGACAAAGTGTGAAGGTGAAACGATAGCTGCCACCGAACACCAAGTGTAACGTCTTCTGATGCGCCAGGCAAAGTGTCTCAAAGAAACCTACGATACAGGAGTGCATTCAGCTTGTCCATCAATATGTAAGGGCCCAAAAGCACTCCACCCACAGGTTTAAGCCAGAGCGTGCTTGAAAGGCATTTTATTCAAAATAACACTGGCCGTAAAAGTAAACCAACTTGTATCAAAGTAAGCAAACTGTTTACTATTTCAAATGTAATCGTCATAACTGTTAATACATTTACTCTAACGTGAAACAAGACTGGAAGTATGTTTGCGGCTACCTACGGGACCATGTTGTACTACATGTTACCAAGATTATTTCGACTACGCTGCAAAAGTTTCGCTGGAAAGCCATTACACATCCTTTATAGAGTCCCGATCTCTCTTTATGCGATTATTTCGACTACTCTGCAAAAGTTTCGCTGGAAAGCCCTTACACATCCTTTATACAGTCCCGATCTCTCTTTATGCGATTTCCGCGTTTGGAGCCCTAAAGATAGACATTCGTAGTCGTCGACTTACGTCGGACGAAGAGGTGTTCGTCTGGGTACAATCATGTTACCGTAGGCAACCGGAAACATTTTTCGTTGAAGGCGTTCACTGTCTTCTCTCACAATGGATTACTTTTGAGGTAATAAGCAGTTCACTTTTTTCTATTCGCATCGTTTTCATATGACTGCTCCTTACAGTAGTGACTAGGTTAGCTCCTAAGCTTTCTACCGAGTAGATTATTTCAGTTTGAAGCTTAAAGGTATCTGCTGCATCGATATTTAACTTCATCCAAGACATTTCACGGGGTATGGTAAAATACCTGAAATACTACAACGAGCTAGGTTTAAAATAACATAATCTTTCTCTCTGTGGAAAACGAAATACTTATTTCATGCCGGCCGGAGTGGCCGTGCGGTTCTAGGCGCTACAGTCTGGAGCCGAGCGACCGCTACGGTCGCAGGTTCGAATCCTGCCTCGGGCATGGATGTGTGTGATGTCCTTAAGTTAGTTAGATTTAATTAGTTCTAAGTTCTAGGCGACTGATGACCTCAGAAGTTAAGTCGCATAGTGCTCAGAGCCATTTGAACTTATTTCATGATGGCCATTTACACGAATGCGAATATGTGTTTAATTCTGAACATGCAGTATTGTTCTGTTACAGTCGACAAAACAAAACTGTTCACGTGTATTCATAAGCCCGGATACCTCCGGTTGTGTATAACACACACGTGGGAATGCAACATACTACAACAACGGCGTTAGTGACATATGTAACACACTTTTAGCAATGTCTATGTTCCCTCCTTATTTACCTGCAGAGCTTATAGACATTTTTAATTTTATATGAGAGGTTATAATTACTCCATATTGTTTTGTGTATACAGGATTTATCTTTTCGATACTTCGAGATACTTCTGTGTTGAGTATTCTCGTACAAATAAGAGCAGATCTGTAATAGTTACGTGGTAGCCTACCCACGGAAGGAAGGTTGTTATCCTCTCGATACTACAATTTTTTTACGTTGTGTTGTTTGTGTGATGCAAGCGTAACACTAACATAGCCGAGGGATGCCGTACATGATAACGCACTAGGGTACAGGCGAGCGTATCAGAAACAGTCATTTACTGTTAGGATACCTCGCGGGCCAGGGGATATAGTGTGCTGACACTCGCCCAGTATGACGGTTTCAGTGACATATCCCACTGAAGTGATCTACACTCATGCTCATAAATTAACGATAATTGCAGAACGTGGTGCCACACAATGTGGCCCTACACAAAACTGGCGCTAATAGCATGAGCGCATAGGGAACACACAGGACACAGATCTGTCCACGGTATTGGCGAGAAGTTGTGAAAACCGTCCCGAAACACATGTGCTACAAAACTCCAGTGTTTCCTGCGCATGTAACCCGACATCAATATGGGATATGATCACCATGCACACGTACACAGGCCGCACAACGGTGGATCAGGTGTTCGAGCTGCTGGGGTATAGCCTCCCATTCTTGCACCAGTGCCTGTCGGAGCTCCCGAAGTGTCCTAGGGGTTTGAAGACTTGCAGCGATACGTCGACCGAGAGCATCCCAGACGTGCTCGATGGTGTTTAGGTTTAGATAACAGGCAGGCCACTCCATTCGCCTAATATCTTCTGCTTCAAGGTGCCCCTCCACGATGGCAGCTTGGTGGGGCCGTGCGTTATCATCCATCAGGTGGGAGGTGGGACCCACTGCACCCCTGAAAAGGAGGACATACTGGTGCAAAATGATGTTCCGATACACCTGACCTGTTACAGTTACTCTGTCAAAGACATGCAGGGGTGTACGTGGACCAATCGTAATCCCAGCCCACACCATCAAACCACGACCTCCATATAGGACGTCAAGGGGTTGGTATCTGGTTCCTCGTTCACGCCAAATGAAAACCCAGCGGGAATCACTGTTCAGACTATACCTGGACTCGTCCTTGAACATAACCTGGGACCACTGTTCGACTGACCATGCACTGTCTTCTTGACACCAGGCTTTACCGGCTCTCCTGTGACCAGGGGTCAGTGGAATGCACCTTGCACATCTCCGGGCGAATAAACCATGTCTGTTCAGTCATCTGTAGACTGTGTGTCTGGAGACAACTGTTCCAGTGGCTGCGGTAAGGTCCCGAGCAGGGCTACCTGCAGTGCTCCGTGGCCGTCTGCGGGCAGTGATGGCGAGATATCGATCTTGTTGTGGTGTTGTACACTGTGTACGTCCCGTACTGTAGCGCCTGGACACTTATCCTGTCTGCTTGAATCGTTGCCATAATCTTGGGATCACAATTTGTGGCACACGGAGGGCCCGTGCGATGACATGCTGTGTTCGACCAGCCTACAGTCGCCCTAGTATTCTACCCCCCATAACGTCATCAATATGTGATCTTTGAGCCTTTTTCAACACACAGTCACCATTAGCACGTCTGAAAACGTCTGCACACTTACTCACTGCACCGTACTCTGACATGCACCAACACACCTCTGCTTATGTGGACTGCTGCTAGCACCACCGTGCGACGAAAGCAGGTCAAATGCACCACATGGTCATACACCGAGGTGATTTAAAACCGCAATCCGCCCACCAGACAGTTGTTTCACGATGTATCAGTATTATCCTTAATTTATGAGCATGAGTGTAGTTCCAGCAAGACCACTTACTGGTTCACACTGGTCGAATGATTCGGCAAAGGTTTATGGAGGTTGCTGACACGGACGTGATCGACTGCTCTGGACGAGCGCAGGGCCTGACTCCCGTTGAATATTTGGGGGCCACATTGAAGCTTCACATGAACTTACACTGGCCGACACGGGCCCCCGGTCCTAGTGTTGAATACAAAGGAGAGTTTCGAGGACGATGAGGCGTGTTTCCAGACATTAACCGCCTCCATGCCTTATCGAATGTGGCAGGTAATAAGTGCCAATGATTGGCGCACCGCTTACGAGCCTTCCACCTCATACATTACTTCCATTTTATATTGTAACCTCTCATGCTGTTACATGTTTGTTAACTGGAAATATGGGTGAAATCATTGTACCTTAATATTCATTTAAAAAGGCAGATCCTGTTGCAGGTATTTATTTTGAAACTGGCGCGTTTCCCGCTAATGGCGCATCTTCAGAACTTCTGTAAATTAACAATAACGTATGTATTACATAAATTCGTGACTAAGGACCAATCCAACCCCTGCTAAGTAACTGTTGACCGGATTAACTTACAAAAGAACTTAACTTAGCGTAAACCGCACTAGCCAAAAAGTAATCACCGTTTGAACCGTAATCGCACCTGTCAAGTGTGGTATCGTAATCCTAAATAGGTAAAAAGTATAAAAATTCCTTCTAAAACAGATAATTATTAGAACGGACTTTCCGCATTATGGGCACGACGAATCTAACCGAGGGTTATTAGACGGTCACACTTACCAAATCATGGAGAAAACCGGTGTGTGTATAGGCTTGAGGTGAACAGACATATCGCACCCATAGTAAACAATAACTGCGGTATGCATTGTATTGGCTGCTAGAGCGAGCCGCTTACTGGTCTAATGCGAATGAACAGCTGCTTGCAAGCGCCTGGTAATGCCGCAAGTTGTGCCTGGTATGTGGCCACATTTACGTAATGAAACCTAATTACAAACAATGGTAGGAGAAAGTGCCAGAATACACAGTTGAAAATCAAAAGAGTAAACACGTGCCCATGCGGTGGACGACAAATGGCAATCCTGCTGGTGATTACTTAGCCATAGACGATTCGGCTAGTGAAATTTTTGTACAGTTATCATTACAATGTCAAAAAAGAATGTTCTTAGCAAAAAGTTGGTCATTGAGACTCAGATCTTCCGACCACTTAAAAACTATTGTTAATTCTAATTGTTCTAGTACAGTTCACTTCCTTAGTTCCCACGGGAAGGATTTGTAAAGAAGCTATCGGTGGTTCGGCGTGCCCGCTGATCTTTAGATGCTCCGCAAACGAAGAATTCCTTTCAACAGTCCACTTCCAACAAGCAAGTGCTCACGAAAACGTGTTCTAACTTCACGTCCCCTCTGTCCGCTCGACGGAATAAGTCACTGGACGCCTGTTTCTTTGTAGACCTCAGAAATGGCAAGATGATCTCTATTACGTAGTTCGTTGTGGATAAGCTGATACTGCATCCGATTCCGGGACGAATAAGAGACCCTAACACCATCCTTCTTAAGCAGACCTACAAGCTGTATGGTAATGTTACTCAGAAATGGTAAAATGACCTAAATACACTCAGACGTGTCATGACAACTGTGGACGATATTATTCATATTGGTGAATTTCGAGCGGTGCATCCGATCTCTGAGACGGAGTTTACGGCCATTAGAGTACAGGATATATTTCAAATTACCCATGTCAAGTGTTAAAGGTTCGTAATTTAGTGGAGTACTTAGTCGCTCGACCATTCATAGACAATGAGAAACTGTGTTTATGAGCTACAGGGTGACACGACGATGCAGGGTTGACAGCATCACTTGTGGGTTTGCGATAAAAATCACTCTTATGGGCCCTTGTACGAACTGAAGGCTTAAATCCAAATAATTAAATGGTTGACTTGGCATTATTAGTTAGTGCGCAAAAGAGTATAGGATGCACGCCATAAAATGTAATTACATCTTCATTCGGACCGTTAAAATGATAAAAATATCATCGACATATCTACAATAGTACAATATTTTTGTGCAAGAGGGGAATTCCTCTTAAAATAATTGCATTGGAGACTGCTGACGAATAGTTCCTCTAGGTACATCGCTAAATAATTCCCCATGGCTAACCCGTCTTTTTGAAATAGATGTATACGCATTTGTTAAAGGAAAATTTGTAACAGGACGTTAGGATCCTAAGGAGAGCTATTAGCTCACGAATTTCATCTTGTATAACATAACTTTTCTTAGCTAAGTTATCGACAATCATTTTAGTAGCTTACTCCACTGATTTATTCGTATAGAGTTTTTTCATCTAGAGAACCTACGGTGGTTGATAGTGGGAATGTTCTAACTTGAAGATCGGTCATAAGGGTTTCCCTGTTTTTAATGGAAAAGTCCTTGTAGTTGTCTGCTTTAGAAGGAATTTTTATAAAATGTATTTCCCTTTCCAGGTTTCTGGTTTTATATTTGACAATCGCGACTCCATTCTATTCAGTGTTTTCTTTTTGTCTAGTGCGGTTCACGCTGTTTAAGGCAAGTTCTTTTATAACTTACTTAAGTCAATAGCGACTAAGCATGGATTGGATAGGCTCGTGGTCAGAATACTATGTAATATACACGTTACTGTTAATTTAAGGAAATTCTGAAGCTGCGCCTTCGCGATTTACGCCAATTTCAAAATAAATGCCTGTAACATAGATTGTATGTTTATTTGAAAATTGGATTGTTGTTGCTGAGCCAGGCCGAGAACGGAGTGGAGAAACGTATTCATTGTACTTTAAATTTCCTTTACTGCATTGTGTTAACACTTCATAGATGTAAATTTGCATAATGCACAACCAATGCAATTTGAATAGAAATGTAAGTGATATCCTAATATGAGACAGTCCTGCTAGCATGGCTAGGATGTGTGCATGCTGTGTGTGGCCGCAGGAGGAGCTGGTCGCAGTTCGCTAAGAGGTGAATGCGCTTTTGGCAACGGTAAGCCGCCTTCATGCTAATACCTCCGATTGTAGTGATGGCGGCGAATCTGGCGTGTTGCATGGAACACCTAAGGTGCCACTTGTTTGACCCAAGGGCTCTGCTGTCCAGGTATCTCGTAGTATACCGAAAGCGGTGGATCTACCCGCACAAGGGGAGTGGAGGTGGTAAAGCGTTCACATCGCTAGAGACGAAGGGCCGATGTGAAGGCTGTCTGTCTGGCGTCGCCTATTCGCTCGAAGAGCCAACAGGTGGCCGCCCCTCCAGCGGGGTCCGAGCAAGCACACATGGTAGAGGTTTGCTGGCTATTGAGAGCTCCAATGTTAGGCGCGCTATAGAGATCCTTACGAAAACAGCATTGAAGTTGCATGTGAAGTCGTATGCACCTTGCGGCGCACGTAATACCAACGACACCTATCGCATGGGTTCTGAGGCCATCCTCAGTTCATACAGGCTGCTGGCGGAGATGGTGAAGGCTGCTGTCTTCGTGTGCGGGGTGGATCAGAGCTCGCAATTTGCAGCATTGCTCCCAAAGTTCCTTTGCTTTGGAGCCGATTGGAAAATCTAAAAAAAAAAATGCTTCGTCGACTCTGTGACAGTCTTGGCTGCCGATTTCTAGACCTGCGGCATCGAATGGCGATTTGTAGGACACCCACTGATAGGTCAGTGGTACACTACACAAGGGAAGTACCTACTCGGGTATTCATGAGGATTTTTAGGCTACAGTCGTTTGATATCCTCTGTCGAACACTCGCCAGTCGATAAAAAGAAAGGGATGTCAGACTGCGTTCAGAGTACAGACACTTCGACTGTCAAAATTTTATCAGTACGTATTCGTAACAAAATTCCTGAATTTACTGTCCTCCAATAAAGTACTCGCAATAAAATTATTATTGAGACATAGAGATGACTAAAACTTGAAGCGGAAAGTCACATTTAGCGAATCGTGGAACGAATGTAGGAAAGATAGCTTAGACGCTATAGCAGGGGGAGTTTTCATTTCCGTTGACAAAAATATTGTCTCTATTGAGGTCGTAGTAAAGTGTGACTGTGAAGTTATGTCATCGCGTATAACAGGTCTAGCTGAAACCAAATTTATTGTTGGATGTTGTTACCGGCCATCCGATTCCTTGGTGAAAGTTCCAGAGTTACTCAAAAACAGTGTACGGTCAGTACCATTAAATACCCAGATCGTGCAATACTAGTTACGGACGGCTTTAACTTTCCGACTATAGACTGCCATTTTGTCATTGTCAATGAAATTCACCAATAGCCGTGGAACTTAAGATGTTATTTTATTTTGAAGGCTACCGGTTTCAGTATTTCATTATGCCATCTTCAGGTTCCGGCATAATAAAAGAGTATACGTGTAGTGTATATCAGGGTGTAAGAAGCAAGCTTACAGAAAGTGACGCGTAATCAAAATAGCGCTTAAAGCTTAAAAATGAAAGCAGTGGCCTAAGAACAAATCTCTGTGTACATCCAGCACAATGAACTGAAGCATGTGCAGTTATTAGTTAGTGGCGTTAAACCAAATTTCTATGTACATCCAACACAATAGACTTAAGCATATGTACATATTTGTTAGCCACAAACCTATTTAACATCATAAATTTACAAGGGATCATGCAAAATCATTAAAAAGATCAGAACTGGACAGCATACAGAACTGGACAGCAAACAATCAGTAGCTCCGTTGAAACATAGCTTGTCTTTTTTAATATAAAATCCTATAAAATTCCCCCAGTATATATGAGGACCTATCTTCATTTAAAGTAAAACGTCCCACAGTAATCTATGAAGTTGAATAGTATGCATATTTACGGCCTAGGTACTATCATAACTGGTGATATAATTAGTTGTCACAGCATCAAAAAACAACTTGACACAAAATCCAACGGCAGTGAACATGTTAATAGGAAAACGGCATGCAAATAGCACGCTAAGAATATTCATAAATGCCTTGTGGGCCTAGGTTATACAGCATATCAAAATAAAAAGATATGATTCGGTTTCCTTTATATCACTTAATACGTCGGCATTACCACAGTGAAAAACCAACAAGGATCTCAAATCCAACTTAAGTAAAAGGAGTCTTCCAAGTTCTAAGCCGACAATGTAACATTTTTTCCCTGGGAGTATAAAGCAATACCCTAAAGACCTATCTATAGATGACGAACCGATCTGAAGAATAAGATATAGCAAATTGTGTCGCGGTAGGTAGCGTTGGTATGGAAACAATTTAAAGGGTAAATAAGTGTGCGAAGACCACTGTATCTTCAGTTGAAGCCCACAAAGTGAGTAACATCATCAAACTCCATGAACACCAAAACGAATCTCCATTAAGAACATCATAACATCCCCCTAAACTGTATGGAAAAGTGAGGACAACGCTGAGATGCTGATAACCTATCCGGGTCCTAATCATACTAATAAGAGCCGGTCAAGACGAACCGAATTGACACAACTAGTGAAAGTGTTATTTGGGTGCAGAAATGCAACTGGCTAAAAGGTGGTAGCTGACAATAGGAAAAAAGAATTCTCACCATACGGAAGCAGTAAAGCACTTAATTGTCCTAAGTATAAAAGTAGCGTATAAGATAACAAGGAACCGGAAACATGGTCACTAATGAAAACGTGCTACCTACCAAGAGAGTAGACTGCTGTAAAGCGGGGTACAAAGAGTTGCAGAAAAAAAAAGATATACGAACTCACATGAAGATGACATATTGTATGCCTCAGTGAAACAAATCATTGTATTCCAGTAAGGTAAAATTCAAATCTCCGACATCGTTGCTGCCTGAAAAAGATCCTGCAAGAACGGGAACAACGACGACTGAAGAGAATCGTTTGATATAAGTGCAAGCCTTCCGGAAATTGCTGCAGGTTTCAATGCTGGGTCGCCAACAAGAATCAACAGCGAAGGCCCACTAGTGTACCCTTGATGACTGCACGAGACGAAGCTTTACGCCTCGCCTGGGCCGTCAACACCGGCATTGGTCTGTTGATGACTGGAAGCATGATGCCTGGTCGGACGAGTCTCTTTTCAAGTTCTATCGAGCGGATGGACGTGTACGGACATGGAGACAACCTCATGAACCCATGGACCCTGCATGTCTGTAGGGGACTGTTCAAGCTTTTGGAGGCTCTGTAATAGTGTGGGGCGTATGCAGCTGGAGTGATATGAGATCCCTGATACGTCTAGATACGACTGTGACAGGTGACACGTATGTAAGCATCCTCACTGATCATCTGCATCCATTCATGTCCTTTATGCTTTTCGGCGGACTTGGGCAATTCCAGCAGGACACACGACCAGAATTTCTACAGAGTGGCCGCAGGAACACTCTCCTGAGTTTAAAAACTTCCGATGGCCACGAAACTCCCCAGACATGAACATTATTGAGCCTGCAACGTGCTGTTCAGAAGAGATCTCCAGCCCCTGGTACTCTTACGGATTCATGTACAGCCCTGCGGGAGTCATGGTGTCAATTCCCTCCAACACTATTTCAGACATTAGTCGAGTTCACGTCACGTCGTGTTGCGGCACTTACGCGTGCTCGCGGGGGCCCTACACGATATTTGGCAGGCGTACCAGTTTCTTTGGCTCTTCAGCGTACATCGGGAACTTAAATGGGAGCCCTTGGAGGAAAGGCGAAGTTCTTTTCGAGGAACAGTACTGACGAAAGTTAGAGAACTGCCATTTGAAGCTAATTGGTGAACAATTCTATTGCATAGAATTGCGTAAGGACCAGGAAGATAAGATACGAAAAACTAGGGCTCTTGCGGAGGCTTATAGACAATCGTTTTTCTATCACTGAGTTTGCGTGTGGAACAGGGAAGGAAATGACTAGTACTGGTGGTGGGTACCCTCCTCCACGCACCGTACTTTGGCTTGCGGAGTATGTATGTAGATGCACATGTAGATTACCGTTACATGAGAAGAGTCGCGTTTTCCAGAGGCCGTTTATAGCTTCTTCACTGTTACTGGTTTCAAGCAGGACTTCCTCTTTGGCGGCTTAACTGCGACCTGATTGTTTTTGGAACTGAGAGTGATACTGAATTTTAACGTTACAAGGATTGTTGTTTAGCATGGTGCTTAAATTTGGGTATGTAATCTGATAAAACGAATAACATGGCCAGTTTCTTTCGTGCCGAAGTATTGAATAATTATTGATTAGTTACTCTGTCGTGCATTTGTAAGACGAGCTTCATAAAACATAAAATGTTGCTGGAAGTCAGATTGAACTAAATCAACATAGCAATCCTTGACGTGATAATATTCTCTCACTCCTATGAAACGAATGCCCTTAAAAGAATTTGGAAAAATTTTTCTCAGAATTTTAAAGGTTTTGGGGTACAATTTTGTTAGATCGTACTTCAACAGGACTCTTAAAGACTAAAAGTGATATTCACCTTTGAAATACTCATGAAACAAGAGAAGCTACCACAGAAAGGCCGTTGGCACCTACCACGACGGAGTCATAAAAAAATATTGCCCAGATGTCGGATACGGATACTGGTTTAACGAATGACGACCAGGCCGTTTGAATCTGAGCCACCAGCACAGTGACGCTACTACGTCCTCCGGACCGCCTCTAGCACTGCCGATCAAATCACTATACAGTAGTGGAAATCATTATAAAGGCATGCGTATTTTTAGGAAAGTTTACATTGTCGGCTGGAATAGTTGTGCACGGTGTATATGCAGTAGTTTGTGTTCCCGTATACCGACAAATGCACTCGAATGGTACTGTATTTGATTTTAGTAGCACTGTGTATGTCAAGATATCAACGATTCAGGTGTTAGAGGGTGGAACTCTGTATAAAGGCAGTCAGTCGTCTCTGTGCGGCATTGGTGTTGTAGTGTTGCGTGCGTGTGTGTGTGTGTGTGTGTGTGTGTGTGTACACACACTTCCCTTCACTGCAGATTGGAAACAGACACCATTAGTTACAGTGAGTGCTGTGTACATGAACCAAAATGATGACAATGCCACGCCGAAAACTTATCATTTGATGAACAAATAATATTCGGTGATTACAAGAAAATGGGATTCTCTAATTATCAAATCGCCAAGACGTTGAACCGCTCAGGTACAGTGACTGGTAATTTCTTTAGGTTCGGTGCACGATACGGACCGAATGGAAAATACGGGAAAAGTAGAAAATTTTGTGAGGCATCGAAACGATTACTTTTACGCAGAGCAAGGGCCACCAATCGTTATGCTTCAAATTTGTTGTCGATTTATAGCTGCCAGTAAATCCCAACGTGTACGACAAATCACATGACAAACACCTTGCATTCAAGAAACGACTGCAGAAAACTGCTCCAACATCCAACATAAACAGCCTAGATTGGAGTTTGCTGAAAAATATGTCATGGACTTCAAAGTGGGATAAAGTGAACTTCAGTGATGAGAAGAAGTTTAATTTAGATGGGCTTGATGGATTTCAGTATTGTTGGCATGATCTGAGAACCGAGCAGCAAGTAAGAATGAGCAGAAATTTGATGGTGGAGGTGTTGTGATTTGTGCAGCCTTCTGCGCTAAAAGTGAATCACACATTGCTTGGTTGAACGCTAGATTGAACTCTAACATTTACCCCGTGATGGTAGAGACAGAATCGATAAGAATGTACGACGACAGAGGGGACGAGAGTCTAGTGTTTCAACTAGATAATAAGTTCGCGCATGTTTCTGCCGCAACCAAAAAGTAGTTTACGGGTAAAGATATCGTCGTCTTGCCCTGGCCTACAGGTAGCCCGGATATGAACCACGTGGAAAACATTCGAGGAATCCTTGCAAGTTGAGTTTAGCGCAATGAAAGGAAATTTGAGGCCATATGTGAGCTCAAGACAAGAGTGCCGCCATTTTCACTGCAATATGTACAAATCCTAACAAAATCAGCACCGAATAATTTTTTTAAGTGCTTAAAGGGAAGGGAGGTTAGACAAGTAATAACCGTGCAACAACACAACAGGATAGTGACTCCCTTTATACCAATTTCCATCCAGGATATGCAAACGCCTTATTCTGTTACTCGTGTTCAGAAATAAACAATGTAATTACGTTATGATTGTTTATGTCTTATGTATAGCTACTGCTTTCGTAATAAATTAGGTACATGCATGTTTCAGCCTTTGTACGGCTACCTTTATAAGAATGCTGCCTTTACTCTGATTTCCACTACTGTATATTTCGCGATCGCTGTCGATATCCCATGCTACCGTGTATAATGATAAACTGATATTAATTTCCAGTGTTGTCATTAGTACGCCTTGCTTGCATAATAATATGCGTTAACGGGGTGAAAGTGTTGCCACAAATTGTGACGAGGCTGTTGACCCTGAGAATTCCCGATCTGTGACTTACGCATTTTCCACGTAAAAGTTCTGTTTGTCGACTGTACGTGAAAATGAAGCGATTTTTTTGTTTACGTGCATCCCCCAAACTCTAGAGAAGAGCGGTTGGATGTCGCGCGATATGTTGTGAGATGGAACTTGCCGTATTTTTTGGGAGCCTTGGACGGCAAAAATATGCACTACCCCTGCCACAGTGGAAGCAGCTATTTCAATTATCAACATCTGCATCTATAGGGTACATGATTACTTTGCAGTTCACAGCTAACTGCCTAGCAGAGGTTTCTTCGAACCACTTCCATGCTATTTTTCTATAGTTCCACTCTCGTACAGTGCGCGGGAAATACGAACACTTAAATCGTTCACTTACTTTTTTATGATTATCATTTCTCCCTACGTAGGTGGCCGCCAACAAAATATTTTCATATTCTGAGAATAAAGTAGAGGACTGAAATTTAGTGGGGAGATCCTACCGCAATGAAAAACGCCGGTTTTAAGGACTGCCACCTTAATCCGTGTATCACATTGGTGGCACTCTCTCCCCTATTTCGCGATAATAGTATGCAAGCTGCCCTTCTTTTCCATGTCCCCTTCCGCCCCCCCTCCCCCCCCCCCCCCGTATGATGTGGGTCCCACAGCACACAGCAATACTCCGGAGAAGATGGGCAAGCGTAGTAGACGTCTCTTCTTTAGATCTGCTGTATCCAAAGCTCTCTTTACTAGACCTGCAGCGTTTTCTAAGTGTTCTGCCAATAGACCGCAGTCTTTTGTTTGTTTTCCCCAGAACATTATCTACGTGATTGCTCCAATTTAAATTATTCGTAATTGTTGTGACTGAGGAAGTCGGGATGAGGGGTACACTTAGCATGGAAGGTCAAGGCCCCTATAATGTAACTCCTTGAACACAACAACTACCAAATCAATAAATTAACAGTTTATTCAAAGACAATATTTATAAAACAGCTAAGAGACAATCAACACGTGGCCGTCTTCAAGTCAATACCAAAACATCACAGATAGCTTGCTTCTCAAGCAAGGCAGCAAATTACAATTACGAAAACTGACAAAGAGATGAGCCATAGAGATATCAGTACTTAAAGGATCAATAAATTACAATCAGAAAGTGATTTAAAGAAATGTGGCACAGATAATTTATTTAAAGAGCAATAATTTGCAATATGAAGGTGATTTATGAAACGCACACCAGTTCGTTAAGAACCCAAGTAAAACTAGTAGCACAACAAGTTACAATTTAATACAATTCATACCAAAGCAAATAAAAAAAACCTATATTTTTTTAAAATATACATGAAACACGTTAAATGCTTACCAAACGGGCAGTGACGCCAGGCTGCCATGGGCAAAAGGTGGCTTAACTTAAAATGCCGGAAGCAGCAGACCAGCCGTCCAAAACTACACCTAAACACCGGGGCCCAAACGGGAGTTACTTCCCATTAGACGGCAAGTCAAAGCTACTGTGCACCGAAGCGGAACGTGGTGCCGCTCGCACACACAACAACTCGCAGAAAACTGGAACACAAACAGACCGCAGAAGACACGGCAAACACCAAGCAAACATCAATTAATATAAATTAAGAGATCAATAAACAACAAAATAAATGAAGAAGCAATTGATCTTTTATTAATACTGAGTGAGTGCATTCAAATAAATGCACGCGTATAAAATTTTATGTACAAATGATTGCCTTCTTCAGAATAAAAAAATGGTTCAAATGGCTCTGAGCACTATGGGACTTAGCATATGAGGTCATCAGTGCCCTGGAACTTAGAACTACTTAAACCTAACTAACCTTAGGACATCACACACATCCATGCCCGAGGCAGGATTCGAAACTGTGACCGCAATGGTTGCCCGGTTCCAGACTGAAGGGCCTAGAACCGCTCGTCCACAGCGGCCGGCTAATCAACACCCTAATGGTAATCAAACCAGCGGATTTTTAAAAAGAAATAGTAACTGCTGGTCTCCATGCAGTTGCTTACTCTGCCGGCTGCACTTAGTTCAACAACACGTACATTACGGCAACTAAGCAACAAGTACACTCGCTGCCACGCAAATCGTTCAACGAAATGAAGGCACCAAAATCGCTTACACCTTCGATGGAGAGCGTCATTCCAGATGGTCTCCAGGGATGAGTCCCTCCGAGAAAACAGGCACCAAAGCAATGCGACGAACAGCGCCCGGATTTGAAATCAGGCAGGCCCACCACAAAACCGCGACTGCCTTACGATGTAGACCCGCCGTGCCGCTGCTGGCCGAGCACGGGTGTTTTCGTCCACGCAAGCACGTCCTTGCGCCTCGTAGCGAGTCCAACACCAACTGCCCCGAACGCCAAACACCTGCGAGATCACAACAGGGGCAAAGATCCTAGTACAGCTAGGTAATCGACAGTGTCGCACCAAAGAGCTGGGGTGCCAGAAAAGGCGCACCACGCCTCAACCTCCCCCACTCAAACCTGACCAGCGCCCTCTTTCGTCTTACCACCAGTGAAAGAAGGGAGAGAGACTTAACTAATAGGCTTCATTTGACTAAGGTGGACTCTGAACACCATGCCCATTGCAAGCTCCTTAACTAACATATTAACAGGACCTAAGACACTGGTGACAACACGTGGTTCCAAGTAACGCTGTACAAACTTACGAGTTCCCATACCACGAGCATTCCGACCAGCGATGTTCTTAATAAACACCTTATCTCCAGCCTTAGCCTGAAAAACGCTTCTGCCTCGGTTATAACGTTCGGCTTGCCGACGATGGGCTAACTCCATGTTGTTGCGAGCACGCTGTCAATTTTCCGTAAGGGTATCCGGAGTAATGTGAAACGGCAACAAGTCACTGATCTGCCAAAGATTGGAGAGAGGCGAATTGACCGGATATGCCAGCATTAACTCAGCCCGAATTGCCCTAGGAGTTTCATGCTGGGCGGCGTTGAATGCGAAATTTAACCACAGGAGTGTAGTAGCCCACCTACTGGGGGACTTGGCGTGGTAAATTATAAGCGCTGTGTGCCGGGGGCCCAAACTTTGAAAAAACACGGGTGAGATGACATGTGGTTATACTCGCAATGACCACGGTACTGGGCAGGAACCACACAAAACACGAAAAGTCATCCACAGTGACGAAGTTATAACGGTAGCCCCCTTAGTCGTAGGCATAGTTCCTACAAAGTCGATAAACATATCCATCGGTCGCTGCTCTCTTTGTTATTGAAGTAGACCCAAAGGGGCGTGAGAACTGGCCTTGCTCCTTCTACAGTCGTCGCACTGACTGACGGGCCGCCGCACATCGTGGTACAGAGAAGGCCACGTCACTTGTGCCCGCACCTTGGCCAACGTTTTATAGAGACCGAGGTGCCTTCCTAGTACAGAATTATAGAAATACTGAAAGAGAGGTGAAACTAAATCAAGTGGTAACCAAACCCTAACATCTCTGAGCTTACCAACCTCTTTTCAGAGTACCCCATCCCTTATGGAGTATCCGGGCACGCCTTCGCCAGGAGTGACCTTCCGCTTGATCTGACCCAAATACTGAACCTCATTCTGCTTGGTTTTAAAGTCAATGAATAATTGGGGAATATCTGTGAGGAATACGGACCGCCCACCTAGCAATCCTTCCGGTCTTTCGAGGTCGAGCTAGGACCAAAGACATGCTTGATTGTCAGTTTCAAGGTCGAACTCCCTATGTTCTAGCCGGCCAGTGTGGCCGTGCGGTTCTAGGCGCTTCAGTCTGGAACCGCGTGACCGCAATGGTCGCAGGTTCGAATCCTGCCTCGGGCATGGATGTATGTTATGTGTGTTGGGTTTAAGTAGTTCTAAGTTCTAGGAGACTGATGACCAAAGATGTTAAGTCCCATAGTGCTCAGAGCCATTTTGAACCCTATGTTCTAAATAAAATCGAAATTTCTGCAAGGCTAAGAGCACCGCAAGAGCGTCGCACTCATAGAGAGAATAAGTGGCGGTCAGATTCCTTGAAGCAAAGACAAGGCTTCTTGACGAAGCACGGCTGCTATCGCGGCATTGGAAGCATCGGTTTGGAATACAAAACGTTTCTGGAAATCGGGAACTGCCAAAATGGGAGGGTTCGTAATGGCGGTCTTAAACGCCTCGAAAGCACTTTGTTGGCTGTCTCCCCAGGTAAACTCTTGGCCTTTATTTCTCAAGTCATTGAGAGGGGCAGCGAACTGTGTGAAATTAGGGACGAAACTACGAAAATAATTCGCCATGCCAATAAAAAGAGCCGCCTGCTTCTTTGTCCTTGGGGGCGGAAATTTCTTAATCCCGCTTGTCCGCTCTTGATCAATTCTAACTCCCTTCCCTGAGACAAGATGGCCTAAAAGGGAAACTTGGTGTCTAGCAAGAGTACTCTTGGCCGACTCAACGGTCAATCCAGCAGAACGAAATCTACGCAACACCTGCTCAATATGGGAAAGGTGTTCAACGAAGTTTCGGCTATACACCACAACATCATCCAGATAGTTGTACACACACTTAAGTTGCAAACCTCCCAAAACACTGTCCAACAAGCGCAATAATACTGAGACCCAGGTAGCCAAACCCAACGGAACTCTGTTGCATTTGAAGAGTTTCTAGTCTGTGCAGAATGCGGTAACAGGTTTTGTTTCCTCACTAAGGGGAATCTGATGATAAGCTTCATTAAGACCAAGAACAGTGAACCATCTTACCCCCGAAAACCACTTAAAACGATTATGAATATCGGATAAGGGAACGGACTCCAACATAATCTTCTTATTCAATAACCAGTAATCAACTACAGGTCTATGATCCTTACCGCCGGCTATATGAACAAGAAGTATTGGTGAAGCGTAAAACGAGGTTGACGGTCTGATATCGCCATTCTGCAACTTAGTGTCCAGTTTTTGCTTTATGATTCTCATTATGGGAGGGGAAAGTTTATAAGGCGACTGCCGAACCGGTAGGTCATCATACAAATGAATGTGATATTCAATAAAGCTAGTTACACCAAGTTTCTCAGGAAGCACGTCAGGAAACTCATCTAACAATTCTATTAACCGAGCTGCGCGATCGTCACGAATGTGACTAACCTAAAACCTGTTGGCTTTATTGGCTACCATTCTGACCAAGTTAGAACGATCACAGGCACACAGCTCTATCTTTTCCTGCGGTCTGAACTTAAAGCTTAAAGTGCGACTAGCGTACTCTAATACCAATCCGGTGTGCTGAATAAAACCGCAGCCCAGGAGCCAGGTTACGGCTAAACCCTTATCTAGCAACAAGGTAATTGGACATGTAAAATCACAATTGATAGGCTACCCTGCACTTCCCCCACCACGGGCAATACTTCCCCATTCGCAGCGCGACAATTCTGCCAGGTAGGTCTCACAGCAGATGACCTATTCAATCGACGATACTCCAAATACCATTATGGTCAATCAAGGACACCGAACTTCCGGAATCAAGCAGTCCACAAAGGGGCTCTGTTCCCTCGCGAGTAGAAACGTAGGGTTTACCAGTTTGTGACTGAGGACTTCGGGATGAAGGGTACACGTAACATGGAAGGTCAAAGCCCCTATAATGTCACTCCTTAAACACAACTACCAAATCAATAAATTAACAATTTATTCAAAGACAATATTTATAAAACAGCTAAGAGACAATCAACACTTGCCCATCTTTAAGTCAATACCAAAATAGCACAGATAGCTTGCTTCTAAAGCAAGGCAGAAAATTACTATTATGAAAACTGACTTAAAGAGATGAGCCACAGAGATTTACGAAAACAGACGTAAAGAGATGAGCCACAGAGATTTCAATGCTTAAAGGAACAATAAATGACAATCACAAAGTGATTTAAAGAAATGTCGCACATATAATTTATTTAAAGAGCAATAATTTACAATATGAAAGTGATTTATGAAACGCACACCAGTGCGTTAAGAACCCAAATAACCCTAGCAGCACAACAATTTACATATTTAATACAATTAATTCCCAAGTATAAAAAACCTATATATTTTTTAAATATGCATGAAACACGATAAATGTCTACCAAACGGGCAGTGACGCCAGGCTGCCATGGGCAAAAGTTGGCTTAACTTAAAATGCCGGAAGCAGCAGACCAGCTGTCCTAAACAACACCTAAACCCCTGGTTCGAATACTGAAATTTTACTTAGTCTTGTTTGGTGAAAAATTTTGAAAGCCATATTTAACAACTTTGCTTTAGTGAAACTGTCATCAATAATATCAGCATTGTGAAGGTATTGATTGCGCCTTGCCTCTGGTGTACTTTATATACAACCAATACGT
Source organism: Schistocerca americana (assembly GCF_021461395.2). Lineage (NCBI taxonomy): Eukaryota > Metazoa > Arthropoda > Insecta > Orthoptera > Acrididae > Schistocerca > Schistocerca americana. Next base: position 82,074,927 of record NC_060120.1, read on the forward strand.
AGTTCGGTTTTCTTCCGTATTTAAAGGCAGAATTTCTTTGTGGAAAGTATTAAAAGCAGCTGGCATTGAAGTTACCGATAAATTTCGGTCATCTGTAAAACATCGCAAATCTTGTCCGTTTTGCATTCTTTTACATTTGACAAGCTTTTTTTACGTTGCTGCAGCAACATTATTCTGACCTGTTTTGGGTACCCTGGGGATAGGATCAGTACCATCTGTTAATAATGTCTTTTTTATACAACTCTCAACCGCTGTCGATGCTATTTCTTGGAATTCAAACCGCATCTGGTCTCCACTTGTATTCAGATTGGAAGGAGCGGAGACTCTCTTACAAAGGCCTCAAACGGATTTTTATCCGCATTTTGAAATAGATGTAACTGGCGTTTATACTTGGTGGGTTTGAATGTTATGGTTTTCAGTCTATCTATGGAAAAACTGTGGACACGAATCCCTGTATCTGTTATTGTGCTCCCGATTTGCTCAGGATTACTTGTTGCTAAGAGGTCAAGCATGTTTTCTAAACCGTTTACACTTCGAGTGAGCTCCTGAACTAACTGTTCAAAATAATTTTCCGAGAAAGCATCCGGTACCTATTTCGGACGACGTTTTATGCATACCACCGAATTCAAAGATGTATTTTCGCCACCAACAAGGGTAGATTGAAGTCACCACCAACTGTAACAGTATGAGAGCAGTTTCTATTTAAAATGAGACTAACATTTTATTTGAACTGTGCAATAGGTGTAACATCTGAGTCGGGGTTCGGTGAAAGGAACCAGTTACTAACTTTTTCCTGTTGTCAAGCATAGCCCCTACCAATAGTAGCTCCCAGGAACTATCTACTTCAATTTCACTACAAGGTAAACTACTTTTTGTAGCAATAAATACTCCACTAACAACAATATTTATCCATCCTTTTTGACCACTGTTAAGTCCTTTATAAAAACTTATATCCTCACAATAAGCACTGTTTCAGTGCTCTGAAACTGGTTCTTGATGAAGCAAAATATACACGAATCAAAGCCCCTCTTGCTGGGACCAGGTCAGCTGCAGCTCATCTAAGGCCCCAGAATCGCTCCTGTTTTTCTACGCGTAGACGCCGAGAGTATGAACGAGGACTATATTGTTCAGATTTGCCTTTATTTTTTGCATGTTGTTATTCTTTGCTAGGAAATGTAGACAGTCATTCCATTTCACTCCGTCTCTACAATTCGCGGAACTGACCAGCCTCAAAGAAGGAAATACGTGGTAAAATTACTCAAATTACATTTATTTCCAGCCGAGTGGTCTAAGGTGCTGCAGTCATGGACTGTGAGGCTGGTCCTGACGGAGGTTCGAGTCCTCCCTCGGGCATGGGTGTGTGTGTTTGTCTTTAGGATAATTTAGGTTAAGTAGTGTGTAAGCTTAGGGACTGATGACCTTAGCAGTTAAGTCCCTTAAGATTTCACACAGATTTGAAAATTTTGAATATTTATTTCTCGGTGCACCACTCGGACAGAGTGCTAATTCAAAGGCAACTTTGAATGAGTGCTGAAAACTGAATCTTTTAACCGTGAGAAGCGGTAATTAAAATCTTCAAAGGAACAGAACTGAGGCCAGGCAGACTGTTGTTGCACCTGTCAGCGTTGGCGAGATCCTTTCTCAAGCGCGCGGTGATCCCTCAGCACAACCAAAGGCATGCATGTCTTTGCAAGGTGCATGCTCCCCCTACCCTGCAAGGAGTGGTTGTACGTAGGGATCTCGGGAAACCGCAGAGTCATAAGCGGACTTTAAACATATCCCGGTTACGCAGTGCAAGTTTGGAATATGCCACTTGTACATGACCTCTGTCCATTTTACACTTAAGGGCCTGCAAGAGGCTTCGTCGAACCACTTTCATATTATTTCTCTTCCGTTCCACTCTCGAACTCAATGCGGGAAACACGAACACTTAAATATTTCCGTGGAACTCCGATTTCTCTTGTTTTATTACGATGTTCATTTCTGTCTATATAGGTTTGCGCCAGCAAAATATTTTTGCATTGGAGACTATGGGTCAAGCTGCTGGAAAACCATTCTGGAGTGTAATTAGCAGTCTTCGAAAGGGAGGTAAGAAGGAAATAACAACTATTTTGGACAGGTCAGGAAAACTGCTGGTGAATCCTGTGGATGCCTTGGGCTGATGGAGGGAATATTTTGAAGAGTTGCTCAATGTAGGTGAAAATACCATCAGTAATGTTTCAGATTTCGAGGTAGAATGGGATAGGAATATTGATGGAAATAGGATCACATTTGAGGAAGTGGAGAAAATGCTCAATAGATTGCAGTGCAATAAAGCAGCTAGGGTGGATGAAATTAAGTCGGAACTCATCAAATACAGTGGAATTTCAGGTCTTAAATGGCTACACAGGATAATTGAAATGGCGTGGGAGTCGGGACAGGTTCCACCAGACTGGACTAAAGCAGTAATCACACCAATCTTTAAACATGGAAACAGAAAAGATTGTAACAACTACACAGGTATCTCTTTAATCAGTGTTGTGGGTGAAATCTTCTCAGGTATTGTTGAAAGGAAAGTGCGAGTATTAGTTGAGGACAAATTGGATGAAAATCAGTGTGGGTTTAGGCCTCTTAGAGGTTGTCAGGACCAGATCTTTAGCTTACGGCAAATAATGGAGAAGTGTTATGAGTGGAACAGGGAATTGTATCTATGCTTTATAGATCTAGAAAAGGGTTCCTAGGAGGAAATTATTGTCTGTTCTACAAGATTATGGAATAGGAGGCAAACTTTTGCAAGCAATTAAAGGTCTTTACATGGATAGTCAGGCATCAGTTAGAGTTGACGGTAAATTGAATTCATGGTTCAGAGTAATTTCAGGGGTAAGACAAGGCTGCATCCTGTCTGCACTGTTGTTCATATTATTTATGGATCATATGTTGAAAACAATAGACTGGCTGGGTGAGATTAAGATATGTGAACACAAAATAAGCAGTCTTGCATATGTGGATGACTTAGTTGTGATGGTATATTCTATTGAAAGTTTGCAAAGTAATATTTCAGAGCTAGATCAGAAATATAAGGACTATGGTATGACGATTAGCATCTCCAAAACGAAAGTAATGCCAGTGGGAAGGAAATATAAACGCATTGAGTGCCAAATAGAAGGAACAAAGTTAGAACAGGTGGACGGTTTCAAGTACTTAGGATGCATATTCTCACAGGACGGCAACATAGTGAAAGAACTGGAAGCGAGGTGTAGAAAAGCTAATGCAGTGAGCGCTCAGCTACGATCTACTCTCTTCTGCAAGAAGGAAGTCAGTACCAAGACTAAGTTATCTGTGCACCGTTCAATCTTTCGATCAACTTTGTTGTATGGGAGCGAAAGCTGGGTGGATTCAGGTTACCTTATCAACAAGGTTGAGGTTACGTATATGAAAGTAGCTAGGATGATTGCAGGTACTAGTAGATGGGAACAATGGCAGGAGGGTGTCCACAATGAAGAAATCAAAGAAAAACTGGGAATGAACTCTATAGATGTAGCAGTCAGGGCGAACAGGCTTAGATGGTGGTGTCATGTTACACGCATGGGAGAAGCAAGGTTACCCAAGAGACTCATGGGTTCAGCAGTAGAGTGTAGGAGAAGTCGGGGCAGACCAAAGAGATGGTACTTGGATTCGGTTAAGAATGATTTTGAAGTAATAGGTTTAACATCAGAAGAGGCACCAATGTTAGCACTGAATAGGGGATCATGGAGGAATTTTATAAGGGGGCTATGCTCCAGACTGAACGAGGAAACGCATAATCAGTCTTAAATGATGATGATGATGATGATGACGATGATTCGGAAGATATAGTTGGTGATTGAAATTTTGTAGAAAGACCTCACCACAACGAAAAACGTCCATGTTGTTATGACTGTCAGCCCATCTCAGGTATCGTACCTGCGACGCTGTCCCCTGTTTCACGATAATAAAAAACGGGCTTCCCTCTGTGAACTTTTTCTATGTTCTCCTCCAGTCCTGTCTGATAAGGATCCCATACGGTGCAGCAGTAATCTACTAGAAGAAGGTCAAGCATAGTAAAGGCAGTCTCTTTAGTGGATTTGTTGCATGTTCTAAGTGTACTGCAAATAAAGCACAGTCTTTGGTTCGCTTTCTCCGCAACACAATCCACATTCTCGTTCGAATTTAAAATGTTCGTATTTGTTATCCTCAGATATTTAGTTGAACTGACAGCCGTTGATTAGTATGGTTTATCGTGTAATCAAGATTTAACAGATTCCCTTAAGTACTCATGGGGATGACCTCACGCTTTTCATTATTTAGTGTCAATTGCCACTTTTCGCACCATACGGGTATTCTATCTAAATCACATTGCAATTGATTTTGATTTTATGATGACTTTACTAGACGATAAAGGACAGCATCATCTGCAAAAATCGACGATGGCTACTCAAATTGTCTCTTAATTCATTTACATAGATTACTAACAGATGAGAACTTATAGAACTTCCTTGGTTAAAACCAGCAGCTTCTGGTTTTTTCGAAAACTCTCCGTCGGTTCCTACGACCTGTGACCTTTCTGACAGGAAATCACGAATGCAGCCATTCAACTGAGACACGCAGTTTCGTTAGAAGAGACTTGTGAGGAAAAGTAGCAAAGTCCTTCTCGAAATTAGAAATATGGAATCAGTTTGTCGATAGCGCTCATTAGTTCATAATAATAAAGAACTGGTTATGACAATTGACATACCTCGACTGTTTTGAACGGTCTCATTTGTTAAACTGTTGCTGATTTTTTTCTGTGCTTGTTTCCTACTTTCATTTGTACATTCATAAAGAAAACAGCCTGTGATGGAGGGCTCTCTGTCTGCAGATCTTCGGCTCGCGGCGCGGCTCGGCTCTCACCGTCATATCCCGGCTGCGGACGCTGTCCGGCTCTGAGGACGAACGCTGAGTGCCGGCCGAAACGAGCACCTGCTGTCCAGGCACCGCTCGCCAAATATCTGAATACTAATTATTGTTTTTATCATATGAAGCACAATTAGCTTCTTACATTGTACACTTTTCTTTGTTTCAGTAATACCCAATGTCATTTCAAGCATCTGTGTCAATGTTTAACTCACAAACTACTTTATTCAGGAAAGTACTTAATTTTTAAATGTTAACCTTGTTTTGGGTTACCCTGCATAAGAACAGTGTCGCTTTGTTATTATAATGAACAACATTATATTTAAAATATAAATAATAAAGAAAAATTGAACTATAAAACTAGATATGTGATAAAAGAAGATTATATAGAACAGTGTGTACAGAATACAGTATTCAGCAAAGAGTTTCACAGAAACAAGCTCGCAGGAACTGTCGCCTGGCGGCGAAGCTGAATTTAAAAACATGACGTGGTTTTCGCAACATTAGTAGTACATGGTAAAATACAAATTTATCGTAATGCACTGTTATTACAAACACTTAATTATAAGGTAAACTAGTGTGACTGACATTATGTAACCACAAAGCATGGCAGTAAATAGACAGATTTAGAATGAGAGAGGTGTCTTTACGAGCAATTTTGTTGTAATCATTGTGCGAGTAGTGTATGTGCACATTTATAACTTTTCCAATCAGTTGTTACAATACCAACCACAATACAGGCACAATGAATAGATCACGGCCGAAAAAGTTGACACACGGCTAATATCACCAAAAAATTCTTAATGGAAAGCTAATATTAGAAGTTACTGATACAAAAGTAAGTAGCCATCAGATACATGGTAAAAGTAACCACAAGAATAAGAGAGAGCATACAAAATTATGGTGTTTTGTCCACATGGGACTATTAGTATCTGCAGGCACAGTTGATGTTGTTGTTGTTTTTGTGGTCTTCAGTCTGAAGAGTGGTTTGATGCAGCTGTCCATATTACTCTATCCTGTGCAATCCTCTTCATATCCGAATGACTACTGAAACACTTGTTTTGTAGATAAAAACCACCTTTCTCTTGCTGCAATGTATTTAATTTTTTCCACGTGCATTTCACCTTTTACCTTAAAGCATCTCCAGTGGAGTCTACAATGATATAATTTTTTTGTATATACAATATTTGTAGATTATAAAACAATTAAGGTCATAATTAGTCTCTTCACGTGCTGGAGGTCGCAGTATAACTTCATTTATGAAACATAAACATATTTTCATATAACGAACTTTTTTCTTCACAATCTTCGTGTTCTTTGCCCTAATTTCTGTGGAGCATTATTTGTCTTCTATCTTCAGCTGTAGATAATATACAAAAAATTGTGACTTCCGTGCGTTCATTTTATGTCTTCCTTGTTTGGATTTTTTATATACATGTTTCCAACCAAACGAATCACACGCTCAAAACTAATGTCTGTTATTTCTGTTCTCTTTATACCTGTGTGTGTGTGTGTGTGTGTGTGTGTGTGTGTGTGTGTGTAAGAGAATGAGGGAAAGAAAGAGTGAACATGCATATTTTTTTGTGTGTTTCGATGGTTATTGCGGCGGGTTGTAGAAAGGTGAATATGAATGTAATAGCTCTCAGAGAGTGGTTGAAAATTTTGGCGTCCAGCTGTTTTCAGTTTTGGTTTCAGGGATTTGTGTAGGGTTACATGGGCGAGTGATTGGAAACGGGTTAGTTGGTATTACTATGATAATAATCCTCTGCTGAAGTTTATTCTATTATTTTATCTGTCAATGTAAACAGTGAATTGTTGTCATGTGTGCTTGTTCATCGAACATGTTTTTCTTCTACTTTGATTTTTTGTTTGCGGTAATTTTCTTGCAGGGTTTGGAGGTAATTTTTTGTTGATTATAATTATTTTCACGTCTTTTTCTCTAGAGGTTGGTTTTTGATTATGTTCTTTTAGGTGTTCTGCAAATGTGGAGGGGTTTTTCCTATATTTCCAAGCTCTCATGTCTTCTTTGTATCTCACATTAAATAGCCTTCTTGTTTGTCCTGCGTATCAGCCATCACAAGTGTTACACTGTAATGGATTTATACTTTCTGTCTGGTACCTGTCTACGTCTTTTTTTAGTTTTACGGTGTATGTTTGGATGGAGCTGACTGAGGTATATGCTACTTTTACGCCCTGTCTTTTGAAGATATTGTTACTTTTATGTGTGAGTTTGTCCTGATATGTCATTATGTACCTTCTTGTGTTTTCTCTTCTATGTGGTTGTTAGGGTACTGAGTACTTATGATTGTGTTTGGTTCTGTTGTGTTCGTGTCTGTGGTTCTGTGTTTTCTGTTTCTCTTTTTCTTTTAATTTTGGTGCTTAGCTTCGCTATTATGGTACTAATATAATCATTGTTTTGCAACGTGCTGTTCAGAAGAGATGTCCACCCCCTCCTACTCTTACCGATTTATGGACAGCCCTGCAGGGTTCATGGTGTCAGTTCCCTCCAGCACTACTTCAGACATTGATCGAGTCCGTGCCCCGTCGTGTTGCGGCACTTCTGCGTGCTCGCGGGGGCCCTACGAGAAAACTTAAAAATTTTACATATAGCAGAAAAAGGAGCCACTATGAATACATTAGAAGAAATAGAAAAACACACACACAGAAACAGCACCCCAGACTATATCCTTAATGAACAAACAGAGTTAGCTAACACCCCTTTCCTGAAAAATTTCCAAAAATTATTTTCCAACCTCCAAACCAAATAATATTAGTACGCCTATCTGCAGATCAGGTAGCAAATTTATATGTTACTAGAATTTTCATGATGCTAAATGTAATTAAATCATGTACTATTTTACCTATACAGTACTAAAAAAAATTATAATTAATGTAATAGTATCAACTCAAGAAATCAGTATCTCTGTACTAGTGTAAAAGGCATTTCAGTAGAGTAAGTGAATATATGATCCTTTCCAAACATAAGACATCTTCAAATGTTATGATATATCATAGCATCTTTGATACTCATGTGTTTGTAAGCTCTTTGTATGTATCAAAACATGTGGTGCGTGGTAGAAATCTTCTCGGTGTTAAATCTAAAGTGTTCAGTGAGAAAAATTTACGTGTGCAACGAAAGGAGCGCATTGGGAATGTATTCACGTATGTTGGACGAATGTTATGAAAACAAACACTTCAAACCGACATTTCACGTAAGTCACATGCAACGAAAATCTGTAACACAACCATCTGTGTATGGCGTTCTTATAATTATATATTTTTTATATTTTAGGACACTTAATCTGTAAAAAACACACCACATGTCATAAGGAAAGCGTGTAAACCGACTGAGGACGAATCACAACGATTCGAAACCGGTAACGCTACCCTTTGAATAAAGAAACTGAAAGTAAATTTGTGGCTGGTTGCTGTCCTAACACCATCAACATTTGTCTTCAAATAACAGCCACGGTCTCCATCATGTCATCGTATGACAAAATTGCAATAGGCAGGTAAATTTGTGGCTGGTTTCTGTCCCAACACCATCAATATTTGTCTTCAAATGACAGCCACGGTCTCCATCATGTCATCGTATGACAAAATTGCAATAGGCAGGTGTACAAGGTTCTTTGGCTATTCAGTATATTAAACTACCGTAACCTACATCCTTCTGAATCTGCTGACTGTACTCTTCTCTTGGCCTCCCTCTACGATTTTTACCCTCATCACTTCCCTCCAATACTAATCTGGTGATACCTTAATGTCTCAGGATGTGTCCTGTCAATTGATTCCTTCTTTCAGTCAAGTCACAAGTTTCTGATCTCTGCAGTTCTACTCAGTATCTCTTAATTATTCATGTGATTTACCCATACAATCTTCAGAATTCTTCTATAATGCTACATTTCAAAAGCTTCTTTCCCTTCTCGTTTAAACTGTTTAACGTTCATGTTTTACTTCCATACATGGCTACACTCCAAACATCTACTTTCAGGAAAGACCTCCTGACACTTTAATCTGCACTCGATGTTAACAGATTTTTGTTATTCTGAAACACGTTTCTTGCCCTTACAGGTCTACGTTTCATACAGTTTCTACTGGTCGTCATCAATCAATTTGCTGCCCAAATAGCACAACTCATTTACTCAGGCATAGTTAATAACCGCGTAATAGCTCAGTGGCAAGAGTAAGTCAAACCTTTTTGTAGAAATGATAAACAGCCAATCAATTGCAGATTTGTAGTTTTATTAAAACCCCTTTACCCGGTTTCAACGAACATAAAATCTTCTTCTTCTGAATGAAATGTAGACGACTGAATTACATGTTATCGCAGAGGTATGTTAAAATATAGCCCTAAGATGTCAGTCAAAAATAAAATTTTACCTCCATAATAAATGTAAACATGCACAAATGGTATTTCCTCAACAGTTTGCACTTAATGAAGTTTTGTGTTTCACTGATACATTTCGGCTATACTCTAACATGATTAGATTAGATTAGTTTTTCGTTCCATAGATCCGTGCTGATGAAATCCTCGTGGATGTGGAACATGTCAATTTTTTTAGCCGAAATAACAATACTAATAGTATAAATATATACAATACATCATTTGTTACTATTAAAAAATTCGTCAATGGAGTAGAAGTAGTTGGCCACTAGTCTTCCAGGCTCCTTTTAAACTGATCTTTATTTGTAACTAAATTTTTTTATGTTTTCTGGAAAATTATTGAAGATGAGTCTTCCTTAGTAGTGGACCCCTTTTTGAACTAAAGTAAGTGCTTTTAAGTCCTTGTGCAGATCATTTTTGTTCCCAGTATTGTATGTATGAACTGAGCTGTTTGTTGGAAAAAGAGATACATTATTTAGGACAAATTTTATTAAGGAGTAAATATACTGAGAGGCAGTAGTTAGTATACCCAGTTCTTTGAAGAGGTTTCTACAGGACGTCCGTGAATTTACTCCACAAATAAAACGTATTACACGCTTTTGGACTCTGAAAACTTTTGTTTGACTTGAAAAGTTACCCCAAAATATTATACCATATCGTTACGGAATGAAAGTAGGCAAAGTATGCAAGCTTTTTCATTTTTATGTCGCCTATGTCTGCTAAAACTCGAATGGCAAATACAGATTTGTTAAGGCGTTTCTGCAGTTCTGTGGTGTGCTCCTCCCAACTGAATTTATTATCGAGTTGTAATCCCAGGAATTTGAGACTGTCAACCTCTTCTATCTGCTCTTCTTCATACCTTATGCATATGCTGGGTAGAAACCTCTTACAGGTTCTGAATTGCATATAGTGAGTCTTTTCAAAGTTTGATGTCAGTGAGTTGGCTTTACACCATTTATTAATATCCATGAAAATATCATTAGCAGATCTTTCTAGAACTTCCCTCGACATACTATTTATTGCAATACTTGTGCCATCTGCAAACAAAACGAACTCTGGTTCTGGTAGTGCAACTGATGAGAGATCATTAATGTACACAAGAAAATGCAATGGCCCTAAGATGGATCCTTGTGGGACACCACATATAATTTCTTCCCATTCTGATGATGACTGATGACTTAATTCACTAGTCCCTTGCATTGACACCCTTTGTTTCCTGTTAGCGAGGTGTGACTTGAACCATTTTGCAGCACTGCCTGTGACACCATAGAATTCTAATTTATTTAAAAGTATGTCGTGGTTCACACAATCGAATGCCTTTGACAAATCACCTGCTGCTTGTAACTTGTTATTTAATGAATTAAGTACATTTTCACTGTAGGTGATGGCGGGACTCGATACGGTGGCAGTGAATGTGAATTCATATAACATCAAAGATTTATTTTATGTATGGCAAATAACTTAAAGAGTCTCTAACATTAAAGGTGATCCCATTTCAAAGCATCTACTCAATGAAAACAAACAAGATGAGCAATGTACAATTTTTCTCGAAATATAACAAAATGCTGAAAGAGTAATCATTTTAAGCTGCTCGGATATCTCCGCTAAAATGCTAGCACGTTTGCAGCAGTCGTTCCGAAAAAGATTCGGAGAGTGTATTGCCGCTTCCGGTGGTCATTTAGAACACAACATATGATGGCAAATTGTCTCGTTACTAACAGAATCCACGTAACGACTGAATGGACTTGTGAAGTTCTTTAGTGTGTTCTACCGCAAGTATTGTACAAGTAGCGGTGTAGGAAGTTGTCAAAATACGATACCTCGTAAACGACTTGCATTAGTGGACATCAGTGTGGGATGTGTCTACTCTTCGCCTTCAAGAAGGCTGCAACGCTTCTGGTAAAACTGTCAGTGAGGTGCCTGAATGACTGTGGATGAAAGGCAACCTGCTGTTCCTCAAGAGCCAAAACCTGAGAATATAGGGATGTTAGACGTTGAGGTCTGCAGCGAAATAGACTTTCTGACTTAACCCAAAGGTGTTTCATGAGGTTCACGTCGGGGCTCGGGGCAGGCCTGTCCATTTCAGGATCGTTGCTGTCAAGAAACAATTGCCAACATTTATTATAGGGTGCAGCCATCGCCAGCCTTCTGCTTCTGTACGCAGTCCACAGTCGTCCGCATTTAGCGTTTTCTTTAGTACAATAAGGCATCCATACTATATCCATGAAAAACACAGCCATACCGTAACAAAACCTCCTACATCTGATAGCAGGTACCGTTCTCCAGAGCGTTCGTTAAATAAATAGCATTCCATCGCACTACCCCAGCGCACAGCGTGATAATCCATAGTCATTCTGACAAAGTTTAGTGCATTTATTTGCAAAAGTATAGACAGTGTTAATTAAAATGTCCTGTGGTGCCTGTCCTGTTTCAAGTCGGCCCATTTGACGTCCTACACCCTTAATTTAAAATTTTATTTTGTGTCTCCGATATTTTATACCACTCGATAAGTCAACAAAAGCTTGGCTGCTGCACCTGGCACACCATCTTGTACTAAATACAATCTTAATAAGGAGTAAGGAACTTCATTTTTTCTTCTGATATTGTAATTAAACATAACGAACTTCAGATGTACTGTGAAGCAGTAGTCAAAATGCCTATCTCGTTAAATAGGCGTCTACAAAATGGTCGTGGACGATTATCACATATTATTCTTACAGGACGTTTCTGAGCAATGAACACTTCTTTTCTGAAGTTTAGTTACCCCAGAACAACGTTCCATATCACGTTATTGAATGAAAAAATGCAAAATACGTCAACTTATTGATTTACCTCTCTCCGAGATTTGAAATGATTCAAATGTGGCTGAACTAAGTTGTTTTAGGAGTTACAAAACGTGCTTTTTTCAGTTTAAGCTCTCATCAGTATGGTCACCTAAGAATTTTGAAATTTCCACATTCTTTATTATTTACTCAGCATGTGTAACATTTATCATTGTTGAAGTACCCATATATGTGCGGAAATGAACATGCCGTCTCTTAAAAAAGTAAGGGTGACTCTCGGTGCAGAAACACTATTCGCAGAAAATCAGTCAACGATACTTTTAAGAACATTGTTTATCGTTTATCTGTTGCTGTGTGTATTCTTGGATTGATTACAATACTAGTGTCACTCACAGAAACAACTAATTCTGATTAATCTGTATTAGACAGAACATCGTTTACAAGCAGTATATGAGGAACAATAGCAGACCTATGATTGAACTTTGGAGAACCCCCTATGTGATTTCTCCCTAGTCAGAATAATGTCGCCAAGCTAGAGGGGTTGAGTTACTAAGTACAGTTTTCTGTATTGTTTTGGTTCGTGGTGACATTATTCATTGTTTGGCTGTACCATCAATTCTGTAAACCCTCAGGTGACCTATGAGAATTCACAGTCGGCCGCCTTTGATAGGTCGCAGAAAATACCAACCGCTGCTATCTGGTTATTTAACGTTCGTAGAATTACGTGAGTAAACATGTAAACGGCATTCTCAATAGAGTACCTCTTCTGAAATCCAAACTGTGATTTACTGACGATATTATTGTTGCTCAGGGGAGATACTATCCTAGAATACATTACCTTCTCAAAAATTTTGTATAATGATCTCAGGAGTGAAACAGATTGGTAGTTATTTACATCTTCCCTATCACCTTTCTTAAAGAGAGGTTTAACAAAAACAGATGTGAGTCTCTCTGGAAAAACACCTTGCGTTGGTAATGTATTGCTTATTTCAAACAAGAAAGGACGTATTATATGGGAATAAATCCTCAGTTCTCTTTCGGCAACATCATCAAATCCAGGTAATCTTTTATTTTTGAGAGAATCTCTGTTTTTCTTAATTTCAGAAGGAAAAGTTGGTGAAATATTCATATGACTGAATTTTATAAGGGCTGGTTTTTCCACATGATACTCCGATTTTCTTCTTGAACTTTTTGTCCCTGTACTTCCTACTGCATTCAGTAAATGATTATTAAATATTTTATTACCTGTGACTCATCATTTATAGCCCCTCCTTTCAGTTCAATAGTGGTGTTTCCCTGTTCTATGGATAGTTGTTCTGTCTCCCATGTCATTGCATTCCCGATAAAGTCAAGCTTGTTGTCTGAATCATAGATTTTTGACATAACGTCCATTTTCCTTAATTATTCTTTTTTTTGTAAATTTTCTTACTAATATCAAGTAGTTTTTGTAATGTGAATCTACTGTAGGATCTCCATTTGTTGTTGCCTGACAGATACATTTCCCTTTCCCTTCAAGAAGATACTTTAATCCCTCTAGTGAGCTTTCGTTTTTACGTGCCTGTTTAATGTCCTTTTTGATTAGACTATGCAGAAAGCTGTTTTGAGTTAATTGTATGAATTTATCATGGATCAAATTAAATTTTATTTCAGCAGGTGGTTTATTATAAATTTCAGCCCAGGTCATGTCTTGTAAACTATTCTTAAAAACGTTTGTTATAGAGTATCTAGATAATTATTGATTTCAGCTGAGGAGTAACGATATCATAAGGCATTATCGTATTTATCCTAAGTAATTATGGATCATGATGAAAGAGGGTATTTGTTATTGGATGTACAGAAATTTTTTTGCTTTGAGCTCCACCAAAGGAAACATTATCACTTATGGTCCTACTGTCTTTATCCACCCCTATTGGAAAGTTAATTACGGAGATCAAATTTTAGGATAGAAATAAGTTATCCAGAACATATTTCCTATGAGATTCCTGTAGAAAATCAACACTGAAGTCTCCACGGTTATGGACTGCTTCTCAGACAATGTGCAGAACTATAGAAAAAAAGAGGAAGGCAATTAACGTTAGAGCTAACGAACTGATGTTCTCGCTGTTGTTGCTTCGAAGACTGCCAGGCACTACCGTGCCCAGCCTGAAGGATTTGAGAGCGCCAATGTTTACTGAGCCCCCATTGCGTTACATGCCACTGAGCTAACGGGATGGCAGATGTCCACTACTCTGGGAATATCTGTAAGCCCCACGGCTGTCATGTGTCGTCTGGACTTCTGATACCACGGCCGAGCATTCAGTGTCGTACAGGCAGCTACGAGGGAGGTGTGATAGGGGCCTCATGGGGATCTTGAGAAGGAAATCGAAGCGACATGTAGCCCACCATACTGTTATATCAGCAGATTCTGTTCACTGAGATGTACACACACTAGAATCTTACGAAGTAAAAGCAGTACGTCGACTGATCAAAAGAGATAACGTTTGTCGGCGCAGGACAGCAATCTGTACATGATAGTGAGGTCGATCTGTAACTGTTCTTTTTTCTGGTGAGACATGGCTACGTTTATCGGACACGTGACATGGCATAATAGTCCATGCTGGAGTTCTGAACGTCCCCAACAGTAACATCACCTGTCTCTACATGATGCTAAAGGTTGACTGTATTGTAAAATTACAACAACACGCGTTACTGGACCAATTTTTTTCCCACCAACAGGTGTGTAATAATATGCTGCAACGTTTCTCGTAGCTTCAACAGCTAATGAAAAGACATTGTTATTTCGTGTAGGACAGTTCAAAAGAACAGATAAATAATTTTCAAAAGGGAAAAATTATGAACTTTGGAGAACACAAGTTGATATGAGAGGAAAATGTTGAAATTACAGAGGCTAAAATTATTAATCGCCTCAGATCATTTTACGACTCCGTTTCCCTACAAGAACAGAGTACAAGTAATGACCAAAATTATCTTTTGACAGAATGGCGCATAATTTCGCCTTTCGAAGATATCAAAAGTTATTTTGTTTCTTCGTAACTTGCATTAAAAGAGAAAGAAAGCTAAACTTCTCTGTAAATTTGGTTTATCTCACCTCAAACACAATAGCGTTGGTTTTTGTTTGTTAATTTTCTACCTTTAGCAATGTAGGATGCAATTATTTTGTAGCGTGTATATATATATATCCATGCTACTCAAGCTTCAAGGCAACTTCTAAAATTGAGATTGAGATATATCTAAAATGTGCTGAGGCCAACCCGTGGGCTTGCAAACTTTGCCACGTGACATCTTCGGTAATTAGTATTTGTAAAATCTATACAAAAGTTCTCGAACGTATTGAATGTTATAAGAGAGTGATGCCAAGAGATGGGCAGGCTTTGCATGAATATTCTATGTTAGCGCGCAGCAAACTAAGAGGTTTCTGATCCTGGTGTCCTGTGTGCTCTCCTCTTGAATCAAACTTTTGTAATTACTGCATCCCAGACACCGGGATGCCCCAAAGGGGAAGAAGAAGAATAAGGATATAAAAAAAAGAATAACTGTTGCTTCCCCTCGACATTCTCTCTGTACGAGGAGAGTAATTGGAGAAATTCTTTCCCTGAGGACCCTAGCTCATTCAACGGACGATAATTTTGTTTCAAAGTTTTCTCGTCTGTGTTATAATACAAGACAAGTTTCTTGTTAGTGATCTGGCTCACAGTAGCCGATTCTCTGTACCTGTTAACGTCTGACTACTTTTATGGTAGCCAGTTGTGGCACGCCTCGATGATTTGGTAGAGAGCAAGTTTGCTGCTACATTGAGCAAGCGAGAGAAAAACAGCAGTGTCTTCTAACCTAATTAAATTATACAGAAATCAAGTTATTCTTCGGAATCTCATACTATTATTGTGACGGGATTTGCCAGGAACTATTACATATCGAGCTGTGTTTACATAGGGAACAAAGGCACCTTAAAAAGACGTTTTACTATTTTACGACACAAGCACAGTTATCATCACAGATAACCGGTTTCAACAGCCTAAAATGACATTCTCAAATGACAAATTATAACACTTCTATATTAGTATGAAGTGTCACATGTAAAACGCATTTAATGTAATAAAATAATGAATCAAAAGCCAGGTCGCTGTGCAGGAAGTCCGTTTATTGTCACTGACGTAAAAGTATTCTGCTGCATTTTATGTAGTACAATAGAAAAATAAAAACTATCCACTCTCGACGTCTAGTGGTGGTTACAAGGCGATAAGAATTCATTGTGTGTGTTAAACTGTATTCTTAAGATGTGAAGCCAAATTTTCTTTTTAAGATTTAATTACTTTATTGTTACAGAGATGGCTCGTAATTATTTATACAATACAAAAATCGTGAAAAAATGGTTCAAATGACTCTGAGCACTATGGGACTTAACTGCTGAGGTCATCAGTCCCCTAGAAATCCGAACTACTTAAACCTAACTAACCTAAGGACACCACACATATCCATGCCTGAGGCAGGATTCGAACCTGCGACCGTAGCGGTCGCGCGGTTCCAGACTGTAGCGCCTAGAACCGCTGGGCCAGTGCATCCGGCAAAATCGTGAAAATTAGTGGTATGTTGAGGCAGAGTTGTATACACGTGCCAAGGCGATTTCTGATCTGGAGGGACAAGTATATATGTGAAATTGCAGTGCCTTGCTATTCAGAAATACGATACAACGTTCCGTCGGATATGCATGCTCGTCCGAAGGAACGGGTACTACAGCGACTTACAGCCGTCCTGAAATAGATGAAACGTATTCGCAGTTTGCGAATATGGACAATCGTTAGATGTATAGTGGAATAACGACAGTGAGAATTTGTACCCGACTGGGACTCGAACCCGGATGTCCCGCTTATCGCGAGCTGTCGCTTTGCCTTTCGGCTACCCGAGTACGGCTCACCGCAAGACCCAAACTTCTGTATGTTGTCGAGCATGCACCTACATCCTGCACCCGTACTTTCACTGTACATATTCCTGTACTGGAGACTGCATTGGGACGCCTCTGTCAGCTGCTATCCGCGATAAATAAGAGCATTGTTCGCTATCATTATGACCATATGTTCGCCATCAAAACCAAACGATCTGTGGGAAAAATACAGAGAGGATTTGAACGAAGATATTTTGCACTGTATTCGTTCCGTTAGGAACGATAACACCATTATATATTACCTCTCATAGAAACTGAAGACATATGCTTAACCACCAGCAAGCACTTTTTCAACTTGGTGTGATTGCGTCATAATGTTCTGCGCACGCGCACAATGCTCTTGTTTCATTGACAGCACAACAGTTTAGTGGAGATGACGTAGCGTGCATTTGTCGTAACAAACGAACAATTCTTAAAACTGTAGATACGACACAAATGGCATGTGACTTTATTTTACATGTTTCACTCAACCAACGCGAATTTCTTCAAAAATGTGGAAATTTCAACATGACAACTTACATTACGTGGCCGGGAGCCACTCGTTACAAATATCGGGCTGTGTATAGTGCCGCAGTTATACATAAAACAGAGAAAATTGGTCGCATACGGTTAAAGTAAATTCTCAGTTCAGGTGCTTTCAGAGCAAGACATAAAACTTATTGTTGGGCAGGTCAAAACCCTATCGATATGCTATTTTGTTGAAACCACCTCATGAAGCCTTATGTAAAGGTAAGTAACACAAAAAATAACTAATATCACTGAACTACGGCAAATATGAGACATTTTTTCGGGCGTTCGCACATAAACATCTAAAAAACGTATCCCTTTTTTCAGTGTGCCCAGCGGCACGGGAAAAAAGTTCCTGATCAGCTGACTCTCAAAATCGAATTTCTTTGTCTCTTCTGTTAGCCGACCGGGTTGGCCGAGTGGTTCTAGGCACTACAGTCTGGAACCGCGCGACCGCTACGGTCGCAGGTTCGAATCCTGCCTCGGGCATGGATGTGTGTGATGTCCATAGGTTAGTTAGGTTTAAGTAGTTCTAAGTTCTAGGAGACTGATGACCTCAGAAGTTAAGTCCCATAGTGCTCAGAGCCATTTGAACCATTTGCACTTAAGAAATCGCTGAGGCGCTTGATCGAACTCTTCGCGATTTACGAGATAACTGCACAACCATTTAGCGAATCTCATTTCATTAGCTAACTGTACTAGTTATACCAAAACCAACACCGGCTGTCGAACTCCACGCTTGCCTCCAAGCGTCACACATTTGGCGACACGTGCATGAATTCACACTAGAGACCATTACTCGTATACAGATAGCCATAATTTCAAAACAGTTATTGGACACTGGTAACAGTTGATGCCATCACAAAATATATTTCATTTACGTTGTTTCGCCGATCGAAGAGTTTATTTCGAAAGTTTCCTAGAAATTGCCACAAATTACCGAAATCATCGATGCCTCTGTGAATGTGGTTATTTTAGCAGTAAAAATTACCAACGGAAATGCTATCATCTACGACATCTATGACTAAATTTCCCGAGAGCCTGTCTCCTATTAATCGATTGAGGGCTTTGTGAATGCGAACGTTATTTTAAACTATCGAATTGAGTTTTTTAATTCGTTCGATCTTCCATACACTGTCACTCAAAATCGGGGCACCATTTATTTTTTATTTTTTGCGCAACATTAATCCACATCGACTGTGTTGTGGACCCAGGATCAACTTCAAAAAAGGCATGCCGAACATCATTGAGACGAAATTTCGGAATGCAAGTCAAACGGTAAAGATGTGCTCACTCCACTTATACCTCACTCCCACCAACATGCCACTTCATTTCGACCAACTACAGTTCCCCTTCGCCTAGAATTCCCAATGACATCAATGAAGCACAACGTACGACGCATCCAATTGTAAGGTGTCAGGCAAATCTAACACCTTCCATCAAAACCCTGACATGATAAGCAAATCCAGTAGTATGTCACATAGCTCCGAATAAATCGTGACATTAAATTAACCTAAGTAATACGAGTAACGAGTGAGCAAATGGAATACCACAGACTAACACAAGAATGCCTAAATGCATGTCATACCTTTCCACCGTGAAACAGACGCAGTTCCGAGGGAAGAAACGAGAACAGAAGCCGAGAGCAGAACCTGTTAATCTAGAAGGCCCTACGATAAGGGACGGACACCCACGTCGCCAGCTAACAGGTAGGACCACCCCCCAGCCCATGTTAAAAGCTAGAGCCCTCCAGAAGAACAGTATAGATCTTACGATAACACTAAAAGGACCACACCAGCTGCAAATTTTAGCGTGATACTTTTTCACGTCTCTGTTACGTTGCAAACTTTAAAAACATTGCCCCACCACGAAAAGTATAACGTTTCTCATTCGATAGACAGAATTTTTGTAGGCGGAGCTTAAGGTTAACATTGAGACCCTGCTTGGTCAGATGAAAACACAGCCAGATAGTTTTTTTAAACCAACTTCGGTAAATTGTAGTAAGGAGAAGTTAGGAGAGAGTTGCTTCCGAGATGGTGAGGTGAGCGGAGCTGTGCTGCCCGCCGCCCCCTGACGAACACCGACAAGGAAGAGACACATGCGATGCCACAAACAGCGCATAAAGTTTCACTCAGAACTGCAGAAGTCTCATCTGTTACACCCCCTTTTTGCGTAATACTAGTGTCGATCGTCAATTAAAGCTCATGGTGTTCACATTTGCCACTTGAAGTAAAAATCTGAAACGCGATGATTTTTCCGTTAGATAGTTATTGAGAAGCCACATCAGCCACTGTAATGTACGACAAGTTAGGTAAGTAATTAAAGATAATTGAGGGTCACTGTAGACCATTTTGATAGTTTTCTCTTTTTGTGAAACTTAATTTAAACCTAGATTATAGATGTGATATGACATAGGTCATCCTTCGATCCATTGTAGAACTTGGAAACCCATTCAGAGAATATTCGTTCACATTTTTGTTGAACGCAGTTGGTTTTTACCATCCTGTATTAAAACATTTCCTTTTATCAATAGTGCGATTTATAAACAATGTTTTTTGAGTAAAATAAAATTTCCGATGGTAAACTTAACTGCTTTTTCGACGTTATTTTACCTGCTAACTAAAAATAGGAAGGCCTTGAACCCCTTCCACTAAATTTAGTTAATATTAAGATTCTTTTACAGGGAATGCAGTGGAGCTGACGCTGAAATCATTAAGTATTTGGTTATATCATCGCTAGTCTCACTGAACTCTTCTGAACTCTACATGTCATGTGTGGTCCGGCGTCTCCTTACTAGCAACAGGTCCCAGGTTCAAACTAGTCAGTTCCCTAAAAAACACGCTCAGAGTGTCGTTGCGCGAAAGTGGTAGGGAGACACGATATAGAACAAACAGACACCACGCAGAATGTTAGAAAATGTGTAGATTAAATATGGGAAATTCGTGCTTTTCACATTGTCAGCTATATGTTGCATTCTCACGATAGGAAAAGCCGAATAGTTTATTTGTGTTTGCACAAGACGGAAGGACCAAAAATATTGTAAATCTCAAAGCACTTAAGTATACTTATTCACATACGACGAAATGATGTTTCAGCTTCATTTATATGTACCTACTTCCAATAAATTACAAAACAACTGAAAGAGCTCTTGCAACACATGCTTGGCATTAGGTAGTCATCAGCAGACTGGCGATGGTTTCCACATACGCCCAAGATGCACTAAACGAAGCTTCCCCTTCCACTTTTTTGGTTTGTTTACGTGTGATGTGTGATAACTGAAAAGCATTATGTTCTTCAAACAGGAAGAAATTCTGTTACCCATTTTTTCTTTTGAGTCATCATCTTCTCACTGGATTAACGCAACTCACCATGAATTCCTCTCTCGTCCTAATCTCTTCATCTCTGAGTAGCTCTAGCGCCTCCAATCTATGTCCTTATTTGTTGGATGTATTCCAATCTCTGTCTTCCCCTACAGTTTTTACCCTCCAAAGCTCCCTCTACTACCATGTTAGTTATTCCCAGATGTCCCTTCTTCTTGTCAGTGTTTTCCATATATTTCTTCCCTTGCCAATTTTGTGGAGAACGTCCACATAACTTATCAGTCCATCTAATTTCCAAAAGCCTTCTCTAACATCAAATCTCAAATGCTTTGCTTCTCTTCTTTTCTGGTTTTGCCACAGTCCATGTTTCACTACCATACAATACTGTATTCCAAACGCACATTCTCAGAAACTTCTTCCTCAAATTAAAGCATGTGTTTGATACTAGTAGACTTATTTTGGCAGGGAATGTCCTTTTCGCCAGGGCTGGTCTACTTTTGATGTCCTCCTTGCTCCGTCTGTCAAGGGTTATTTTGCTTCCTAGATAGCAGAATTTCGACTACTTTCTGATCTCCAGTTCTGATAATATGTTTCTCTGTGACACATTTCTACTACTTCTCATTCTTCTTTTCTTTCTTAGATTTACTCTCAATCCATGTTATGTACTCATTAGACCATTGTGTTCCACAGATCCCGCAATTCTTCTTCATTTTCACTGAGGACAGCAATGTCATCAGCGAATCTTATCATTGATATCATTTCTCCCTGTATCTTAATCATTCTATTGAGCCTTTATTTTATTTCCATCATTGTAGGGGTGAAAGACTACGTCAATAGCTTACATCATTTTAATCACGGCATTTCCTTCATGATCTTCCACTCTTATTGTTTCTTCTTTGTCCTCATACATATTACATATTACTTGTATTGCCCTGCTGTTTACTTCTTCTTCTCTCACAATTTTAGACGCAATGCACCATTTTAAGCTGTCTAACGCGTTTTCTGTGTCCACATATTCTATTAATGTGGCGTGATTTTTGTTTAATTTAGCTTCCATTATTAACCTCAACGTCAGAATGCCTCTCTTGTGTGTCTGGTGTTTTTCCGAAAGCCTAATGATATGTAGCCAGTCTTCTACATGCTACGCACCAAAGTCAATAGTCCTTTTATTGTCAGTTCCTCAATACTTGTAGAAATTCCGATTAAATGTTATCCATCCCTCCTGCCCTATTTGATCTTGAGTCGTCCAAAACGCTGTTAAATTCTTACTCCAATACTGGATCATCTATCGCTTACCTGTAGACCCCTATTTCTTCTTCTATCGTGTCGTCAGACGAGTCCTCCCTGTCATAGAGGCTTTCAGTGTACTCTTTTCCACCTTTCCGCCCCTTCTTCTACATTTAATAATGGAATTAGCACTCCACTCTTAATATTATTGCCGTTGTTTTAAATTCCCGAAGGTTGTTTCGAATTTTTTATATGCTGAGCCAGTCCTTACGACAATCAATTCTGTTTAGATTTTTCAAATTTTTCATTCACTCACTTCGCCTTAGATTCCCTGCACTTCATATTTATTTCGTTCCTAAATAACTTGCATTTCTATATTCCTGCCTCTCTGGTATCTTTATCTTTCCTAAAGCAAAACCGACCATCATTTAACAGATCCACAGTGTTTTTTCCATTCCTCTGTATATTATTCTTGCAGCAATTGGATTCAGGAGCTGTTAAGTTGATTGTGCGATAATTCCCGCACTTGTCGGCTCTTGCGATCTTCGGGATTGTGTGGATGATGCTTCCCCGAAAGTCTGATGGTATATCGCCAGTCTCATACGTTCTACACTCCAACGTATCCCCTAGTGATTTTAGAAATTCTGGTAGAATGTTGTCTATCCTTTCTGCCTTATCGGATCGTAAGTTGCACAGAGCTCTTTTAAATTATAAATACTAGACCCACTCGTCTCTTCCTCTCGATTCCTGTTTCTTCTTCTGTCACATCGTCAGACAAGTCTTTCCGCTCGTAGAGGCCTTCAGTGTACTCTTTCTACCTATTCGCTCTGTCCTCTGCATTTAACAGTGGAATTCCCATTGTTTTTAATTTCACAGAAGGTTGTTTTGACCCTTTCTGTATGCTGAGGCCGGCCGGAGTAGTCGAGCATTTCTAGGCGCTACAGTCTGGAGCCGCGAAACCGCTACGGTCGCAGGTTCGAATCCTGCCTCGGGCATGGATGTGTGTGATGTGCTTAGGTTAGCTAGGTTTAAGTAGTTCTAAGTTCTAGGGGACTGATGACCTCAGATGTTAAGTCCCATAGTGCTCAGAGCCATTTGCAACCATTTTTCACAAGTTTCCCTGCATTTCCTGTTTATTCGTTGCTAAATGACTTGTGCTTCTATATTCCTGTACTTCCTTGAATGTTTTTTGTACATCCCTCTTCCGTCGATCAACTTAAGTTTCTTTAGAGTTACCTTCCTTGAACCTACGGTTTTCTTTCCAGCTTCTGTGATTTCCCTTTTAGAGATGTTCATTTATCTTCAACTGTACTGCCAACTGAGTTATTCGATCTCACATGATCTATAGCCTCAGAGATCTTCAAATGTACCTCTTCATTCCTTAGTACTTCAGTATCGCCGGCCACTGTGGCCGAGCGGTTCTAGGCTCTTCAGCCCCGAACCGCGCTGCTTCTACGGTCTCAGGTTCGAATCCTGCCTCGGGCATGGATGTGTGTAATGCCCTTAGGTTAGTTAGGTTTAAGTCTAGGGAACTAATGACCTCAGATGTTAAGTCCCATAGTGCTTAGAACCATTTGAACCACTTGAACTTCAGTATCCCACGGGTAGACGGTACAATCCAGCATCTAATTCCAGAGTCCCTGCTTGACCATGACGTAATCTAACTGAAATCTTTTCGTATCTCCAAGTCTTTTCCAAGTATACCTTCTCCTCCTGTGACTCTCGTCTATTATTGAGTGATACTCTTTCTCCTCTCTCATTCCTACCACCAAGCTCATATTATCCCACATTGCTTTCTTCTGTGGAGGAAGAGATTAGTGTTGAAAGTCCCGTCGACAATGAGGAGTCGCGCTCGGCAGCCGCTCGGTGTGAGGCGTCCTGCCACGGTTTGCGTGGCTCCCCACTTCCCCACCCCCCGTCGGAGTTTCGAGTCCTCCCACGGGTGTGTGTGTTGTCCTTAGCATAAGTTAGTTCAGGTTCGATCAAGTAGTGTGTAAGCCTAGGGACCGATGAACACTACAATTTGGTCCCGTAGAAACTTACCATAAATTTCCAAGTTTCCTACAACGAGGTCATTAGAGACCGAGCACAAACTCCGTTTAGGGAAGGAAGGGGAAGGAAATCGGCCATACCCTTTCTGAGGAACCATCCCGGAATGTGTCTCAAGTGATTTAGGGAAATCACGGAAAGCTAAATCAGAAAAGCTGAATCATTATGGCCAGACGCGAGACTGAACCTTCGTCTTCCTGAATACGAGTCCAGTGTGCTAACCACAGGGTCATCTCGCTCGGTCTTTCTTCTGAGCCCTGCCCTACAACCGCATTTAAATCCCCACGAGTATTAGATACTAATCTCCCTTCACTACTGAATTGACAGTTTAACGTATATTTTCTCTCTCTCTTCATCTCCTGCCTGCGAAGTCGGCATGTATACCTGAACTATTGATATCGTTGTTGGTTTTCTGTCGATCTGACGGGAACAACCCTGTTACTGAACTGTTCAGTAGCTCACTCTCTGCCCTACCTTCCTATTCCAGTTATACGATTTTCTTTTATATTACCATATACTCGTCTGACCAGAAATCGTTGTCTTCTTTCCATTTCACTTCACTGATCCCTAACACATCTAGATCGATCCTCCCCTTTTCAGATTTTCTAGCTTGCCTGCCACGGTCAGACTTCTGACATTCCATGCCCCGACTCCTAGAACGTTACCCTTTCATTGTCTGTCCCATCTTTTTCTCATGGTTATCTCCCCTTGGTAGTCCCCTCTCAGAATTCCGAATGGGGGAGTAGTCGTTTGCCAATGGGGAGATTATCATGACAGTTTTTTTTTCAGTCACAAGCCGCTTGCTCTGTGGATATTATATTGAATAACAAAAGAACTAAATCAGCGACAGACAAACCAAGCCACAAAAATACAAAACTCGCAAGTCCAATAATTGACAGAGGTGAAACAAATTTCCAAACGATCTTCAGACAGCAATATACAATATAAAATTGCTGAGCCTCCCATCTCAATAACCAACAGTGTCTCCAAGATCAAAAGCTTAAGAGGATGAAACACGTCACGAAACTACTCAAATTTCTCTGCGCATCCAAAGAGAAAATTAAATAATCATTGCAAAAAGTTAAGCATTTCTTAAAAATAATGACTGAACAATCCCAGAAGAATGAAATGTGTCGCTCATAGCACATAATGTTCAGTATTACTTCAGCACAGCTACAGGCACAAAACATTTTTACAGTAAGGAATTGTGAATAAACCAGTTGTAAAAAATATGAAAACAACGTATTACAATGAATTTAGCACTCTCCAAACATCCGAAAACACTCCATAGTTAACTGCATTCAAAGTCACTACATGTTGAGCCACATGGAACTGGGAGGGAGGAGGGGGGGTAGGGCTACTCATTCTCTCTGCTCTTTCAGTGTCACTAACTACAGGACAATATCAGTTCACAGTCACAGCTACAATCAAGTTATTTGCTGTAACAGCCTGTATGAGTTCAACACATGATTTCCATTTAGACTATTTGTATAACTAACTGGGATAAGATGCACTACAAAGCCATACTTTACTCAACAAATAACACAGAACTACAGTAAACTAATAATGATGACTTGTAGAGAATGTCTCAGACAAGTAAATACCATTGAAGAAAGATACAGCCAATAGAATAGACTTAGACACAAAACACTGTTATGGAAACTTCAGAATACTTCAACAAAAATACACACTACATTAAAAATCAATTTTTTTTTTTTGGTCACCGGTCTACTGACTGGTTTGATGCGGCCCGCCACAAATTCCTTTCCTGTGCTGACCTCTTCATCTCAGAGTAGCACTTGCAACCTACGTCCTCAATTATTTGCTTGACGTATTCCAATCTCTGTCTTCCTCTACAGTTTTTGCCCTCTATAGCTCCCTCTAGTACCATGGAAGTCATTCCCTCATGTCTTAGCAGATGTCCTATCATTCTGTCCCTTCTCCTTTTCCACATATTCCTTTCCTCTCCGATTCTGCATAGAACCTCCTCATTCCTTACCTTATCAGTCCACCTAATTTTCAACATTCTTCTATAGCACCACATCTCAAATGCTTGGATTCTCTTCTGTTCCGGTTTTCCCACAGTCCATGTTTCATTACCATGCAATGCTGTACTCCAGACGTACATCCTCAGAAATTTCTTCCTCAAATTAAGCCCGGTATTTGATATTAGTAGACTTCTCTTGGCCAGAAATGCCTTTTTTGCCATAGCGAGTCTGCTTTTGATGTCCTCCTTGCTCCGTCCGTCATTGGTTATTTTACTGCCTAGGTATCAGAATTCCTTAACTTCATTGACTTCGTGACCATCAATCCTGATGTTAAGTTTCTCGATGTTCTCATTTCTACTACTTCTCATTACCTTCGTCTTTCTCCGATTTACTCTCAAACCATACTGTGTACTCATTAGACTGTTCATTCCGTTCAGCAGATCATTTAATTCTTCTTCACTTTCACTCAGGATAGCAATGTCATCAGCGAATCGTATCATTGATATCCTTTCACCTTGTATTTTAATTCCAATCCTGAACCTTTATTTTATTTCGATCATTGCTTCCTCGATGTACAGATTGAAGAGTAGGGGCGAAAGGCTACAGCCTTGTCTTACACCCTTCTTATTACGAGCACTTCGTTCTTGAGCGTTCACTCTTATTATTCCCTCTTGGTTGTTGTACATATTGTATATGACCCGACTCTGCCTATAGCTTACCCCTACTTTTTTCAGAATCTCGAACAGCTTGCACCATTTCATATTGTCGAACGCTTTTTCCAGGTCGACAAATCCTATGAAAGTGTCTTGATTTTTCTTTAGCCTTGCTTCCATTATCAGCCGTAACGTCAGAATTGCCTCTCTCGTCCCTTTACTTTTCCTAAAGCCAAACTGATCGTCACCTAGCGCATTCTCAATTTTCTCTTCCATTCTTCTATATATTATTCTTGTAAGCTGTTTCTATGCGTGAGCTGTTAAGCTGATTGTGCGATAATTCTCGCACTTGTCAGCTCTTGCCGTCTTCGGAATTGTGTGGATGATGCTTTTCCGAAAGTCAGATGGTATGTTGCCAGACTCATATATTCTACACACCAACGTGAATAGTCGTTTCGTTGCCACTTCCCCCAATAAATTTAGAAATTCTAATGGAATGTTATCTATCCCTTCTGCCTTATTTGACCGTAAGTCCTCCAAAGCTCTTTTAAATTCCGATTCTAATACTGGATCCCCTATCTCTTCTAAATCGACTCCTGTTTCTTCTTCTATCACATCAGACAAATCTTCACCCTCATAGAGGCTTTCAATGTATTCTTTCCACCTATTTGCTCTCTCCTCTGCATTTAACAGTGGAATTCCCGTTGCACTCTTAATGTTACCACCGTTGCTTTTAATGTCACCAAAGGTTGTTTTGACTTTCCTCTATGCTGAGTCTGTCCTTCCGACAATCATATCTTTTTCGACGTGACCACATTTTTCCTGCAGCCATTTCGTCTTAGCTTCCCTGCACTTCCTATTTATTTCATTCCTCAGCGACTTGTATTTCTGTATTCCTGATTTTCCCGGAACATGTTTGTACTTCCTCCTTTCATCAATCAACTGAAGTATTTCTTCTCTTACCCATGGTTTCTTCGCAGCTACCTTCTTTGTACCTATGTTTTCCTTCCCAACTTCTGTGATGGCCCTTTTTAGAGATGTCCATTCCTCTTCAACTGTACTGCTTACTGCGCTATTCCTTATTGCTGTATCTATAGCGTTAGAGAACTTCAAATGTATCTCGTCATTCCTTAGTACTTCCGTATCCCACTTCTTTGCGTATTGATTCTTCCTGACTAATGTCTTGAACTTCAGTCTACTCTTCATCACTGCTATATTGTGATCTGAGTCTATATCTGCTCCTGGGTACGCCTTACAATCCAGTATCTGATTTCGGAATCTCTGTCTGACCATGATGGAATCTAATTGAAATCTTCCCGTATCTCCCGGCCTTTTTCAAGTACACCTCTTCCTCTTGTGATTCGTGAACAGGGTATTCGCTATTACTAGCTGAAACTTGTTACAGAAATCAGTTAGTCTTTCTCCTCTTCCATTCCTTGTCCCAAGCCCATATTCTCCTGTAACCTTTTCTTCTACTCCTACCCCTACAACTGCATTCCAGTCGCCCATGACTATTAGATTTTCGTCCCCCTTTACATACTGCATTACCCTTTCAATATCCTCATACACTTTCTCTATCTGTTCATCTTCAGCTTGCGACGTCGGCATGTATACCTGAACTATCGTTGTCGGTGTTGGTCTGCTGTCGATTCTAATTATAACAACCTGGTCACTGAACTGTTCACAGTAACACACCCTCTGCCCTACCTTCCTATTCATAACGAATCATACACCTGTTATACCATTTTCTGCTGCTGTTGATATTACCCGATACTCATCTGATCAGAAATCCTTGTCTTCCTTCCACTTCACTTCACTGACCTCTACTATATCCAGATTGAGCCTTTTCATTTCCCTTTTCAGATTTTCTAGTTTCCCTACCACGTTCAAGCTTCTGACATTCCACGCCCCGACTCGTAGAACGTTATCCTTTCGTAGATTATTCAATCTTTTTCTCATGGTAACCTCCCCCTTGGCAGTCCCCTCCCAGAGATCCGAATAGGGGACTATTCCGGAATCTTTTGCCAATGGAGAGATCATCATGACACATCTTCAATTACAGGCCACATGTCCTGTGGATACACGTTACGTGTCTTTAATGCAGTGGTTTCCATTGCCTTCTGCATCCTCATGTCGTTGATCATTGCTGATTCTTCCGCCTTCAGGGGCAATTTCCCACCCTTAGGACAAGAGATGCCCTGAACCTCTACCCGCTCCTCCGCCCTCTTTGACAAGGCCGTTGGCAGAATGAGGCTGACTTCTTATGTCGGAAGTCTTTGGCCGCCAATGCTGATTATTTATCAAAATTTAGGCAGTGGCGGGGACCGAACCCGGGACCGAAGAAGTTTTGATTATGAATTAAATACGCTACCCCTAGCCCACGGGTACACCTTACAAATAAAATAATGTTATTTTCACCATGTATTAAGTAGAAGACAATCAGAAAATAAGACACATGCATGTATAATTTCCCAAAAATGTATTTCAGTTCTTCAACAAATTTCGACAAAACCTTAATCGATTCTCAGTTTAAGACATTTCATTCTCTCACCAACACTATATGGCTTCTACAGAAAAAAACTATCACAGAGTGTAACCCAACGCATTTCACTATTCTTACAAATATCGTAAGAAACATTAACATTTCCCACAGTAAAACACAAAAAGAATTTCCCTCGATCTCAATTCAAGCTCAAGGAAGCAACAGAAAGTTTCATCTCAAACAATATGCTGTTTAACAAAACGCTACTCCCGCTACCCAGTTTTTTAAACATCTGAAAGCAAGAAATTATTTCAGTATATCACAGTCACTGAAATAAATCGCTTACTGTGTCAGCTTCAACAGGTTTAATTCAAACACATTAGCAGTAGATTTTCAGTATATCACAATCACTGAAATAAATCACTTACTGTGTCAGCTTCAACAAGCTTGATTCAGATACATTGGCAGTAGACTGTCTTTAGTATTAGAATAAGGTTTCACCATAGGTTAAGTGCATGTATGTATGTATGTATGTATGTGTGTGTGTGTGTGTGTGTGTGTGTGTGTGTGTGTGTGTGTGTATTATGTAACAGGTTTAAGCCATTGCATGTGTGAATGAGTTCAAGATATAACTCAGACAGCACAGTTTGGTTACGGTGTATTGTCCAAAAGTAAAACAACCTTCACATAGTATATGACCAACAAAGCAGTAGCTTCAACATTAGGATAGCACCATGCAATATTACTGTATGGTATCTAGCATTATCTGTTAACTGCTCACAAATCTGATAAAAGTCCTATACTCATTACTTCACTTGTCACAAAAACATCTTTAGTTATTCATTTTAAAGAATTCATATAGTTGTAAAATAATACCTAGCCTTGATTTTCCTTAGTCTGAACAGACTGCAAACTGAGAGACGTGGTGTAAAAGAAAACTTGAAGTGGATCGTCTACGTTATTAGACGTGTAATCTGCAAATGTCAAGATCTTCAAGACGCTTAACATCTCTTGCTCAGCCTGAAGTTGCGTGAATCATGTATGCTGGATGACCTGGTTTCAGCATATCTTCCAGCAATCAGGACTGCCGAATTCTGGACCTCAATATCAATTTGACATTTGCAAAGTCTTGTATACATATCTGTATGAATAACTAAACTGTATCATCATGAATACGAAAATAATCATATTAATAAATTTCCAATCACTCATGAGAAAAACTCATAGAATCATAACCTTTGTCAGACAATAGTACACACCTTTAATTTCTTGAAATCATACAATACTATCAGTAAAATGAAACGCTCTTTAACTTCCACGAGGCTGATATAAGGCAAAATATGTAAGTAATATAATGTCTCTCTATTCGTATACCTAGAATTATTCACACACACACACACACACACACACACACACACACACACACGTATAAGTGGGCTTATGTGTGTGTATGTGTGTGTGTGTGTGTGTGTGTGTGTGTGTGTATATACAAGAATCTTGCAACATAGACCTACTAGAAAGAAGTGTCTCTCACAGAGAAATTCGTTAATGGAGAATCTGTAAGCAAACTCTTTGTAAAATAAAACTTAAATTTAAGTGGCAACTTTTAACCGAGAAAACATGAAAGTACTAAGTAAAGCTGCTGAACACAGACTTCCTTGAAAAGAAATTGCAGTTGTAGCTAGTAAAGTAATCAGAGGAGCTACCGTTTCAGATCAAGGAAGGGTACGCCAATCTGAACCAGGTATCTATCTTTAATACACCTCCATTTTTATAGGTAATGTGTAAACCCAAAGCTAATGATTTTTCGCTGTAATTAAGCCCTAAAATAATAGTAATGATCGGATAATGCTAACCTGAAATAACAGTTAACTGATAGGACAACTAGTTACTCATAAATGGCAACAGGAATGGAGAGAAGTTCTATTCGGTCTTCATTTTCACATAATAAAAGACCTGTACATTTCATTTAATAATTTAAATTTTCACACATATACCAAAATCAATTAGAAAACAAATTTAATGTGTTACATGTTTTGGAGGTGGTAGTGACCAACAACGTAAAGTATTCACGTCAGTTACAAGTCACATCAGTCACGTTTTCCACACAAGGACCAAAATCAGTTGCATATCACATATACTGTTTCTTTTACGTTTTCACATGTACATAACAACCAAAATTAATGTGTTTTTTTTACTTTTTTCAGGTGGTTTAACACCAAGCTAAATTATTTACATCAGTTACAAACCACAATTTATATTTTCCACATACGCACAATAAAATTAGTCAATATCATAATTATCTTCATTTTTCAGCCCATAGTGACCAAAAGATGAGGTATTCATCGTATCTGCAAGCATAATGCAGTGCTGATAAAACTAGCTTGTGCCGCTTCACAGTAAAGACTCCATGCTGAACTGACTCAATTATGTACTGTACAGTTGTTTTAACTTCAAAATCGATCACGTTGGCAGTAATCATCAATGGGTAACTTCTTAACAGCAAACTGCTTCACACTCTTTTCTCTATGTATTATGTGCCACAACTCAGTCTTAAGTGCATTGACTCAACTTTTAGAACAACAGTCCGTTATAGGTTCACTATTCAACTTATCTTTCATTACTCCAACCTCATCTTTATTCACAAATGGCAAATTGTATCTGTTATTTACAGGGAAACTTAAAGATCTAATCATATTCCGTATCTTATGCGGTAAAACATATGCGCGTTAAGTCACTTCACCCAGATTGGTATTGACGCTCTACTTATATTTTCTAGAGACGAATAGCAGCTTATTAAGCTCTTAATACCTGATTAAATTTATAGATGAAAGACTAAAATAAATAAAAATATGGTGCTTTAGAGGTACCCGAGACACTCATTAGAATGCAGCGCTTGTCAGAAGCGTTGGTAGCTTCGTGAAGGATCAGCACCTACCGGCACAAGCACTGAAAAACAATTAACCTTCCAGTTATTAGCACACCGTTGGTGTGATGCGAACTATCTACGCTCGTCCTTAAGGAGTTAATAACATTGAAACACTTTAGTTTATTTAAAAAGGTATTAGAGGTGGTATTGTTGATTGGTCATGCAGGCATACTAATACAAATACAGTTTCAGAGCCAGTTATGGTGACAAAACTGTGTGCTAGACCGAGACCCCAACTCAGGAACTTTGCACACAGCATCAACCTGCCGGGAAGTTTCGTATCAGTGCAAACTCCGCTGCAGACTGAAAATTTCATTCTGCAGACGAATGTATTCTCAGGTCTGTATTCAGCGATCATGTTAACCGTGATAATGCATTCTTCGAAATGTGGGAAGAACCATGCAATTACAAGCATGATGATTTAAATAATGTGAGTTATAAAATTAATAGAGTAATAGAAGAGAAAAGACTGCAAACAATCTTGGAGCGTTATTAAAACATCCAAAACCAATATCCGACGTCTATCAGTATCACTCAAATTCTCTATTCAATGTAATTCACGTTGAAAATTAGGTAGCAGAAAAACTCGAAAACTACACAATATGACACCAATCATAATTAAATCCTCATACCATATTACGTAATCATGACTGTAATCATATATTTGGTCTCAGATTCATTTTCACCATAGAGGAATCGCTAATATCTCCAGAAATATTGATAGCAAGAGCGAAAGATCTAGGCTTTGTGGGGCGTGGTGGAGAGGTATGTTTTCATCGCGAACATGAATCTGTAGTGAAAATGACGAGTCACCAAAGCACAATTTTTCCCAGCAGAGACACCAGCAGTGGGTAGCGAGAGGCGGTGTGTTTTATAATCTATTGCCCTGCAGCTGGGTCGCGAAATCGAACACTCTACCGCAGACTTGATAAGGTCCCTTTCGTGGAGATGCCAGTTAGTAGTAACGGCGGAGAGGCCAAAGACTATCGTTCATCCATATCCAGCTAATAGCTGCATTTATGCCTGGATGTGTGCATAATATATTTCTCAGACGACGTTTTAGTACAACATGACAGGGTGATCGAGACGTCCAATAATCTCTACGTTTCGCTATAAATGATTTAAATGTGGACCTGATGCTCCAACTTTAGGGTTGCGAAACCGGTTGCATTAATAAAGGAGTATTCAACCAGCTGCTGCGATTTGGTTTAATAACAATGCATTCTTACAGCTTTGGTTGCCCACAATATAAATTGTGTTTCTTAGGTTAATGTGTGTCGGGGTGGGTATGAATGTGTATTTGTGTCTGAGAGAGAAAGAGAGAGAGAGAGAGAGAGAGAATGGTGCCTAGATCGTACTAGTGCTCTTCATCCTATCCTAGGTCGTCATGTTGCTGTTTTGCTTTTGCTGGCTGTGGTACCTGTTATCTTGTCTTTGCAAACCTCATACTGGTTCACATTACGACACCTTTTTGGAGTTTCTGTTTAGCGCCTTATGTAATCCATTATTCCTAAGTAACCGGCCAGTGTGGCTGATCGGTTCTAGGCGCTTCAATCTGGAACCGCGCTACGGCTACGGTCGCAGGTTCGAATCCTGCCTCATGCATGGATGTATATGATGTCCTTAGGTTATTTAGGTTTAAGTACTTCTAAGTTCTAGGGGACTGATGACCTCAGATGTTAAGTCCCATAGTGCTCAGAGCCATTTGTACCATTTATTCCTAAGTATGTTATAAACACAGCTGCTCCTCAATAGTTATCTCTCTCTCTCTCTTTCTTTCGCCTTGTGTGACATTTGGGTGTAGGCTCCACTCATTGACAACGTGCTCAGCACACCTTGTCACTCCACAAACTTTCCTCCTATTCTTCTTTTCATGTAGATAGAATATGGACTACGTCCACTTACAATGAACCAGAGTTCTTGACATATCGGCCATTCAGCAAACTTTCCTCAACATTGGGAAATATTTCCTACACTCGTCGCCCATTGTTACTATCTTCTCAGTCTCCTACCATTTTATAAATAACTTATTCATTATTTACAACTTGATTTCTGCATACTCTCCTGCACTGGCTTTAACTTTCTCTTTCTTCCTTTTCCTTAGTCTGTAAACAGCACCTCTTCAGCGTATGGTGTAATCAACCAAATCCTAAGAACAATTACAAGAACATGTCTTGGTATTGTTCAATATGCTCTACTTACCTGTTTACTTCCCTTTGCCTTTCGTTTTCTTGCAGCCTACGTCCTCAGTTATTTGCTGGATGTGTTCCAATCTCTGTCTTCCTCTACACGTTTTACCATTTGCAGCTCCCTCTAGTACAGTGTAAGTCATTCTGTTATGTCTTAACAGACATCCTATCGTTAGGTCACTTCTTCCTGTCAGTGTATTTCACATATTCCTTTCGTCTCCGACAGGACACAGGGCCTCCTCACTCTTTACGTTGTCAGAGCACCTAATTTTCGACATCCATAAGTAGCACGATATCTCAGATGCTTTGAATCTCTTCTGTTCGGGTTTTCTCACAGTCCATGTTTCGCTACCATACAATGCTGTACTCCAAACGTACATTCGCAGAAATTTCTTCCCCAAA
This sequence comes from Schistocerca americana, assembly GCF_021461395.2. Lineage (NCBI taxonomy): Eukaryota > Metazoa > Arthropoda > Insecta > Orthoptera > Acrididae > Schistocerca > Schistocerca americana. The sequence goes on from NC_060120.1 coordinate 82,109,669, forward strand.
TGAAGGCCTGTGTTTGATACTAGTAGACTTCTCTTGGCCAGGAATGCCCTTCTTGCCAGTGATAGTCTGGTTTTTGATGTCCTCCTTGCTCCAACCGTCACAGGTTATTTTGCTGCTTAGGTACAGAATTTCTTAACTTAAAGTATTTTGTGATCGTCACTTATGACGTTAAGTTTCTCGCTGTTCTCTTTTCTGCTACTTCTCATCAGGTTCGTTTTTCTTATATTTACTCTCAATCCATATACTGTACTCACTAGACTCTTCATTCCATTTAGCAGATCCTGCAATTATTCGTCACTTTCACTGAAGAAAGGAATGCCATCAGCGAATCTTATCATTGATATCCTTTTACCTTGAATTACAATTCCACTCTCGGACTCTTATTTCCGACATTCCTTCTTCGAAGTGCAGATTGAACAGTAGGGCCGAAAGACTACATCCTTGTCTTACACACATTTTAATCTTATCACTTCGCTCTTGGTCTTCCGCTCTTATTATTCGCTCTTGGTTCTTGTAGATGTTATATATTGCCCGTCTTTCTCTGTAGCTTACCCCTGTTTTTCGCAGAATTTCGGACATCTTGGGTCACTTGACACTGCTGAACGCTTTTTCCAGGTCGGTAAATCCTATGGACATATCTAGATGTTTCCTCAGTTAGGCTTCTATTTTTATCGCAACATCACGACTGTCTCTCTGGTGCCCTTACCTTTTCTAAAGCCAAACTGATCGTTCTAATACATCCTCAATTTTCTTTTCCAATCTTACGTACATTATTCTTGTGAACAGTTTGGAGGCTTAAGCTATTAAGCTGATTTTGCGGTAATTCTTGCACTTTCCAGATCTTGTAGTCTTCGGAGTTGGGTGGGTGATATGTTTCCGAAGTCAGACGGTATATCTACAGACTCATACACTCTACACACTAACGTGAATAGCCGTGCTGTTTCCACTTCCACCTGTGAGTTTAGAAATTCTGATGAAATGTTATCTATTCTTTCTGCTTTTATAGCTCTTTTAAATTGTAATTCTAATAATGGATCCCCTATCACTTCTATGTCGACACTTATTTCTTCTTCCATCACATCAGACAAATTTTGTTCCTCATAGATGCCTTCAGTGTACTCTTTCGACCTATTCACTCTCTCCTCTGCAATTAACAGTGCAATCCCCATTTCCCTGTTAATGTTACCACCCTTGATTTCAATTTCACGGAAGGTTGTTTTGACTCTTCTATGTGCTGAGTCTGTCCTTCTGACAGTCATTTCATTTTCGATGTCTTCAAATTTCTCATGCAGCCATTTCGTCTTAGCTTCCCTGCACTTCCAATTTACTTCATTCCTAAGCGGCACTTCCAATTTACTTCATTCCTAAGCGGCTTATAATTCTCTGTTCGTGGATTTCTCTGAACATTTTTGTACTTTGCTTTTTCATCGATCAAGTGAAGTACGTCTTCTGCTTCCCATGGTATCTTCGGAGTTGCCTTTTTTTGTACATATTTTTTTCTTTCCGACTTCGGTGGTTGCCCTTTTCAGGGATTCCCATACCTTTTCAACTGTACTGCCTACTGAGCTATTTCTTATTGCTGTATCTATAGCCTCAGAGAACTTCAACCACACCTCTTCATTCCTTAATGCCTCTGGATCCCACGTTTTTACGCATTGATTCTTCCTGACTACTGTTTTAAACTTCATCCTACGCTAATAAATTGTGATATGAATCTATATCTCCTGGGCACGCCTTACATGCCAGTATTTGATTTCGGAATTTCTGGCTGACCATTACGCAATGCAACTGGATCTTCCCATCTCTCCCAGCCTTTTCCAAGTATACCTCATCCTTTTGTCGTTGTGGAACACAGTATTCGCTGTTATTAGCTGACATTTATCACAAAACTCAACTGGTCTCTGCCCTCTCTCATTCCTAGTACCAAGTCCATATTCTCCGGTCACTCTTTCTTCTATTCTTTCCCCTACAACCGCGCATTCCAGTTCCCCGTGAGTTTTAGACTTTCAATTGTCTATTTCTTCATCTTCAGTTTGCGTCGTTGGCATGTATACCCGAACTGCCGCTGTCGGTGTTGGCCCGCTGTTGATTCTGATGACGACAACCGCATCACCGAATTGTTCACAGTAACTCACTCTCTGCCCTGCCGTGATCTCATCTAAGATATTTCAGTTTTCATTGAGTTATCAGCGTTCTGACTGATGTGATGCGCTCCCCCCCCCCTCCCACACACACACACACACACACACACACACACACACACACATTTTTCTCCTGTGCCAACGTTTACACTCAGAGTAGCGCTTGCAAACTACGTCGTCGATTATTTGCTGGATGTATTTCAATCTTTGTCTTCCTCTACAGTTTCTACCCTCCACAGCTCCTGCAAGTTCCTTGGGCGTTATTCCCTGGTGTCTTAAGGGGTTTCCCTTCTTCTTGTCGGTGTTTTGTACACATTACTTTCCTCTTCGATTCTAGGGAGAACCCCCTCATTGCTTACCTTATTAGATCCTCTAATTTTCAACATTCTTAGGTACCACCTCACCTCAAATGCTTCGATTCTCTTCTGCTCTGACTCCCCCACAGTCCATGCCTGACTAACATATATTTTTATCAGCTCAAAAGACAATAACATTCCTGCTATGATAGAAATCATCTTTTGCATAGCTCTCACTGCTTTACTGCTGGTTTGTTTTGCATCGGCTGGTAAATTTGCCTTTCACCAAGAACAGTCTCTTGATTTTTGTTGTAGGATTTCCTGTCAATACTAAGTGTCCTTTTAACAATATATGAACTGCAATTTGTGCAGCTAGTTTTAGCTTACTTAACTGACCCAATCATATAAAATTTGGATTTGTCTTCTTTTTATCTCTTGAATTTGTGCTTCAGTTGCCTTGGTAGGACGTCGTCTGCGTACGTTACGTGATCCGCGTGTTTTGCTGTGAGGGACACTTTTTCCAGCATGGATGCTAAAAATATAAGGGGACTGATGAAACAAGAAATGAGAAAGTTCTCCGCAAAATACGTGAGGAAAGGAACATGAGGGAAGTTCTAGATATAAGACATGTGTTAAGACATCAAGGAATAGCTTGCCAGCCACTAGAAGTGGCCAAAGAGGGCAAAACCTTTTAGCGAAGACAGAGACTCAAAAATATCTAACAAATAATCGAGAACGTTGGACGCAGGGGAGGATGCTGTGCTGGGCCACATCAGACCAAGCAGAAGTCTGACGACTCTCAGAAGACAATAAAGCCATCATATTGTACCGCAGATGTAGCAATATGCCAGTGTTGACACAATTCATGGATCTACAGTGATACGCGAATGGAACAGACTTGAAAGTAGTCATAGTAAAAATTACAATATTCTTCAAAACCGATAACTTAGGTTAACTCTTGTTATCCATTAACAACAACAATGGCAGTCGTACCTTAACCTCACACCTGCGGAAAATCTGAACCTACGCGCGATTGTGAGTGTAGCTGACGTTGGCAGAGAACAGTCCTGCGCCAGAGGCCCGAAGACCAGCCCCAGTGGGCGTGGCCGAGTCCGCAGGCGCAGCACGTACTGCGCCCAGGTGGCCTCCACGCCATACCACACAACGCCACACCCACCTCCGCTCTGTTGTTTTCGCGCCTCTTTTTGTAGCCCCTGCGGGAGCGAGCCGCACGCGGCAGTTTTAGCGCTGACCATCCAACAACGAAACAATGTAGTCCCAAGCGAAACTGCAGTAGGCCCGTCCCCGTTTCTGGCTTACTGCAGGTTATAGGTGTTATACGTAACAGTCGACAGGTACCACACCCAACTGCCCAGATCTTAAAAGTCGTGTCCAATTTGGATACTGAAGTTTTGCCGTAGGGACCATAAATAAACGTCTGCGTTGCACAATTACGTGCTTCCATCATCTTCAGATTCAAGTAGTTGCGTCAGCAACTCGTCTTGTCTACTCAGAACCTCTGCGGTTTTAAATAGATGTATGTTGGGGGGAGGGGGGGGGCAGGAGTAGGGAGAAATGGCGTGAGGCAGCTTAGGGGAAGGAAAGGATGCAACGAGGGGCTGGTGGGAATGTCGTGAGTTTAAGAGAGGTCTTGGCCGGCCGGTATGGCCGTGCGGTTCTAGGCGCTTCAGTCTGGAACAGCGTGACCGCTGCGGTCGCAGGTTAAAAGCCTGCCTCGAGCATGGATGTGTATGATGTCCTAAGGTTAGTTAGGTTTAAGTAGGTCTAACTTCTAGGGGACTGAAGACCACAGATGTTAAGTCCCATAGTGCTCAGAGCCTTTTGAACCATTTGAACCAAGAGAGGTCTTGCTGAAATTATAGATCTTACAATTAAGTAAAAATTCTAGCGTAGAACAATGAGCAAGTAAAAAGTAAAAGTAAACGGTATAAAATAATGAAATTATAAAATAGAGCAAAGGGGGATGCAGTCCTTCGTAATGTGTCATTATAGAAGCCGTGCTTGCAACTCTTGCAGTTTGATAGCAGCGTAAGCGCAGTATTGTGCTTATTGCGATGTTCCCATAACCACTGCACAGGCTTGAGACTAAAACTTAATCTCTCTCCCTTTCATCCCTTTCGTTCGCCCAAAAGATGTGGCCTACAAAAGCCCCTTTCAACAATTCTTGTCTTTGTCCATAGGCCTAGACTCTCTTCCAATTTAATTTAGCGGAAGAGGTGAACAAAAGGAAGAGCGTGATATATCGAATAACAGTTGCTTATATTTGAAAAGGGTTTTCAAATATGTAGCATTAGCTATATAATCAAGGATAACCTCCCGGAATCCGTGGTCAGAACCAGGGGGAATATAACTGTTTTCCATTTCTGTTTGGAATAGTACGTCCCAGACATAAAACTGAAGGCCTAGTGCGTGTTTACTGATCAGTTCAGGTGTCTAAGACAAAGTAAAGTCAATTTACTAAAGCAAAGTGTTTTAAAGTAAAAGACTTTTAATGCCTACACCGCAATTATCCTGTTACGATTAATGTGCGATAGCTAGTTTCGGTTGTTATCTACAGCCATCTTCAGATAAGTAAAAAATTGAGGAAAAGTAGCCTAAGAAAATTTTGCACAGTCGAGTGGGATATGAAAACACTCTACGAAACCTGACCAAAAACATAATGGGAAGCTAATACCAATAGTAAAACTGAACATTTGATCAAGCGATTTAACATTGTAGTACAAATATCTTAATCCTTATAACATACCGTTTGAAAAGTAAAAATGCGGTGAATATGTATTGGTAAGGCCGAGCGGCTCTAGGCGCTACAGTCTGGGGCCGCGCAACCGCTACGGTCGCAGGTTCGAATCCTGCCTCGGGCATGGATGTCTGTGATGTCCTTAGGTTAGTTAGGTTTAAGTAGTTCTAAGTTCCAGGGGACTGATGACATAAGCAGTTAAGTCCCATAGTGCTCAGAGCCATTTTTTTGTATTGGAAAGCACCGTAAACAGCCATCCCCTCGCTGCCAATGTCAGGCTTAACTAAAGTGGATTTGCGCAGGGCCCCCCCTCTCTCTCTGTCACTCTCTTTTCAAATCTTTCTTCCCCTCCTTGCACGAATAGTGCGGGAATTTCACAAACTTCGTCTTTTTCAGCCAAAAATCGTAACTGGTCGCGTAGGAGACAAACGGAATATCAATTTAGACGGATTTCCAGTTATGCCACTTGCCTAGTAACCTCCTGCGACGCTTCATCGGCACTAGGAGAGTAGCCTATCAAAAGAATCCGGACAACCGAAGACAATGCAGAATCGACGACTAGATGTCAAAATTCAAAATGGTTAAAATCGCTCTAAGCACTATGTGACTTAACATCTGAGGTCATCAGTTCCCTAGACTTAGAACTACTTAAACCTAACTAACCTAAGGACATCACACACATCCATGCCCGAGGTAGGATTCGAACCTGCGACCGTTGCAGCAGCGGGCTTCCGGACTCAAGCGCCTAGAACAGCTCGGCCACAGCGGCCGGCGACTAGATGTCACGTGATGCATGCCCACTAGTATAAAAGGAGGCAGATGGTTGAAAAGACTGGGTACATAAACCACGTATTTCTGTAGTCAGCGCTAACGGCCGGTTGAGGTGGAACAAAGAGAGACGCCACTGGAAAGTGAATGTCTGGAAGCGAATGATCCGAAGTGATGAATCGCGGCATGTCTTGTGGAAAGCCGACAGAAGCCTTTCAGTTTGGCGATTAGATGGAGGATGTCACCTGTCGTCACGTGTAGTGTCAACAGTGAAACACGGGTGAGGTTATGCTATGGTGGAGGAGGGGGATGTGTTCAATGGTCCCATTATGGTGCTTTAGAACATACTGAATGCCGAATGATACGAGCGTATTTTACGGCACTGTAAACTGAATACAGTAGAGGAGCACTTTGAAGACAATGCCTGTATCAGCACGACAATTGGGCCATGTCATAAAGCAGCAAATGTGAGACAATGGTTTGTGCAACCAGTTCTGAAATGGGTTGGTTTGCAGAGTAGCGACCTGAAGCCAAAGGAGCACCTTCGAGATGAGACAAAAAGTCTACCTCATTCCAGACATTCAATATCACTACCTTCTCCTGTTTCGGCTCTTTGAGGAGGAATGGGCTGGGATTCCTCCTCAGACATTCAGTAACCTAATTTAAAAAATCCCAAACTGACTTCAAGCCGTCATAAAGGTGATGGGCGGACGCACCTCATATTAATGTCCACTACTAGATAATTTGATACTTTTGATCAGATAGTGCCATTTAGTTCATTTCTGAGACGACGCTGCTCACTGGCATTAATACAAATGAAAATGAGATAACTGATATTCCAACATCACAGACGAAGTATATTCTCTTCTCCAACATACGACAAACATAGGAAATTTGGACACACTGTGTCAGTATTTCTCCGCTCTCTTCGCTGACGAAATTGGAAGGATGCAAATATTTTGTGTACACTGTTCAAACGCCGTCGCACTAACTATGGTAGGTAAAGAAATACAAATGTACAAAGGTGGTTGATTTTGATCTCAGAATCTAACAACAAACTACAGGGTGACAATCGTTGAACTATACGAAAAAAACCTAAATTAGTTACAAACTATGGAGTGCACACACTTTATTCAACAAGTAAACGTCACTACAGATATTCAGAGTTAGGTTATAACATTTTCGACATGCCTGCCATCATTGGCGATGATGTGGCACAGACGATAGCGAAATTCTGCATCCATGGGAGTAGTATCTGTTCCCGAAAGAACAGATACCATTGATGACCGTGCAGCTTCTCTAGAATGAAATGATAATTAAATCGACACCCTAGCTGCAAACAGATGTTGATAAACATCATTGGGGACTTGTTTAAAACGCCTTTTTGCAGCTAGGGTGTCTATTTAATTATCATTTCATTCTAGAGAAATTACACGATCATCAATGGTATCTGTTCTTTTGGGAACACATACTACCTTCATATTAGTATATGGCTACCCGGCCATTCACCTTCTTGCGCGAACGCACACGCTACTCCCCAACTCGATTGGACTTGGTAGATTAATCTGTCATGAGCAATGAGTGTGATGGGCAAACGACTATTAGACGTACTACGAATGTAGTGGAGTGGACATGTTGGGAATGTGGGTCTCACGGGGAGCGTGCAAGGGATATGTCCCTGCAGGCGCCCTATCCTGTGAGCCCTCGGTGGCTCATACGAACGCCGACACGGTAGCTCAGCGTGTTCGGTCAGAGGGTTTAGCTACCTTCTGTAATAAAAAACTGAGTAAACGCATCAACGAACAGCTGAACGAGTGTCATCGGACGTCCGCCACGAACAAATTCAACGAACAATATAGAACAAAATGAGATTAATATGTGGATAGAGCATCTGCCATGTAAGCAGGAGATCTCGGGTTCGAGTCCCGATCGGGGCACAATTTTTCAACATGTCCCCAGTAATGTATATCAACGCCTGTTTGCAGCTAGGGTGTCGCTCTAATTATCATTAAATTCTGCATCACCCTCTGAAGTGTCGGAACATCATTGCTGTCGATGACCTCCTGAATGGCTTTTTTCGGCTCATAAATGGTTTTGGATTTTGTCTTTAATGTAGCCCCACAAAAAGGAATTCATGTGTTTAGACCCGGAGAATATGGCAACCAATCGAGGCCCATGCCAGTGGCCTCTAGATACCCCAGAGCCACAATGCTGCTCCATCAAACACTGTCCTGCTTCGATGGGGTTGAGCTCCATCTTGAATCAACCACATCTCTTCAAAATCAGGGTCACTTTGGATAACAGGGATGAAATTAGCTTCCAGAACCTTCATGTACCATTCGGTATTCACCGCGCCATCAAGGAATATCGCACCGATTATTCCGTGACCGGACACTGCACATCACATAGTAACCCGAGTTGAGGGTGAAGAGACTTCTCGATCGTGAAATACGGATTCTCAGTCCCAAAAATGCGCCAACTTTGCTTTTTGACGAACCCATCCAAATGAAATTGGGCTCCGTCGCTAAACCAAACCACTCAGCGCATACTAATTCCCATCATGACCCGCACCAACCATGCAGTTTGAACGTCCAGACGCAAACGGTTCAGAAGTTATGACGATTTTATTACACATAGTTCAATAATTGTCACCCTGTAATTTCCAGCAGTCATTCGACAATTTATGCATCCTATGAACGAGAAGGCCGTCTAGAAGCTACGATATGACTCGACTGTATCAACGACTGGCCAGTTTATTTTGATCATAACGGCTAGCTGTGACGAACCATTGTCATGCTGTCTATGAATCATTAAACATTATTAGTGATAGTCTATATACCTGTACAATAGTCTTAGTTATGAAATTTGTAGACCATACTTGCTGAGAGGAGATCTGTTACATTATTGAAAAATGGTTTGGAGAATCTTCTGCTACTTACCCCTTTGTTATGTGCCCTGATTAGTGAATCCAGGCTACACTTTGGTACTGCTACTCATCTGTATCTCAGGGAGACCCCTCAGATATGTAAGTTAGCTTTTGTAGTGAATGTATCCTACTTAATAATATTAAATTCTTAGAAGTGCGTGGACGCAACATCCTCTGTTCATGTGTGGCATTTAATTTCAAAACTATCACAAGTCCAAATATGGGCCCCGCTATGCGTTAATTCAGAAGTTAATTTTCTATCAAAACTTTGATTTTGTTTCATAATGTCTGTCGCGCAACGGATAAACGCTGTTTTTTACGCTTCACAAACTAAGATGGGAAACTTCCTTAAACCGATCTGTGTTTACTTTCACCATGCCAGAGTCACTGCCAGTGATGTTCAATGGCGGACTCCTAGTCCGTTAACTCAAACGTTTGCTCGTGGCAAACAAACAAGGCGGGAAAATGGGAATGCTACTGAATTATTGATACTGACAAATTCTCGCTTTCGTCTAACTAGTAACATTTTGTTACTGGTTCTATAATTCAATACTCTCTGCCTTCATCTCACAAGACGTGAGGTGCTCCTGCTCAAATACGATTCGCTAAGATATTGCACGACGTTAAGTGCGCCCTCGCAGCCCAACATTTTAACTGCTTACGAGAATCTCACAAACCGCATCATTTACACTCATACACCAATCGCACACATTTCTGGACAATAAGGTTATGACCACGCAATTAGCAACTGCTCAAGTGAGTAATGAAATTGCCTCCTCTAGCTGGACATGTGGGAAATGGTAATGACCAAACTGCTTGAAACATTTCTATTAATTTAGAAAATTTACACACGCCACTTCCTGGCATTTAAATTAAATTTGTGGATAGGACCTGGATCAATGGTGTACGTATGAACTCACCGTGGATTGATCCCAAGTACATATTCAAATCTGCACAAGCAATTTTCTTCCATTTTGCGGCGTTCATTGGTTAATTCTAACACATGTCACTGCCTACAATTAACACCAACACGTTTCACGGTTATCGTCGTGCAATTACAGCCATGAATGGCATTGAGACGATTTGTGGTTATGTACTCACCATCTAGCATTTCCCACTTACTTTTTACTCTCGTATTTTCTCAACTTATGATGTGGCTCAAGCACGTGATATTTTCCTTGCTGCCATGTCAGTGCGGATGCCGCACATACCCCGCTTAGGAAAACGGAATATGCTTGCGATGTCGGGCCAGCACACAGTTCCAGAGGCTACCGGTCAATTAATCCGTACATCCTTCCCCGCTGTGCCACAACTTCCTCATGTTGTTGTTGTGGTCTTCAGTCCTGAGACTGGTTTGATGCAGCTCTCCATGCTACTCTATCCTGTGCAAGCGTCTTCATCTCCCAGAACCTACTGCAACCTACATCCTTCTGAATCTGCTTAGTGTATTGATCTCTTGGTCTCCCTCTACGATTTTCACCCTCCACGCTGCCCTCCAATGCTAAATTTGTGATCCCTTGATGCCTCAAAACATGTCCTACCAACCGATCCCTTCTTCTAGTCAAGTTGTGCCACAAACTTCTCTTCTCCCCAATCCTATTCAATACCTCCTCATTAGTTACGTTATCTACCCACCTTATCTTCAGCATTCTTCTGTAGCACCACATTTCGAAAGCTCCTATTCTCTTCTTGTCCAAACTGGTTATCGTCCATGTTTCACTTCCATACATGGCTACACTCCATACAAATCCTTTCAGAAACGACTTCCTGACACTTAAATCTATACTCGATGTTAACAAATTTCTCTTCTTCAGAAACGATTTCCTTGCCATTGCCAGTCTACATTTTATATCCTCTCTACTTCGACCATCATCAGTTATTTTACTCCCTAAATAACAAAACTCCTTTACTACTTTAAGTGTCTCATTTCCTAATCTAATCCCCTCAGCATCACCCGATTTAATTTGACTACATTCCATTATCCTCGTTTTGCTTTTGTTGATGTTCATCTTATATCCTCCTTTCAAGACACTGTCCATTCCGTTCAACTGCTCTTCCAAGTCCTTTGCTGTCTCTGACAGAATTACAATGTCATCGGCGAACCTCAAAGTTTTTACTTCTTCTCCATCAATTTTAATACCTACTCCGAATTTTTCTTTTGTTTCCTTTACTGCTTGCTCAATATACAGATTGAAAAACATCGGGGAGAGGCTACAATCCTGTCTCACTCCTTTCCCAACCACCGCTTCTCTTTCATGCCCTGGACTCGCATTCGGGAGGACGACGGTTCAATCCCGTCTCCGGCCATCCTGATTTAGGTTTTCCGTGATTTCCCTAAATCGCTTCAGGCAAATGCCGGGATGGTTCCTTTGAAAGGGCACGGCCGATTTCCTTCCCCATCCTTCCCTCACCCGAGCTTGCGGTCCGTCTCTAATGACCTCGTTGTCGACGGGACGTTAAACACTAATATCCTCCTCCTCCTCTTTCATGCCCCTCGACTCTTATAAGTGCCACCTGGTTTCTGTACAAATTGTAAATAGCCTTTCGCTCCCTGTATTTTACCCCTGCCACCTTCAGAATTTGAAAGAGAGTATTCCAGTTAACGTTGTCAAAAGCTTTCTCTAAGTCTACAAATGCTAGAAACGTAGGTTTGCCTTTTCTTAATCTTTCTTCTAAGATAAGTCGTAAGGTTAGTATTGCCTCACGTGTTCCAACATTTCTACGGAATCCAAACTGATCTTCCCCGAGGTCCTCTTCTACCAGTTTTTCCATTCGTCTGTAAAGAATTCGCGTTAGTATTTTGCTTCCTCATAAAAAGTTCAAATGTTTGTGGATTCCTAAGGGACCAAATTGCTGGGGTCATCAGTCCCTAGACTTACACACTACTTAAACTAACTTACGCTAAGAACACACACACACGCCCATGCCCGAGGGGGAGGACTCGAACCTCCGGCGGGAGGGGTCGCGCAAACCTTTACATGGTGCCTCAAACCAAGCGGCCACTCCGCGCGGCACAACTTTCCCGTGACGTGGTATTTCAACAAGATGGCACACCATGCCATTTTTGCGAACATTATGAGGGATTTCTTGAATCAAGAGTTCCCAGATCGCTGCTTGGGAGAGGTAGTCCAGCGATTGCTTGGCTCACCAGAAGCCCAGACGTTACACCACTTAATTTTTTTCTGTGGAAGTTTATCTATAATCTAGTGTAACAGACACCAGTTCGTGATCTACCAGACCTGCGCCATCGCATTGGTGCAGCTGTCGCTAATGCTACGCCTCTACTGCTCCGAAGCACTTGGAGAGAACTGGAATACAAATTTCAGTCCGGAACCGCACGACCGCTACGGTCGCAGGTTCGAATCCTGCCTCGGGCATGGATGTGTGTGATGTCCTTAGGTTAGTTGAAGTAGTTCTAAGTTCTAAGGGACTGGTGACCTCAGATGTTAAGTCCCATAGTGCTCAGAGCCATTTGAACCATTTTTTTGCAACACAAATTAATGTCTGTCGTGCCACTAATGGTGCGCAAATCGAGATGTATTACATGTCTACAAACACATTTTGGGCTATAATACCCGTAGAAACGTGCCGTCAGTGAATATATCAATTATTTCTCCAAATTTTTACATTTTATATTATTATGCAGAATGTTCAAACGTTCAGTGACCAAACTAACAGGTGTGATGACGGAATCATAAACAAGTGTATTTCGTAAAACAAATTCGTGTCAGAAACGCATATTGTTGGAATACTGAGTATGCCGAAGGTTATTGTGTGAGACTGAGAATAAAACTGCATTAAACGTTTTCATCGCTTTATTGTCCTGGTCACTATTACATTATAATAATTGTTCAAAGCACCATTAACCTTAGTGCAGAGCCGGTAATGACGTAGCAGGGAGTCTCGTGTTAGTTGTAAATTGCGTGGTACGTTCTATATTTGCTTGGCTGCTACAAGAATTCTTGCAACCAATTCCGCCTCTGAGTGACAAGCTCAAAATGGTTCAAATGGCTCTAAGCACTATGGAATTTAACATCTGAGGTCATCAGTCCCCTAGACTTAGAACTACGTAAGCCTAACTAACCTAAGGACACCACACACATCCATGCCCGAGGCAGGATTCGAACCTGCGACCGTAGCAGCAACGCGGTTCCGGGCTGAAGCGCCTAGAACCGCTCGTCCACAGCGGCCGGGGGGAATAGGTGTTTGTGTTGTCCTCATCATTTCACCATCATCATTTGTGACAGCGGTTAGATTGGATTATGAAAAAAAAATGGACTGTGCAAAAATTTGAACTTTGTACGGGCAATAATGACCGCGCAGTTGAGCACTCCACAAACCAAACATAATCATCATCCATTTGCTTACTGCGAAATGTCACTGATGACCTTGCACAACTGTAATACGTGGATTTTCATCCGAATATGGATGCGAATTGTGACTGTTGTAAATAACAACTTTAGGAAAATGAGAGAGTTCATTAGACTTTTACAGGAATCAGCTTACGTACTCATGAGGATGTCATCTTGTCCCATGGGCTTATTCTCACAGGACGATAAGGTTGAAGCAGTTATTCACGCAAGACATCCAACGCTAAGCTATGGGCATGGCAGCAATTGATCGTGGCGTGTCTCGGGATTGTTTTCAAAGATAACAGCACTTCCTCTTCAACGTTAGGTGTACGTACAGCCCGTGGTCAGCCCACATTGTCCCTGCTTACCAACATTGCGGTGGTAGTTCACAGCTGAGCGTGGATTGCAGTAAATGTACGATAATGTGGGTATCTGCGTGCAAGGAAACGTTCGCGGGAGGTTCAGTGGGCTCGTCAAATATTGCTTTCTGCTGCACCCTAAACAAGGGGCATGTCTCGCCATTCTCCCGACGTGTAGCGCTCCATGTTGGCACTGCGACTGTCATGCAGGTTCTAGTGCTACCCAGCGTCTGTTGACTCATTGTCAAAGAACTTAACATCACAAAATACTACGTATCTCAAACTAACGTTTGGTGGAGCAACATTAGACACAACGTCTCACGCGGTCAGTGCTCACGAAATACAGGTTTCCGACATATGGTTGCTTTACGAAATATATTTGTTTCTGTGTCCGCCGTCATCGCTGATAGTTTGGGTACTGAATTCTTGAACACTCTGTATGCCTCACCAAGATACCCGGTATGACATTGACCAGATGAGGATAATTCTGTCGAAAGCAGTCATTGAATAACTCCGTATTGAAGCTCGAAGACCATTTCTTGCCTCCGTAGGAGGTATCGTGGCTTTTATCACTTCTTTCATTGCTAGCAAGATTTGCGTATGGGAAAAGTCAAATCAAATACTGGAGCAAGGAAAGGGAACATCGTCTCCAATAGTAACATGCAAAGTAAAAAAATGAAGTTCTGAAACCAATCTTCGTGTTGAGAAGAGCTTTATGTTTTTTGTTCTAATTGAAGTTAATAGACTGAATAAAATTAACAGCAGTAGCAGCCCTCGGTCGCAATAAAGGAGTCTTTTGACCTAGGTTTCGGCACTGCTGTGAGTGCCTTCATCAGAAATAAAACTCTCAAATTGGCATGTGACGTATTCAACTAAAAATCAAGCGATTAAGCTTTAGTCACAAAATTTGTATTACAGAATACATAAAAGGTAAGCCACCATGGGCTGCTTACATGCGTCGGTTACATCATAACATTGGTCTGTCTACATTTTGAATGTTAAGTAGCCTGTTTGTATTTGCGGCTTTTACGTGGCACTCTTGGTGTAATGTTCACCTGCCGCAATAGCTAACGCGAGTGCCTCTGTCTGATGATAACGTAGCTCGACGCATGTGAGGAGCCCATAGTGACTTGTCTTTTATGTATTCTGTTTTACAAATTTTGTGACTGAAGCTTTATCGCTTGATTTTTAGTTTAATGCGTGCCATGTAAGTTCTGTTTCTCTTTTGTATTGCAAGTAGGCTGTTTAGGTTTTTATGTTGGTAACGCCACATAGCGCTCTGTATGAAAATCACTGACTGTGCTGTGTGCAGTCTGTGACTAGTTTGCATTGTTGGAATATTTGCTATTGTAGTGTTGGGCAGTTGGATGCGAACAGCGCGTAGCGTTGGGCAGTGAGCCGCCAGCAGTGGTGGATGTGGGAAGAGAGATGGCAGAGTTTTGAGAGCGGACGATCTGGACGTGTGTCCGTCAGAAAAACGAAATTTGTGAGACTGGATGTCATGAACTGATACTTTTGAGCACTATTAAGGTAAATACATTGTTTGTTCTCTACAAAAATCTTCCTATCAGATGTTAGTGACTTCAGTAGTTAGAATCTTTTATTTATCTGGCAGTATTGGCGCTCGCTGTATTGCAGTAGTTCGAGTAACGAAGATTTTTGTGAGGTAAGTGATCCATGAAAGGTATAGGCTATTGTTAGTCAGGGCCATTCTTTTGTAGGGATTATTGAAAGTCAGATTGCGTTGCGCTAAAAATATTGTTTGTCACTCTAGTGTTGATCACAATAAGTAAAGAGAGAAATGTCTGAGTACGTTCAGTTCTGCTCAGCTGTTTGAAAATCAAATAACGTAAGGGATTTACCAGTACAGTCATTCATAATTTTTTTAAGGGGACGTTACATATGTCTACCCTTAGCCGAGGATACCTCACTAAAAAATCTTCTGATTTTTTCTTGTAGTTTGTGTAATTAGTGTAGCTATTGTTTATTGCTCTCGCGTAATTATAGAGAGAGTTTCTTTCGTAGTTGTAGTTTTTCATTGTTGTACAGTAAAACAGTTGTGACATGCATGCAGATGTGCACCATGTATTTCGCAGCTGGGCTTGCAATTAACGAGATATTATTTTCAGTGCTATGCTAATGTGTTTTCTTGTTTTTGCTCTTCAAATTGTGCTTTTCTTGTTATCGTGTGAAATACGTGATCATTATGGCGTGTGAAAAACGTAACACTAGGCTCCAAAGTAAACTGAGAAATGATAGTGACGACGATTGTAGCTTATCAGCACCACCGTGTAATGAATTAACAGACATTCAACGTAGTAATTTGGTAATTGTGCATAGGGGAATGGAGCGGGCGGCAAAATATTGGTGTAGACAGAATGAGATTTTCACTCTGCACTGGAGTGTGCGCTGATATGAAACTTCCTGGCAGATTAAAACTGTGTGCCCAACCGACACTCCAACTCGGGACCTTTGCCTTTCGCGGGCAAGTGCTCCACCATCTGAGTTACCGAAGCACTACTCACGCCCGGTCCTCACAGCTTTACTTCTGCCAGTATCTCGTCTCCTACCTTCCAAACTTTACAGAAGCTCTCCTGCGAACCTTGCAGAACTAGCACTCCTGAAAGAAAGGAAACTGCGGAGACATGGCTTAGCCACAGCCTGGGGGAAGTTTCCAGTTTTAATCTTCCAGAAAGTTTCATGTCAGCGCACACTCCGCTGCAGAGTGAAAATGTCATTCTGGAAACATCCCCCAGACTGTGGCTAAGCCATGTCTCCGCACTATCCTTTCTTTCAGGAGTGCTAGTTCTGCAAGGTTCGCAGGAGAGCTTCTGTGAAGTTTGGAAGGTAGGAGACGAGATACTGGCAGAAGTAAAGCTGTGAGGACCGGGCGTGAGTCGTACTTTGGTAGCTCAGATGGTGGAACACTTGCCCGCGAAAGGCAAAGGTCCCGAGTTCGAGTCTCGGTCGGGCACACTGTTTTAATCTGCCAGGAAGTTTCAATGGTGTAGACAGTGAAACAATTAGTGAATTAGGGTTCCGAAATGACAGGACACAGTCTTGCAAATACTGTAGATTCAGGTTTTGCGTTCTCACCATTTTCTCAAATAAGTCAAGACACATTTTCTGCTTTTCAAAATGCGAATATTGCCAGTGCAAATGCACTGCCGAAAAGCGTAGAGGAACAGATTCCAGACACTAATACATTATTATTGCAATTAATGCAACAAATGAAACAAAATCAGAGACAAACACAGCAAAAGTTAGACACAATAGAAGAAAATCTTCAAAATGGCTCTGAGAACTATGGGACTTAACATCTATAGTCATCAGTCCCCTAGAACTTAGAACTACTTAAACCTAACTAACCTAAGGACATCACACAACACCCAGTCATCACGAGGCAGAGAAAATCCCTGACCCTGTCGGGAATCGAACCCGGGAATCCGGGCGCGGGAAGCGAGAACGCTACCGCACGACCACGACCTGTGGACTTCAAAAGTTAGACACAATGGAACAACACCAGAGACAAACAAAGCAACAGCTTCAACAGTTAGACTCATTGGAACAGACGCATGAACAAACACGTGAAGATTTAACTGGAGAGTTACTTAAAATCGAACATAAATGTCAAAAAGCCTGTAATGACGTAAAAACACAAATCTTTGAGCACTTTCCACCTATTTTTTTCGCGTCATGAAAATGCATTACACAATCACGAAGCAGCCATAAAAGAACTGCAAACTATTGTTCGTTAAAATCATGACACCTTGCAAGCTAAAATTGATTCAGCTGTGTGTCAGTTTAGTGTTGATCAGAATAAGTAAAGAGAGAAATGTCTGAGTACCTTTAGTTCTTCTCAGCTGTTTGAAAATCAAATAACGTAAGGGGTTTACCAGTACAATCATTCATAATTTTTCTAAGGGGACGATACAGTACTACTAGCCCGTACTTAACCTTGAAATATATTTGTGTCCTGTAATTTTGTAAGGAGATTTCCGGAAAGCTTTTGACACCGTTCCTCACAAGCGACTTCTAATCAAGCTGCGCGCCTATGGGGTATCGTCTCAGTTGTGCGACTGGATTCGTGATTTCCTGTCAGTAAGGTCGCAGTTCGTAGTAATAGACGGCAAATCATCGAGTAAAACTGAAGTGATAGCAGGTGTTCCCCAGGGAAGCGTCCTGGGACCTCTGCTGTTCCTGATCTATATAAATGACCTGGGTGACAATCTGAGCAGTTCTCTTAGGTTGTTCGCAGATGATTCTGTAATTTACCGTCTAGTAAGGTCATCCGAAGACCAGTATCAGTTGCAAAACGATTTAGAAAAGATTGCTGTATGGTGTGGCAGGTGGCAGTTGGCGCTAAATAACGAAAAGTGTGAGGGGATCCACATGAGCTCCAAAAGAAATCCGTTGGAATTCGATTACTCGATAAATAGTACAATTCTCAAGGCTGTCAATTCAACTAAGTACCTGGGTGTTAAAATTACGAACAACTTCAGTTGGAAAGACCACATAGATAATATTGTGGGGAAGGCGAGACAAAGGTTGCGTTTAATTGGGAGGACACTTAGAAGATGCAACAAGTCCACTAAAGAGACAGCTTACACTACACTCGCTCGTTCTCTGTTAGAATATTTCTGCGCGGTGTGGGATCCTTACCAGGTGGGATTGACGGAGGACATCGAAAGGGTGCAAAGAAGGGCAGCTCGTTTTGTATTATCACGTAATAGGGGAGAGAGTGTGGCAGATATGATACGCGAATTGAGATGGAAGTCATTACAGCAAAGACGTTTTTCGTCGCGGCGAGATCTATTTACGAAATTTCAGTCACCAACTTTCTCTTCCGAATGAGAAAATATTTTGTTGAGCCCAACCTACATAGGTAGGAATGATCATCAAAATAAAATAAGAGAAATCATAGCTCGATCAGAAAGGTTTAGGTGCTCGTTTTTCCCGCGCGCTGTTCGGGAGTGGAATGGTAGAGAGATAGTATGACTATGGTTCGATGAACCCTCTGCCAAACACATAAATGTGAATTGCAGAGTAATCATGTAGATGTAGATGTAGATGTAGCTTTAAACTGTAGGCCAATTTGAGAATTCTATTTCTGATGGAGGCGTTCATAGCAGTGCCGAAACCTAGGTCAAAAGACTCCCTTTTTGCGGCCGAGGGCTGCTATTGCTGTTAATTTTATTTTGTAAACGGTCGCTGACCACGCAGCTATGTTCAAAACTTTGTAATGTTCCAGCCGTTCCTGTCCTGTACTGTAGGCCGGATACCGTGCTGGCAGCGCTGCCGCAGAAGTGGTCCCTGTCTAAAAGTTCACTCTTCCTGTGAATGTGTATGTGGACGCGATCACGTATGTGCGTCTGTTTTATGCTCGGATGAAGGGATGGGAACCAAAGGCCCAGCATTTTTTTCCGCTCACACAAAGAACGGCGCATTTTGCATGCACGTGTCGATAGTGGGGGAGTATTAGTTTAACCCTGTCCGCCTACCCCCTACCCCCCACCACTCAGTGAGCTTCCGTTTCATCGTGCCTAGTGCCTAGCGGCGGGTCGCCGATCCCAGCTGCAGCAATCAATAGCCACCGTCTGTAACACTTCTGGTAAATTGGCCCATATTTCAGATGACCGGCCAGCCCTCCGGCCTTCAGTAGAGGGAGAAAACAGGGCTAGAGAATGGGTTAACGGGCGCGCGAGAGAAAAGAGAGGCAGCAGAAGGGAGAGGGGAGAGTGGTGGGGGAACAAAAAACACCCGCGAGTAGGGAGGGGTGGCGGGCGATGATGCAGGACGCAGCGGCTGATGGAATGCCCTGTGGCGGCGCACCGCACCACACCACCCCACAGCACGGTAATAATTTGTTATCGGCCCGCTAGAGCTGCCAGAGAACGCGAGGACGGGGCTGGCGGAAGTTCCTCTCCCCAAAGTTATTTGCGGTGCGCTAATGAAATATGAACCACGGTGCCGCGGGCGCGCACCTCACTGGCGTTTTTTTAATGTTTTCCTCTTTTTCCGTTTTTTCTCCCTGACCGCACTTCTGCGGTCGCGTTCCCGACAGTAACGAGCTGGCAGTTCCTGAATCAGGAACTTGTTCCTTCAATTGCTCTGTATTTTAACTAAGAACAAAACCAGTACCCTAAGGAATAAGCAGCAAAACGTTATGGCTAATTGTCTTTCTTCCGTTATGCAAAGCGAATATAGATGTTGTGGTGAGCGTACTGTAAGACCTTCAGTACACACACCATCAGATCATTTCACTTGTCGCTCTCACGAAGTAGGCGAGTGTCAGCAATATGTCTCGTGGTCTTATCGTGGCGTGTTTATCTTCTGCCGTTAGGTCAGACGATAGAAATGCCACTTGCACGCTTAGAGTAGCAGATTGACAGTAACCAACTTTAAACAGAACTTGATTAATTTTCACACACATTTATTAAAATAATAACAAGCATAAAAATTACTTAACTTGGTTCTGGAAGCTATTTACAATTGACAATCTGAAGTTCCTTTCGTATTGGTACGTTAATCTTATTCTCACATATCTCTGATACTTGCCAAAAGTGTCTATACATTTATCTTCATGGCTATGTACAGTAATATGATAATCTTATTAGGTGCAGACTGAAACTTGACTGTAGACTGGTACAGACAAATGTAGAACTCGTACAGACTAATGCAGACTGGTACAGACTGGTGCAGACAAATGCAGACTCACTAATCGGAGGTCTGCACACTCCTTATAATACCTCGCACGTTCATGTATCACTGCGCGAGTGTGATCCGCGAGGAGAAAAGGTTCTACGTTAGCAGCAATCTCATTGGCTGTGTTACATATTAA
Organism: Schistocerca americana; assembly: GCF_021461395.2. NCBI lineage: Eukaryota > Metazoa > Arthropoda > Insecta > Orthoptera > Acrididae > Schistocerca > Schistocerca americana. The sequence goes on from NC_060120.1 coordinate 82,130,110, forward strand.
TACGTGGATCGGCGGAAGCAGAATTTGGTCCGTCTCTATGGCAGCGCCATCTCGTAGTGTGGAGACAGACGAGCGCTGCGCCTGCGCTGTTGTGCTTAGCGGGGCGCGCTCTAGTGGGAAAATTGTGTACGCGCTGACTACGCAGAACTATGTACACATCAGACGGTCATAAAGTAGAAGATTGAGTCCAAACCGTACTTCAACTCGTCATTTTTGTCACATACTCATTTTTTTTCAGATGTGAAACACAATGGAAATATCCGGTAAAATCCTACGTGCAACCCAAAGTCGCGGGAAGCTTTGGATTTAGACTCTTGACATTTGCGCAGTCATAAGTCTAACAAGGGAGGACCATGATGTTCGGATCACGGATTTAATTCAGACGTTGTGCACTTTCAATGGCACACTAGGGCAGCAGAATGTGCTCATAGTAAGGCTTACAGTTTAGGCAATTTCGAGAAAATCGCTATAGAAGTTTTTCGCGTCAGTGACGTACTAGTGCTTTCTGACCCTGAGAACGACATGACGGCAGTCATGTGATCAGCATTCAAGCTTCTTCTCAGTGCATCGCTGGATCAAGCCCCAATCATTTTCTTTTTAAATTATACTTCTTTCAACACATAATACACGTGAAAAAAATTATGATAATACACGTGTATTTGCATGAAATTTTAATGAATATCCAGTGTAATTTGCTTGTTTGCTAATTTTTGTTATCACTAAAAATATTATTTTTATAACTATCGACAAGTAAATGACAAAAAGCATAAAGTTTATGTCTAAATGTGTACGTGTCGTTGTTTTCGAAACCCCTTACGTCTGCAACCGTGTAAGGTACCAAGCAATCCTTTTAACATGGACGCTTCGATATGAACACACAGGTTGCAAGGACGAGAGTCAGGCTGGAAAGCCCAGATCAAATATCGATAAACAGGGGTGTAAATAAGTTCATTAAATAATTTAATGTGTTACAATATGCCAGAACATGAGGATTATGTACAATCGTGCTTTCGACATTTTAAGTTTCAGGATGGTATTTTTCATGTAGACACGGAAAACTTAAATAAAACTGCACGTGCTGCATCGAATGAATACGATTTCCCCGCATCCACGAGGAATCTTCAGAGCTTCTAAGGAAAAACAAAGGTCATTGATATTTTGGAAAAGTTTTCTCTCTCTAGGCAATTCGGATGAAAACCTTGCGTAACGCAACGTTTTCGTAAATATCGGTGCCGAATATTGGCGACGTACGTTTGACTGTATTTTACTTGTATCTTCACGAGAAGCACTTTCTCGTTCGTTGTCAATCAAAAATCAACAAGTTGGAAGGCACTTCATAAAGTTTTTTAACTTAACTACAGAAATAAAAGTTGCGTGTTATTTGTTGTGATAGTAACAAGTAGTAAACAGCTCAATAACTTTGTAAATTCAGTAAATGTTCATGCAAATACACGTGTCTCTTCATCATACTACCTTTAAAATGTGATACGTACGAAACAATATGACTAGTGTTTAAAAACACCAATTTAGAAAAAAAGAAGAGCGGGATTTGATCCAGTGAACCACCGATTACGAAGTTTGAACGCTGAAAGCATGACTGCCGACAGCTCGTGCTTGGCAACACACTGGTACATCACTGACGCGTAAAATTTCTCGTGCAGTTTTCTCGAAATAGTCTAAGTAGTACGCCATACCTCTTGCACTTAGTGTTGTCAAAAATGGTTCAAATGGCTCTGAGCACTATGGCACTTAACATCTGTGGTCATCAGTCCCCTAGAACTTAGAACTACTTAAACCTAACTAACCTAAGGACATCACACACATCCATGCCCGAGGCAGGATTCGAACCTGCGACCGTAGCAGTCGCACGGTTCCGGACTGAGCGCCTGAACCGCTAGACCACCGCGGCCGGCACTTAGTGTTGTCCCAATGCACTATAAAAGTATACAAAGTTTGAAGTAAATTGGTGCTTCGAACGCCCTTGTAGGTAATGATGATAAAGGAGATTGAGAAGGTACATACGAGAGCAAAGTGGAAAGTTTTTAAACTCACCAATGCAAAAAAAGGCAGCTTTCCTCTGATGAAATCCCCTTCTTAGTTTTTTGATCAGTGCACTATTTTAAATTTCAGTACAAGTCTCAGGGGTGCATAAAATTAGTCAGAAGGGTAGTGGTGGCAACAATGTGAAACTCTGTTGCTGGAATGCCGTACGGAAAGAACAGTAATTTATGACAACAATAACAATGTACGGTGTATAGTGGCTAGCATTGATCCCTACCGATGTAACTATCATGATTTCGACTACCAGTGAGCTCCTCAGATATTCGTGAGATGTAACAGTCTATATCGATGCCTATCGAGACTCATGATGCCATACCAGAAGCTGTTTAATGAAATAAGTATCGGAACTGAAATGCAAAGAGCTGAAGTGACCACAAAGCCAATAGTTTTCGGAGGCCTAGGAAACACACAACATTCTTTTATGTTCCTGATCTCTGCGTTTAAAAGGTTTCTCAACTATAAGTTTCCTTAGTTGCGTGAATAAATGAAAACCGAAGCTTGTCGAATTTGCTCGATGGGTCGCGTGTTCCATCAGTTAGTACACTGGGGAGGCAAAGAAACTGGTACACTTGCCTAATATCGTGTAGGGCCCCCGTGAGAACGCAGTCGTGTTGCAACACGTCGTGGCATAACTAATGCTGGTGGGAACTGACACCATGAATCCTGCAGTGCTGTCCATAAATCCATAAGAATACGAGGGGTGGAGGTCTCTTTTGTATAGCACGTTGCAAGGATGCCAGATTCGATCAATAATGTTAATGTTTGGGGAGTGGCCATCGGGATTGTTTACACTCAGAAGAGTGTTCCTGGAGCAACTCTGTACAAATTCAGGACGTGTGGAATGACGCATTGTCCTGGTGGAATTGCCTAAGTCCTCCGCACAATTGACGTGAATGGATGAAGGTGGTCAGACGGATCCTTACGTACGTGTCACCTGTCAGAGTCGTATCTACACGTACCAGGTGACCCATATCACGCCAACTGCACGCGCCCGATACCATTACAGAGCCTCCAGGAGCTTGAACAATCCTCTGCTGACTTGCAGGGCCCGCTTAATACAATTTGAAACGAGACTCTTCTGACCAGGAAACATGTTTCCAGTCATCAATAGTCTAACGTCGGTGTTGAGGGCCCAGGCCAGGCGTTAAGTTTTGCGTCGCAAAGTCATCAAGGGTATACATGCGGGCGTACGGCTCCGAAAGCCCATATCGATGATGTTTCGTTGAATGGTTCGCACGCTCAGACTTGTTGATGGCCTACTATGGAAATCTGCAGCAATTTGTGGAAGTGTTGCACTTCTGTCAAGTTGAACTATTCTCTTCAGTCGTCGTTGGTTCCATTCTTGCAGGATCTCTTTCCGGCCACAGCGAGGTCGGAGATTTGATGTTTTACCAGATTCTTGATATTCACGGTACACTTGTGAAATGGTCGTACGGGAAAATCCTCACTTCATTGCTATCTCGGAGATACTATGTTCCATCGCTCGTGCGCCGATTACAACACCACGTTCAAACTCATTTAAATCTTCATAACCCGCTATTATAGCAGCAGTAATCGATCTGCGACAGACACTCTGTGTCTTATATAGGCGTTGCCGACCGCAGCGTCGTATTCTCACTGTTTACATATCTCTGTATTAGAATACGCATGTCTGTGCCAGTTTCTTTGGCACTTCAGTGTATTTCAGATGGTCTTGTTTCTCCACTGGCCGATCGGCTTTGTTGGGTAGGGGACCGTTACGAAAAAAACTAGTGGTGCTATGTCTGGTTCTTCAGGCATATTTTTCACGCATTTCGTGATGGTGAGTTATTCGCCTGTTATCTTCTCCCCTGTATGAAGTAATAAGGGATAATAATTCCGTATAATAACATGAGAATTTTGTCGGCGTATGAAATAATTTCTAGTGTGGTGTAATGAATCAATGCGTCTTTCACAGTAAGAAACCGGCGCACATGAAGGTATCTGCAAAAATGGTCCCAAGTTGCTGGAATATTAGTTTTCGCATTTGCGTTTGATCAAAGCACAACACTTGAGTATCTGGCTAGGCCGGAAGGCACAGAGGCATTCGGCCATCGCTACGTGCTGGCGTTCAGTTTACTATTCACACCTTGAATAGTAATCCAGGCGCAGGACGAGGACCAACCAGCTCACCCTACCTACGCAGATGGTTCAGCTATTACAGCGCAAAGTAACTCGTTTGAAAACCTAGAATCAACACTAAATGAAGATCTAGCTACACTGAAAAGAATGTCACATGACACATGGGATCTAAAAATCAATGTGTCAAAAACAGTAATCACAGTCATGCATCTAAACAACAAGGAAGCGAGAAGGGAACTGCGCCTGGTTATAAATGGTAAAGCTGTCAGCCACGAGAATTTCCCAAAATATCTCGGTATTAAGCTAGATCGCAGCATGACTTTCAGACAACACCTAACTGATACTGCCCGAAAGCTAAAGACGAGAAATAACCTGCTCAACAGATTGGCAGGCACCACTTGGGGTTGTGATGCTGCCACTCTAAGAACTGCTGCACTGGCACTGGTGTATAGCGGTGCAGAATACTGTGCCCCACTCTGGAGCAGAAGCCCGCACGCCAAAAAAGTGGATGTACTCTGAGAACCGTCACCGGCACTCTCAGGCCAACCCCCGTTGCGTGGCTTCCGGTGCTGGCAAACATCGCTCCTGCTTCCAAACGTAGAGAGAAAGCAACCCAGGGCATAGTAGAAAAAACTGAAGCAAACCCAAGGCTACCTATACATGCCGACATGGGAGGACCCAAGAGACTAAAGTCCAGGAAACAGGAAACCTATCGTCTAGAGCAGAACATTGGGCACAGAGGGTCTCAATGCTGAGAGGAAGAATGCTTGGCAGCGTCTGAGAAGAGGCGTCGTGGAAAACCATCACCTAATCCACGACCCAACCAAAAGGGTTGAAGGCTTCAATCTCAACAGAAAACACTGGTCGGCTCTAAACAGGTTTCGCACGGGAGTTGGACGATGCAGACAGCAAACAACCAAATGGGGCTATACAGACGATTCGTGTTGTCACTGTGGCGAGGTACAAACACTGGACCATCTTCTGGTTTGTAACATTCATGGTCGCTCCACAAGTTAACTGACAATGCCAGGAAATGGCTCCACAATCTTAGTGTTAATGTGCAAATAATTGTCTTCAGTTTAAGTGATTTTTGTTCCATTTAATGTAATAATATATTTTCCCTGACATAACTGTAATGTAATAACTGATATAAATTGTTTCCACATAGTAAGTTCCAAACGTTTATTGTTCAAATGGTTCAAATGGCTCTGAGCACTATGGGACTTAACATCTGTGGTCATCAGTCCCCTAGAACTTAGAACTACTTAAACCTAACTAACCTAAGGACATCACACACATCCATGCCCGAAGCAGGATTCGAACCTGCGACCGTAGCAGTCGCGCGGTTCCGGACTGAGCGCCTAGAACCACGAGACCACCGCGGCCGGCAAACGTTTATTGTGATTTATGTTAATCTTATCTGTTCTTTGTAAAATGTGTCTGTCAGATCAAACGAGAAATAAATAATCGCACAACAGATGTGAGAAGAATTTTCATTGAAGTTTGCTCATAGTAAAATCTGCACCTAAAAATTTATCTTACTTGTAACGTCTACATCTACATGACTACTCTGGAATTCACATTTAAGTGCTTGGCAGAGGGTTCGTCGAACCACAATCATACTATCTCTCTACCATTCCACTCCCGAACAGCGCACGGGAAAAACGAACACCTAAACCCTTCTGTCCGATCTCTGATTTCTCTTATTTTATTTTGATGATCATTCCTACCTATGTAGGTTGGGCTTAACAAAATATTTTCGCATTCGGAAGAGAGAGTTGGTGACTGAAATTTCGTAAATAGATCTCGCCACGACGAAGAACGTCTTTGCTGTAATGACTTCCATCCCAATACGAAACGAGCTGCCCTTCTTTGCACCTCTTCGATGTCCTCCGTCAATCCCACCTGGTAAGGATCCCACACCGCGCAGTAACATTCTAACAGAGGACGAACGAGTGTAGTGTAAGCTGTCTCTTTAGTGGACTTGTTGCATCTTCTAAGTGTCCTGTCAATGAAACGCAACCTTTGGCTCGTCTTCCCCACAATATTATCTATGTGGTCTTTCAAACTGAGGTTGTTCGTAATTTTAACACCCAGGTACTTAGTTGAATTGACAGCCTTGAGAATTGTACTATTTATCGAGTAATCGAATTCCAACGGATTTCTTTTGGAACTCATGTGAATCACACTTTTCGTTATTTAGCGTCAACTGCCACCTGCCACACCATACAGTAATCTTTTCTAAATCGTTTTGCAACTGATACTGGTCTTCGGATGACCTTACTAGACGGTAAATTACAGCATCATCTGCGAACAACCTAAGAGAACTGCTCAGATTGTCACCCAGGTCATTTATATAGATCAGGAACAGCACAGGTCCCAGGGCGCTTCCCTGGGGAACACCTGATATCACTTTAGTTTTACTTGATGATTTGCCGTCTATTACTACGAATTGCAACCTTCCTGACAGCAGATCACGAATCCAGTCGCACAACTGAGGCGATACCCCACAGGCCCGCAGCTTGATTAGAAGTCGCTTGTGAGGAACGGTGTCAAAAGCTTTTCGGAAATCTAGAAATTTGGAATCAACTTGAGATCCCCTGTCGATAGCGGCCATTACTTCGTGCGAATAAAGAGCTAGCTGCGTTGCGCAAGAACGATCTTTTCTGAAACCATGCTCATTACGTATCAATAGATCGTTCCCTTCGAGGTGATTCATAATGTTTGAATACTGTATATGCTCCAAAACCCTACTGCAAACCGACGTCAATGATATAGGTCTGTATTTAGATGGATTGCTCCTACTACCCTTCTTAAACACTGTTGCGATCTGCGCAATTTTCCAATCTGTAGGTACAGATGTATTGGTGAGCGAGCGGTTGTATATGAGCGCTAAGTAGGGAGCTATTGTATCAGCGTAATCTGAAAGGAACCTAATCGGTATACAATCTGGACCTGAAGACTTGCCCGTATCAAGCGATTTGAGTTGCTTCGCAACCCCTAAGGTATCTACTTCTAACGAACTCATGCTAGCAGCTGTTCGTGATTCAAATTCTGGAATATTCCATTCATCTTCCCTGGTGAAAGGATTTCAGAAAACTGCGTTCAATAACTCCGCTTTAGCGGCACAGTCGTCGGTGACAGTACCATCGGCACTGCGCAGCGAAGATATTGACTGCGTCTTGCCGCTTGTGTACTTTACATACGACCAGAATTTCTTCGGATTTTCTACCAAATTTCGAGACAATGTTTCGTTGTGGAACCTATTAAAGGCATCTCGCATTGAAGTCCGTACCAAATTTCTCGCGTCTGTAAATTTTAGCCAATCTTCGGGATATCGCGTTCTTCTGAACCATGCTTCAGTCGGTACAAAAAGAACCCTTGCACAAGGACGGCCATGGAATGCCAAACTTCACGTGGGCCATGTGTGCGGACCGCGTGTGCGTCAGGCCGTGGCTTCTCTCGGGCTTCCTCGTTCCTTTCCGAAAGCACCCGATAGGGCGCGACATTTAGTACCGCAGTGTGACATTTTTCCGTTGTCGCAACTCTCTTCGTTTCTTTATTTCGGCAGAATCGTGGTGTCAGCGCTCTTTACCCTTCACTACCTGTTCATAGTATGAAGGACGTTCACGAGTCCAATGGCTACTTGCACAGAAAGAGGCATTGTAGCGAATTATCGTCAAGAGCCTCTAAAAATAAGTGGGAATAACAGAAGAGAGGGATGAGAGTTCCCAGTATACAGGGTGTAAATTTTCGTTTGACAAACCAGAATAACTCGAAAAATAAGCTTCACAACGAAAAAATGCGTAGAATCAGAAGTTGATTATTTTCGAGGGGGACATCTGCTGGTGCTAAAGTTAACCCGCCTCCTCAGCCCCCTGGGCGTGGGGGTGGGAGAAGACTTAAAAATTTCAAATGGGAACCCCCATTTTTTTTACTGCAGAATCAGATTCTACATAAAAAACTATGTACACTTTGTCTTAAATATTTGCTTTGATTCGATGGTAGTCGGCGCTGTAATCGAAGAAAATCCATGTTCTCATTTTTGTGTGGAAAATGGTTACGGATAAATAAAAAATATTTGGGTCAACATTTGTAAAACTAATTCCTCTCTCTCAAAACCCACCCTATGGGGAGAGAGGGAGAGTGTTAGCATTAGCGAATCAAAATTTACGAAGTAAATAAGTATTTGTTGTTTATTGGTAATCAATTTCCAAGCAAAAATGACAACATGGATTTTCTTGAATTACAGCGCCAACTACCAAGAATCAAAACAAATGTTTAAGACAAAATGTACGTAGTTTTTTATGTAGAGTCTGATGCTGCAATAAAAACTGGAGGTCCCTATTTGAAATTTTAAAGTTGCCTCCTGCCCCACCGCCAGGGGGCTGGGGTGGCGGGCTAATTTGAGCACTAGCAGATATCCTCCTCGAAAATAATCAGCTTTGGATTCTGCGCATTTTTTCGTGTGAAGCCTATTTTTCGAATTATTCTGGTTTGTCAACTTAAAATTTACGCCCTGTATATTATGCAGACGCACAGGCGATGTGTACAACAGTCTAACAATAGAGTGGGGAAAGGATTTAAAGATTTAAATGGCAATGAAAGAACATGAAATTACAACGATCAAGAGACGGGACTCATTATTCCGTACATCAAGAAGCACTCTATGCTAAATTTGCAGACATGCACCAATTGGAGAAATAGATGGTATGAATAGTAAAATTTCTTTAGTCGCACGCGTTGTTCTATTGACAGCTGCATCTGTGTTCTATAAATCTGAATGAAGATTCTGGAGACTTTACATGTTCCTGCAAAGCACGTCGATTAAGTCAAAGCCGGCCGCTGTGACCGAGCGGTTCTAGGTGCTTTGGACCGGAAATGCGGTGTTGCTACGGTCACAAGTTCGAATCCTGCCTCGGGCATGGATGTGCGTGATGTCCTTAGATTAATTAGGTTTAAGTAGTTCTTAGTCCAGGGGAATGATGATCTCAGATGTTGAGTCCCTCAGTGCTTATAGCCACTTGAAACAGTTTTTTGATTAAGTCAAGGGGCCTGCCTGAAACGATATTTTGATTTAAAACTCACTGTTGTTGAATTTATGAAAAAAGAAGCAGTGCAAGAACGAAAATTAGATCTGAAATGCATTAAATATCTAACATTTTGAATGTACTAGACTGCACACTGCCCACAGTAAGATACGAGGGCAGTTCAATAAGTAATGCAACACATTTTTTTTTCTCGGCCAATTTTGGTTGAAAAAACCGGAAATTTGTTGTGGAATATTTTCAAACATTCCCGCCTCGTCTCGTATAGTTTCATTGACTTCCGACAGGTGGCAGCGCTGTACGGAGCTGTTAAAATGGCGTCTGTAACGGATGTGCGTTGCAAACAACGGGCAGTGATCGAGTTTCTTTTGGCGGAAAACCAGGGCATCTCAGATATTCATAGGCGCTTGCAGAATGTCTACGGTGATCTGGCAGTGGACAAAAGCACGGTGAGTCGTTGGGCAAAGCGTGTGTCATCATCGCAGCAAGGTCAAGCAAGACTGTCTGATCTCCCGCGTGCGGGCCGGCCGTGCACAGCTGTGACTCCTGCAATGTTGGAGCGTGGGAACACACTCGTTCGAGGTGATCGACGGATCACCATCAAACAACTCAGTGCTCAACTTGACATCTCTGTTGGTAGTGCTGTCACAATTGTTCACCAGTTGGGATATTCAAAGGTTTGTTCCCGCTGGGTCCCTCGTTGCCTAACCGAACACCATAAAGAGCAAAGGAGAACCATCTATGCGGAATTGCTTGCTCGTCATGTGGCTGAGGGTGACAATTTCTTGTCAAAGATTGTTACAGGCGATGAAACATGGGTTCATCACTTCGAAACCTGAAACAAAACGGCAATCAATGGAGTGGCGCCACACCCACTCCCCTACCAAGAAAAAGTTTAAAGTCATACCCTCAGCCAGTAAAGTCATGGTTACAGTCTTCTGGAACGCTGAAGGGGTTATTCTGTTCGATGTCCTTCCCCATGGTCAAACGATTAACTCTGAAGTCTATTGTGCTGCTCTTCAGAAATTGAAGAAACGACTTCAGCGTGTTCGTAGGCACAAAAATCTGAACGAACTTCTCCTTCTTCATGGCAACGCATGACCTCACACAAGTCTTCGCACCCGAGAGGCGCTCACAAAACTTCAGTGGACTGTTCTTCCTCATGCACCCTACAGCCCCGATCTCGCACCGTCGGATTTCCATATGTTTGGCCCAATGAAGGACGCAATCCGTGGGAGGCACTACGTGGATTCTGAAGAAGTTATTGATGCAGTACGACGTTGGCTCCGACATCGACCAGTGGAATGGTACCGTGCAGGCATACAGGCCCTCATTTCAAGGTGGCGTAAGGCCGTAGCATTGAATGGAGATTACGTTGAAAAATAGTGTTGTGTAGCCAAAAGATTTGGGAATAACCTGGTGTATTTCAATGCTGAATAAAACAACCCCTGTTTCAGAAAAAAAATGTGTTGCATTACTTATTGAACTGCCCTCGTATTTCAAGGTGAGGAACAACCTCTTTCTGATTTTAAGGGGATACATTTAAATATAAAATCACGCAATGGGAGCGGCACATTCTGACGTACACAATCCAGTTCCTCATCTTCACTGCCGTCAAAGAAAACGGGAGTATTTTTTTTTAAAGAATTCATTGTGCCCTTGAGTGAATTGCGAGGATAGTTTACTATATGTTTTGAGGACCATACCAATCTTACAACTGTTTTCTAGGATTTTTCGAGACCTTTTGCTGTTGCAGTTGAGAGCGCTCCTGTGCGTGTGCTGACTTACGTGATTGACCTGTTTTTCGATTATGAATCTATGTAAGTCACAATTACGTGGAAACTTGAGCGTAAAACTCTGTGAAATGGTCTCCGTCTGTCTGTATGCCGACTGTTTGTGCCAGATAAAAAATCACTTTATGTTTTTGGCACGCCAAAATTATTAAATAGTACTGAAAATTTGTTTTGTTGCGAAATGTGAAATGTAAAAGTGAATGCAGTGCACCTGCACTGCCGTTTAAACGTGGCGCGTTTTCTGTTTGTCCCTCTACCCCATCCTCACACTAAGACAGCGTACTGTGGCGGCGGGGGGACATGTACAGCAAGGCTGAGTGCCGTTACACTCATGCTAGAGCATGGCTGACATGAGTTGAATTCTTAGCCGCCACTGCCTTTTAGAAGCATTATGTTGTATGTCTCTCTGACTGTTGAGACCCCTTTTTGTCAGGAATGCGTATAGGCATCAAGTTGAAATTTATATCATATACTAAGGTCTACGGTTCTTTGTCGATGTGAATAATTTAACTTTCTAAGAAAGGCCTGTCAAAGCGTGGCACTCGAGGCCGTTTTCCACCAGCGAGTTCTGCCCCCTTCAACCCGACACAGCCATCTCGCACTACCGTCAGTCGTCGAGAATGTGAGGTATATGATACCGTCTCTTTATAAGTAAACGCCAAAAGACATACACTACTAAAACATCGATTTCTATTTGGTTCATCGTCTCAAACTCTTAATACATACCCCAGCTAGGTGGCGCAGGGGTTAGCACACTAGACTTTGGTTCGGGAGGACATCGGTTCAATCCCACGTCCGGCCATCTCCGGCCATCCTGATTTAGGTTTTCCGTGACTTCCCTAAATCGCTTCAGGCAAATGCCGAGATTGTTCCTTTGAAAGTGCACTGCCGCCTTCCTTCCTCATCCTTCCCTAATCCGATGAGATCGATGACCTCGCTGTTTGGTCTCTTCCATCAATTCAATCCAATCCACGCTTATACTTACATTAATGAGATACTTTTAGGTTAAATGTATTTATCTTGGTCCTGGAAAGTTCTGCATTTCGATTTCAGTTTGCATTGATGTTCCAACACGTTGTACACTGAATTCACGTTCAGTAGATTGAATGTATTTTAGTAAAGAAAAAGTACTTTCACAAATGTGTGTTGGCCATTTTCTTACCTGTGTTACGAATTCATTCTGTTCGAAAGATTCATTAAGCCGACTGATATTTTTTCAAGATCATAACAGTGAATCCAGAATTCATCACGGCAATTAGTTTTTTTTTTAATTGAAGTATCACATTGGAAATTTTGATAGATTTTCTATACCAATCAGTGCGTGACTCTTTTCGATTTTGGAGTCAGTGTATGTGAAATCAATCGACGACTAAGTTTTCCCAGTTGTTAGTACTGATGTAATGTGTTCTGGATTTGACTCATACCAACGCCCAATGTCACCCAAATAAATACAGAAGATGTCAGTCGATTACTTCAAGCACTGTTCGAACAGCAGCAACATTTTTATCAATAGCAGTAGTTCTTGGGCGTCCTCTCCCAAATTCATCGCTGAGAATAAACCAATATCTTTCGAAAATGGCTCTGAGCACTATGGGACTTCACATCTGAGGTCATCAGTCCCCTAGAACTCAGAACTACTTAAACCTAACTAACGTAAGGACATCACACACATCCATGCCCAGGGCAGGATTCGAACCTGCGATCGTAGCAGTCGCGCGGTTCCGGACTGCAGCGCCTAGAACCGCGTGGCCACCGACGATCTCTTTTGAATTCGCTGTACTAATTATAAATTATTGCCATACATAGGGATTCTTCGTCAAATGTATTTCTCAGTCAGTCTTCACAATTATTAGTCGTCAATGACAAAGGAGCCATAAAAAGTTGTATCCTAGAAATTTTGTTTAATGTCATTCAGTTTTCAGTGCACACAAAATTTTTAAATGCTGGTAATTAATAAACTGCTAGAACAAATCGAATAAACTGCACTATAATCAACTGGCAAAACGTTAGAAGTTAGCTGTCAGATGTAAACAAATGTTATTGGTTTTTAGAACCATGAAATTTACAAAATTTTTCGGATTATGTCTCGTGTAAAACTTCAGCAACTTTGAATAAATCTTCGCAATAAATGGTATAAAACATAGAATGCTCTCACAGCTCAGTTTTAGATTTAATCTATTTGAATGAATTACGCATAACATACTTTTTACAGAAAAGTACCCTGCAGGTTAACCTGGCAATAGTATCGAGATTTCTAGGGTATGTAATGCGAACCGTTAGTTTTCCTTTGATCCTCCAGCCTGACTTATCTGTATCTGATATTTAACAAAAAATATTGTTTTAATTTTCAATCTAATTATGGAAAACATGAAAACTGGTTGTGACTGAATATGTGGCGTTGACTCTCAAAGTGCTGTAGGTCATATAATTACATAAGATGTAATGAATGAAAATTATTCATTTTTGGTACTCTTCCTACTATTTATTGTATATGTTACTCTTCAGAAACGCTGTTGGGCAAATGTGAGTAACAAATATTTTACTAATGTTCACAGCATGGCGTTGTTGTAAAGCCAGATATTGCACGCTCTCCATGTGGATGCAGATTACGTGTTAAGTTTGTACGAGCTGACAGCTGTTGTGCAGTTCCTGCATTAGCTATGCTCTACATGACACCGAAAAACCAACGAACCTGCGTATTCACATACCAACACAAGAAACTCAAAAAGATGAAACACCTACAAACAGTTCGCTAGGTAAATACATGAAATTAAAATTAAATTCAGAATATAACTCTAGGAAATGCAGACAGTACATGAACCCTGTACAGTACATGTATGTTGGCAGTGCACAAAACACAAACCAACAAGAAAATACACACAAAGAAAACGGTCGCCAAACAACCTTAAGGTAGTCCAACAAAATTTCAGTAACATATAAGAAAGGCCAAAGCAAAATACAATCCACCTAATAATACAGTTGCAAATACATCATGCACATACATTTCCCAGAGCACACTTGCCATAGAGGAGGACAAATGTCAGGGCGACCACAGGACACAGGCAGAAATCCTAGCCAACAAGAGAACAACATAAGAAATTATGATTATCTTGAGAATCGCTTACGCATAAGCAGGTTAGAAAACAGGAAAACTCTTCAGACTGCTCTGCATCTGGTGATTCACCTCAGCCACCCAGAATGGGAAAAAATATGTTTACCAATAACAGTGCAGACAAACAGAACGATACATAATACAGAGAACCTGCCAGTCGATCATCCTTAGCTGTGTAGACACTCACAGAAAGCATTTTCACAAAGAGGTAGGGACTTAAACATGGGTGAAGTTTATAAGGATTTCGTGAGTGCACATGGGCGTGTTTATTTCGACCCTAACGAGACAACAGCTAAATGCTTCATTAAATATCCCCACCGTGAAGATCTCAACTAAACTGCCATAGGAGCTCTTTGGTTGGAGTAGAACAGGATAGACTTTGTACTAAATACAGGCGTATATATTTCAAAGAGCCATAAATGCAAGGTGGGTGACATTCAGGCCATCCCAAGCATCTCATAACAGTTACTGAGACTCAAGAGGCCAAGAATGTTATTATAATAACGAAAGTAATGTACACAGTCACAAAAATAATACCACTTTGTTCTGAACATGTAGCCACAGCTGAAATTAAACATGAAGGAGAATCTTGAATTAATACTCCTTGTATGCTGAGTATTTCTACGACGTAGAACCTTTTTCTAATCAAATAAGAGATACAGCACAGTTTTGTGGGGATAAAAGACCACTCATACTTAGTGGCATCAACGTCCAGTCGACGCAATGGCATGCAGACCATATAACAAAGAGCGAAAGACAAAACGATGTTGAACAATAAATGAAACGAAACAAAACAGGACAAACGCCTATATACTGGAACAATGGAGGAGGAAACAGCAATACTGATATCTCATTAGCAACTGCGAAGTCCATAATATACCCCAACAAATGGAAACTACTACAAAATGCCGCACATGATCATAACACCATACTCACCCAAAGACATACGCAAAAACGAACACACGCGCTGATCATCAACAGGAACGAAAACTTTTCCTAAACAAGAATATTCGCACCAAACTGTGAACGGTAGCTTAGACTATGAAACACACATTCTAGGGACTTGCTGCAGAAAAGGAGTTAGCTATCCCGAAGATCAACCGTGCACCGGAACAGAAACTCTGTAGTTTAATAAAACTAAGGGAAGATGCTAGAGACAAATGCCTCTGAGCATGATGGGACTTAACATCTGAGGTCATCAGTCCCCCAGACTTCGAACTACTTAAACCTAAGGACATCCCACACATCCATGCCCGAGGCAGGATTCGAACCTGCGACCATGGCAGTCGCTCAGTTCCGGACCGAAGCGCCTAGAACCGCTCGGCCACCGCGGCCGGCATGCTAGAGACAAAAAGGAAACATTACCAAACGCAAAAGAACACCACAAGAGAGGGAAGCAAGACTGGAGCTCGACGGCTATGCAAAGCAAAATTATAAAAATGAACTATGCAAGATTAGACAGGATCAATGAAATAATTTTGTCAAAACTAAGCTATAAAACAAACTTATAAGGTAAAGATTTCCGACAGTATCGTCTACTCTTAGGCGCACAGGTGGCACAATTACAAGGACATAGGTATGTTCAGCAGAGTAACTGTACCTGCTCAACAAGATTCTCCCTGATGACGGAAAGACGAATAACCAGCAACGTCACACACACTTAAGGGGGAACAAGTGGATGACATTACACAAATTTATTTTATTTATTTATTTATTGTTCCGTGGGACCAGATTAAGGAGAAGTCTCCATGGTAATGGAACGAGTCCATACATGAAATTATAACACGATAGTAGAAACAGATAAAATTAAATATAAGAAACATATTCAGGCGACAAGTCGTAAATTTAAATAAAGAAAATCTACAATGTAATACTGGAATTTGCTTAATTTTTCAGCTCTTCCAGGAGCTCCTCGACAGAATCGAAGGAGTGAGCCATGAGGAAACTCTTCAGTTTAGAATTAAAAGTGTTTGGGCTACTGCTAAGATTTTTGAGTTCTTGTGGTAGCTTATTGAAAATGGATGCAGCAGAATACTGCACTCCTTTCTGCACAAGAGTCAAGGAAGTGCATTCCTCATGCAGATTTGATTTCTGCCTAGCATTAACTGAGTGAAAGCTGCTAACTCTTGGCCCCGTTACTGTCCATTTGCCAAAGAGGAGATAGGGTGGTAATTAAACTATTAAAGAATAAGAAGACCCCCGGTGTAGATGACATACAAGCAGAAACACTCAAAAATACAGTTGCGCAGATTACTGAATGAAGCACAGCAGCAAGGTCGAGTCCCTGCCACGTGGAAAACTACGAACGTAGTATCAGCAAGAAATCAGGCTCCTCTGCCTCTTGAACACTTTAGCTCCTGTGTAACCGACTTCCAGCCCGAATTAGTATGGCTTTAGACCCTAAAGCTCAATAGACGATGTGGTTAACCGCGCTCTGGAAATAATGCAGGATACACAAGAGAAATACGCAGTAGCAGGAGCAATAGACATACCCAGCGCCTTCAACAATCTCTGGTGGCCAGCCTTTATCACGAGACTACGATGGATGCGGACACCAACAATCCTTACTTGACTGCTGCAAAGATAGGATGGCTCAGTGGCAAGCAGGAACACAAAAGGTTATTAAGAAAATAACTAAAGGATGCCCATAAGGCACAATGTAATGCCCAGGTTTCTTGGATATTGCCATAGAAATACTCCTAAACGATGTGGATGAATATTATAGAGTTAATGTGTATTATTGAAGCTAATGCTACGACTTGATAGTAGTAATAACTGCAAATTCGAAAGTGCAACTCGAAAGCAAGGCTACACAACCGCTCGCAAAAATAAGTGACAATGCAGCCATAATAATCCCACAACTGCGGCAAACGGGATAGCATGTTTGTTGATCAAAGAGGCACTGCAGAGAAACCTTACCGTTACACTCAACAACAGCAGCATACAGAGAAAAATAACAACGAAATACCTATGGATGCACATCGACGAACGATTGACATTCAACGAGCTCACAAGACTTACAGTCGAAAAGCGACAGGACTTACGCCCAAACTTGCCTCGCTAAACTCAGCTCATTACAAGCTATCATTGCTGACACTACAGATGTACCATACAGCCCTCTCTGAATCTATTATATTTTTCGCAGAAAGTACCTGGGCACAACGACTGCCTATCACGACCCAGAGAAACGCCAATTACATCTTTGGAACGTTAAGATATGGCTAAAGCAATTGGTAACATCTGACAAGGGGTATCAGTTCTTCTTTTTCTGGAACATCTAGGAACGGTTGAAGCTCAAACACACTGACCCAAGTAGCGGTACAGTACTCTTCCTGACGGGCCATGGTCGACCAGAAGGGTACAAATGGACCCTACACACTAACGTGAGGTGAACGGAGGACGTGTTGGCAAATGGTCAGTACAGAGGATATGGCAGGATGACATTTAGTTAGAGTAAAAAGTATAATTTGCAGCATACAGTGTTCTGCTCGCTTGTGGGTGAAATATTGTCTCTGCTGTTAGCACTCTGCCATGGGTGCTAAATTTCTAACTGTGTCTGAACATTTTGTCCTATGCGCTGAGGGATTCGTGAACTCGGTGTACATTGACGAACTTGTCTGTTGTGGTAGTTCAAGTGTTCTGAACTTGTAGTGTTTTCTTGCCGTTCATACTGGGCGGTACCTCTGTTTCTACGTGCGTGGGAAAAGGAACCGTGCATTACACTGAAAATAAGTGAAGCCTTTACGATGCTTGTCAGTTGCGCTGAAGCCGTGACTTAATGGTCGGAAATTGTTCCTATTTGTCTGAACTGGTTAGGTTGTTATTCTGATTGATCATTCTAGTTAAGTTATCACTTTTCATGTTTTAGTTACTGACCACTTATAGTTGTTTATCCCTTGGCGTATGGTACATAAGAAATTATGCTTGGTGGTTGAGTGAAATTACACACGTTAACCAGATTGCTACTATTGTAGAATTCCTCGTGGAGAGGTCTGATCGAGGAAATTGTGGTTTTGCGTGCTTCTAGCATATGACTTGGCTTGGGCGGCTGGAGCTCATTTGATGCGTTTGTTGTTCGATGGATCACTGCTTAGGATGTAATAAGAAACATAGCTCAGGTCGCTGTGTTGGCGACGAATGAAATTCGGACCAAATCACTATTGTGGGATTGTCATTCGTAGCCTTTTTTCCTGCTAGATTTAGTAACAGCGCAAGGGCTAGAAATATGAACTGTCGGCTATGTATTTGTAATGAACTTCTTTTTGGCATTAGTTGTCATTTGTGACAGACTTCGGAAAAATGTGTAAAGTTGAGTTCCCAAGAGACGTTGAAATTGTTCTAATGAAAGATGGTGGGTTCGAAATGGTATGGTACAGGCGTTGAACTGTTGCTATGTAACATCGATTGTAATATTTTTGCAATTGATGCCTGATGTTGCTAAATTCTAGTGCCTGTTCGCTTTTAAGAATGAAAACAAGTCACTGATGTTTAATTGGTATACTGAATATTGATATTACATATCTATTTCTTATTTTTAAATTATTGCAACTATTTAAATTTTTTTGTTAAGAGTAGCGTCTCGCACCTTCCTGGAAGACAAGACTGTCAAAAGGAAATAAATTAAAATTCTGTGAGCATGTATTCTCCATCGAACCAGTACCACCCACACCCACTGCAACCCTGTCCTTGCTACAGCAACACTGCAAGTAATAAATGCACAGAATTTATAAATAACTTATTAATAAAAAAAAACAAATTTTCTTCACTGTACAAAGTAAAACAAGTAATTCTTTAGTATTATTATTTTCACATAAGTAAGACGTTCCCTTCGAGGAGACGGAGACCGAGGTTACTCTTCCGAGTTGCCTATTCCATTTACGGTGAGGGCAAATGGAGGAAGTAATTGTAGTTAAGAAAGTATTGTCATACGTCATACACAAACCGCGCAGATCTAATCTCACGACATACATACCTATAGGTAGTAACCACAGTGTAACAGAGTATGCTAATTCAGGTTACACAGCCTCTAACCATTTACCAAAGGCTTCCCACTTGAAATATTGAGTTAAAGGGTCTTCCTTTCGTCTGTTATTTTCTTCATAAGAATACAGTATTTCTTCCTTTTCCAAAATGTACTTCAAGTACCACATGTCTTTAATTAACAATATAATCATACAAAAAACAAAAATAAATGCACTGAGAGGAATTTTAGAAAAGACGAACAGTCTGTCTCTGCGGCTTATTACTAGTTTTTAGTAGCAAACGACCCACCACAGTTATTAAGGTGGTGGGTCACTCTATAACGCTAATAAATGTACATGCTGTATTACCTTTTTAATACCTTTTTAGTACATAAAACACAAATAATTCATTATTCACAGTAATTTTATCAAGGTGTAGGTAAATTATGTTTTTGCTGCTATTTTCGAACAGACTATCCTATCGATTCAGAGAGAACTCCAGTCTGCTGGTTCACAAATCTCGGTATTCCAGAGGCATGGCTGCAGCGGTATACACGCGTCTGCACTCTGTACAGTTATTTGAAAGTCTCGGTATTCCAATGGAATGGCTGCATTCTCTGATTATGGAGCCACGAAATTCTGCGCACGTTTCAGAAATACTCTTTAAGCGGTAACTAGCTATATGCTGTGCCCGCTTTTAAATTTTCTGTAACATGCCGTAAATTGCTTTGAATAATATGCTTTACCATGCGTGTATCGTTAACAACAGCACACTCCCATTTTTGTTTCGAGAGGCGAAAACATTTAGGACTGTTTAACACTGCTGTGACAGGATTCTGGAATTCAAAATGAATGAATTACTCTTGCCGTGAAGTGAATTAGCTTACGTTCATCGCAGCTTTCATTCATTAAAAAAACTGTTTTCGTGAACAGTAATGAGAGACCTATTGTGCATGGTCGGGAGAAGCATAGTTTCTGTGGAATAAAGTAACTGTGGTCGAAAGCTGTGAATGAAATCAACCACAGCATCAAAACTCACGCAGAGGATGAGGAATGACGTTGGTTTTTTTTACCTCTAAAAATGAGATTCCATAACCATCACGTGTCTCATAACTTTCTGTTCACATTTATCGTTCTTTCACATTACCACAGATAATGACATCCCTCGAGTCATGAGCCACATACACTATTGAACAACAAACCTAACTGGTATAATGCGCACAGTCGAGGCGGGATATCATGGGGCTCTTGTCCCTTCATTTCAGCAGTGTAGTATTGTATCTGTATATACGTCAGTTCGTATTTTTTTGTTGAGAATTACTGCGTTGAGCCCGTCAAATCAAAAGTGAATAAAACGAAATTTTCAAATCACATGTGTTTGCTGAGCCGTGGTAAAAATTGCTGTTTTGAAGAGCGCGCCGCAGCGCGTAGTGTGAAGCAGTTGCTCTCCGTTTCTGGCGATGGCGCCGCTGTGGCAATCGCAGCTTTGGTGTCTCCCTCTGGTGGGAAAGGGGAAAAGTTGCCTGTTCACGTGCATTTAAGGGGCGCTATGAGATCGCCAGTGGGTCAGTCCGGGTGTCTCTCGTCCCCAGCTTGCTAGTCTGTCTCTCGTCCGCATTTGTTAGGCAGTTAGTGTCTGTCGTTCGAAGTGCAAGTATGTCTGACGTTCGCATCAACCTTTAAAGCCGACAAAATGAGAGTCTTTCCACTCCGCCAGTAAGAGAACTCAGCTAGTGGTCGCCCGGTCGGCGCTTAGTTCCTGTATCTGAGTCTGCGAGTTAGGCCGCCAGTCTGCTCGAGCTTGCTCAAGCAATGGTCATTCGCGGTTGGATCGATCGGTTGGTCGGTCGCGCACTGAAACGCAAGATGACTTGTCCGTCTTGAGCGTCGGCGCATGTGAGGTCGCCACGTGAGTCCAGTGGGCCGCGGCGTGTAGCGAGGGGTAGTGACTTCGCGGTCGACACGAGAGCAACAGGAGTCAACCCACGACATCAGACTGGCCGGTGCGAGCTGCGACACCGTGAGACGGGAGATCGGCGCGCCTTCCTGCGTCCGTTGAAGCGGCTGGCAGCGGACGGTTCGGGAGAGCGATTTGGGGGTGCTGCGCCAGGTCTTCTCGAGAAATCGCAGTTTATTAGAAGTTAAGTGATTGGTGATATCTTGTTTGATTTACTCTTGTTAAATTCTACTTGTTTACTTGGTGAGGTCAGCAGCCATTATGCTTTGGGGTCGTCGCACCATTCTTCTCCGTTTGCCCACCCGCGGGAAGGTGGTTGTTTATAAGTTGAGTGGTCCGTTTTTCCCTTGTGGAGCAGGGGCGGTTAGAGCAACCTGCGGTTCGGGTTGTTCGGTAATCTCCCTATCAATCTACCGTACGTTAGTATCTGCCTCTGTCATGTTTGTCGGATTTGGTGGTTCAAATGGCTCTGACCACTATGCGACTTAACTTCTGAGGTCATGAGTCGCCTAGAACTTAGAACTAATTAAATCTAACTAACCTAAGGACATCACACACATCCGTGCCCAAGGCAGGATTCGAACCTGCGACCGTAGCGGCCGCTCAGCTCCAGACTGTAGCGCCGAGAACCGCACGGCCACTCCGGCCGGCAAGGTGTGTTAACGAATTTATTGCTTGGAGTGTAATGGCCTAATACCTGCAATATGTTCTGATCTTTGGAAACTTTGATATTATTGCCTATGATCTTGAGAGGCGGTATCTGTGTACTGTAGAGCATCTTTGGCCAACTTTGTAGAATTTTATATAAGAATGCATTTCATGGGCTTTTATTTAAATGATCATTTTAGTATATAAAGTTGCCACCCTTTCAACGTAAGACTTTTATTAGAAGTTAAAATCAAGGTGCACCTTCGGTGGCAAGGTTAATATTTTAATTGTTAGTGTTTTGTACCATTTCCATCCCTCTACGGGGGGTGTATAGTTTGTGTTCTTGTGTAAATTGTTAAAACTTTTAGTTTAAAGTTATCTGGTGTGTTGCAGATTTGCACCAGTGTAGTCTTTCAGAGGCTGCTGTGAGCGCTCGTAACTAAGGCCGTGTCAAAAGGGAGTGGCAAGGTTCTCTGCCCGAATGCTCATAGAGTCAAAACTTGTTTCTCTCTGCCTCTGAATAAATTGTAACTTTATTTAGACGGTGCTTTCTGATTATAATTTTAAATCTGTTTCTTTTAAAAAATGCTTTCAGGCGCTATTAAAGTGAATAAAATTCCCATTTGTTAAAAGGAATTTGGTTATGATTTCATCAGTTACTCCCTGGCAACTACTTCCATGCTTACATAGTGTGATTAAATGAGTTAATGTTCTTGATGAATCGGTAGTAAATAAAATAAATTCGTAAGAATATTCTTTGAAAATAAAATCACGGTTCATTTGTTATTTGTAGTCATCTTCATTTGCAGCTACATCTACTTGGCTACTCTGCATTTCATACTTATGCGTCTGTCCGACGGTTCTTCGAACCACCTTCAGGCTATTTCTCCAGCGTTCCACTCCCTAACAGCGAGTGGGAAATGGGAGATGCTGCTCTGCATGTCTTCTTTTTCCAGATTTACAGCTGTTATTCTTCTGCTTGTTGTCATACGAAACTTGGTTTGTATATGAGTAGGAAATAAACATTCATTTATTTTATCTTGGAGTATCACATAACATCAAGTAAATGAGCGTTCATTCCCTAGTTCTGCGCAAAGAAATTTCGTATGGCTGTTGATCAAGCCATGATACTCTAGTTACACGTAGAATGCAATATCTAATGGCCAAGAAATAAGTTTCGTACGCAATCTGACTCGATAAACATCTATGATGTAAGCTCATAGTTCGCACCTTCATATAATCTAACACAAGGGAAGAGATAACATACTGTATATCATAAAGTAACATAGAGTGTTTAAGTGAATAGCTCCATGAAAGCAATAGCTTATCCTATGTTAGTTTCCTGCATATAGCCATGATTGTACAAAAAACAACGAAAAAGACCGTATCTTCTTAGTAGTGCTCGTCGTCTGACCATTGGTGAGATTGGTGCTACTAAGAAGACACGGAATCCAATTGAATATTGGCCCCATTGCAAAAGACTTCATTGGTTGCAACCTCACTCCGGAAAACATCTATGAAATAATCACATAGCACACTCTTTCATATAACCGACCACAATAGAGATAAAAAAATGTATGGATTAAAAAAGTGAACTGACTGTGAGAGGAGAAAGACTAGTTGAGTTCTGAAATAAATTTCAGCGAGTAATAGCGAATACTCAGTTCAAGAATTATAAGAGGAGGCAATATACTTGGAAAAGGCCGGGAGATACGTGAAGAATTCAGTTAGATAGTCAGGCAGAGATTCCAAAATTAAATACTGTATTGCAGGGCATACCAAGGAGCAGATGTAGACTCAAACAACATTTCAGTGGTAATGAAGATTAGGCTGAAGTTTAAGAGACTAGTCAGGAAGAATCAGCGCACAAAGAACTGGTAAATGGAAGTACTGAGAAATGTAGAAACGATCCCTGGCAATCACTGAAGCTGGAAAGAAAAACGTAAGTACAAAGAAGGTAATTGCGACGAGACCACGAGTAACAGAACAAATACTTCAGATGATCGATATAAGAAGAGGTGCAGAAATGTTCAGGGAAAGTTAGGAACGCAGAAACAAAACTCATTTAGGAGAGAAGTTAATACGAAGTGGACGGAGCTAAGGCAGAATGGCTGAAGGAAAAAGTGAAGATACTTAAAAGAAACAATTGTCAAAAGGACTGACATCACATATAAAATCTTCAGAACAACCTTCGGGGAAAGGAAAAGCAGGGGTGTTAACATTAAGAGTCCAATGGGAATTCCACCGTTAGTAACACAGGGGAGATCAGATACATGGAGAGAGTAATTTAAAGCCCTGGGTGAGGAGGAAGACGTATATGATGACTTGGTAGAAGAAGAAATAGGAAGTGATATACATGAGATAAGGGATCCAGTACTAGAATTTAAAAGAGCTTTTGGAGACTTGAGATTGAATAAGGCAGAAGGAATAGATAACATTCCATCACAGTTTCTAAAATCACTGGAGGGAGTGGCAATAAAACGACTATTACATTGGTATGTAGAATATACCATCTTTCGGAGAAACGTCACTCACACAATTCCGAAGATTGCAAGAGCTGACAAGTGCGAGAATTGTCGCTCAGTCATCTTAATTGCTGTTGCATTCGCGTTAGTGACAAGATAATAGACAGAAGAATGGAAAAGAAAATTGAGAGTTTTTTAGATGACGATCAGTTTGGCTTTAGAAAAGGTAAAGGCACCAGAGAGTCAGTTCAGATGATAATGGAAGCAAGACTAAAGAAAAATCAAGGAACTTTAACAGGATTTCTCACAATAGAAAAAAACATTCGACAACGTAAAATAGTGCAAGATATAGGAAATAATGAGAAAAATAGGGGTAAGTTACACGGAAAAAGTGCAACGCCTTCAATGACTGGATTCAGTGTCACCAGGGTGTAACATGTACATCCTGAGGTTTGTAGCGCTCGTGATTCATTGGTCACCGTCATTAGCAGTCAGACGGCGCTCAGGAGCTTGCCTGCGCACCCTCTGTTTTGGATACGCAGGCAGTAACTGTGTTGAATTTATAGGTGAACAGGGTTTGCAACAGTCATTACAGGGTACCATGCAACCATGTTCCATAGACTGTACGTACTCCTGTAGAACAACATTAGCCATTTAAACGTGATCGCATCGTGGGACTGTGAGAAGCCGGATGGAAGTACCAACTGATTGTTGCGCTTGTTGTTCACAACGTATTTGTGGCGTATCGCTACTTTCGACAGTGGTCTGTGGAACATTTCTACACGTGTAGACGTGGCTCTGGACGTTCGCCTAGTACAGACGCACATCAAGTTCGATGCGCTGAGCGAGGACTGTTTGCCGACAGAACATCTTCCAGTGAGGAATTCTGAATACAGGTTGCACCGGCTGTGTCATCAGGAGCCACAGGGAACGGTCTGCTTGCAACAGGACTAGGATGATGTTTGCCAGTGGCCAGGCTACCTCTGACACCACACCACGACCAAGCTTGACAACGCTGATGTCGTTGAAGAGTTGACCGGAGAGTGGAAAGGCGCTCTGTTGTCTTTAGTGAAGACAGTACGTTATGTCTGAACGCGACAGGTGGATGTACATGTATTTGGCCTAGACATGGTGAGATGTCTATTCGGGACTTCATTTGCCCAAGAGTCGTAGGTCCTGTCCTAAGCTTCATGATATGGGAGGCCATCAGTTATAATTCGCAGTCACACTTCGTTTTCCTTCAGGGTAAAGTAACCAGTACCCGCTACGTTATAGAGGTTGTTACACCCATTGTAAGAGGTCCATGACTAAGAAATTTATTGCCAGCGCACTCGAGCAGATGTAACTTTGATGGGTTGCTCACACGCTGCCTGCGATATGTATGCTACAATAGAATCGCAGACCAGAGAGCAGTGTGGTCGCTCGAAGAGAGCAGTTCTCGAGTTGTATAGCTCACAGGGAGCACTCGTGTCCTGCAGATCGGACAATGCAGTCCAGTAGTGGTGTTTTGTAGCTCGAGAAGAGCAGTAGAGTTATGGAATTACTAAGGCCGTTCGTGAAGAACGATGGCGGTGCCTGAGCGATGTAGTATAAAGTAAAAGCAAAAATTATTGTTCTTTATTTCCGCGCGCGTATGTTAATTGCTACAACTGGTGTTTTTTCTATTGTTATATCAAAGTCCCATGAAAATGCTTTCAAAAACCTTTCATTAATAATCTTTCTTATAAAGATAACTTTTGACAGTCGTTCTGAAACGTCCCCCTGCCGGCCGTGGTGGCCGTGCGGTTCTAGGCGCTTCAGTCCGGAACCGCGAGACTGCTACGGTCGCAGGTTCGAATCCTGCCTCGGGCATGGATGTGTGTGATGTCCTTAGGTTAGTTAGGTTTAAGTAGTTCTAAGTTCTAGGGGACTGATGACCTCAGATGTTAAGTCCCATGGTGCTCAGAGCCATTTGAACCATTTGAAACGTCCCCTTTTGAAAATTATAAATAACTCTGCTGGTAAACCTCTAACGTTATTTGATTTTCAAACAACTGAGCAAATCTGAGCGTACTCAGACATTTCTCTCTTTACTTGTTGTGATCATCACTAAACTGACACACAATATTTTTAGCGCAACGCAATCTGACTTTCAATAATCCCTACAAAAGAATGGCCCTGTCTAACAATTATCTATACCTTTCATGAATCACTTACCTCACAAAAATCTTCGTTACTCGAACTACTGCAATACAGCGAGCGCCAATACTGAAAGCTAAATAAAAGATTCGAACTACTGAAGGCACTAACTACTGATAGGCATAGTTAGCAAATGGCTCAAATGGCTCTGAGCACTATGGGAGTCAACTTCTGAGGTCATTAGTCTCCTAGAACGTAGAACTAGTTAAACCTAACTAACCTAAGGACATCACACACATCCATGCCCGAGGCAGGATTCGAACCTGCGACCGTAGCGGCCTCGCAGTTCCAGACTGCAGCGTCTAGAACCGCACGGCCACTTCGGCCGGCCATAGTTAGCAAATGAAAGATTTTGGTAGAGAACAAACAATGAATTTACTGGTAATTTTCTTTCTGCTTCAGCTTTGTCATGTTTAGGTATAGGCTACTGCATTTGCTGCTGCTGTTTGCCAGGCATAGTGCTACCGAATTTTACTTTGTGTTACTCTGCTAAGCCAGTTTTACTACTGATTTATTTTTCTCGTTGCTGCACATTGGCTCATATTAGTTGTAATGTTGCATTTGCGTTGCTAACTTAGATATAATGCTGCTTGCTTTGCCAATTTCATTTTTTTGTCATTCCTGTTTGTGTTAATTGTTTTGTGCTGCTGCATTGCCTCGTCCCTTAGTTTATACATCTGAGCTCAGTGTATGTAAGTTAGCTTAAGAGGGGAGGGGATACTATATAAGAAACTAACTATGAATAATAGGGAAAGAATGCATTGAGAAGTTATATGAAAAAGATTTGGGACAAAATGAGTATTGTTCAATGAGAAATAATTGTTTTGAAAGAGGATATGGACAAAACAGTGGGGTTTAGGGACAACAGGTATAGGTAGGACTTTTTGGGAACAATGATGAACTCCAAAAAGTAAAGAAAGTTTTGTTTGCAAATCATATACGATAAATACTGCAACAAAACAAACCCTGCCCTTTCCTTTTGTGTTATCCCACTATGTGTTTGTGTACCCTTGTGTATTTGTATTCTTCCCGTCTTTATGTGTTTATCTGATAGGAGCAATATCGTGGAATTTTTCTAATAATATCTTAGTTACTTTGTAAAGATGTTTAAACATTATTTATTCTCATCTGTTTTCATGCTCATGTGTGAAATTAATGTTTCGAATACTATTCTCATTATTTTATTTATTTACTTAGGTCATAATTCCTGTAACAATGATGTATATGTTTATTTCTATTCTTTTGTAAAGCCTGTATTACTACAAATGTTATGTGTATTATTATGTTCTTTAATTATGTACTTTGTACCTTTGTAATTGTATTCTTATGTTGTAAATTTATAATTGTATAGACACCAGTTCTTCAAATTAAGTTTCATTTCACTGCACGCGTTTCTGTTGGTCATAGCATATGCACAATATGTGAGGAGTTAAGAAAAATAAGGGACTGTTAGTGTTTGCACGTGTGTAAATAATTCAGCAAGGGACTGGTTAACAGCATAGATGGTTCTAAGGACAGTTCCAAAAAGTTCGTGAGTGCACAAGTGGTGGTTTATGGGCTTGTTATATTGTCCACAAGGCTGTTCGATGGTGATTGTGCACCCGCACAGTCGCAACAGATGGCTGCTGGCCATCTCAACAACGACTACAGTGGGTCAGCACCTTTGATGGCCACTAATACCATTATCTGTACAAGGACTACAGTTGGTCTGTACCTCTGGTGGCCCACCAATACCATAATCTCTATCAGGACTACAGTGGGTCTACTCTGTGATGACCTACCTACCAGTATTCTTCAAAACTTTGACTGAATCTGCTGTGGGTTTGCTCTGTTGTGGCCCATTGCCTGTCGGCATGGCAAGATAAAAAACGTTCAAAGGTGTGTGAAATCCTGTGGGACTTAACTGCTAAGGTCATCAGTCCCTAAGCTTACACACTACTTAACCTAAATTATCGTAAGGACAAACACACACACACACACCCATGCCCGAGGGAGGACTCGAACCTCCGCTAGGACCAGACGCACTGTCCACGACTGCAGCGCCTCAGAGCGCTCGGCTAATCCCGCGTGGCGGCATGTAGAGTGTCAGCACTGTGTTGGCGACACTGCGCCGACACGGACTCTTCGAGTACTTGCTGCAATAAATAATTATAAAAAGCGTTGTTATTAAGCTGTTTTTAAACTTTACGGTTGTTATAAATAAAATCTAAGCGTTGTTAAATTAGTGTAAGTGTTTGTGAAGTATAAAATAAGGTTAAACGGGGTAAGAAGTTTATCATCCTTCTCGCGCCTATAGCACGGATTTGAGGCTCTATTTCACGCGCGCGTATCGTAAGTAAACAGTGAATTATACTTATATGTAATCGTTTTTTTATTCAGTACTCTTTCAATTTATTTATATCTGCCTGAATAGTTTCTAGGGTCCTTTGTTTACGTATTAGTCAGTACTTAAATCCGTTTATACGATTTCTGTTTTTACCATGAATGAGAGGTGTGTGACACGCCGTAGGATAGTAAGTTATGGGGTGTGGTGTGATGGGTGCTGTAGTTTCTTTCATTGGGGCGAATGTAGCGGCGTGGGAACTGGGGACATAAATGAGGCTTACCAGTGGTATTGTAGGATCTGCACTAGAGATGGGAAAATACTGGAACAGGAAGGGAAATTTACAGCTCTTCAAGTTGACTTAGACAAGGCAAGGGAGGATATGAACAGGTTAAAGAGGGAGAAGGGTGAACAGAGGTGGGAAGTGGCAACAGGAAATAGGGGGAACAGGCAAAGGAGAGCATCAGACAGCTTTATCATAAATCTTGAAAATAGATTTGACCTGTTGCATCAGTCAGAATCGGATGAGCCTCATGTAGCTGAAGCTGTAGAAAGGGCACAACAAGCTTTCAAGGACTTGAAAAAAGGTAGGGAAATTTATAAAGAGAAAGAAAGTTCTGTTGTTAGGTAGTTCCCATGGTAGAGGTGTTGGCCAACTACTGCAGGAAAATCTAGGTCCAGAGTACCGGGTCACAAAGTTTTTCAAGCTTATTGCAGATCAGGGTCAGGTAACAAAGGATGTAGGTTCTTTCTGCAAGGATTTTACAAAGGAGGATGCCTTGGTTATAGTGAGTGGTCCGGGAAATAGCATTGACAGAGACTCTGAATATTCCATAGAGAGTGACCTGGTGAAGATAGCATCAGCAACGAAGCATACGAGTGTGGGATTTGTGTCTGTGTTGGGACGCTATGATCGGCCTCATTTGAACTCTTCAGTCAGGAGGGTGAACTTGGAGTGGCTGCTAAGGACGGTTGCTATCGATAGATGGGACTACACTAGGCATGGCCTTCACCTCAAGAGTAAAGGGAAGGGAAAACTGTCTGCGTTGACTGCAGAAAACGTAAGGGGGACACTGTCACAAGTGGTAAAATACCAGTGGTCACAGGTGTCAGAAGGATACCTTTTTTAGGATAGGGAAGGGGGAAAGAAAACGAGTTTTAAGAGAGATTGGCAGACACACTCAGTTTGAGAAAACAGATGAACTGGAGTCAGATTTTAGCATACAGCCTCCATTTAAACAACGTTTAACAGAAAGTAATCAGAAACTGCCAGTTCATCTTCGCCAAAGCAGCTATAATCCCATTAGTATGCGGTATGAGTTATCTTTATTACACCAGAACATTCCGGGACTCAGAAATAAAGTTGATGAACTACTCATTTATATTGATGAAATGAATTCATCTAAACAAATAGACATAATCTGCCTCTCTGAACATCAAGTGACCACTGGTATAGATATGTTAGACATTTCAGGATTTAAGCTAGCTTCCTACTTCTGCAGAGTAGACATGGATGGAGGAGGAGTTGCCACATTTATTAAAAACTGTCATAAATTAAATAACATTGACATTAATAAATTCTGTTTAGAGCAGCATCTAGAAGCATGTGCAACAGAAGTAGAGTTCCATAACAGATCCTATATAATAGCAACCATTTACCGAGCACCTGCAGGAAATTATAATCCATTCATAAATCATGTAGAAGCTCTTTTGGGTTATTTAACAGGAAGAAACAAAGCAATTTTGATTGCTGGTGACTTTAATACAGATTTTCTAATGCAATCTTCCAGTAAACATTTACTGCAGTTAGTAATGTTGTCTTTCAATCTAACTCACACTGTAAACTTTCCTACTAGGATCACTAAATCCTCAAGGACAGCCATTGATAACATTTTTATAGACAAATCAAAGGAACAAAATCATATCATAAAACCTGTAATAAATGGACTATCAGATCATGACATGCAGCTGCTTATTTTAGATGTAAATTCGAAGCAGATTATCAAGGCTGCTAAATCTGAGTAAAGGAGAGCAGTCAATCAACCAAAAATTGAGAGTTTTAGAAAACTGCTCAAAGATATGAACTGGAAAGATGTTTATAGTGCTCATGACATGAATGAAAAATATAACACATTCATGAACAATGTCAGTACCATGTTTGAAAACTGTTTTCCTCTAAAAGTTACTCAAATTAAACAGAAGTCTATAATAAAACCATGGATTACACAAGGAATAAAGATTTCCTGTAAGACAAAAAGGAAAATGTATCTGTCAACCAAGAATAGTTCCAATGCTGATGATTTAGCTAGATACAAGGAATGCTGTAAAATATTTAAAAAAAGTAATTCAGACATCTAAACAAATGCACTACAAGAAGAAGATAGCAATGTCAGGGAACAAAATAAAAACAATATGGGATATACTGAAGGTGGAGGCTGGTAGAACCAGAAAGGATCAGGAGCAAATAGCATTAAGGTAGATGACTCATTAGTAACCGATGGGCATAGTGTGGCAAATCTATTTGACAAGTCATAGCGTGTAGGCTTTCATGGCTGGCATCTTCAGTAATTAAAACTTCCGGGCTAAGAGGCCGTGGTCCAATAGTAGAAATACTTCTCCCTGACGTTTCGTCTACGACTCACCTCAGATGATGTTGCCCGCAGCTGGCAACGAAACGTCAGGGAGAAGTATTTCTACCATTGGACCACGGCCTCTTAGCCCGGAAGTTTTAATTATTATTTGACAAGTACTTTAAATCTGTTACTTATAGAATGAGATTCTCAGGATCAGTAAATAATGCCCCTGAATATCTGAAACTAGCCTTTACAAATAGCTTCAGGTACATGAATATGTCACTCACTTCACCAAAAGAAATAACTTCCATAATAAAATCATTTAAAACAAAGCATTCTAGTGGTTATGATGAAATATCAACAAAGTTAGTTAAGGCATGTTCTTGTGAGTTTAGCACAATTCTAAGTTACTTGTGTAACCAGCCAATTATAACTGGGACGTTTCCGGACTGGCTAAAATATGAGGATGTTGAGCCTCTATTCAAGAAAGGGGATAAAGAGATACCACCAAAGTACAGACCGATTTCACTTTTGCCAGCATTCTCAAAAATTTTAGAAAAAGTAATGTAAAGGTAGCTTCTCAACCATCTGACCACAAATAACATGTTATCAAGAACGCAGTTTGGATTTCTGAAGGGTTCTGGTAGCGAGAAGGCTACTTACACCTACAGTGAAAATGTACTTAATTCATTAAATAACAAATTACAAGCAGCGGGTATTTTCTGTGATTTGTCAAACGCATTTGATTGTGTGAACCACAACATCCTTTTAAATAAATTAGGATTTTATGGTGTCATGGGCAGTGCTGCAAAATGGTTCAAGTCATACCTCGCTAACAGGAAACAAAGGGCATCAGTGCAAAGGACTAGAGAATTAAGTCATCAATCATCATCAGAATGGGAAGAAATTACATGTGGTGTCCCACAAGGATCCATCTTAGGGCCATTACTTTTTCTTGTGTACATTAATGATCTCTCATCAGTTACACTGCCAGAACCAGAGTACGTTTTGTTTGCAGATGACACAAGTATTGCAAGAAATAATATGTCGAGTGTAGTTCTAGAAAGATCTGCTAATGATATTTTCATGGATGTTCATAAACAGTTTAAAGCCAACTCACTGACATTAATCTTCGAAAAGACTCACTATATGCAATTTAGAACCTGTAAGAGGTTTCCACCCAGCATATGCATAAAGTATGAAGAAGAGTAGATAGAAGAGGTTGATAGTCTTAAATTCCTGGGATTACAACTTCATAATAAATTCAGTTGTGAGGAGCACACCACAGAACTGCAGAAACGACTTAACAAATCTGTATTTACAATTCGAGTGTTAGGAGACATAGGTTACATAAAAATGAAAAATCTTGCATACTTTGGCTACTTTCATTCCATAATGTCATATGGTATAATATTTTGGGGTAACTCTACAAGTCAAACAAAAGTTTTCAGAGTCCAAAAGCGTGTAATACATACTATTTGTGGAGTAAATTCACAGACGTCCTGTAGAAACCTCTTTAAAGAAATGGGTATACTAACTACTGCCTCTCAGTACATTTACTCCTTAATGAAATTTGTCCTAAGTAATATATCTCTTTTTCGAACAAACAGCTCAGTTCATACATACGATACCACGAACAAAAATGATCTGCACAAGGACTTAAAAGCACTTAGTTCAGTTCAAAAAGGGGTCCACTACTCAGGAACAATCATCTTCAATAATTTGCACACATAAAAAATTTAGTTACAAATAAAGATCAGTTTTAAAGGATTCTGAAAGACTAGTAAGTGGCCAACTCCTTCCACTCCATTGACGAATTTTTTAATAGAAACAAATGATATATTGTATATACTCATACCATTAGTATTGTTATTTCAGCTTAAAAAATGATGTATTGTATATACTCATACTATTAGTATTGATATTTCAGATTTTTAAAAAAATGACGTGTTCCACATCCATGAGGATCTCCTCAGC
Source organism: Schistocerca americana (assembly GCF_021461395.2). Classification (NCBI taxonomy): domain Eukaryota; kingdom Metazoa; phylum Arthropoda; class Insecta; order Orthoptera; family Acrididae; genus Schistocerca; species Schistocerca americana. The sequence continues at coordinate 82,163,306 of NC_060120.1, forward strand.
ACGGATCTATGGAACGAAAAACTAATCTAATCTAATCTAATCTAATCTTTCCGTCGGAAGGACCACACTACATCTTCAATACTGCATGGAAATCCCCTACTTCCGTGTGCATTTTCTTTTACTACTCAAATTTGAGAAAAAAAACTGCAATTACTACTGTGAAAAATGATCAGGACTGTCTTTACGGACTGTGAGGACAATTTTTGCTTTTGTCCAACAGTGTATCAATAAATGTGTGCATTTGATATCTTTGTTATTGTAATATAAAAAAAAAATTAACAAGTCTGTCTTGGGCTCTACCAAAACAATTTGTAAATTTTTTTTGTGGGGAGTATGGTGGCTATGTAAGTAGGCTGTTTAGGTTTTTGTGTTGGTAACGCCACGTAGCGTTCGGTATGAAAATCGCTGACTGTGCTGTGTGCGGTCTGTGGCTGGTTTGCATTGTTGGAATATTTGCTATTGTAATGTTGGGCAGTTGGATGTGAACATCGCGTAGCGTTGGGCAGTTGGTGTTGAGCCGCCAGCAGCGGTGGATGTGGGTAGAGAGATGGCAGAGTTTTGAGAGCGTGCGATCTGAACGTGTGTCCGTCAGAAAAAGGAAATTTGTAAGACTGGATCTCATGAACTGCTCTCTCTCTCTCTCTCTCTCTCTCTCTCTCTCTCTCTCTCTATATATATATATATATATATATATATATATATAATGACTTTTGAACACTATTAAGGTAAATACATTGTTTGATCTCTACCAAATCCTAACTATGCTAACTATGCCTATCAGTAGTTAGTGCCTTCAGTAGTTGGAATCTTTTATTTAGCTGGCAGTATTGGCGCTCGCTGTATTGCAGTAGTTCGAGTAACGAAGATTTTTGTGGGGTAAGTGATTCATGAAAGGTATAGATGATTGTTAGTCAGGGTCATTCTTTTGTGGGTATTATTGAAAGTCAGACTGCGCTATAAATATTGTGTGTCAGTTTAGTGATGATCAGAATAAGTAAAAAGAGAAATGTCTGAGTACGTTCAGATTTGAGGGCCATGACGCAGCACTGCTCACATCCAGATTTACCAGTTTATATGCACAGTCAGTTGATTATTGAAAGGTTATATTACGAGATTTCTTTTGAAAGGTTATATATGAGTCACATTTTTATTGGGAGTTTATGGGATTTATCTGTTGGGAGGTTACACCGTATTATTGCCGTTTCTTCGAGAGGAAGATGATGTGGTTTTTCAGTACTATGCACGACCACGTGCGGCTGCAGCGACGCAGTGTGCTTTCGCTGCATACGAGTGTCTTGGCTAGCTACATCCGTAAATCTCCATAGAATTAAACACGATGAAGTGGGAAGTTACTCGATCTCCAGAGCTTGCAAGCACCACTGCTGAACTGCAAGAAAAGCACAAGACGCTTCGGACAATCTATAGCAAGATGCCGTTCGGCACCTTTACGATCGTTTGTGCTCGAGAATACATCTACATCTACATGGATGCTCTGCAAATCATATTTAAGTGCCTGGCAGGCAGTCCATGGAACCACCTTCACAATAACTCTCTATTATTCCAATGTCGCATAGCGCGCGGGAAAAACAAACACCTATATCTTTCCGTGCGAGCTCTGATTTCCCTTATTTTATTATGATGATCGTTTCTCTCTATGTAGGTCGGCGCCAACAAAATATTTTCGCATTCGGAGGAGAAAATTAATCACCGAAATTTAGTGAGAAGATTCCGTTGCAACGAAAAGCGCCTTTGTTTTAACGATGTCCACCCCAGATAGTGTATCATTTCAGTGGCACTCTCTTCCCTGTTTCACGATGATACAAAACGTGCTGCTCTTCTTTGAACTTTCTCAATGTACTCCGTCAGTCGTGTTTGGGAAGTAACCCACACCACGCAGCAGTATTCTAATAGAGGACGGACAAGCGTAGTGTAGGCAGTCTCTTCAGTAGAAGTGTTACATTTTCTAAGTGTTCTGCCAATAAATCGCAGTTCTTGGGTTAGCCTTCCCCACAAGATTTTTTATGTATTCCTTCCAATTTGAGTTGTTCGTAATTGTAATTCCTAGGTATATTTAGTTGAATTTACGGCCTTTAGATTTGACTGATTTATCGAGTAATCAAAGTTTAACAGATTGCTTTCAGAACTCAAGTGGATGACTTCACATTTTTCGTACTTAGGGTCAATTGTCAATTTTTACACCATACGGATATCTTTTCTAAATCATTTTGCAATTTGTTTTGATCTTCTGTTGACTCTGCTAGTTAATAAACGACAGCATCAGCTGCAAACAACCTGCGTTGCTGCCAGAGAGTGTACGCTGTGTATTGATACAACTCTTTGGCATCCCGTATTGTGACATGTATTTTATTTCATCTGAACTTATCATGCACTCCTACAATGATGAACTATCTATCTCCTCACTTGTCAATAAATGACCATGTCCTTGAGATGTTACATTCTTTTTCCTGGAGTTGATGAATACAAAAAGACATATGCGGAAAGCATCTGCCATTGCGCTCCGAGGACACATGAGCCGTGACACTGGCTAAAGCTGGCCGCTGGCCGCCGGCTGCTCTTTGTCTTGGTCATAATCGACCATTAGTAGCGGCGGCGCAGTGTGCGGTCGCGGGAACAGCAGGCTGTTTGACCGGCCGGCCGTGTTTGTCCGGGACGCATTTAGCTGGCGCGCTGCATTGTTTGTCCCAAAGTGCTGATACACAGCTCAGTGCAGCTCGCGTGACGGCTCGCGCCATAAACTGTTTGAGCTGCTGTCCGCCAGACCGTCCCGTGCCGCCGCACGCGAGAGCTGCTGCGCGCCGCAAAAACACCGACCGCGCATGCCTTTCCCCGAGACCGGTCTCCACTTCTCGCCTTCCATCCTCAGTTCTGTCCACCAGAAGATTTTCGGCGCGTTAAAGTGTATAGTCATCAGCGGTAAAATGTTCTTATCGGGGGAAAAAAAAGCTAATAGGCTCCTGTTTCAAAAGACTGACTGAAAAGTAGAGTATCAATTGCCTCTTTTTCCGTTCCTCATCACCTTTAAAAAATTTTCTAAAAATTTCGGCATGCGTATGTATTCGCGCTTTTTTCGCCATCCAACTCACATCTCACTCCTAAAGGCTCTCCTAACTGTAACTCGGTCGCACCCACTAGTCCACAGCTGTAACTCGTTCATACCCATCCACTATCACTTGCCCATTCTCACTCACTCAGCCCAACTCTTTGTCATTAGAAATTCTTCCAATCCATATGTAGCATACAGGAAACCAGTGCTTAACAGTATTGGTTAAAAAGAGTCTAGGTTGCAATTTTAGATTTTTATCTTACAACGACGCGTTTCGCCTTATTAGGCATCTTCAGGTTATCTACATAGAAAACACAGAACAAATACATCTATTTAAGAATTGCGATCGCGTTGTGCAGACTTGGATAACCTATAAGCATGTATAAACAGATCACCTATTGAAAGAGAAAATACCTTAATTTGGTATTTCTTAGAAGAATCCTTTAGTCAGTGTAGCCAACGGGTATCGTCAAATATTCTACTAGTTACACTTAAAGTTGATTTTACAACGATTGCGCATTCTCGACATGACTTTATATGTGATAACCAAAAGGGAAATTTTTCTATAGTTGTCTGGACTAAATCTTCCCCCTTTTTGTCTATTGGACGGATTATAACTGAAGTACAGTGTTCTGATGACTCTTCTTAGTTCCAGATTTTAAGTATGCATTAACGTAATAATACCTTAACGGGTTCTGCTGCGTATGTCCGCAAATGTGATCTCCTCCACTTGCTTTGTAGTTTTTGAGCTCTTTCAAAGCCTTGTAGACTTCATTGATTATGAGTGGGTTTATGTTTCTCAGCGACAACCGCCATCCATATCACTTAGCTATGCAGGCATTAAGAGCAGGCGGCTTCGCAGACCTGTTAAGTTTTGTGTTTTGCCCCTAAGCAAAACAGTGTCACTTCCCTGTACGTTACTCTACATAAGTAAAAATCTGTTGCCGCATATATGAACGATTATCACCCCAGAATGGCGTGACGAATTTGGTTGATTTTTCTGTTGCGTTCGTTATTGTGAGGACAAGGTTTGTATGAAAGAAAGTTTTTGGAAAATCCGCCGGCCGAAGTGGCCGTGCGGTTAAAGGCGCTGCAGTCTGGAACCGCAAGACCGCTCCGGTCGCAGGTTCGAATCCTGCCTCGGGCATGGATGTTTGTGATGTCCTTAGGTTAGTTAGGTTTAACTAGTTCAAAGTTCTAGGGGACTAATGACCTCAGCAGTTGAGTCCCATAGTGCTCAGAGCCATTTTTTTTTTTTGGAAAATCCAACGGGGAAAGTCGGGAAATAATGGTGATTTGTTTTCCTTTAAGCAGACTGAAATATGAGAACTACATGGTTTCCTTGCACACATACTAGATTACATTTAGTGTATATCGCATTAAGAACGGCTGCCTTTAGAAACAGACTACTGTGTTAGCATACCGTTAATAGGAACCTAAGGTTTTAACAAAAATTGTGAGTTGCATGACTGTATTTATTGCATACCTTTAAGGGTAGATAAAATGAAGAAAGGCTTGAGATGATATTATTTTTTGCACAATTAGGCACTAATTCAAAATGAGTGAGATAATGCAATAACAACTACTGAAGTTAAGAGGCGGGGAAAATGAATATGATAAACATCTGTCTTTCCTAGTGAATTTACTGCGACCTGCAAACATCGATAAGAGTGATTATATGGATGGCTGGAAAGAAAAGCTGAAGTTATCCATGCAACTATGACTGTACTGTCAAACACGTTCTGTGTGTAAGCTCGGCTTGTCCTAATGAGCTGGTGCTGCAAGTTACTGTCAGCATGCTCACGGATGTAACGCGAGAAGACCACTGACTGTATGGCTGGCAACCAACAAGTGTGCACCTAGAAGTTCTCTGCTGTGAACTTGAACATTGGACCCCCTCAGTGTCCGCTTTCTAAATTTGCCAATCCAAGTCAGACGACACAGTCTGTGTCGTTCGATGTTCGAACTGCCAGCACAAAAATCTCCGAATTTCCAGTCCAAACAAAGTCCAAAAGTTAAGTATCCTTCTTTACAAGTCAGAACGTAGCCAATCTCCATCTTACACCAAGAGAATTTCGGTTGCCAGTTCTTAGAAAGGTACATTTTCTTCACCAATGGCGTAATTATTTGTTGTTAAAATCATCCACTAGACGCTCACATAACTTCAGTTCATTTTTCATTTGTCTGTTCTAAAGAATTCAACTCAGATGCTATGGGACGTACATGTCACACTACAGCCACAAATCAAACTATTTAGCTGTTGTGGGGCTTTCCCTGGCTATGGGCAAAGAATGAAGAGAAAAAAGTAACTTTGTTCCCTGGCGACAGCCTGTCACCCACGCGAAAGCTACAGTTGTCCTGTTTTCGTATAAGTTTTTTTCGTTGTTTTGGATGGCCAAGAGATAGCCACGTCAAGAAGGTTCTTTTGACCCAGTCCCGACTGCCACCCACCGCTTTACCATATTCTTCGCTGCAGAACTGGAGCTTTCAATGCATCTTTCTCTGCTGTGAAAAGCAGTGTTCTGCAGCTGGACATCACCTTGGCTCATATTGTTTCCGAGTCACTGACAGCAGAATGTGTGCGCCGCTGTGTCTGGTAGTCTGCTTTTCTACAGACGATGTGTATCGTTTATGCAACTTTTACATCAGTTGCGCCCCCGTCACTTCTCGCAACACATTGTCCCTCATCTGCGGGGTTCCATTTCACTTGTGTTCCACCCTGAATGTCCTATCGCAGCATGCTGCAGCTTGAAAGTTCTCCAAAGGAAATCATGCAGCATGCATCAAGCATGCACTAAGTTATATGTAGTACAGTAAAAGAAGAAAATGTAATCAACCCTAACAATTAGCTTTGTCCAACGCAAAAATAATGTTGCGCAATATACATAAATTTAATTACGTTAAATGGAATCTGTATATCAAACTGGACGTAAAGTGACCAGGCAAAATGGCTTGACACTAAACTCTGTTAGATGATACCTTCTGATCGTGTGAAATGGTGATACGGGATAAATGGGAACCTTTGCCAACCAAAAAACATGAAAACAAACCACAATTATCAACAAACAGCCTTCCATAACTAAACCACCTAATTCAGTCACACTAAAGGCTTGCCATATGTGAGCGACGTGTGGGTGCTATTCTGTCATTCTGCGCAACGGATCCTGTGGATCCTGCAAGATGCAATTTCCACCCCCACACTAGTACAGAAACCGAGCGAGGTGGCGCAGTGGTTAGCATACTGGACTCGCATTCGGGAGGACGACGGTTCAATCCTGTCTCCGGCCATCCTGATTTAGGTTTTACGTGATTTTCCTAAATCGTTTCAGGCAAATGCCGGGATGGTTCCTTTGAAAGGGCACGGCCGATTTCCTTCCCAATCCTTCCCTAACCCGAGCTTGCGCTCCGTCTCTAATGACCTCGTTGTCGACGGGACGTTAAACACTAACCACCACCACCACTAGTACAGAAGTCAGACAGACACTCCTAACGTTCTAAAGAGACATGCCTGAAAAACTTTCAGTAATAAATATCTTCTGGAGTCGTCTGCTGTAAGGAAATGACACAAAAATTCACAAATTTTCTTACGTAACTAGTGGGATACTTGGCTACTGCAGTAGTGCTAGTTAGTGTAAGAAAACCATGAAACTAACGAAAATTATTTTTTTTTTTTTTGCAAAAATTCTGAGAAATCACAATGGCACTTTCAGTTATGAACTGAACAAGTTATTTCCGCGTTCTTTTCGGAATGTGAAGTTACCTCTTAAGGATAGGATTTAGTAATGAAATTTATATATGAAGTTTAAGATTGTTATTGACTTGGCAGAATGGCTGAGAGCCGCACCTACTCAACTTGAATAATTAACCGTTAGAATGTTGCTAGGTATGGTCGAGGCTGTCGTGTGTGACATGCAGTAAAGTGTACTGTTGTGGAGGAAATATGTGGCTCGCCAGAGCTGCAGTGCACAATACTGTAAGCTGCTTTGACTGCTGTCTGTGCCGCTCATTGCTGACAAATAAGACAAATCTCGTTCTATTTGGACTGACCTTCACCAATCAAACTCTCCCTTGATGAAGTGAAGGAGTCCTATTAGCCCCTAGTCTAACTATTGGCATGGTACACTAATCAGATAACCAGTCCACCGCGATGCCACTCAAAAATTCGCTCGCAGGTATTTAACTATAAATCTGTCCATTCACACCGCACAATAAGTGTGGTGACCAACACAGTGAACAACACTTAATCCCAAGGACTCAGTATAGAGTCACACTCCGATTCACTCTCGACAGAGGTGCTCTCCCAGTGAAGTACTGAGGAGAGACTTGTTCCTCGCTCTTTGAGTACACGTACGAGAGCACACACTCTCATTACATGTTCTCGCTCCAAGAGCGACAACGGAACGGCCCCTCTCAACACCAGACGTGAAGGGGTATATCTTTTGGTCTCTTCCATTACTCCTTCAGCTCAAGGCGTCAGGAATATTGTCTGCCAATCAACAATGCTCTTCTAAAACGGGAGAATGACGTTTCATTTAAGGCGACCAATCCGGAAATCTGTAGCATCGCCATTTGGCGTTTGCTGTCTCCCTGTGAAAACCTCTGAAACTGCATGCTATGTTTGTAAAGAATGCGTAGGCTGGGCACTCCCACACATTGTAGCGGAATTTGCTTTTAAGCAAAACACGGGGTTGTTCTCCCTTTCACTTGGGCAAACACTGTCTACTATATGGGTGGTCGCCGGCCGACATAGATGGGTTGACTCATCCTCTGAAGGGACCGGCCTTCTGTCATGCGGTTTGCCTCTCCTGAACTGAAAGCTTTTGTGACCGTCATGGCTTGAATGTGTTTGTGTACACCAGCCTCGAGTATATCAAACTTGGTGCGCACTTGCGATTTACTTGTTATTTGCATATCGTTTACATGAATTCATACAACATTGACTTTATCTTATCGAGTTTGGGTTCGAATGAAGTGTCTTGATGTGCGGAATATGATTGTGAGGGTGGAATATGTAAGCAATGAAGGTCAGGAGACCACGATGTCTTACACATGTTACTGATGGCTATTAGTTGAAATTACACAGTTCTTTAGTTACAGTATGATTTCTATTAGCAAACATTAAAAAAAATTGTCAAAGCAAGAGTATGACCAGCTTTACAAAACATTAATTCATTTAACAAGGCAAAAGCGGAAACTTTATTCATAGTATTAGCTGGTTGAGGGTCCATTCACACCAACTATACACATCACTGAGTCCATATTGCTCAGAAAAACATAGATGTGTGAAAAAGTGATTCAAAATATACACAAATCATGAATATCAAAATCTGATCAAATGTGCCTCTAGCTTTAAAATTTGTTAAGCAGATGTTATAAAGGGTGATAATACATGATGCTATAATAATAACAATGACACTACATGAACATATTGGCTACATGAAATATAAAAAGGGTGCCTGAACCTGTGTAGAACAGAGTCATTTTAATCTTTTATTGAAAAGTAATCGTTAATATAACAAGCACAATATTGTGCTTCCATTGGGGGAGACAGTCGACATAAAAGTTTTCTGGGTATGGTAAAGCATCATAATGAGTAAAACTACTGCTCGTCTAGTAGACCCAGAAGAAGCCCGCTACAACTGTGGCCAAAACGTTGGTTTTTTCTCCAGCAGCAGTAGTTTTACACATTATGACGCTTTACCATACCCAGAAAACTTTTATGTCGACTGTCTCTCCCAACGGAAGCCTAAGAAATTACAAAAGAAATATGTTTTTTTATGTTAAGAGTAGTGTTTATGAGAACCTAACGGTAAACATTAAAAATTCCTACACTAGCAAGTACCATACAATTAATTGCATTTTGTCAACTAAAAATGGTCATTTGTACAAGGATTGTGAACATTAAAGATCAAAAGGGAAAAATAGCAGAAATGTTGTAAATTATTTATATTTCTTCAACACACAAATAGTTTTCAACAGTAATTAGAGTGTGAATGACAAACCAGTCCTTTATGTTTTGTTCATGAGCATTATCGTAAATAAATATGTATGTTTGTTAAGTTAGAGCAAATGTTTCTGTCGGTGTTCAGTGTAAAGTCCACGTCTATACATATCCCTACCCTGAAGGTAGGAGGACTGACAGCTGACTGCACTTCATATACTGTTTATCAGCTACAAACACATGGTCCACTCACTGAACTGAACCACTGATTCTTCAACATACTCATGTGACAGTGCCACCTACCTTACTCGTGTAACTATGTGAATGCATCACACTTCTTGTCTGATGATAGAATTTCGAATTTCTCTTTCATTGTTAGGGAAACAGTGTTTTATTAACTTATCCGTTTTTAGTTATTGGGTTAATGTTTTTACACACACACACACACATACACACACGCGCGCGCGCGCGCACGTTTTGCATGACTGATAGCGCTTGGGTTACTCTCAGTTGGAGAAAAATATGTTATTGCATAAAGTGTCTCTCACTACATTTCTGCTAGTTGTTACAGACTGGCCATAGTATTGGCATTTCTGCGAGTTGTTACAGACTGGCCATCGTATTGGCCACTGAGCGGTAAAAGAACCATGCTCATTCATTTGCATAACAATATTCTTCTGCACATGCAGAGCGGCAGTTCAGTCTCTGCCTTAGTAGTGTGTGCGTATAAAAACATTAACTTAATAACTACAAACGGAAAAGTTAATATATCAATGATTCAGTCACTTCAGTGAGTGCACCATATTTTCCTAGCTTATCATCAATACGTGGGGCATCTATTAGGTTCACCATTGGGTGCATTGCGTTTAGTGACATTGTGGCGCCAAGTGTCCACATCATGTCGATGCACCATCTTTTCCTCTACAGCCTTGTGTTGGATCTTACTTTTGTATGGTGATGTCCATTTGCAGTTCTCCTGTGTTCACTATTTTCTTACTGATTGACCTAGTGATGTTTGTTTCTTGACCGCATGGTGACAGTGAGGTAGGTATGGCTCCACCGGGAGCAGAACTAAAATTAGTTGTGCAGTGACATAATTATGAATGTTGTTGCTATCCATAAGTTATGGCTGATATGGAAATACCGATCAGCACCGTTTTGCATGACTGATAGCGCTTGCGTTACTCTCAGTTGGAGAAAAATATGTTATTGCATAAAGTGTCTCTCACTACATTTCTGCGAGTTGTTACAGACTGGCCATGGTATTGGCCACTGAGCGGTAAAAGAACCATGCTCATTCATTTGCATAACATTATTCTTCTGCACATGCAGAGCGGAAGTTCAGTCTCTGCCTTAGTAAAAAGGGCTGTTGTAGCAAGGAGCTGAGCATTGACAGCAAGAAATGCCGCACCTTCTAGTCTAACACGTGCCATGATTTGACGGGTGAGGCACGCCACAGCTGTTTGGTGCTTTGACAGCTAACCTGAAACGACCTCTCACCAAGATCATCACACAAGGTTGTGCAGTGGAGGAGTTATCACAGCGACATAAACATCATGCACAGCTTCGGTTATAATAACGAATATATTTACACAAATTTCCATCAGTTATGAGTCCAAATTAAGCAAATCTTGTTCTTTCTTTTAAAAAATGACTAAAAAAAATCAGAACTGTGCAGGCTTACATCATATTATTGAATAAATGGGACACAATGCTCAGTTATATTACTGATTATCCAGCAAAGGTTTAACTAAAATGGATATTTGCCCAGAATTTGAGTATAACAGCGGTTCAAATAAGACAAAATATTTTCAAAAAAGTAGGCTACATGATTCATTGAATTGCTAGTTATTAAGCAAGTTCAGCCACTTGAAACCTGAGCACAACCATTTAAACAAAATTTTATACTTACGAGAAATGCGCCACAGCACTCACTAGAATTATTAACTACCAAGTATAACTTTCCCAAAATGAAAATTACTCCAGAAAGATTTAGATAAAAATTTTATATTTAAGAGAAATTCTCCATAGTACTCATTAATTACTAAGCGTAAACTTGACCCACATGAAAATTACCCAGCCTTTTAACCTTAACAGCCATACAAATAAAATCAAACATGTTTAATGGATGAGACACAACATTCAATAAATTTGTTAGGTGCAGTTCTATAGCTTCGGTCTTGAACTCTTAACAGCCTGGTAGGAGAAATATAGCCATTCCAAACACGGGCAGCTTGAAAACTGAGACAGCGCCCGTTAGACTCGCGGTCAAACATGACGGAGGAAAGCAGCATCAAACGCTTGACCATTAAATCAGGGAGAACACAGGTCAACAGATCGTACCGATTACAACAGACTAAGGCTATAAATCAACAATTTGTAAATTACAAGGCTGAACAATTTCAAGTTGAGGGAATAAAGACTAATTCATCTCATAGGTTACCATAATTTCGTTTCCGGATTAATTCGTGCGAGCAGCACATTTGCAATACTCAGAAATCTCCAGTATTAAAGTTATATTAATAGGAATGAGAAGTTTTTAAACAACAAAGTGAGTGAGTACCTTCGTTTTCCAGTATTAATAGTGGTTAGAAAACTTAGTGGTGGGATAACATGCTTATACCGACACTGCAGCCGGCCGAAGTGGCCGTGCGGTTAAAGGCGCTGCAGTCTGGAACCGCGAGACCGCTACGGTCGCAGGTTCGAATCCTGCCTCGGGCATGGATGTGTGTGATGTCCTTATGTTAGTTAGGTTTAACTAGTTCTAAGTTCTAGGGGACTAATGACCTCAGCAGTTGAGTCCCATAGTGCTCAGAGTCATTTGAACCATTTTTGAACCGACACTGCAAGCAGCCTAACGGTCACCATCATACAACGTTTCCACCTCAAAAGCATAGTCTTATCTCGGAAACGTTGCTTGCATCATGGTCTGGTTCGTTAGGCCACTACGCAGATCCTTGACCCCATGCATCACTAGTACTTCCAAAGAACTACCGTAAGTACTTTTTTGCACACACAGAACATGCTCTCAACAGACAACTTTCGCGCCAGATTCAAAAGCCGTAATTAGTCACTTGTGATCCGTGGCAATGCTGGATGGAAAGGCAGAACGTGAAGGCTGCCGGTCCTCCTTCCCGTACAGTGGTGATACCGGTGTGCAAACACAACACACGCCAGCACGAAGGGCACAACTGACCGGCAGCAACAAAGCGCCTCTCCCTGGCTCGGTCACGCGACCTCCTGGCCCCAGCTGACACTCTAGAAGGGACCTCTCTTCACACCACGGAACTCCCTCTATCTGCCAGTGCTTCGCCCCTTCACACACCTCTCATGCCCTCTTCTGAGCTGCTGTTCACTCCTTGCCCAGCTGAACTACACCAAAGATCGCGAACAATTCGGCGTGCGATACCTCCAATCGAACGCCGCGGCTCAGGTAATGTCTTTGGGATGACTTACTAGTCTGCCTCACCCCGAGACTCCTTGCTCAATCTCCCCAGTCGAGGGTGTAGGACCTTGAGCCGCTGGCAGGTGAGTCAACTACCCACCACTGTGTCCAACACTCTGTCTCCAGTTGGGTGTTGATCTGTCTCCTTAACGGCTGCCTCGTCCCTTGTGGTCATCTGTGTCTCTTGCTGGTGCCTCAATGTATCCCAGTGTCTAACTGCACGGTTATCAAAAGTACACTCACTAAAAACTTATTTTATTACAAACACATGGTGACATATTTTATTGTTACTGCCTTAAATTTACGAATTTACGTTTATGTTTCTTCTATATTAATAACTTAACAAAGCATGAAACCCCTTTACATGTTTAACGTATACAAATAACTCATTATTATATTTAGTCCAAGTCTTCACATCAACACAAAACAGCCCTAAATGTTGGTTTATATATCGCATCGCATCATAAGAAGAATACGTTTACAATCATCATCGTATTAGCATTTAATCATGTTATCTTGCTAACTGAGGTACACTATCACTAACAACAAAAAAGCCTGAGCAGTGCTGAGCTGAAATCCGCGACCATGCATTTTCGTCTCTCCTTCCCTCGTCTTTGTTTCTCCTTGTTCTATTTTCTCCAACCTTAGACATGTGGGACAAACAATCCAGTACTTGTCACAATATTCTCACATTTGCATTCAGAACTTACCTGCCTTCACGTTAACATACTAGTGTGTTTTCGTTCAGTCTTTCTAATTAATGTCAATTACCTCTTAGTTACTTCTCCTTAGCTTGCAGTGTCCTTGAGTACCGTTTCTTTATTTTATCTCCTCCATCTTCCTTATCTCTTTTCACTGATCTCTAAATGAACTAAGAAATTTAAATGTCTCAATGCAATGCCCATATATTCAAACTAACCTTCCGCTGATTTCGCTAAAATGGCTGCTGACTTGTGTTCTTCTATCTCAGAGGTGTTTTCCTCTTTTTCCATTATCCACAGTCGTCCTCTGTGTAACTGATAAAACAAGAAAACCTGTTTATCATTCCGTTACCCATGTCTTACGTGCTCCTTACTTATAGATAACAATGTATATAATTCATTTACACGAACCATGACGTAGAACTTCGTCTCTCTCTCTCTCTCTCTCTCTCTCTCTCTCTCTCTCTCCCTCTCCCTCTCTCACTCCCTAAAACATTGTCCAAATGTTGCACTGGCACACACCAAACACCCTATTACATCGGTGTGTAAGAAATACGTACCTCTACACTAACTCTACCTGCCAACCAAAGGCAATCTTAAATATATGAGTACCATAGTACTTCGAGCACCAGTTAACGTCTCCAAGCAACAGTGAATGTGGCAAGAGGTAAATCTAAAACTCTAGACCCTGTCCGGAGAGGTCTCGGAAGATCCAAAGGTAGTACCGACCGACTGCCATGTCACCCTCAGCCTTTAGGCGTCAGTCGATGGGGGTATGGAGAGACGTGAGGTCAGTACACCGCTCTACTGGCCGTTGTCAGTCGATGGGGGTGTGGAGGTGCTACTTCTCAATCAAGTAGCTCCTCAATTTGGCTCACAAGGACTGAGTGCACCCCGCTTGCCAACAGCGCTCTGCAGACAGCATGGTCACCCATCCAAGTACTAGCCAATCCCTACAGCGCTTAACTGCGGTGATGTGAGGGGAACCGTTGTTACCACTACGACGAGGGTGTTGGCGTATACACATCAGTAACGTAATTATATCTTGATTCGCACATTCCTGTGAAACCCTTGTTCTTTATTAACCTTTTTCTGACACCCTTTGGAAGCATCAAACTTGCATCTTCTTCCTCTCTAACCACTTCTTTTCATTATTTTAATCAGCTGTATTGGATATGTTACTTTCACTAGATCTTCTTTATGTGTATTCATGACACTACGACGTTTCCTTCACACATAGAAACCATCACTAGCGTACACATTAGACCCACACTACTTAACGCTACTGTTGAATCTAAACCATAAACCACTAATGTATCTGAAACTCATGTATCACTTTGTAGGAAATGCAATTAAAATATTTTTTCAGGGTTCCGTGCCTGAATCGGTAAAGTCGGATTTCTTATAATATCGCTTTGTTGTCCGTCTCTGTGTCCACCTGTCTGTCCATCTGCCTGACTGTTAAAAACCCTTTTTCTCAGGAACAGTACTTGAATGAAGTTGAAATTTGTGTCACATACTGAAGTCTACAGTCAAATGTCGGTGTAAGAAATTGAAACTTTTAAGTCAATGCAATCAAAAGACATGGCCAATTATGTCCCATACTCTGGTACTCGAAAAATCACTCATCGAAACTGATAGGGTGCTTTCCATTGATCTAGAACCATCACATGTGGTAAGAAGCAGTGTTTCACAGTATAACTAAAGGAAAAAAAAATTCGAAAAATGTGATTTTGTAGTTACATCACATGATTTTTTTATTTTTTGTTTTATTTTTTACATTTGTTATCCAACTATCTATCTGTCCGTCCGTTTCGTAAGACTCGTTTTTCTCAGGGAAAGGTAGACCTACCAAGTTAAAACTTATGTCACATACGTAGGTCTATGGTTCCTTGGTAGTGTAAAAATGCTAAGCTTCTAAGTCAGTGCAATATAAAGACACGAACTGTTATGTCATACATTTTGATACTTTGCAAACACACTCTAAAAGGTATAGAATATTTCTCGTTGACCTAGAATCATTAAATTTGGCAAGACAGAGTACTTCCCAATGCAATTAAGGGAAAGACAGAATATCATATGAAAAAATTTTTCTTTTGCCATTTGTTACCCGACCTCAAATTTATAATCAAACCATTCCTGGGCCTGATATCTTGCCAATATCAGTGTCGATAGCAGGCAAAACTCGTCGAGATGCTCGACTCCCAGGATGGATGAACTGTTCGTATGCAAAATTAAGTTTGTATGGAACCCATGAGGAAGCGATTTCTAATCGCACCTGGCCAATATTTGTATGTGTACATTAATTTGCCTCTTTTTTTTCCCTGTAACTTCAAACGACTTCTTTTTCTAGAAAGGGTTTGATATGGCTGATACGATGTGCACCATCAGATTTCCCAGAGTCGATCATCTCTATTTGTACCGCATTGGCATTCGCAATCCTTCAGACTTGTATCGACCCATTACCGATGGAGAAAAATTTATGTCGTAGTTTCCCATGTTTATTGAGAAAATGGGAAGATTTCTGACCCATATGATATTGTCTTATTCTGGTCTTCTTGTTGGCTTGTTCTTTTATGCCACTGACTGCAGCTTGAATATTACAAAATGCGTGGTCAACTATTTTCTCGTACTGTCGTCTCGTCCACAGTTAGAAATCAACTATCTCTCTCATCCAATCTGGTGGCTGACAATTCTTTACGACAGAGATGGGTAGGAGCATCTTGTTACTGTGTGGAAGTTAATTCATCGTATTTTGGAAATCTAACAGAAAAATATCCCTCGCAGTATACCGTTTCGCACAGTATGTTTTACAAAGATTCCTACTTCCCTCGTTACATGTGCTGCGGGGTTTGAGGAGGGGTGCTAAGCTGAAATGTACGTAGGTTTAATTATGTATTTCTTCAGTGTTACTCTCCATGCCCATGGTTTGAGGTGTGCACCGTTATCAGAAACAACCCTGTCCTCATGTCCTACTTGTGTCATGTAGTCCTTAAGCAAGGTCCTTGACACTGTTACCACCACCGATTTCTGCAGTGAGGTGAGGGTATCGAACTTGGATGTAAGTTTTATCATAATCATCACGTATGGAAACCCTGGTATCCTCTTGGTAGAGGGCCCATTCTGTCTATTGCCTCAATTTTTGTTTTTTTAATTTCTGGACCACAATCGTGTACAATGGTTCGTGGGTTACCTGGGTGGAAGGTTTTGCCATTCAGCATGCCTTGCATATGGATGAAACCTTTATGGTTCTCCTCCCCACGTTGTAGAACTAACTAGAGAAACACTTTAATGGCCCAAAATGTGTAGCTTAAGTGCATATGACCTCATTAATCAACTCTTTTGGTATGCATGTTACCAGCAAAAAATCACTAACATTCCTCTAATGCAACAAGAGACTGTTCCTCATTAGGTAGCACTTCCTAATAGCCCCTTGATCCTTATCCTTCCATTTGTTCTTCAGTTCCAGGTACACTGGACCGTCGTTCTTGTCTTTACTGATATATGCCTTGAATGTAGAGATGTAATTTTCAAATGCTACCTTTCTAAGATAGAACATGCAAAAATAGTTATCATTTACGTTCTCCACTAATCCAACCGGTGCACGTGACAGAGAGTCGGCGATAATATTTGTTGTGCGTGGTTCATGAAATCACATTCTTGCAAGTGCAAAATCCAGCTTGCTAGCCTTTTGCTACCCAATTCAGTAGTCAATCCCAGCGTCTTGTAGTCCATATGTATTCTGGTCTTCTGCCGAAAGAAGTAGTATCAAAATTTCTGGAAGGCCCATACCACTGCCAGCGTTTAAAGTCCTGTTATAGAATATTTCCTTCACATTTTGTCAAGACTCGACTATCGAATTCTAAGTGAAATATTGTAATATTGCTACATGAATTTTGCTATGCTGAAATCGGGTGCTAATAGTAGAATAAAAGCGGGTTAAAAGCCGTGATCTGTCTGGGGACGTTAACCGTGGATTACTGGGCAACTGTTTCATCAGATATTTAGTCTAGGTTTACCAAGCAGACTAACATTAATGATAATCTTTTAATAGTCATACAAAACCGGTAATATATATATATATAAAAAGAGAATTTAAATAAAAAGAAAGAAATCAGTTTATATTTGGAAATTTATTTTAAGATTGTTCATTGAAATTTCAGCATATTATACGTGAGTTATAACTGAGCTGGTGCCTTATTTACGATTGAAAAATGTGAGATTGTAATCTTACGGAACACATAAAATATGGAGCCAAGATTGGGAGACTGCATACGACACTGCATTCATAAAATAACTCACGAAGAACATTGAAACATAAGCAAGAAGAAATTAACCACAACCAACAGATTCAGTTTTTTACCCAAAGAAATTACGTTCATACCACAATCCTGTCCGTCATGTAATTACCACACACTGGTATACTAAATTCATATTAACTCTTTGTGAAGTCTTCGCAAAAAGAATAGCTGAGGGCTACTTTGATGATTACACCACATGCTCCACGTGGTCAACTTGGTTTACACAAAGCGTACAACTCCACAATAATTTTGATAATTAAAATACATTAGATCGAAAAGCAATTGACGAAAGCAAAACCTTGAACTGGTTACTAACGTCTCACTATTAACCTGATGGGTCAAACAGTTATATAAGCACGTGGTAGTGGTCTCGCAAAGTACACCCCACGTGGGCTGAACATAAAGAAAAGTTGCTATATTGAAAATATAGTCAAGACGAGACGTTATAATCACACAAGCATTCGCATTTAAGATTGATCTTAGTTAGAGTTACTGATCAACACGTAGTTCCACTTTACTCACAAAGCAGTAACAAAGCAACTACCGGAAAATAATCTGAACTTCACACGAGAACTATATTGCGCTGCAATTTAAGATAACATCGGATATTTTAGACCTAAACCCGAAATAAAAGTGATTAAATTTTCAGTTAGGCTGAACTTAAGAAATCCATTTGTAACGACAATTATACGTATAATAAATTTTTTTCTTTATGAATTTAGATAAATTAATAATAGCAATGTGTTGAATTTCTTTTTCGATTCTTTTCGTGTCATGTTAAAGAAACTGTGTGTAACTTTTGAAACGAATATTATTATTTCTGTTAGATTTCAAATAATGTGGTAATCAAAGGGAAGTGTATTTAGTGTTAAAACTATTGTAAGATGTGAAAATTGTAATTTATACACTTGGTCCATACGTAGGTAATGCGTTAGGATATGGGTAGTAGAAAACCTGTGGTGAATACCCTACCTGTAGGGGAGCGGGAAAAGGTGGAGGCAGGCGAGGCGGGAAAACGCACACTAGCGCGGTTCTGCACAACGGGCTCAGTAACACAGTCGGAGGCGAGCAACAGTCGGAAGTACACGTACTGTACCGAGGAGGCTACCCAGGAAAAGTGGATTCCATCGAGCCTCGGATGAACCGATTCCGACGACTACTTGCCATGGCTGTATTCTGAGGCACAAAATTGGAAAGATTACGACGCTAAGAAGATGGAAAGTGCCGATGTTGTGTGAGCCTTAGCCGTGCTTGTATGTGTGCCGTGCTGCCCGCTATCTCGCTGCCCGCCATCCGCCGCACCGACTTGCACAGGTCAAACATTTATTTCATTTTTAGAAGTGTATCTGTGTGGACCAGTGTCGAAACTGTTTCTAATGGTTCAATAATAATGTGACTTTTACCAAAATTGCTTTAGCCATGACTTATCCTGATCACTGACCTAGACAGGATCCTTACCTCGTATTGTGCAATCCGAGTATCCTAAACTGAAAGTTTAATGTTAAAGTTAATGAGAATTATCAGCAGATTAATCTATACCATAAAGGTATATAAAGTTCTGTGTGTTGTTGCAAATGTTGGTAAAGAACCAAAGAGTTATTTTTTTTTAATTGAGTTAGCGATGTTATTTAATTAATTTGAGACAGAAATAATGACAGTTAAATTATTCAGAAGTAAGACAAAAGAGTAGTTATCCAGAGATTGATAAAATTTGTGTGTTAATTTGCCTTCAGTACTTAACAGTTTCAGTATAACCACTATAACAGTTTCAGGGCCCCCCCCCTCTTTCTCTTATCCATCCGTTCAAACCTTGATGTGTACTGCTTAGATTTGACCAGTAAAGCTAAATTCTATATTATACCTAAGTGTATTAGTGTTTTTCCATCTTTAATAGTAACATTGTATATGTGCTTTCAAAACTGCTAATTATAGGGTAATCTATGCCCGATGTCAGTCTGCTCAACATACAAAAATGTAGTTAGTAGTAATCGTTACTGTGTGGTGTTGTGTAAATGTAGTTCGTCCAAATTAGTACAAAAAGAGCAAACTTTAGTTCAGTGGATTTTTCGGATTCCAAACTTTGCCATATACCGTATCGTTACTACGTGTTACTATGCTTGTACATGCACCCACTTGTACAAGGAAAAAACTCACTAATTGCCTAAGTAGGCTGGCGACCGAATTGTTAGTTATAGGTAGCATCTACTGTGTGTACTTCTTGTCCATGCGAAAGAATAATTATACTGTACATTTGCTTGATGCGTCACTGTAGTTATTGACTGAAGATAAGTCCGATTTTGCTTCTATTAGGTACACGCGGTCAACTAATGTACTAGAAATCTTTGTTTATAAGGTGAAGCCCGTGAACTTATTACAGTACAGGCTTTGTAGAGCTAACCTACGTCCGAGCAGGGCGGTAGTGTTACAAGTGGCTTCCCGGTGACAGGACATCCATCTGTTGTCGGTTACAAATTAATGTAAATACCGAACAGTGCATGTTCAGTGGCACGAATTACAATAAAATTTAGTAAAATAAACTGCAGTGTGAGTCAAGTATAATAGTGTGGTACAGTTGGCATTCAATATGGACAGGAACGTAGGCAGGGTAGATGCGCCAAGTGAAATGGAGAATGCGGCTGGCAGTAGCCGGAGTTTAAGCGGCCAGATAACAGATGGCGTTAGCGAAAGACAGTTGGCGTACATACAATACCACGAACATGTCAATGAACAGATTGAAAGGTTGAGATCGCCTCGAACACAACAAGGGACAAAACAGGAAGCAGAGGGTGACTTTGTAGATGATAGTGGGTATGTGAACGAATCCACTGACATATTTGATTCACCACAGATAAAGAAAGAACCGAAAGAAACTTCTCAAGTAGAATCGGAATACATCGATCCTGTAGAACAAAACAGTATAAAAATTTTAAGTGTGAACGACTTATTTGAACAATTAACCAAACAAATTGCAGGACAGAATGAGCAACTTCAAAATCAAGTCGGCAATCAGGTCAATCAGCTTAAAACACATGTTGATCAGCAGCTCAAAACGCAAAATGAGCAGCTTAAAACACACGTTGACGAGCAGCTCAAAACACAGAATGAACAGCTCAAAACACACGTTAACGAGCAACTCAAAACACAGGTGGATCAAATTAAAGCACAGGTGGAAGGACAGGGAATTAAAATTAGTAAACAGATAGAACAGGTAGAACAAAAAGTGGGTAATTTAAGTTCTGTGGTAAATACTCTGAAATTTGAAATTGATACCATTAACAAAAATATGGATACTATGCAGGAGGAAATTGGAAACATTAATAGTAGATTTGATGTTGAAATTCTCAACATCCAAGAGAAAGTAGAACCTCTGGTTGAAACTAAGGTAGACGAAAAAGTTTTCGGTCTTAAAACTGAGATCGTAAACGAATGTCAACACGGGATATCGCAATTGAAAAAGGTAGTTTCAGACACTGAAAGTGATTTAAGTAAAAAAGTAACCGGATGTGTTCACAATTGTGAACAAAATACTACGAAAATTCAAGGCAGAATTTTCGATCTGGAGAGCAAAATTAAAGATAGGCCTGGTGTGGTCTGTAATGGCACACCAATTACGAAGCTGTTAGAAGGCGAGGAACGCTTCGATCCGGCCAAGAAACATAACGGGTGGCATCCGTTAGATTTTATCAAAAATTGCGAGAGAGTATTTCCTGAGCACTTGTCTGATCAGGAAAAGATAAACGTTGTAATTAGCGCCTTAGCGGGTGACGCTAAGCGCTGGGGAATAAATTTAGATATCGAACAAATGACGTTCGAAGAATTTAGGCGAAGATTTACGGAAGAATATTGGTCTGAACAAAAGCAGGACCATTTATGGCGGGAGTTCATCATTGCCAAACAGCGTGATAACAGGGGCAGGAACTCTTTGAAAGATTTCTGCGAGCATTGGTACCGGAAATTGACGCATTTAAGAGGTCGAAGATCAGATTCAGAAATTATCTGGGAGCTATATAAAAAGCTTCCGGAGGATTCCAAGAGGTATGTAGAAAGCAATCATCGTAGCTTCCAAGCATTTCTAGAAAGGGTCGAAGATGAAGACCATTGGCGCGAAAGTCGTGCCAATTATCACAATTTTGGTAACCATAATAACCGACGCAATGACGAACGAAATGACGGCGATGGATTTCGCGTCAATGTAATACAAAGAGGAAGAGGCAGAGGAAATAATCCAGGTCGCGGTAGAGGGTATACCGCGCAAAATAATAACGACGCGGGAAACTAATTTCCGCGAATGTTGCGGGCCAAACGGAAGCGGACAATACATACCGGCCCCGATTTAAGAAAAGATACCGGAGCGACCGTAATGTAATGAGACAGGCTAGGGTCGGACATGGAACGCCGCAAAGTGTTGTGGTGAAACAAGCGTCAGGTGCGAGCCAGAATGAGTCATCTCTGCCGCACAGAGCACTACATGTTAACAGGCGAGTGGAGCATCAGAGGGCAACGGCCCAGCCTAGCAGAACATCTGTTCGGAAAGAAGCCGCTAGCAATACGGCAGCAGTAGATACGAACATAGCCGTCAGAGCTAATGAAAATTTTACGAGTGATAATTCCGTGGTAAAGGAAACAATAAATGAAACTGTGAATACACAGAGAGGTGCGGTTAGCAGTGTTTGCAATGAGATAAAAGGCGAGGATGAATTAGCAGAAGTTACTGATTGGCGTGTGCAGATCGACGATCTGTACAAGGGCCTAAAGCAATGTGAGTGGGAGGATTTTAAAAGGGAGTATGAGGCGAAGAAATTAGTTGGTGGAAAGAGAGATAGTAGGGACGTCCATAAAGTGACGTGGCCCAAATTTGAAGAGGGGCGAATAAATAGCGCCGCGCAAAGTACGCGTGCCACCGATAGGAGGAAGGTTAATGATAGGAAGGATTTGGAGGATGAAATCCTCCGCATTGATGAAGAAATAACTTCTGCTAACAGTCCGCCAATAGTGCAAGCTGCTACCGAGAGGCAACGTGGAGAAGGGGTAGATGATTACCTGAAAGTAATGAAAGTCCACGAGGATTGCACTGAATATGGAGTCACAGTAGATGTAAATAAAGCTGATGGTGAGGCCGTTTTGCCAAAAGAGGAGATTGAATTAAAATCTAAGCCTGACGACAATACAGAGGAAGAACTTAGTGCCTGTCTCAGAAAAGCTTTTATGTTAGAACCTGAAAGCGATCCGGAATGGTCGGATTCCGACGATAGTTCAGATGATGAAAGATACGCAAATACAGACGAAAAGGAATGTACTAACGCTCCCTATTGTGCAAAAGTAGCGTACTTAAGTGAATCTGATGTTGAGGAAGAGAGTAGTGATGGCTCTAGTGAAGATGAATTTTCAGGTGTAAAGGAAAATGAATATACTTTTACTGAAAGAGGGTATGAGAAAATCAGTGAAAATAATAGGGATGCAGTTAATTGTGGCATTGTACCTAATGAGGAAGAAACTTCAAAGCAAAATCCAGACGTTGAGACCGAACAAAGAAAGAAAGAGCCACCGGACGACTCAGGGTTTATTTCGCGAAGAGTTCAGGTAATTGATAACTTTGAACTTCCGGAACCCAAGAAACCGCCAGATATATGTGAAGTGAATGTTAAAAGCATATCTTGGGACGATGTTATTGTCGACCCGGATTTGCTCAAGGAAGACCACGCTAACGAAAAACATTCGACGGTTAAACAAACTATAATACCAATTGAAATTTATAACGTGGAATTGCAAGTACTTCTTGATACTGGGTCTCAGATAAGTGCAATTTCTCAGTCATTTTTCGAACATATTTGTGATAAACCTGGGCTAGTAATTATGTCAGTGACAGGTGTAAAAATTGTTGGTGCAACTGGTAAGGCTAGCAAGCCGGTAAAGAACCAGATTTTGGTTGAATTTAGTATAAAAGGACAAAACTTTGAACATGATTTCTTGGTTGTGCCAGACTTGAGTACTGAAATGATTTTGGGGATAGATTGGTTGGATAAAGAAAAGGTTATTATTGACTGTAGCCAGGGAGTGATCAAAATAAATAGTACATTTAGGAATTTGGAATTAAATTTTGAGGAAAGTGGGAAAGTGTTTGATTCAAAAATTGATTCTTTGTTGTTGGAGATCGACCAAGGGAATGATGGGTTGACAAACAAGTACGAGGTGTACCATGTCCAGAGAATATTAAATGAGAGTGACGAGCAGGGGCAGGAATTTAAGGGAATGGTGGAAAATTTAGAGGGAATATCTCCCGAACAGAAAGCAGAATTGCTTGAAATTTTAGATAGTAACCGCCCCGTATTTTCGGACAAACCTGGCCTAGTTAAGAATTTTGAATACCAGATTGAGACCATAGAGCATAAACCTTTTTTCGTAAGACCGTTTTCGATACCCATATCAAAGAGGCAGGCTGTTCATGTGGAAATAGATAAAATGATAGAGTGGGGGGTAATTGAACGAAGTAGTAGCGAGTATAATAGTCCCCTTATCATAGTGAACAAAAGGGATGGGGGAGTGAGAGTAGTTATCGACGCCAGGACTTTGAACAAAATTGTAAAGAAGGAAATAGACAGACCTGAAAATCTGGACGAAATGCTCCTAAAATTTTATAACGTGAACTATTTAACCAGCCTGGATATGACAGCCGGATACTGGCAAATCCCATTAAGTAAAGAATCCCGTAAATATACCGCTTTTCTATTCGCCGGGAAATGCTATCAGTATAAAGTAGTGCCGTTTGGGCTTAGCACTTCTGTGGCAGTATTTATTAGGGCACTGGACTTTGTGTTAGGGAGAGAACTGAGTTCCCGGCTAACCATTTATGTAGACGATTTACTGATTGCTACAGAAGCATGGCAAGAGCATTGCGAGTTGTTGCGGAAAGTTTTTGTTGCTCTACAAGCAGGGGGCATGACACTTAAGTGGAAGAAATGTGAATTTGTGAAATCGGAAATAAAGTTTCTGGGGCACATTATTACCACAAGCGGCATTGGCAAGGATCCAGAAAAGTTAAGTGCAATATCAGGATGTCCGGCTCCTAGAAATAGAAAACAGTTGAAAGCCTTTTTAGGTTTATGTGGGTTTTATAGAAAGTTCGTCAAGGGGCAAGTTTTTAATAGTCCTCATCTGAATAATTTACTTAAGAAAAATAGTGCTTTTGTGTGGACTGAAGGGTGCATGAGAGATTTTGAAAAATTGAAGAACGAACTTTTGAATGACAATATTTTGCATCACCCCATACTATCAGAACCTTTCCATATGAGTACTGACAGCAGCGCTTATGGAATTGGTATAGAAGTTTTCCAAGAAATCTGTAATGACAAAGAAATCGAACACAGGACTATCGCATTTGCAAGTAGAACTCTAACAAAATACGAGAGGAACTACACTATTTCGGAAAAGGAAGCTTTAGCCATTATATGGGGGCTAAAGAAATTTAGAAATTATCTGTGGGGCCATAAGCTCATCATACATACTGACCACAAAGCTTTAACTTTTCTTAAAGATTGCCGTTTACTTAATGGTAGGCTGACTCGTTGGGCTTTGTACCTACAACAATTTGATTACGATATTTACTATGTTAAAGGTACTGAGAATTATGTGGCAGATGCTTTATCTCGATTGCCTAATAGTATGAGTGAAGTGCCAAATGAAAATGGGGAAGAGGGTACTTTTCAGATAAGGTATATGAAAGAGGTTTCAGGAAAGAGGAAAATTGAGCAGATATGTAAAAATATGAGATACCATCAGAATGAGGATTCAACCTGGAAATCAGTGAAGGTAAATTTTGGCAGTGTACAGTATCCTCAAATTAAGAAATATTACAAAATTTATAAAGGCATTTTATATAGGAGGAAAGATTTAGCCACTGAGGAATGGAGAGTATGTTGGCCACACCAGTTTGATACCGAGGTCATAGATTATTTTCATTTAGCGTTGGGCCATAGTGGGCCAAAGAAGTGTTTGGATAAACTGAATAATGTAGTAGTGATTACTGGTAGTATAAGTAAGAAGGTAAAGGAACGAATTAAGTCATGTGATGTCTGTCAAAAAGCCAAAGTGCCGAACAAAACTAGTAAGGGACCAATGCAAAGTACGTTGCCTGAAGACACCCTAGACTTATTATCGGTAGATTTATATGGTCCCCTCCCAAAGACTTCGGGAAACTGTGCGTATATTTTGGTGATATTGGAAGTATTTTCAAAATTTGTGAAATTATACCCCTTGAAAAAAGCAACAGCAAAAGCTGTATTTAATAGGATGGTCGAATACTTTAGGACCATCGGGAAGCCCAAAGCTGTACTATCTGACAATGGACCCCAGTTCATATCCAAAATTTGGAAAGAAGGAATGGAGAGAAATGGTGTGGAGATTAAATATATCTCAGCTTATCATCCTGCTAGCAACCCGGTTGAAAGGTACATGCGAGAAATAGGGAGATTGTGTAGAACATACTGCAGTCACAATCATAGAGCCTGGGGCAGGTTTATATCGGATTTTGAGAATGTCATGAACACCTTACATCATGAAACTACAGGATTTCCACCGGAAGAAATTTTGTTAGGCAGAAGTAGTAAAAGTTTAATTGAAGAAAAACTAGAGTTTCCACCTTGTACAAGTTTGGGATTGGATCAAAAGAAAGAATTGGTGATAAAAAGGGCAAAGCAAAAAGCTGAATCTAGATCTAAAAGACACAATAAAAATTTAAAAGTTTCAAAATTTAAAATTGGAGATTATGTTCTTTTAAAAACCCACGAAAAGTCTAGTGAACTAAACCATGAAATTTCAAAATTTAAATATATTTATAATGGACCATATGTAATACAGAATATTCCACACGACAATGCTTACTACCTGATCTACCCAAAATCCAAAAGACCTTTAGGCGTAAGAAATATTGTGGACCTAAAATTGTATGTACCTAGGAACGAGTAAATGTGCTGTATCTTATGCTGAACCCAAATTATTCTAAATGTATCTAACCTTTGTAAATGTCTGTATACCCTTGAAAGTGTGCTAATGTAGTTATGTGAGTTTCAGATTACCAATTGTACTGTAACTGTAAAAATGTATGGAGAAAAGGACTGAAAAGAAAGGATAAATGCTATCAGTCAGATAAAAGATGGGACTGTCAAAATGAAAATGGGCAGTGTATGAACCATAATATGAAGGACTGCCAAATACCAATGAGGGCAGATAAATAATCGATGGAAAATTATAAATGTGATCCAGGAGATGTCACAATATGAAGTGAAAGGGACTGCCCAAATCCGCATAATAGGCAGCAAATATGTGTAATTAATTTTCTGAATATATGTGTGTGTGTTTTGTTTAGTAAGTAAGAAAATGGACTGCTATTCAAAGCAAGCAGCGACAAATTATCTTATAGTGTATACAAAATATGAAATTGTTTTTGTAGTTAAATGTTGGTATTCCAGAATTTTAAATTATTTCTTTGAGAAATTTAGAAAAAATAAGTAAATTGCTATTTTAGTGAGATTGTGATGGGAAGTTGGACTGTGCGAAAGGCACTTGAGTAAATGACAAGTCAGTATTCTAGAAGTATTAAAAAAGTGTAAACCTATATACAGTGAGCAAAAGGAAATATGTAGTGTAAATCTTTTTGGACAATTAAGTAAAAATTCAGAACCACTGTATAATTGTAAGATTTAGTGTTCCCATAAAATTTGGACTTCAGAAAATTTTCTGGGCATGTGTAACGACAATTATACGTATAATAAATTTTTTTCTTTATGAATTTAGATAAATTAATAATAGCAATGTGTTGAATTTCTTTTTCGATTCTTTTCGTGTCATGTTAAAGAAACTGTGTGTAACTTTTGAAACGAATATTATTATTTCTGTTAGATTTCAAATAATGTGGTAATCAAAGGGAAGTGTATTTAGTGTTAAAACTATTGTAAGATGTGAAAATTGTAATTTATACACTTGGTCCATACGTACGTAATGCGTTAGGATATGGGTAGTAGAAAACCTGTGGTGAATACCCTACCTGTAGGGGAGCGGGAAAAGGTGGAGGCAGGCGAGGCGGGAAAACGCACACTAGCGCGGTTCTGCACAACGGGCTCAGTAACACAGTCGGAGGCGAGCAACAGTCGGAAGTACACGTACTGTACCGAGGAGGCTACCCAGGAAAAGTGGATTCCATCGAGCCTCGGATGAACCGATTCCGACGACTACTTGCCATGGCTGTATTCTGAGGCACAAAATTGGAAAGATTACGACGCTAAGAAGATGGAAAGTGCCGATGTTGTGTGAGCCTTAGCCGTGCTTGTATGTGTGCCGTGCTGCCCGCTATCTCGCTGCCCGCCATCCGCCGCACCGACTTGCACAGGTCAAACATTTATTTCATTTTTAGAAGTGTATCTGTGTGGACCAGTGTCGAAACTGTTTCTAATGGTTCAATAATAATGTGACTTTTACCAAAATTGCTTTAGCCATGACTCATCCTGATCACTGACCTAGACAGGATCCTTACCTCGTATTGTGCAATCCGAGTATCCTAAACTGAAAGTTTAATGTTAAAGTTAATGAGAATTATCAGCAGATTAATCTATACCATAAAGGTATATAAAGTTCTGTGTGTTGTTGCAAATGTTGGTAAAGAACAAAAGAGTTTTTTTTTTTAATTGAGTTAGCGATGTTATTTAATTAATTTGAGACAGAAATAATGACAGTTAAATTATTCAGAAGTAAGACAAAAGAGTAGTTATCCAGAGATTGATAAAATTTGTGTGTTAATTTGCCTTCAGTACTTAACAGTTTCAGTATAACCACTATAACAGTTTCAGG
Source organism: Schistocerca americana (assembly GCF_021461395.2). Taxonomy (NCBI): domain Eukaryota; kingdom Metazoa; phylum Arthropoda; class Insecta; order Orthoptera; family Acrididae; genus Schistocerca; species Schistocerca americana. The sequence goes on from NC_060120.1 coordinate 82,191,597, forward strand.
GCCCCCCCCCCCCCTCTTTCTCTTATCCATCCGTTCAAACCTTGATGTGTACTGCTTAGATTTGACCAGTAAAGCTAAATTCCATATTATACCTAAGTGTATTAGTGTTTTTCCATCTTTAATAGTAACATTGTATATGTGCTTTCAAAACTGCTAATTATAGGGTAATCTATGCCCGATGTCAGTCTGCTCAACATACAAGAATGTAGTTAGTAGTAATCGTTACTGTGTGGTGTTGTGTAAATGTAGTTCGTCCAAATTAGTACAAAAAGAGCAAACTTTAGTTCAGTGGATTTTTCGGATTCCAAACTTTGCCATATACCGTATCGTTACTACGTGTTACTATGCTTGTACATGCACCCACTTGTACAAGGAAAAAACTCACTAATTGCCTAAGTAGGCTGGCGACCGAATTGTTAGTTATAGGTAGCATCTACTGTGTGTACTTCTTGTCCATGCGAAAGAATAATTATACTGTACATTTGCTTGATGCGTCACTGTAGTTATTGACTGAAGATAAGTCCGATTTTGCTTCTATTAGGTACACGCGGTCAACTAATGTACTAGAAATCCTTGTTTATAAGGTGAAGCCCGTGAACTTATTACAGTAGAGGCTTTGTAGAGCTAACCTACGTCCGAGCAGGGCGGTAGTGTTACACATTGTCCTACGGACTTAACAGACACGCGCTTAGCCGGAGATCTTACCACTTCAGACGCTCGCCACAGCCACCCTGCAACTGCCCTACAGCCGAGCGTGCTTCCTGAGGGTGGCTCACAAAGACCAACGGAAGTGGCCAGAGGGGCAGCTTCCTATACCAACATGACAACGGACGGACAGAACCATACTAAGGATAGGAACCTCTTTGCTTTTAGGAAGCGTAGCTACCTGTTCTGACGTTGGTCCTACTGTTCTCTAGCAGACAGGCTTGTCTGCTACCCTCAAGCATGCAACTACAAATACATTTGCTCATTCATACTCTCACACAGAAGGGAAGGGGGATGACAGTATCTTATCATATACAGTATATAAAAGAAAGCGGATGTAGGTTCCATATGAGACTGTGTGACATGAATTACATATAAACTGTGTTTTAAAGTGTAGTAGTGTGACAGATCGTTCTTGTTTATGTGTAAAAGTAACACGTTCCACTACTCAGTCTCCTCCCAGATAGTCAGAAACGCCACAGTACATTTAGAAGAGGAATTTATTCCATAAATGGCAACAGATTTAAGAAATTAAACATGAAAGGAATCCAACAGAGACCTTTCATAACCCCAACGCTCCGGGAAAAGACTGTGCAGGGAATTTTCTGGCCATGCTAGGACGTTCCCAAGCAGGCTTCTCACACCCTACTTAAACCAAAAGCGTAAAAGAAAAGGCAAAAGGACACCAGCTACTTGCTAAAACACAATAATTTCAACACATCTTTAGAATCTACCAATTTCAAACAGAAAAAAAAGAACACAATCTGTGACACCTATTTAAAGGGTAGTGTAGATCTAATTCGGTCAGCAAGTAAAAACAATGGTTCCTGTGTCATTAATATGAAAACAATTTCTGGTTGTTACCCTTATGGAGTTCACCAGTATTTGCTCATTGCAAGAGCCAACTGATCACAGGAAAATTTATGACTGTTTATTAACAAGCAAAATTTATGAAAATAGCAAAGTTGCCACAGCAATTAAAAAAGAACATGAAATAACATCAGTATTATAAAGCAGAACATTACAATGCACAATCCGCAAAAGCAAAAATTGATAAGAAAAAAAAACATGTTTTACAAAGTGGTTATCGCAAAAAAAATTCTATATCTTATAAAACTAATAATTTGTAGAATTAACATAACTATGTGGCATTAATTTAATCACTCTACTATATTTCAGTTAGTTAGCAAACAATGAGCACTGTGTCATTATACTGAAAATACAATTAATTATGTGATTGTTACCCTTAAGGGGTTCCTCACTATAAATATGCCCCATGCAAAGGCTAATCGATCACAGTCCAATGAGAATGAATAGCAATCTGACTGATAAACGAAGTAATGCCACATGAATGAATTTACGAAACAAAATAACACAAATCTAATACATCACACAAGAACAAACATTGATCAATAAAACAGTACAATAGTCAATATCTAATAAAAAACACCAATAAATAAAACACCTGCAAAATACAAGAGTCAAAGTCTAAAATAAACAATAAATAGAACACCTGCAAAATACGAGAGTCAAAGTCTAAAAAAAATTAATAAATAGAACACCTGCAAAATACGAGAGTCAAAGTCTAAAAAAAATTAATAAATAGAACACCTGCAAAATACAAGAGTCAGTCTAGTAAACACCAATAAATCGAATCCCTGCAAGACACGCGAGTCAAAGTTTCTGTGACAGAAACACACGTATATGCATTGAACTAAGAACCGTATAATCACTGTTCACTGATACACTCACTAGTTCCACTGTTCCGAGGCACAGTATAAGGGGTGGGGGAGGGGGTTCGTCGCCGCAGCTGTCAGTAGGGATTTTTTGTCCATCTGTTGCGTGCAATCCCGCCGTCTCTGCCCTCTCATGAAGTTTCTCTTGGTGGTCTGTGTCACGTACATCTCGATTTGGTTCCATGTTTGTGTTGTCAAATTCGTGCGGTATCGTCGATTGACACGCCAGGTTGATATTCCTGGGCAAGGATGACACTTAATGGCTCCTTCTTTTGTGCCACCCTTAGCGACCAGAGAACATCGAACCATGATTTACTGTCGCTTGACAGTGGGCATCTGTCAGGAGATGTTGATAGGCGTCGTTGAAGTCTGCCAGTTTCTCTGGACAGTATGTGTCAAAAGGCTCCACGCCCTTTGTGTTGTTACATTCTTGAGTTATCCTCAATTGACTCGCCGGTTTGATATTCCTGGGCAAGGATGACACTTAATGGCTCTTCTTTTGTGCCACCCTTAGCGACCAGAGAACATCGAACCATGATTGCAAGTTTCTCTGGACAGTACCTGTCAAAAGGCTCCGCACCCCTTGTGTTGTCTCGTCACGGTCGCGTGCGTGTGGTGCGTTGCCAGCAGATGGATTTCCGCGCGGTGGACCGCTCGCCCATCTCAGGTCATCGCCTCAAGGAAGGGTCGCCCGGGGCCGCCGCCCATTAGCTCCAGGTGCAAGGGAAAGTGTTTGCCGCGTACCTTCGTTTGTTGTCGGCCGCGCTCCCGAAGTGGCCTGGCTGACAGCGTGTCCTGCTGGGAAACCCGCCAGTTTACAACTAGTCCGGCTGCTCCCGCTGTCTCTTAAGAGTTTTGCCGGTTCGCTTTCACGTTCTCAACTGCATTCACAGAAATTTTCATCATCCTTATGTGATTACACAATGTCATACATAATACCACTTAGTATTGTCTTTCACAATTTTTAAGAACAAAGTGAGACTTAATTTTTTTTAAAATAAAAAAAAATTATATGAATCGAAAATATAAAATAAAAGTTAAATTACTTGAAAATATAAAAAAATAAAAGTGAAATGACTTGACAGTATAAAAATAAAAATTAAATGAACTGACAATACAATATTTAAATCCACATCACTAATGTGGTTCACTTACGTCTTAATAAATCCAATGCTACTTATTAATTCACTAAAATGAATAGGATTATGCCTTGTGCAAGTATAGGTCAGGACAGCATAGGGTTCACATGTTATTTACACACACATACATGCACACCTGTTGTCTATTCTACAAACTAACTACCCATAAACATGCATTACTCAATATTCTACTTCTATCCACTACTAGTTAAGCCAATAAGCTACTTCAATGCTATTTCAACACCGTGTATATACCACTACAACATTGTTCTAATTCGTCCTCTTCTTGACGCTCGCGGCATACGTCTTGTCACATGATAAATATGGAGAAACTTTCCTTAAACATACACAGTAAAAAGAACAATGGTTATTTACACACCAAAACATTTATACCAGTTCGCACACCTGAAAAGAGACTCGCAATTATACATTTATCATACTCATATATTCACACATAAAACAGTAAGAAAATTTCATCTAAAATTACGTTATCACAAGAATTAATCACACAGATGGCTCTGAGAACGGTAAAAATGTCTGCACTATACAGGTTATACTACATTTTCTTACCCATTTTGCTGCGATTTCGTTCCTTCTTTAAGTTACCTCTCGCTTCCAAATCAGTTATTTCGCCTGTGGTGGTTATTCTGGACTCATTTCTCATGAATGGCAAAATTTTGGTCACCTCTATTCTGTAAAACAGTTTCATCTTAACATGTTGAACTCACAACAGATACAAAAGATCCGAATCCTCCTGTAGTTTAAATGACAAATGTTTTGCTTTATCCTTATTACCTTAATCCAAGCTTTCCTTCTTTACCATAATCAAAATTATTTAATCATCCTCTACCTTCAAGAGGGAAATTTCCTCAGTACAAATCATATAGGCTGCAGTGCATCCCGCACCAGCGAAAACGGTAAGCTGTAATGCTCACAGCATCAGCAAAAATACATAAACGTCGCTTTTCTGGGACAAGTATTAACGCAGAATAAGTTTTCAGGCTCTGGCTCAACATCAATCAAGACTACCGAAAGGATCCATATTTCCGTTCCATTCTCCATTTGCTGAAAAACTGCTCGTATTTGACTACCACAATAATATTTCAGAGCCACGTAAATTACACAAACCACAATTCTTCTTTCACCTTGAAGGGAATCAATATACTTACGAAATCCACAGACAGCACTTTACGTACTCAGCTATAAAGAACAACAAAGACATATATCATCAATATTAACATATCATCGCATATTGGGAAGCCAATGGTTAAACAATCGTATTATCGCATCCTGTTTTCAAGATTCCAAACTTACTCATTCCTTTCTCAGAGTTCTCCTATCTTAAAATATTCATACAGCACGCATACTATAGTAAGAGATCCTCATTTATACTGACAGATATAGAATAGTAATAGATAGATAGTAGCACTGAAAGCAGAAAATCGGAAACAAGGCTACTAACAGCTGGGGACCTGGGTTTGCCAGACCCATAATACCCACAGATCGGATATTCCCCTGAGTTTTGCATTAATTCAGCACAGATCTTGCTTCTCTCAGGAGCGACTCTTTTCAATTTACACAAAAAAAAACATAAACAGCATTTCACTCGTTCACAAAGAAACCTTTTATGTTCACATTTGAACCAACCTAAATCCTAATTGCACAAGGAAAGAAAAAAAATTTAAAAACATCACTTCAATCAATCACATAGATACATCTTTATCATTATTTTTACCAACATATTATTCAAAATGCATACGTCACAAATTTAAACTAATCAATTGTTGTTCTTCCCCGTCCTCTCTACTCCTCACTGTCCTTTCTACTCATTTGACATGTCGCTCATTTGTTCCGATTGGGCGCCTTCTGCGCTGATCGTTTGTCATTGCCGGTTTTGTTCATTTCCATTTGCTGGATTATGTCTAGGATTGGCCGGCCGAATTTCGACATCATGAGGTGCTCCGCCTACAGTCCTATTCCCACCGTATTCGTCGTAGTATCGATTCTGGTTGCCGTACCTGTAGCGTTCACGATCTTGTCCACGTCCTCGATCATTTCCGTTGTTCCACCTGTGTTCGCGACTGTTACCCCAGTTTCTATACGGCCGGTCCCGATTATTGTTCCGTTCGCGTCGCGACGACCAGTCACGCCGTTGATTAGTAATACGGCCACGACTGCGGTCGCGCTGCTGTGCCCCGTAATAACTTTGTGCCTGATTAGTCGGGCAGTCTGCTGTATTGTATTCCAACTCTTGGAGAAGCGTCTTAAACGTTTCCACGTCCTCTTTGCATCGTCCCGCAAGAATGACGTGCCGCAAGTGCATCGGCAATTTGGTGATGCATATCCTAATTAGTTCCGCAGGCCCGTATGGGTCGCATAAAAATTGATTTGCCTGCAGCATGTGGTCAAATAGGCGTGCAGGGCTGCCGAAACCAGACTGGTTCAAATTTTGCAGCATAATTATGCCATGTTTGACCCTATCTTGTGCCGCTTCCGACCAATAGGCGGACAGAAAGGCTTGTCGAAACTCTCGAGTGGAGTTGCAGTGACGCGCTGCCGACCTCATGCGAATCGCCGGTTCGCCTTCCAAATAGCCACACATATATTCTATCTCATGTGAACTTGCCCAGTCGGGGGGAAGACAAAACTGAAATTGCTCGAGCCATGCACGTGGATGTATTCCTTTTTGCGAATTTCGGAATATCTCAAACTTTCCTACCGTAAGGAAATGTTTGAAATCAAATCCCCGCATTTCCTCCTGGCGAGGCCCTTGAATGTTTCTGTTTCTCTCATGTCTGCCCCTTAAATTACATTCTTTCCTGTCGTCAAAATCTCCCTCGTGGCCGGAGTCTCTCTCTGCACTGTTCGTACGGCTATTTTTAGTGCTATTGGCGAGTTCGGAATCACACGCCATGCGGTTTTCCAGATGCGCCACGCGTTCTTGTAATTCGCCTGTTACAGCTCTGTTTTGCCTGTTCACTTCGAACTGTCCCTTCTGAAATCTCAGAAGCGAACGCACTTCTTCGGTCTCTGCGGCCGCTACCGGTGTAGTATTGTTCTCGCTTTCCGTCAGCTTCATCATGCCTACAGTGTCCGCTAATGCCGCAATCTTATCATCAATTTGTCTCTTGTCCTCCGCCCCAGTCTGCTTCAATTGTTCTATTTGCTGTTCCAACGCGTGGATCGCTAAACTGTTGTCCGCTATTGTGTTGCTAACGGACGTGGGACAATGCGTTTCCGCCTCTTGGACCCTCGAGAGTGCTGGTGTTCCCTTTGGCATTCTTCCCTCAGCTCTTGGAAATTCCTAAGTAGCCGTTCTTCGCTTTCTTTAGATTCGGTATCGCCACTCCGCTTGCTCTGTTCTAAAGCTTGCAGACGATCATCAATTTGTTCAAATGTACGGCCTAATTCTTTCATAATATCACTTTTTATCTCACTTGCCAGATTGTTTATTCTTTGTGAGATATCATCGGACACTCTCTGCATCGACTTGTCGACTTTATTTGTCTGCTGGATTAGTTTTTCGTCTATTTGTTCGCCTAGCTCTCGGATCGATTTTTCAGATTAATGCGTCATTTGTTCGCCTAGCTCGCGGATCGATTTTTCGGATGATTCTTTTTGTTCTCGGAACGATTTTTCTGATGATTCTTTTTGTTCTCGGAACGATTTTTCAAATGATTCTTTATCTTGTTGCAATAAGGCTTTCATGAGTTCTGCCAAATCAATTTGGTTAGTTGGAGGAAAATTAATTTGTGGCTCTGATGTGAGCCCGTTCGTCCTGTCTTGCATTTCGTCTGAAGTATTCCCCATTGCATTTTCGGAACCGCCCGACGCGTTAACATTCGAAATTAAATTATCCCCTTGGTCCATGTTGCTTAGGTTGTCGGACCGCTTACTTTTAGTTTGGTTACGTGTCTGCATTAGTGCAATTTATAACCGGTATGCGACACAATAATCAAAATAAATGTGTCTCACAAAAATTACGATAGTCACACGAAAGATACCCAACCTAGTACGCACTTTTTCACACGCAAAACAAATTTTTATCTTAGGTCAAAACAGTGGAATTTACAAGCGAGAATAAAAAAAACACACAGACATATAAAACACACAAATATAAAAAACACAACAAGACAAACAAGGCAACACCGATCAACAACGCCGTGAATCTTTTGAAAGTCTGCTCGAAAACAATGCAGAAGGTGTTTGAGCGCTGTAGGGAAAAAAAATTAAGATTATAACACGCTCGCAATCTAACGTTTCAGAGATTCCAGAGTCTAGTGGAATCACAGAACAGGGTCGCCATGTGTAATGTTGTTACTTTAATTTGGTATGCTGAGATCGGTGCTAATTGACAATGAAAGTGGGTTAAAAGCCGTGATCTGTCTGGGGACGTTAACCGTGGATTACTGGGCAACTGTTTCATCAGATATTTAGTCTAGGTTTACCAAGCAGACTAACATTAATGATAATCTTTTAATAGTCATACAAAACCGGTAATATATATATATATATATATATATAAAGAGAATTTAAATAAAAAGAAAGAAATCAGTTTATATTTGGAAATTTATTTTAAGATTGTTCATTGAAATTTCAGCATATTATACGTGAGTTATAACTGAGCTGGTGCCTTATTTACGATTGAAAAATGTGAGATTGTAATCTTACGGAACACATAAAATATGGAGCCAAGATTGGGAGACTGCATACGACACTGCATTCATAAAATAACTCACGAAGAACATTGAAACATAAGCAAGAAGAAATTAACCACAACCAACAGATTCAGTTTTTCACCCAAAGAAATTACGTTCATACCACAATCCTGTCCGTCATGTAATTACCACACACTGGTATACTAAATTCATATTAACTCTTTGTGAAGTCTTCGCAAAAAGAATAGCTGAGGGCTACTTTGATGATTACACCACATGCTCCACGTGGTCAACTTGGTTTACACAAAGCGTACAACTCCACAATAATTTTGATAATTAAAATACATTAGATCGAAAAGCAATTGACAAAAGCAAAACCTTGAACTGGTTACTAACGTCTTACTATTAACCTGATGGGCCAAACAGTTATATAAGCACGTGGTAGTGGTCTCGCAAAGTACACCCCACGTGGGCTGAACATAAAGAAAAGTTGCTATATTGAAAATATAGTCAAGACGAGACGTTATAATCACACAAGCATTCGCATTTGAGATTGATCTTAGTTAGAGTTACTGATCAACACGTAGTTCCACTTTACTCACAAAGTAGTAACAAAGCAACTACCGGAAAATAATCTGAACTTCACACGAGAACTATATTGCGCTGCAATTTAAGATAACATCGGATATTTTAGACCTAAACCCGAAATAAAAGTGATTAAATTTTCAGTTAGGCTGAACTTAAGAAATCCATTGTCCTACGGACTTAACAGACACGCGCTTAGCCGGAGATCTTACCACTTCAGACGCTCGCCACAGCCACCCTGCAACTGCCCTACAGCCGAGCGTGCTTCCTGAGGGTGGCTCACAAAGACCAACGGAAGTGGCCAGAGGGGCAGCTTCCTATACCAACATGACAACGGACGGACAGAACCATACTAAGGATAGGAACCTCTTTGCTTTTAGGAAGCGTAGCTACCTGTTCTGACGTTGGTCCTACTGTTCTCTAGCAGACAGGCTTGTCTGCTACCCTCAAGCATGCAACTACAAATACATTTGCTCATTCATACTCTCACACAGAAGGGAAGGGGGATGACAGTATCTTATCATATACAGTATATAAAAGAAAGCGGATGTAGGTTCCGTATGAGACTGTGTGACATGAATTACATATAAACTGTGTTTTAAAGTGTAGTAGTGTGACAGATCGTTCTTGTTTATGTGTAAAAGTAACACGTTCCACTACTCAGTCTCCTCCCAGATAGTCAGAAACGCCACAGTACATTTAGAAGAGGAATTTATTCCATAAATGGCAACAGATTTAAGAAATTAAACATGAAAGGAATCCAACAGAGACCTTTCAATATCTACTTGCCCAGGCCCGCGTACGCGATGCCTGTAGCCATACAGATGTCATTTGGCAGAGCTGGGTGTGACAAAGACGGCGCTGTCACCAAAGGTGGTTTCAGTGCGTAAATAGCTCGTCCTGCTGGTTTGTCCACATCTATGGTATTTTCTTTCTAGTTACTTCAAAGAGACATGTATGTACGTTCACAAATCACTTGCAGGAATTAATAACACTGAAAAATGTCCTTGATAATTTTGTTTCTGTATTTGTCGCAAATTCTGTGATCATGTAAATTTTCTCTGAGTTCCGTGATTCACCCTGTACCATGAAAATACGTCATAATAATCTAACTTAAGTTGTCCGAAAAGAGGAACTCTATATATTTGTGGTGGTTCTTTGATCCATTAGAGTACTGAGCAGAACATTGAAGGTACTTTGGTCTTACGGTGAATTTTCTGTAATCAACAAATCATCGACGTAACTTGTAACATTGAATCGTTATGGATACCATCTAACCCACGGATGAAAGCTGCTGAAGAAACAGTTAAACCAAATGGGAGGCATCTGAAGTGGTAGCACCAACCGAAAACAAGAACAGCTGTTTATTTTCTGCAAGATGGATGTAACTCAATCAGCCAAAAACTAGACCGAGGTTTACTGAAGAAAAGTGACGTCTTGAAACTTGTAACAACTCAATTTTCTTGGCTATGTCAGTTTCCATAGCAATTATAGTATTTATTCGTTTTATATCTACGAGAAGTAGTCCCTCAATGGGTTGATGAAAGTTGACATAGCTGGTTGTACCACTCCGTCCTCTAACATTTTGTGTGTTTCCAGAAAAGTTTTATCTCTGTACAAGATTGTAATGGAGTACGATGCGACAGAAAGTTTCTGATGTTCTTTAAATTTTGCTAAAGGTTCTTAATCGTTCTTGCTTTAGATAAGAATACTTCTACAATTTCTAATAGTATCATCTCTAAGTCCTCCTTTCCTCGTTCAGGAATATTTCATAGCTCCTGTACCTCTCAAGTAAATGCTTGGTCGATCTCCTATCTGATTACAGTCTCTCCTTCTTCAGACGGTCTTCTCTTATAACATCTCCTGTTTTCTATTCCTCCCGCATGTTTTCCTTGATTTTATTGTTACATTTTGTGCTTGAATAGCCTGCTTCTTGAAACGAACGTTCTCTTTCATTACTTTTTGTAAAATCACTTTACAACGTCCAAGATCTTGTAAGATTTAATAAATTGATTCCTATAATAAAATCAATGGTCAATTCAGTTGTTTCGGAAACCTCCCTTATGAAATCCGTATTTATTTATTTATTGTTCATTCACACATTCTTTGACACCTGTGTATCATCATCTGGGGGTCAAATTTTATATCCGTAAAGTATAACACAAAATATACAGTCATTTATCTGTTACAGGCTTCAGAATTACCACAAGTGCATTTTGTTTGATTTGTTTCGACTACATATCTGAAAATTACATTGTTAATGAAACTGCGTTATCATAGATGGCTTGTGAGCCCTTTTTGTCGTGTCTGATAGCATCTCAACTGCAGAGTAGTCTTGAAGAAAATTCTTTGTTTGTTTCTGAAGCATTATTTTGTGGCTAGTGGTTACATACTTTACTGTCTCACCATTTTCCGTCCCTTTGCTTATTTCTGGTGGATATCTCTTTCTACTGCTGTTTCTACAGTGTTACTTATAAAATTTCGCTCACAACTTTACTTCCCACTTATTTTCCACAAAGCGTTACAAAATGTGATTTGAGCAGACGCTTGTGACCCCCTACTCATTTAGAGTTGCTTAAGTAATGAGATCTGTGCGTGTGTGTGTGAAATGAGAGAGAGAAAGAGAGAGAGAGAGAGAGAGAGAGAGAAAGAGAGAGAGAGAGAGAGAGAGGAAGGGTGGGAGGGAGGGAGTAAGGGAGGGAGGGAGGGAGTAAGGGAGGGAGGGAGGGAGGGAGGGAGTAAGGGAGGGAGGGAGGGAGCTGAAGAAAGGGGGCAGGGGACTGAGAAATCAGGCTTTTTAGATATTTGACAACGATAATTTATGTTTTATGTGGACAGGTTTGTTTGTATAGCTCATTGAGTGTTCACAACAATGTTTTGTTGCACAGGGTAATATTTTCATTCTACACTTTCATTACTTGTATTATTGCTTTTTGTATGTGATAGTTCTCCTCTATTATGAGTTTTTGGAAGAGGCTATTGCTTTCTCTGAGGACTTTAAGATTAGTCTCGATGTTGTTTGGGTGGTGGTTATCTTGTATGAAATGATATGGAGTGTGTACTGACACTTTTTAAGGCACTGGGGAACAGTATTGTAGAGATGTGAAATATGGACTGTGGAAAACCGGAACAGAAGCATTTGAGCTGGGGTGCTACAGGAGAATGTTGAAACTTAGATGGGCTGATGAGGTAAGGAATGAGGAGTTTCTGTGCAGAATCGAAGAGGAATGGAATATGTGGAAATCACTGACAAGGAGAAAGGACAGGATGGTAGGACATCTATTAAGGCATCAGGGTATAACTTCCATGGTACAAGATGGATTTTTAGAGGGCCAAAACGGTACAGGAAGACAGACATTGGTATACAACCAGCAAATGACTGAGGACGTATATTGCAAGTTCTGCTCTGAAATAAAGAGTTGGCACAGGACAGGAATTCTTGGCGGGGGGCATCAAACAGGTCAGGAAAAAATTTGTGGTAAGGACTATGGGACCAAAATGCTGAGGTCATCGGTCCCTACGCTTACGCACTACTTAACCTATCTTTAACTTACGCTAAGGACAACACACACACTCCTGCCAGACGGAGGACTCGAACTTCCGATGGGAAGAGCCGTGCGAACCGTGACAAGAGGCCCCAGACCGCACGGCTACCGAGAACGGCAAAACAGATCATAAGATTGATAGCTCAAAAAGAAAAAGAGAAATTCTTGGCCTGAGTGTCTTAGTTCTCAGTTACATGACGTGACAGATTTAAGTTTAACAAACCCGCAGCTTTAGTATATCGAAATCTTATCTCTCTTTCTCGCAATCCTCTCATCCTCTAAATCACAGCCGAAACTGTTATTTCTGTATAATTTTACCACTGTTGGCAGAATCATTATTGTACTCCAGGTTTACAACATGTCACCTGCTTTCATGAAAGAGTACAAAATTTAAGGTGTATAAATTTGAGAAAAAAAATATTTTGTTTGTATGTCACATCAAATATTTGTTGTAACACATGTATTCATGAACTCAAACGAAGATCTCTACAATGTCTAAGACTTGTCACATCCCCTTGGAAAAATTTATAAATGACAATGCTGGTAAACCTCCATGTTATTTGATTTTCAAACAGCTGAGCAAAACTGAACGTACTCAGACATTTTTGTCTCTTTACTTATTCTGATCATCACTAAACTGACACACAATTTTTTTTTTAGCGCAACGCAATCTGACTTTCAATAATCCCTACAAAAGAATGGCCCTGACTAACAATAACCTATACCTTTCATGAATCACTTACCTCACAAAAATCTTCGTTACTCAAACTACTGCAATACAGCGACCGCCAATACTGCCAGCTAAATAAAAGATTCTAACTACTGAAGGCACTAACTACTGATAGCCAGTCAGTGATTTTCATACGGAGCGCTACGTGGTGTTACCAACATAAAAACCTAAAAGCCTACTTGCAAACTTATTCTGAAATAATTATTTTATTTTGCTACATACTCTTTGTACTTCGAGATAACATGTTCTTTGCACCTAGCAGTTTAGAGACACCAACTTTATTTTCAAAGTACGACAGTTTACATGTGATGTATAATGACATAGAAGGGAGTGTTTGGCCGCTGAAGACATTCTCCTTCTGTTATTTTACTTGCACGTGTAGGTCTAAATTTAGTTTTCAGTCTTAAACCTCCCAAAAACCATGTTGTGAAAGAGTGGATTTGTTTCTCCGCTAGACAGTCCCACAGGTTACTCCAGAATCGTAATATAACGCATACGCACAGGTCCTACTATCACATGTAAACCCACCTCATGACGGAGGTTTAAACCTTGGAAACGGCTTGTGAAAATACAATAAAAAACAGTAAACTTCTTGTTTCATTTGATGTCAGTAACAGTTACTGTAAAACCTAACTTAAAATTTTCACTTTTAAAAATAATCTGATTGGCCAGAGGAAGAATATGAGCCAGGCAATCGAATTTATGACCGCGCTCAGGGAAATAGCTCTTGAGGACGCAAAGCGATCGCCTTTGAAAGGACACTTGTGTTCGAGACCTCAGCAGCGATATTCCTGGTGGGCGTCCGAGCCGGACATCCAGCCACAGTAGCAGCCAAAGACGCGCCCTGCCGCGCGCCGCATAATCAAGAGGGATGAGTGCTGCCGATTCCAGAATACCCGTCCGCTGCCTCCACGCTGCTTCGCCAACAGAATGATCACCGCCCGACAAAACTGCACTACAGCTCTTTCTCTCATCTAAATACGCCTCCAGTTCCGTCTGTCCCATAGCAACCTTGGTTTCACATCTTGGTAACGCCGCTGAGAAATTTGTGATAGCCAAATTAATTTTATCCGTTTCTGTCCGTGTTTCTTCCGCGATAGCATAACTTTCGTAAAGTAAAGAACAAACATGATTGTGGCTGAAGGCCGTTGTTCTTTATTTTACGAATCGACAAATTATTATTTCCTTCTCCTATGGACAAAAGTAATTTATAAATTTATTCTGATAACTGTGGTTCAAAGGTATGACTAATCTCCATAAATTCTTCCTGCTTGCGCTCCTAGTCATTTTTATTGAATGTGCTTAGGCGCACGTAAGTGCAATTTTATATCGGTACTCGTGACACAGCATGCGCTATGCAATACACAGTTGGGAAAAAACATCGTAAATCCAAAAAAATAATTATAGCAGAGTAATGACATTTCGGAAATACATTTGCTAGGTAAAACATAGCAACTTCACAGATTAAAGTAAAGGCAAGATACGCCATTGCAAATGTGAAATTCCCGTACATTAACAACCAGTGTAACCGCCAGAATGTCGCATGCAAGCACGCAAACGTGCATGCATTTTGTAGTACAGGTTCCTGATGTCTGTCTGTGTGATGGCGTTCCAAGCCTGTTGCACTTGGTACGTCAATATAGGGACGGTTAATGCTAGTTGTGGATGACGCTGGGATTGTCATCTGATGATGTCGCACATGTGCTCGATTGGAGACATTTATGGTGATCTAGCAGGCAAAGGCAACATTTCGACACTCTGTAGAAAATGTTGAGTTACAGCAGCGGTACGTGGGCGTGAGTTATCCTGTTGGAATATACCCCTAGGAATGCTGTTCATGAATAGCATGAAGGACGAATCACGACTGACGTACAAATTTGCAGTCAGGGTGTGTGGGATACCCACAAGAGTGCTCCTGCTGTCATATGAAATGGCATTGCACACCATAACTCCCGGTGTAGGTCCTGTGTCTGGTTCACAGACAGATTGATTGCAGGTCCTCAACCTTTTAGAATCTTGCTTCAGCATAATTTGCCATATCGTTGCTTCATTCCATAGTATTAGGTGTCTTTCCTTCTATAATTGTCATCATTGCTACAAACAGTGCTAGTGGATTTGTATTCGTATAATAACAGCGTATTTTTAACTGACTTTCATCTACGAGCATTGTGTGACTTTGTAATATGAACTTTATTCTTAGGTTGACCTCTGTTTCACATTCGCTTCGTTACTCCCTATACTTCTCATTACGTGGCCTTCTGTTTAAACCTTATTTACTATGTTTATGTCTTTTATGATATTTCCATGTCAGTGTTGTGTTTCAGGTAGACAATATGTCTACTCCCTTGAACATCAAAAAACATTGGCGGAAACCACATCGCCCATGGCTCTGAGCACTATAGGACTTAACATCTATGGTCATCAGTCCCCTAGAACTTAGAACTACTTAAACCTAACTAACCTAAGGACATCACACAACACCCAGTCATCACGAGGCAGAGAAAATCCCTGACCCTGCCGGGAATCGAACCCTGGAACCCGGGCGCGGGAAGCGAGAACGCTACCGCACGACCACGACCTGCGGCAACATATCGCCCATAAATACTACTTAATGGCCGACTTACACATCGCCCATGCCTTTCCTTTCTCAGCCTTCATTAATGATTTACCGACTTTCCAGTCGCCTAACAATCATGCTTCTTCTTTCTCTCTCTATGTAATTGGCCGTCTTTTCTGTGGCCTAAACTATTACTCTCCATTCACCTCTTTTGTCTCTTCGTTTATAATTTGCCCACGTTCCGGTCCCTTTATAGCCATATCTCTCCATTTACCGTAATCCTCTTTGGCATAACTATTCCTAGCCTATCAGTGTATCATAGTTCATTACAGCAGAAACTACTTCACTGTTTTAATCCACTCTAAAGAGTAACGATAGGTCTATTTTAACTCAATCTATACATCATCTCGAAACAATATTTAGTCATTTATATTGTTTTTGCCATCAGAATTGCTTCTATTGTACATTTCCATACTCACTTACTGGTTTTAGCGTCGTCCACTTCTTCTGCAGCTTTCACTTTATTTTTATGCATTATATCATCTGTGTTATACACAACAGCCCTCGAATTGCTTTTCTACTTTTAAAGTCTTTTCAGAGGTAAGGGTTTGTTGACCGTTGTTATAAATACTTAATAATTATTTTAATACATACTTTACAATATGTTTGTTTTTATGTGCATTAGTATGGTATCGGAGGTGACTTGCAACCACTTACTGCGTTCTCTTGCTGATGTATTTATAACCCTTACTTCATATATTCTGGTCTGTCCACATACATTCGGTCAAGTGTCTGTCTTTCACCCGTGACGTGGAGATGTTTATTCTGCTGGACTACTTCAATTTTGTCACAACTTATCTCTTTGTCGTCGAAATCAATGCAAGGAAATTTTCTCATCTTAAGCTTGATAGTGGAGAATGTTAAAGAAGACACATATAGTTCTGAAGGAAAGAAGAGGAATAATTAACAGCAGGGAAAGAAAATGAAGTATGCTGTCGGTTAACTCAGGCACCTGGAAATCGTCCGGTACGTAGCAATACAAAGAACTTTATTCCACCCGAGGTTTAGTAATCATAACAGTCTTTCATTTCACTGATCGTCGTTTTATCGAATAATTGTTGTGGCGGTATTTCCTTGGTAGAATGAGGTACATCATTCACAAATTTTCAAATTTATCCCTGTAATTTACCCACCTAGTTATCAGTTCAGTTTGTAGAACTGAAGCGATAACATTCTCTCTCATGTAGTGTACATCTGACCATTTTTTGCTAGCTGCCTCTGAAGCTAGCTATCAGGTCTGTGTTTATTGATATCTTAACGCCACTGAACTTCGGTACGGGAACTTGTAGTACCTTAGTCCTACCCATTTGTGGTACAATGACTTTTTCACCCCGAAACCTTCTGTACACAAATACTTCACCTCTCGCTCTACTTTGTGTACTGCAAGATCAGTACTGATTCAAGAATTCTTGAACAAATTCTTTATATGTCTTTCAAGTGTTACCTATCCTTATTCTCCATTATATTGCTTCTCCTACTAATATACTGGTCAGGAATTCAATTTTTTATTGTTCAGTCGTGTTTTCAGGGACGATGCCCTCAAACTGTATAATGAAGGCTACTGAATGTATAGTTTCCTTACTAGGGAAACGATGGAATTCGTACGCGTTAGGCCGGCCGGAGAGGCCGTGCGGTTCTAGGCGCTACAGTCTGTAACCGAGCGACCGCTCCGGTCGCAGGTTCGAATCCTGCGTCGGGCATGGATGTGTGTTATGTCCTTAGGTTAGTTGGGTTTAATTAGTTCTAAGTTCTAGGCGACTGATGACCTCAGAAGTTAAGTTGCATAGTGCTGAGAACCATTTGAACCATTTTGTACACGTTAGCGTGATTTGCTACGTCACTTACATGAACGTTGCCTTTGTATCTTTCCTGTTCACACCAAATTTCTGCCATTTTGAGCCTGCAAATCCTTATTTAACTTTTTGATTTCATGGTCAACCTTTTGATTTATCTCTGATTTACATACTTCTAAAGTTTTACCCCATTCTTTTGTTTCATAATTTATTTTCTTACAGCATTCCTCAGTTTTAGCTGCAAGTTATGAAAACTTTCGTTCCAAAGCACTGAACTTTGCATTAATTTGAGCTATTCCTACGTGGACGTCTTTTAATCCCTTATCTGTTATCTCTACTTCTTTTGTGCTTTCCTTACGCCCTCCTTATTTTCTTTTCTTGCGACTTTCTGTTCCAGCAAAATTAATTTTAGCATGGACTTTATATTCTGATCATCCTGAAATGACAAAGTCTCAGCTGAAACTTTATCATGACTTAATGTATGCAACTCATCTATTGGCTCATTAGTATTGTCGACGTCACAGCCATTTTCGGTTGCATCACAATTCCAAGCCATCACTTCAGTTTGACTAGGTGCTACACACACTGGGTTTACAGCGTCATTGTTTGCACTAAATCTACATTTTCACTGTCATCATTCTTAGTTAACTCTGCTCTCCCAGTGAAATCATTCAGGACTACTTGAGAATTCTAAATGATATCATTGGTTATTGAATTTGCTATTTCGGATTTATCACCAAAGTTTTAATCTACGTTTCCACTTGGGTTATGGCTCAAATGGCTCTGAGCACTATGGGACTTAACATCTGAGGTCATCAGTCCCCTAGAACTAAGAAGTACTTAAACCTAACCTAACCTAAGGACATCACACGCATCCATGCCTGAGGCAGGATTCGAACTTGCCACCGTAGCGGTCGCGCGGTTCCAGACTGAAGTGCCTAGAACCGCTCGGCTACAACGTCCGGCACACTTGGGTTAGTTGTGACTTAATTTGGCATATCAATAAACTCGTATTTGACTTCACTACCATTTATTTGTATCTGATCCACCGGGGTGTAACTACTACAGTGAGACTGAACTTCTTCTCTACTTCTCAGAGCGTAACTTACATCCATTTCCTCAGATATTTTACCATTACTAAGGTTCCAGTTACAAACCGTAGTCTGCTATAAGCAAGCGCAACACTTACACTACTTGTCTTCTTCGACGTACTGCCGCTGATTGTCGTAGCTGTGGGCTGCACCACTGGCTCCAACTCCGCTGTCGCGTTGCACTGAAGTCGACACTTCAAACGTGCTCTGTAGTGCTAACTGCGCCGGCCCATTCTTGCTGCCGGCCGGAGTGTCCGAGCGGTTCTAGGCGCTACAGTCTGGAGCCACGCGACCGCTACGGTCGCCGGTTCGAATCCCGCCTCGGGCATGGATGTGTGTGATGTCCTTAGGTTAGTTAGGTTTAATTAGTTCTAAGTTCTAGGCGACTGATGACCTCAGAAGTTAAGTCGCATAGTGCTGAGAACCATTTGAACCATTTTGACTACGTCTTACATTCTACTACAGAGCCTTATAAACTGGAAGCCTTCGAAGTATGCCCTCAACTGTATCTAAAAAATAGGGCATACTTCGAAGGCTTCCAGCCTATACTAGGTTTTCAATAATTCATAATGCATGTGACCTCACAGTTTCTGTAATAATAGAGCCTTTCCTAGAGATGTTCAAATGGTTCGAATGGCTCTGAGCACTATGGGACTTTACTGCTGAGGTCATCAGTCCCCTAGAACTTGGAACTACTTAAACCTAACTAACCTAAGGACATCACACACATCCATGCCCGAGGCAGGATTCGAACCTGCGATCGTAGCGGTCGCGCGGTTCCATAGTGTAGCGCTCCTACAGATGTTCATACGAGATTTGTTGGTCAGATTATAAGGCTCTGTAGTAGAATCTAAAACGTAGTCATTCTGGATAATGATATTTACTTACAATAGTAAAATATAAAATTAGTTCATAGCAAAAAGGTTATCTGACGCGTGCGTAATAAGAGTTTGATTCTATACGTCTCGCGCATGCGCGCCGCCCTCTGTGAGGCAGACCGCGAAACCCTCGCGGTCCGCAGTCTCTAGTCACACGACGAGGCCCATACAACGGGCTTAAAGTGAATCTGCTACAGCTTGTTTAATAGAAGTGACAAAACCTTATGGTTATGCATCAAGTTTTATAAAGTTGACTTAGGACATGGCCTGTTTTGGACAAACAGTTAAATAATACTTTATGTAAGTACTACACGTTGCATCCTGTAGGATGACCATATCTAATATAATTTACTAGCGCATTATGATATTAACTTGTTAAAGGTTCTGAAAAAGATGTTATTACTAACGTTGAAACCTAGGTAAACGATAAAGTTAACCTGCAACTGTAGACTGTATATTCTTATATAATGAAGTATATTGTTAGTGGGAGGAATTTACATTCTTATGACAATTTTCCCCTCGAAACTTTCTCTCCTTTATACGAGGTGCGACAATAAAGTAATGAGACTGTTTTTCTTTGCAAGATGTGGCAACCCTGCAGGCTTGCGTAGGCAACTGTTCAGCCGTGAGTTGTGCTGTAATTAAGTTAACACGTGTTTGTGTCTCTCGTCACGGAAATAGAACAGCATAATATTGCGCAAAGGTATGCCATTTAATTTAATAAATTTAACTGTAAAATGTGAAGAAATGGTGGGTGATACAGTTTTTTAAGTATCATATTTGCATTTCCCACCCTAAAAACATAAGAATAAGGTATTTTCAGCAAAAAAGTTTTTCCATCGTTGGCCTGTGTAGTGTTTCATCTGTATTCTGTAAATTTTCTTCAGAAAGTGTACCCGAAGCATGGATATTGTAATAGCCTTAAAAATTCGTCTACTACAAGACAGAGATAAAACTAGTAAGCAGACCGTTCCATTCCATTTATCAATATGCTAGCGAAAACAAAGACGTGCGTTTGCCAGCGTCCGTCTTCCTTCAGTCGGGCCGCCGGGGTGGACCTTCCTTCTGTTCCGAGCTCCAAGTCAATAGCGACCAGCTCTGCACAGTGGCTACAAAGCGCGTCTGTGCGGCCCAGTGGTCTGTGTAATTGTTCCTGCTGCTGCTGCTGCCGCCGTAGCGCAGATAAAGTTTGCTTCAGCGTGGCGAGGCGGCGGACCCTTAATAAACAAACAGCAGCCCAGGTCGGCGGCTGGCAGCTGGCGAATGGAGGCAGAGGTTCGCGGGCGGCCGCGGCGCTCCGCCGGGCACGACAAAGGCCCCGCCGCGCCGGCCACACCGCGGCGCCGGGGCACCTCAAAGGCGGCGCCGCCCACAGCACTTGTCGCTGTCTGCTGGCGAAAGGCACAGCAGGTAGCGAGCAACGTGGCGCGCTGCTTAGGAGGGACGCGCACGCCCTCTGGAAGCTATGTTTGCTCCCCACTCGGGCAGGAACTATGCGTACCGAAAGCTGCGGGGTAGAGGCAGATTCGCAATCCGACTGTGGAGGTGTTTCGCTTAAGGGGCAGACGGTTAACATCAGACAGCACCATACTGTCGAACGATCTACTGATACGTAATCAGCACGGTTTCAGAAAACATCGTTCTTGTGCAACGCAGCTAGCTCTTTATTCGCACGAAGTAATGACCGCTATCGCCAGGGAATCTCAAGTTGATTCCGTATTTCTAGATTTCCGGAAAGCTTTTGACAATGTTCCTCACAAGCGACTTCTAATTAAGATGCGGGCCTATGGGGGTATCGTCTCAGTTGTGCGACTGCATTCGTGATTACCTGCCAGGAAGGTCGTAGTTCGTAGTAATAGACTGCATATCAACGAGTGAAACTGAAGTGATATCAGGTGTTCCCCAGGGAAGCGTCCTGGAACCTCTGCTATTCCTGATCTATACAGGGTGTTACAATAAAGGTAAGGCCAAACTTTCAGGAAACATTCCTCACACACAAATAAAGAAAAGATGTTATGTGGACATGTGTCCGGAAACGCTTCATTTCCATGTTAGATGGTTCAAATGGCTCTGAGCACTATGGGACTCAACTTCTCAGGTCATTAGTCCCCTAGATCCGTGGCCGAGGCAGGATTCGAACCTGCGACCGTAGCGGTCTCGTGGTTCCAGACTGCAGCGCCTAGAACCGCACGGCCACTTCGGCGTGATCCATGTTAGAGCTTATTTTAGTTTCGTCAGTATGTACTGTACTTCCTCGATTCACCGCCATGATTTCATACGGGGTACTCTACCTGTGCTGATAGAACATGTGCCTTCACGAGTACGACACAACATGTGGTTCATGCACGATGGAGCTCTTGCACATTTCAGTCGAAGTGTTCGTACGCTTCTCAACAACAGATTCGGTGACCGATGGATTGGTAGAGGTGGACCAATTCCATGCCCTCCACGCTCTCCTGACCTCAACCCTCTTGACTTTCATCTATGGGGGCATTTGAAAGCTCTTGTCTACGCAACCCCGGTACCAAATGTAGAGATTCTTCGTGCTCGTATTGTGGACGGCTGTGATACAATACGCCATTCTCCAGGGCTGCATCAGCGCATCAGGGATTCCATGCGACGGAGGGTCGATACATGTATCCTCCCTGACGGAGGACATTTTGAACATTTCCTGTAACAAAGTGTTTGAAGTCACGCTGCTACGTTCTGTTGCTGTATTTTTCGATTCGATGATTAATGTGATTTGAATAGAGGTAATAAAATGAGCTCTAATATGGAAAGTAAGCGTTTCCGCACACATGTCCACATAACTTATTTTCTTTCTTTGAGTGTGAGGAATGTTTCCTGAAAGTTTGGCCGTACCTTTTTGTAACACCCAGTATACATGACCTGGGTGACAATCTGAGCAGTTCTCTTAGGTTGTTCGCAGATGATTCTGTAATTTACCGTCCAGTAAGGTCATCCGAAGACCAGTATCAGTTGCAAAACGATTTAGAAAAGATTGCTGTATGGTGTGGCAGGTGGCAGTTGACGCTAAATAACGAAAAGTGTGAGGTGATCCACATGAGTTCCAAAAGAAATCCGTTGGAATTCGATTACTCGATAAATAGTACAATTCTCAAGGCTGTCAGTTCAACTAAGTACCTGGGTGTAAAAATTACGAACAACTTCAGTTGGAAAGACCACATAGATAATATTGTGGGGAAGGCAAGCCAAAGGCTGCGTTTCATTGGCAGGACACTTAGAAGATGCAACAAGTCCACTAAAGATACAGCTTACACTACACTCGTTTGTCCTCTGTTAGAATATTGCTGCGCGGTGTGGGATCCTTACCAGGTGGGATTGATGGAGGACATCGGAAGGGTGCAAAAAAGGGCAGCTCGTTTTGTATTATCACGTAATAGGGGAAAGAGTGTGGCAAATATGATACGCGAGTTGGGATGGAAGTCATTAAAGCAAAGACGTTTTTCGTCGCGGCGAGGTCTATTTACGAAATTTCAGTCACCAACTTTCTCTCCCGAATGCGAAAATATTTTCCTGAGCCCAACCTACATAGGTAGGAATGATCATCAAAATAAAATAAGAGAAATCAGGGTTCGAACACAAAGGTTTAGGTGTTCGTTTTTTCCCGCGCACTGTTCGGGAGTGGAATGGTAGAGAGATAGTATGTGATTCGATGAACCCTCTGCCAAGTACTTAAATGTGAATTGCAGAGTAATCATGTAGATGTAGATGTAGATGAAGCGCATAAAGGTTTGACCAATAGGATGTACGTCACGCGCGGGAGGGCATCCGGTGTTTAGGACAAGGTTGCAGAGTGTGAAATTCGAAACCCGAAGTTTACTATCGAAACTGAATCGTGACATAGTTTAGTGCCTGTCTCTAAGGGATACAGAAACGTATCTACTTCTACATCTACATCTACATACATACTCTGCAATCCACCATACGGTGCGTGGCGGAGAGCACCTCTTACCACAACTAGCATCTTCTCTACCTGTTCCATTCCCAAACAGAACGACGTAAAAATGACTACGTATATGCCTCTGTACGAGCCCTAATCTCTCTTATCTTATCTTTGTGGTCTTTCCGCGAAATATAAGTTGGCGGCAGAAAAATTGTACTGCAGTCAGCCTCAAATGCTGGTTCTCTAAATTTCCTCAGTAGCGATTCACGAAAAGAACGCCTCCTTTCCTCCAGAGACTCCCACCCGAGTTCCTGAAGCATTTCCGTAACACTCACGTTATGATCAAACCTACCAGTAACAAATCCAGCAGCCCGACTCTGAATTGCTTCTATGTCCTCCCTCAATCCGATCTGATAGGGGTCCCAAACGCTCGAGCAGTACTCAAGAATAGGTCGTATTAGTGTTTCATAAGTGGTCTCCTTTAAAGATGAACCACATGTTCCCAAAATTCTACCAATGAACCGAAGACGACTATCAGCCTTCCCCACAACTGCCATTACATGCTTGCCACAATTCATATCGCTCTGCGATGTTACGCCCAAATATTTAATCGATGTGACTGTGTCAAGCGCTACACTACTTATGGAGTATTCAAACATTACGGGATTCTTTTTCCTATTCATCTGCATTAATTTACATTTTTTTTAGAGGTAGCTGCCATTCTTTACACCAATCACAAATCCTGTCCAAGTCATCTTGTATCCTCCTACAGTCACTCAACGACGACACCTTCCCGTACACCACAGAATCATCAGCAAACAGCCTCACATTGCTATCCACCCTATCCAAAAGATCATTTATGTAGATAGAAAACAACAGCGGGCCTACCACACTTCCCTGGGGCACCCCAGATGATACCCTAACCTGAAATCTTTCGTACAACGTTTGTGTCTCACTGCCGGAGAGGAACGGCATGTACGTTTGTGAAGTCCGAGAGCTGCTGAGAAATAGACCGACTGAATTTCTTCGTCCACACTGCTCAGCTCGCTCCAGTGTCCCACGTGACCAATTCCTGTTCCCGTGATTAGTTTTGTCTTATACAATTTGTTATCTGAGAGTTTCAGATGCTTAGCCGTAGTGTTACTTTGTCAGCCCATGTTCACTCATCCATCACGTTAACAGCGCGTGAAGTGGACGGCATTCGTCTAATATCCGATGTCAGCCAAACCAGGCCCTGCTGCAGCTTAGGAAAAATTTACGAGTGACCTACGAACGAGAAATGCAAACCACTAAATCAACTTGTGGCCTATTGTGTCTTCTCACTTTGTGTAGCACTCCAGAGGTCAGAATGGCACGCGTTATCCCATTGACCATAAGGCTTCAAACACAGTGATGAGCTAAGACATTATGAAGAGTGCCCACTGCAGGACTGTATGCCTCAGCTGGCGCTGCGGGCACGTGACGCGTTAAGGAAACTACACTCTTGGAAAATGATAAACGAACACCATGAATTCGTCGCCCCAGCAGGGGGAATTTTGTTGATACATGCTTGAGGACATACACAACACACGATGATACAAGCAGAGCCATACGCTCTTTAGTACAGTCAACGGAGCGTGCGCAGTGTCAATGTCAGCACTGTGTATACCCTCCTTTTGCAGCAACGCAAGCTCCAATTCTACCATGGAGACAATCGTAGAGGTGCTGAATATAGTCTTGCGGAGTAGCCTGCTATTCAGTTTCCACCTGGTGCCTCAGATAGACCAAAGATCGTGTCGGACATGCAGAGTGTAAGATGACGTTTCATCCGATCCCAAACATGCTCAATGAGGGACTGATCTGGAGATCGAGCTGGCCAGGATAGTTGACATACACCTTCAAGAGGACGTTGGGTGGCACGGAATATATGTGAACGTGCATTATCCTGATGGAAAAACACATCACCTGGCCGGTCCACGAACCGTAGCATGATGGGTTGGATGATGGTTTGAATGTACTGTGCACTGTTTAATGTTCCTTCAACGATCACCACAGGAGTATGACCAGTGTAGGATGTTGCTCCCCACGCCATAACGCAGGGTGTTGGCCCTTTGTGCCTCTGTCGTATGCACTCCTGAGTTGGGCGCTCGTCTGCGCGACGCCACACAGGCGTACGGCCATTATTGGCACCAAAGCAGAAGCGACTCACATCGCTGAAGACGGCAGGTCTTAACCTCCCCCTCACTTATCGACCGTAATGACAGTGAAAAATTAAACAACGTGTACCTATTGGAAATTTGGGAAAAGCAGTCGTCACCGAAGTTAATCTGTCGGTAAAGAGGGAGGAAGGGTTACATCTAAATGAAAGGATAAATGCAAATGAAATTGGTGTAAATTAATTTTGAAAAAGGGTAAAGTTAATAAAGAAAGTAAATGTGCGGTCGTTACGTTAACAATTAACTGGGGTTAATTAGATATTTGACATTTGGGGAAAATTACGGTCGGCAGTCCTATGTACAACTACTACAGTAACTGAAAAAGAAAGGTTAATGGACATATAATTAGTACTAAAAGCGTGTCAACTGAAGGTTGACACGTGTTGTATGCAAACTTAATGTTTGTCAGAAGTAGTAAACTTCGCTACACTCTGACTTAATTTAGCAAAAGAATTAATAAAACCGGAAAATTTAATGTTAATTTATTGACTGAAATTAATAGTGAACTGTGTTTCTGAAGCACTATGAAATTAGATAAAATAAAGTTGGTCTTGGGCTACCTCAACAATCATCTCAAAAGCAACTTGAATCTACGCAATTTAGAAATAAGAGATTTAACTTTGAACTTAATTAAACGATTTTGAACAATAACAGTAGTAAACTTTAGCACATACCAAGCTCAGCTGCAGTCACAGGTAAGCTAAAATACGGTAACAAAACTCGCACTCTTAATTTGTGCTTGCGTAATCTAAATATAGTTCTGTTTGGTTACTGTAACCAGCTTTGGTTACTTTGACTGACCTTCGAAACTGAAGCAGTGAAATGAAATGATATGACTTTAATGCTGGCGTTTGAATTTCAACGACACTTGGGTTCACTTCGGAAAAGGAAGGGACCCTGCTTGGTAATGCAATTGGGACAATGAGCAACAAAGGTTCATGATAAGTTGCTGTATTTTAGTGATGCAAATGGAACAGTTTGAAAGGTCTGCCATACAGCTCTAAAACTTTAAATGCTTTCAGTCTTCCATGTTGGTTGATTGAAGGTTTGAAGTCGTCGATCGAGGAGGTGGCGACAGTCACTTACTGTCGGCCGTCGCTGTTGCAGAAGCTGCATGTTGGCGCGCCTTCTTCTCGACACTGTCACCAGGCGAAACGGGCTCTTGATGTGCACCAACTAATGTTTCCCGTCCGCGACACCGTGCCAGAAACTATCATAGCAAGTCGAGCCCAATTACATGCTTCCAAAATCCGAATGCGCTGCAACTCGTGGGAGCGTCACTCAACACACCTGCTCCACCGCCCTACTCCAGCCAGGCTCTGCTCTGGCCGCGCTCCAAGCGGCGGAGTTAACACTACCACAGGTCATAAACACTTTGGTTCTCCACACGACCTATCGATGTAATCGTTCGATAGCATAGTTTTACCTATGCAAGACCCAGCGTAAAAATACAAATAATATTTACAAAACAAACTAATTGTAAATCGCCGGCCGCTGTGGCCTAGCCGTTCTAGGCGCTTCAGTTCGGAACCGCGCTGCTGCTACGCTCGCAGGCTCGAATCCTGCCTCGGGCATGGATGTCCTTAGGTTATTTAGGTTTACGCAGTTCTAAGTCTAAGGGACAGATGACCTCAGATGTTAAGTCATTTAAAAATTTTTTTTTAATTATACATCGACATTAATGCATAAATATGTATATACAAATTGCAAAACAATTACAATATATAAAGGCACCTAAATGTCATATCTTCATGTAACAAAATAAGGAAAAACTTTATAGTACAATAGATGGCAATAGGAGGATATGCATTTCCGGCGTTACAAGGTCTCCATTCGTCCTTCCATAAACGCCTGTCGTGACACCATTGGAGGCGAACTGAACTGCGCGTCGTGAGCGGAGGAGGCCCTAACGGTTCACGGGGCCGTAACCCTGCTTGATGAAGACGGTTGCGAATGGTTCTCGCTGATATCCCTGGAGGAACGGTGTCTCTAAGTTGCTGTGAAGTGACGGTGCGGTCCAGTACGGCACTTCGTACGATGTGACGGTCTCGGCGTGCATCTGTGCGTCGCCGCTGTCCTGATCTCGGACGACGCGAATGTGCACCTTCTGCTGACCACAGGCGACAAAATCGATGCACTGTGGAGACCTCCGCCCCATGTGTTGCGCAATTCTGCGGTACGCCCATCCGGTCTTCCACAGGACCACACAGTACGTCCTCACTCAAACTCTGTCAATTGCACAATCGGTTCACGTACACGCTGTCGCAGCATGCTAACAATGTTGCAGACATAGATGGATCTCCGTATGCCACGGGAAACTGCTTACCACTGGCTCTGGCAGTGACCACTGCTGAGCAGCTACCAACATTCCACGTCCAATAACGTGGTTCCTGGTATGTCCGCAGCAATGCACATTTGGTCATCTCATGCACATTACGGCAAGTTGAAAAAGAGAGAGAGAGGGGGGGAGATTAGGTGCTATTTATATGTGTGTATCATAAACCTTTTCTGTTGAAAATATTTCTCTTCTTCATACCTCCTCAGTGTTACCTCAATTAAGTGTCCCTGATCTCATTTGTACTAAGACTGCAGTACACGCGAGGTGCCCATTTGCTTCCACCACCCTGAGTTGAATGCATAAGTTCTAATAAATGTTCACTAACCTGAAGTCTTCTACATTTTTCGTCCTCTGCGTAGAAAACAGCACGTAGGTCGTGAATCCGTTATCTTAAGGCTGTAAGAAACTCTTAGCGGGGAACTGTTATTTTAGAAATAATTAAATTTTAAATCTGTTTGTTTATATGAGATGCCTCTCGCTTTTTATTAACAGAACACGAGAAACGGCACAATTACATCTCTCTTTTGAGTCGCAAATGCTTTCTATTCTTAAACAAATTAATGAACTGCATATTTCCGTAATTAGTATTGGACTGTTCTGTACTGTATGTCCAAATAACCATACATTGTTAATGAAGTCTATACTAACACAGACCACGGCAGACAACATGTCTGTCCTCTGACACTGCCGAACCAGCTCTCACAGTTACAAATTAGGCGTTGCAAATGGTGTCTTAGCTGACACCCCGGCGAGAAACACGTCCATCCTCCGAGACTGCCGGACCAGCTCTGGTATTACAATCGAACCACTTCGCTCGCCATCCAAGTGCTTCATCTACGTTTTCGTTTGTCAGTTCTATATTACTCTGCTGGTTATTATTACATCTGAAATAAATAAATGATGTGTTGTTGTTGTGGTCTTCAGTCCTGAGACTGGTTTGATGCAGCTCTCCATGCTACCCTATCCTGTGCAAGTTTCTTCATCTCCCAGTACCTATTGCAACCTACAACATTCTGAATCTGCTTACTGTATTCATCTCTTGGTCTCCCTCTACGATTTTTACCCTCCACGCTGGTATTGATCCCTTGATGCCTCAGAATATGTCCTACCAACCGGTCCGTTCTTCTCGCCAAGTTGTGCCACAAACTCCTCTTCTCCCCAATTCGGTTCAATACCTCCTCATTAGTTATGTGATTCACCCATCTAATCTTCAGCATTCTTCTGTAGCACCACATTTCGAAAGCTTCTATTCTCTTCCTGTCCAAACTATTTATAGTCCATGTTTCACTTCCATACATGGCTACACTCCATACAAATACTTTCACAAACGACTTCCTGACACTTAAATCTATACTCGATGTTAACAAACAGCTCTTCTTCAGAAACGCTTTCCTTGCCATAGCCAGTCTACATTTTGTATCCTCTCTACTTCGACCATCATCAGTTATTCTGCTCCCCAAATAGCAAAACTCCTTTACTACTTTAAGTGTCTCATTTCCTAATCCAATTCCCTCAGCATCACCCGACTTAATTCGACTACATTCCATTATCCTCGTTTTGCTTTTGTTGATGTTCGTTTTATATCCTCCTTTCATGACAATGTCCATTCCGTTCAACTGCTCTTCCAAGTCCTTTGCTGTCTGTGATAGAATTACAATGTCATCGGCGAACCTCAAAGTTTTTATTTCTTCTCCATGGATTTTAATACCTACTCCAAATTTTTCTTTTGTTTCCTTTACTGCTTGCTCAATATACAGATTGAATAACATTGGGGAGAGGCTACAACCCTGTCTCACTCCCTTCCCAACCACTGCTTCCCTTTCATGTCCCTCGACTCTTATAACTGCCATCTGGTTTCTGTACAAATTGTAAATAGCCTTTCGCTCCCTGTATTTTACCCTTGCCACCTTTAGAATTTGGAAGAGAATATTCTAGTCAACATTGTCAAAAGCTTTCTCTAAGTCTACAAATTCTAGAAACGTAGGTTTGCCTTTCCTTAATCTTTCTTCTAAGATAAGTCGTAAGGTCAGTATTGCCTCACGTGTTCCAATATTTCTACGGAATCCAAACTCATCTTTCCCGATGTGGGCTTCTACCAGTTTTTCAATTCGTCTGTAAGGAATTCGTATTAGTATTTTGCAGCTGTGACTTATTGAACTGATAGTTCGGTAATTTTCACATCTGTCAACACCTGCTTTCTTTGGGATTGGAATTATTATATTCTTCTTGAAGTCTGAGGGAACTTCGCCTGTCTCATACATCTTCCTCACCAGATGGTAGAGTTTTGTCAGGACTGGCTCTCCCAAGGCCGTCAGTAGTTCTAATGGAATGTTGTCTACTCCCGGGGCTTTGTTTTGGCTCAGGTCTTTCAGTGCTCTGTCAAACTCTTCACGTAGTATCGTATCTCCCATTTGATCCTCATCTACATTCTCTTCCATTTCTATAATATTGTCCTCAAGTACATCGCCCTTGTATAGACTCTCTATATACTCCTTCCACCTTTCTGCTTTTCCTTCTTTGGTTAGAACTGGGTTTCCACCTGAGCCCTTGATATTCATACAAGTGGTTCACTTTTCTCCAAAGGTCTCTTTAATTTTCCTGTAGGCAGTATCTATCTTACCCCTAGTGAGATGAGCCTCTACATCCTTACATTTGTCCTCTAGCCATCCCTGCTGAACCATTTTGCACTTCCTGTCGATGTCATTTTTGAGACGTTTGTATTCCTTTTTGCATGCTTCACTTACTGCAGTTTTATATTTTCTCCTTTCATCAATTAAATTCAATATTTCTTCTGTTACCCAAGGATTTCTACTAGACCTCGTCTTTTTACGTACTTGATCCTCTGCCGCCTTCACTACTTCATCCCTCAGAGCTACCCATTCTTCTTCTACTGTACTTCTTTCCCCCACTGCTGTCAATTGTTCCTTATGCTCTCCCTGAAACTCTGTACAATCTCTGGTTTAGTCAGTTTATCCAGGTCCCATCTCCTTAAATTCCCCCCTTTTTGCAGTTTCTTCAATTTTAATCTGCAGTTCATAACCAATAAATGTGGCCAGAGTCCACATCTGCCCCTGGAAAAGTCTTACAATTTAAGGGGAGTTGGAATGCCGGAAAATGGAAAAAATTCACATTTTCAGTTTTTAACCTTATAACTTAATTTGAAATTTTCTGCTTAAAATGGTGCAAAATTTGTTAAGAAATTCCAATTGGAAGTATTTTTATTTAATTTTTCAAAATTACATGTGCGCCCAGCAAAGTTACCCATCTTGTGATTTGTACACATTTAAATCTTCGCATTTCCGAAAACATTACATATAGAAGGCTGTGGATTTCACTCTTCAGTTGTAGAATCTTTGATCCTTCCATAGGTACCATTGTTTTTACGACTAGCTGTGTTTATTGTTCAGTTTTTGATCTGTGAGTGTTTGTTTTGAGCCTCGAGTTTAGTTTGTCGCTCATTTGGAGTTTGTTATCTGTCTTGTTTTGACTTTCAGTGGTGAGTGCGTAGTTTCTACGATGCCTAGGAGTGCATCATTATTTAAAAAGCGAAAGTTTCGCGGTAATAGATTTACAAATAACGTTTGTTCAAGTGATTCTGCTTCAGCACCTGTTGATGCTGGTGAAAGTTCTGACGTTTGTACAGCTGAGATGTGTGAAGGAGACACGCCCACCAGTGCATCAAAAAAGAAGTTATCAAACTGTGCAAGTGAAATTACAGATGAAGCTTCTAATGAACAATATGTTTTAGTCGACTTTCCTGTTTTTACTGAGTTTATGAAGAAATGTTTGTGTTGTAATCTTTGTGGAGGTTCTTTTGATATGAACATAACAAAATCTATAGGACTTTCCTGCAAAATTGCTATAGTTTGTGCCAGTTGTGAAAATGAGACCTGTTTTTGGAGCTCTAAAACATGCAGTAGCAATTTGTTTGAGAGTAATATCAGGCTAATGTATGCAATGAGAGCAATTGGTAAAGGACATACTGCTGCTCAAACATTTTGTGCCATAATGAATCTTCCACCTCCACCTGCTAAAATTGACAATTACACTGAAGTGATAGGAGATGCTGTTCAGTCTGTAGCAGATTTATCAATGAAAGCTGCTGCCAGTGAAGCAAAATATATAAATGAAGGAAACCCAGATATCCCTGTTGCTTTTGATGGAACCTGGCAGAAAAGGGGTCACACATCCAAAAATGCTGTTGCTACTGTTACTAGTGTGGACAGCGGTAAAGTTTTGGACTATGAAGTGCTCACTAAACATTGTTACCATTGTGCATCTGGTAAGATAGAAGCAGCTCACATATGTAGCAAGAATTATGAAGGTACGAGTGGAGGCATGGAGGCTGCCGCTGCTGTGAAAATGTTTAGCAGATCAGAAAAAGAACGGGGAGTATTTTACACAAAATTCCTTGGAGATGGGGACTCCAAGGCATACAAAAGTGTTACAGAATCCATGCCATATGTCAATAAGACAATAACTAAACTAGAATGTGTCGGTCATGTTCAGAAACGAATGGGCACTCGTCTAAGGAAACTGAAACAGAATCTGAAGGACAAAATTTTGTCAGATGGTAAAACCATTAGAGGTCGCCTGTCAGATAAAATTATAAATGAATTACAACAATACTATGGTATGGCAATAAGAAATAATGCAAATAATTTGCAGGAAATGAGACAAGCTGTATGGGCCACATATTTACATCGATCATCAACTGATGATAATCCTCAACATTTTGCTTGTCCAGATGGTCCTCAGTCATGGTGCAATTATAGAAAATCTCAAGCTACTGGGGATCCTTATCACCATAAAAATTATATTCCATTGGCTGTTATGGAAGTAATTAAACCAATATATAGAGACTTGGGGCATCCTGATCTTCTGCGAAAATGTCTTCATGGTTGTACCCAGAATCAAAACGAGTCGTTCAACAACCTCATTTGGACTCGTGTACCTAAGAATGTATTTGTTGGGATAAAAACATTGAAATGGGGAGTCAGTGATGCTGTTATTTCATTCAATGATGGTCATATGGGTAGGCTAAAGGTCATGGCAAGGCTCGGCATTGCTCCTGGTATCAACACCATCAGAGGTCTTCAGCTTCTGGACAGCGTGCGAGTAAGGAAGGCTCAGTATGCAGCTGAATTTAATACAAAAAAAGCAAGGGCAGCAAGGAGAAGAAAGCTTCTAGGTGAAGAAGAAGAACTAGAAGATGACCCTGATTACTCTGCTGGACACTTTTGATAATAGAATAAAAGGTATTTGTGAATTTTCATAATAAATTACTTTAATCGCATTTTCTGGCATTTGACATTTTTAGTGTTACATGTACCTTTATCTCATAAACCACTCAACCAACAACATTCAAATTTTCAGAAATGCTGCAAAACAGTTCAAAGAGGCCACGGAACTAGAATCATGACAAGAACTGGCTTATTCTCTGAACTAGGGAAGTTTATGTTATACTTTTTCCAATAAAAAATGGCTTAATGGTAAAAAATTCATAAATACTATACCAACAAAAAGAAAACATTGGTTCTAGTTCAGTGGGCTCACAATATATGCTGAAAACCTCTGCCAGAATTTCAAAGTTCTGAAGATAATAGTTCCAAAGAAAAAGGTACACAAAGTTAGCAAATTTAACATTGGCGAGATAGGGCATTCCAACTCCCCTTAAATCCTGGTTCCTGAATCTCTGTCTTACCATTATATAATCTATCTGATACCTTTTAGTATCTCCGGGATTCTTCCATGTATACAACCTTCTTTTATGATTCTTGAACCAAGTATTAGCTATGATTAAGTTATGCTCTGTGCAAAATTCTACCAGACGGCTTCCTCTTTCATTTCTCAGCCCCAATCCATATTCACCTACTATGTTTCCCTCTCTCCCTTTTCCTACCTCGAATTCCAGTCACCCATGACTATTAAATTTTCGTCTCCCTTCACTATCTGAATAATTTCTTTTATCTCATCATACATTTCATCAATTTGTTCATCATCTGCAGAGGTAGTTGGCATATAAACTTGTAGTACTGTAGTAGGCGTGGGATTCGTCTCTATCTTGGCCACAATAATGTGTTCACTATGCTGTTTGTAGTATCTTCACCGCATTCCTATTTTCGTATTCATTATTAAACCTGCTCCTGCATTACCCATATTTGATTTTGTGTTTATATCCCTGTAGTCACCTGACCAGAAGTCTTGTTCCTCCTGCCACCGAACTTCACTAATACCCACTATATCTAACTTTAACCCATCCAATTCCCTTTTTAAATTTTGTAACCTACGTGCTCGAATAAGGGATCTGACATTCCACGCTCCGATCCGTAGAACGCCACTTTTCTTTCTCCTGATAACAACGTCCTGTTGAGTAGTCCCCGCCTGGAGATCCGAATGAGGGGAACATTTTACCTCCGGAATATTTTACCCAAGAGGACGCCATCATCATTTAACCATACAGTAAAGCTGCATGCCCTCGGGAAAAATTACGGCCGTAGTTTCCCCTTGCTTTCAGCCGTTCGCAGTACCAGCACAGCAAGGCCGTTTTGGTTAGTGTTACAAGGCCAGCCAGATCAGTCAATCATCCAGACTGTTGCCCCTGCAACTACTGAAAAGGCTGCTGCGCCTCTTCAGGAACCACACGTTTGTCTGGCCTCCCAACAGATACCCCTCCGTTGTGGTTGCCCCTACGGTACGGCTATCTGTATCGTTGACGCACGCAAGCCTCTCCACCAACGGCAAGGTCCATGGTTCATGGGGGGGGGGGGGGGGGGGGGGAGGAATGATAGCACACTTTAAAGTGATGCTTTACTTTGAAATGCAAGCAAATACGCTGTTTGGTTTGTTTAATATTAACAACAGATGATTATCGTTTTGGCGCAGGAGTTACCAACGCAGCAGCCAATCACGGAGAAGGACCACAATTCAGGTGGCCTTTCTCATGATATCCGTACCTAACAAACCATCTGTCATCGGTACCTCACACCACATTACATCATCTGGCCACTTCTGCCTTCTCAGCTACTCTAAGAAGAGCTACTTGTATCTCAATGTGATGGGGCAAAGCCACAAATATTACACATCCCCCTCTCTCTGGATTCCAAGAAATTGAGACGCTCACAGACAATAATCTATTTGGGAAATAGACAAATTATGATTTGAAATTTAAATATTTTTCAGCTGTCTTCTCTCAAGAGCTATACCGTTACACTGTACAAGTAATTTCTGATAATTGTTCAAAAGTTGAATCTACATTATACTGTTTCATTCTCAGATTATTAATCAACTTATATAATCACAAAATAAAAAATTTGTCATTAAAATCTAATTGTTACCCTTAATCAATTCAACTAATGGTTACTCGTAATCAGTTCGTGTGTAACCTTATATCCAAAAATTATTAATCTTTAGTTGCACTTTCTATACTGATTACATCATTCATTAAATAGTAAAGATTTTCAGAGTAGTGTCATTCTGCACCTTTATGGGATCGACAATAATACTCTATGGCAGTCCAATACTTCCGTGGAAAATTTCATTCAGAACATTTTGTATTGCCTTCAAGGTACTATCGGCGCATTGCCGTCCATTAAATTCAACAAAATATGTTCGAGAAGTTACAATACTACACAATTACTATCGGCGCATTGCCATTCTTTGAATTCGATGAAACGTTCATTACACTTTCCTTCACTATTATGTCGGCACCATTCCGTTCTGCATTTAATTGTATTTAAATGCGTCATGAAGATCTCCACTTCTCATGGTTACAAATAAAATAAACACAAGATCTATACATTTTACAAATACATAGAGACGGTACAGGGTTACAATTACACCTTTTACCAGAACATACGCAAGCAGGCCACAGCAACAACTCATATTGACGATTCTGTTGTCCGTAATGTGGTCTTGCGTTGTGAAACTCCAGACATTCCAAAATGGTGTTGAGTTGAACAACTGTCAGCCATTTGTCCCATCTCCAACCTCAGCATACCGCTCCAATCCAATTCCATGAAACAATACAAAAAATGCCTTAAATTAGTTTCCTAATAATTTTAAACAAATTTTAAATAAACATGTTTTCATATACTATAAAATATAAATACTTCATATGTAATGTTTTGTTTCGATTTAGGGTGTTTATAAACAAATCCAATGTTTACGTCGTACTACCACAGTGATTCATCAATGTTTTTGTTTTGATCACAGCTGCTGCTGCTACGTACAATTGGGTCATTGCGCCCTCACATTCTTGAAGAGCTCTGTGCTTGCTCACACCATCTGTTGTTACCAACCCAGTTCCCTAATGAGTCACGCCGTTAGCTGGCATCACCTGCTACGCTCTTTGAATCATATCCATGGAGGCTCACAACTGCAATTCACAGACACATCGAGGGAATATTTTAGAATTTTACTTTGAACATAATGCACAAACACTCATTTACCACATCTTGCTTGGTTCCACATTACGAGGTAGCATTCCTTTGGTGCATGAGTGTCCCTGTTGCTACAAACAGTACTAGTGGAACTCTATTCATATATATATGAACGTTGTGTGACTTCGTACTATGTAGGGGCTAATTATTCTTAACTATAGACATTTATTCTACCGTCTGTTCATATTTAAAACCAGTGTGTGTGTGTTTTTAGTCTCTATACTTCATATTATGTCGCCTTTTATTTATACCTTATTTACTACGTTTATGTCTCTTATGAGATTTCCATGCCAGAGTTATGTCTTACGTCAACAATATGTCTACTCCCTTGTACTTCATAAAATAGCTGGCGGAAACCAGTTCGCCGATAAATACTACTTAACGGCCGTCTTACATGTCGCCTTTTGCCTTTCCTCCCTCACTCTTCATTAATACACTCCTGGAAATTGAAATAAGAACACCGTGAATTCATTGTCCCAGGAAGGGGAAACTTTATTGACACATTCCTGGGGTCAGATACATCACATAATCACACTGACAGAACCACAGGGACATAGACACAGGCAACAGAGCATGCACAATGTCGGCATTAGTACAGTGTATATCCACCTTTCGCAGCAATGCAGGCTGCTATTCTCCCATGGAGACGATCGTAGAGATGCTGGATGTAGTCCTGTGGAACGGCTTGCCATGCCATTTCCACCTGGCGCCTCAGTTGGTCCAGCGTTCGTGCTGGACGTGCAGACCGCGTGAGACGACGCTTCATCCAGTCCCAAACATGCTCAATGGGGGACAGATCCGGAGATCTTGCTGGCCAGGGTAGTTGACTTACACCTTCTAGAGCACGTTGGGTGGCACGGGATACATGCGGACGTGCATTGTCCTGTTGGAACAGCAAGTTCCCATGCCGGTCTAGGAATGGTAGAACGATGGGTTCGATGACGGTTTGGATGTACCGTGCACTATTCAGTGTCCCCTCGACGATCACCAGTGGTGTATGGCCAGTGTAGGAGATCGCTCCCCACACCATGATGCCGGGTGTTGGCCCTGTGTGCCTCGGTCGTATGCAGTCCTGATTGTGGCGCTCACCTGCACGGCGCCAAACACGCATACGACCATCATTGGCACCAAGGCAGAAGCGACTCTCATCACTGAAGACGACACGTCTCCATTCGTCCCTCCATTCACGCCTGTCGCGACACCACCGGAGGCGGGCTGCACGATGTTGGGGCGTGAGCGGAAGACGGCCTAACGGTGTGCGGGACCGTAGCCCAGCTTCATGGAGACGGTTGCGAATGGTCCTCGCCGATACCCCAGGAGCAACAGTGTCCCTAATTTGCTGGGAAGTGGCGGTGCGGTCCCCTACGGCACTGCGTAGGATCCTACGGTCTTGGCGTGCATCCATGCGTCGCTGCGGTCCGGTCCCAGGTCGACGGGCACGTGCACCTTCCGCCGACCACTGGCGATGACATCGATGTACTGTGGAGACCTCACGCCCCACGTGTTGAGCAATTCGGCGGTACGTCCATCCGGCCTCCCGCATGCCCACTATACGCCCTCGCTCAAAGTCCGTCAACTGCACATACGGTTCACGTCCACGCTGTCGCGGCATGCTACCAGTGTTAAAGACTGCGATGGAGCTCCGTATGCCACGGCAAACTGGCTGACACTGACGGCGGCGGTGCACAAATGCTGCGCAGCTAGCGCCATTCGACGGCCAACACCGCGGTTCCTGGTGTGTCCGCTGTGCCGTGCGTGTGATCATTGCTTGTACAGCCCTCTCTCAGTGTCCGGAGCAAGTTTGGTGGGTCTGACACACCGGTGTCAATGTGTTCTTTTTTCCATTTCCAGGAGTGTAATTGGCAAACTTACCTGTCACCTAATAACGATACTTCACTTCTTTCTCTCTCTGTGTACGTAATTGGTCGACTTTTGTGTCGTCTACACTATAATTCTCTATTTATCTCTTTTCTCTCGTCGTAAGTAATTGGTAGACTTTCCTGCCTCTTAATAACCATATCTCTCCATTTGCCATAAATCTCTTTGGCATGACTATTCCTAGCCTATCAGTGTATAATAATTCATTACAACGGAAACCACTTCGCCGTTTCAGTTCATACTGAGGAGTAACGATATGTCTATTTTGACACAACGTGTACATCATCTCAGGACAACATTTAGCTATTTCCATTATTTTTGCCACCGGATTTTCTTCTATTGCACACTGTCGTATTCCCCTACCTGGTTTAGCATCGTTCACTTCTTCTTCAGCCTTCAGCTTGCTTTTTATAGATTATAATAGCCCTCGTCTTTCTTTCCCATTCTTAAAGTATTTTGAAACATAAAATTTTATTGTAAATATTTACAAACTGTTCCACTGTTGTGCATTAATATGGTACTGGTGTCTTGGAGTTACATACTGTGTTCTCTTGCTGATGTACCTGTAATGCTATCTCTCACATATTCAAGCCTGTTACATTCCATAAAATGTCTGTTTTTTACCAGTGCTACGCAGAAGTTTGTTCTGCTGGGTTACTTTGTGTCATAGCTTGTTCCTTTGTTGTCACATTCTGTACAAGAATATTTGCTAATCTTAAACTTGATAGCGAAGAATGTTTAAGAAGACAGATATTGTTCTGAATGAAATAAGTGGAAGAACTAACAACAGGAAAGAAAAATGAAGTATCCTGTCAGTTAACTCGGGCACCTGGTAATCATCAGTTACTTGGCAATGCAAAGAACGTTGTTGCCTCGTGACGTTGGTATTCATAATATAATTTCATTTCGCTAACTGAGATTTCATCTAATAATGGTTGCGGCGGTTTTTCCATTGCAGAATGATGCACTTTGTTCGAAACTTTCTGAAATTCAATCACGTAATCTACCCCCACATAATGCTTTGAAGAACTGA
This sequence comes from Schistocerca americana, assembly GCF_021461395.2. NCBI lineage: Eukaryota > Metazoa > Arthropoda > Insecta > Orthoptera > Acrididae > Schistocerca > Schistocerca americana. The sequence goes on from NC_060120.1 coordinate 82,230,866, forward strand.
ACTGATAGCTTTGTCTCCCATAGATCAATGCAGTACACATTTTATTCTGGCGTAACCACAAGCGCCGGAACGAAGATGCAGTTCGCAAGACCAGAGAAGGCAGTCAGGAAACGTCGGCCAATGGTGCGCCGAACAGACGGCTACACGGGTAGCGGAGGCTGTGTGGCGTGGACTGGGCGGTTTTTTAGGCTAGAAGGCCTCGGGAAAGTACGGGGTGGGCTGCAATCTCAAAGGGTGCATGGCAAATACAGGACGTGCTTGGATCAAGGAACAGTCGGAATTGTAGTTGTAAATTGTTGTAGTTGTGCTGGGGAAGTCCCTGATCTTCAAGCGCTAATAGAAAGCACAGAAGCTGAAATCGTTACAGCTGAAATCGTTTACAAAATCTCAGGCGGTGTTCAGGAAAGATAGATTAGGTAGAATTGGTGGTGTGTCTCTCAGTAGTGGTTTATCTTGTAATGAAGTCGAAGTAGACACTCTGTGCGAATTGGTATGGGTGGAGGTTATACTTAACAGCCGAACTAAGTTAATAATTGGCTCCTTCTACCGAACCCCAGACTCCGATGATACAGATGCTGAACAGTTCAGAGAAAATTTTGGTCTCGTAACAAATAAATACCCCACTGATACGGTTATAGTTGGTGGGGACTTCAACCTTCCCTCGATATGTCGGCAAAAATACTTGTTCAAAACCGGTGGTAGGCAGAAAACATCTTCCGAGATTGTCCTAAATGCTTTCTCCGAAAATTATTTCGAGCAGTTAGTCCACGAACCCACACGAATTGTAAATGGTTGCGAAAACACACTTGACCTCTTAGCCACAAACAATCCAGAGCTAATAGAGAGCATCATGACTGATACAGAGATTAGTGATCACAAGGTCGTTATAGCTAGGCTCAATACCGTCTGTTCCAAATCCACCAGAAACAAACGCAAAATAATTTTATTTAAAAAAAAGGGATAAAGTGTCACTAGAAGCCTTCCTAAGAGACAATCTCCATTCCTTCCGAACTGACTATGCAAATGTAGACGAAATGTGGCTCAAATTCAAAGATATAGTAGCAACAGCAATTGATAGATTCATACCTCATAAATTGGAACTGATCCCCCATGGTACACAAAACAGGTCCGAATGCTGTTGCAGAGGCAACGGAAAAAGCATGCGAAGTTCAGAAGAACGCGAAATCCCGGAGATTGGCTAAAATTTACTGACGCGCAAAATTTGGCACGGACTTCAATGCGAGATGCCTTTAATAGGTTCCACAACGAAACATTGTCTCGAAATTTGGTAGAAAATCCGAAGAAATTCTGGTCGTATGTAAAGTACACAAGCGGTAAGACGCCGTCAATACCTTCGCTGCGCAGTGCCGATGGTACTGTTACCGACGACTGTGCCGCTAAAGCGGAGTTATTGAACGCAGTTTTCCGAAATTCCTGCACCAGGGAAGACGAATGGAATATTCCAGAATTTGAAACACGAACAGCTGCTAGCATGAGTTTCTTAGAAGTAGATACCTTTGGGGTTGCGAAGCAACTCAAATCGCTTGATACGGGCAAGTCTTCAGGTCCAGATTGTATACCGATTAGGTTCCTTTCAGATTACGCTGATACAATAGCTCTCTACTTAGCAATCATATACAACCGCTCGCTCACCGATAGATCTGTACCTGCAGATTGGACAATTGCGCAGGTCGCACCAGTGTTTAAGAAGGGTAGTAGGAGTAATCCATCGAACTACAGACCTATATCATTGACGTCGGTTAGCAGTAGGGTTTTGGAGTATATACTGTATTCAAACATTATGAATCACCTCGAAGGGAACGATCTATTGATACGTAATCAGCATGGTTTCAGAAAACATCGTTCTTGCGCAACGCAGCTAGCTCTTTATTCGCACGAAGTAATGGCCGCTATCGACAGAGGATCTCAAGTTGATTCCGTATTTCTAGATTTCCAGAAAGCTTTTGATACCGTTCCTCACAAGCGACTTCCAATGAAGCTGTGGGCCTATGGGTACCGTCTCAGTTGTGCGACTGGATTCGTGATTTCCTGTCAGGAAGATCGCAGTTCGTAGTAATAGACGGCAAATCATCGAGTAAAACTGAAATCAGGTGTTCCCCAGGGAAGCGTCCTGGGACCTCTGCTGTTCCTGATCTATATAAATGACCTGGGTGACAATCTGAGCAGTTCTCTTAGGTTGTTCGCAGATGATGCTGTAATTTACCTTCTAGTAAGGTCATCCGAAGACCAGTATCAGTTGCAAAGCGATTTAGAAAAGATTGCTGTATGCTGTGGCAGGTGGCAGTTGACGCTAAATAACGAAAAGTGTGAGGTGATCCACATGAGTTCCAAAAGAAATCCTTTGGAATTCGATTACCCGATAAATAGTACAATTCTCAAGGCTGTCAATTCAGCTAAGTACCTGGGTGTAAAAATTACGAACAACTTCAGTTGGAAAGACCACATAGATAATATTGTGGGGAAGGCGAGCCAAAGGTTGCGTTTCATTGGGAGGACACTTAGAAGATGCAACAAATCCATTAAAGAGACAGCTTACACTACACTCGTTCGTCCTTTGTTAGAATATTGCTGCGCGGTGTGGGATCCTTACGAGGTGGGAGTGACGGAGGACATCGAAAGGGTGCAAAAAAGGGCAGGTCGTTTTGCATTATCACGTAATAGGGTAGAGAGTGTGGCGGATATAATACGCGAGTTGGGATGGAAGTCATTAAATCAAAAACGTTTTTCGTCGCGGCGAGATCTATTTACGAAATTACAGTCACCAACTTTCTCTTCCGATTGCGAAAATATTTTCCTGATCCCAACCTACATAGGTGGGAATGATCATCAAAATAAAATAAGAGAAATCAGAGTTCGAACAGAAAGGTTTAGGTGTTCGTTTTTCCCACGCGCTGTTCGGGAGTGGAATGGTAGGGAGATAGTATGATTGTGGTTCGATGAACCCTCTGCCAAGCACTTAAATGTGAATTGCAGAGTAATCATGTAGATGTAGATGTAGGACCTCGCCGCAGCAAGAGCGACACCTGGAAGAAGTGAATATAAGAACGCGCCTGCTAGACTCGGCCGCTCAGATCGGACCAGTCTGAAATGGGATTAGTGCTACACTATCAGATTGCCATCATCCGTATCAAATGTTTACTTGGACTTCGTGTATAGCAAGAACTTTAGTGTTTTCGGGTCGCCTCTCATTAGTGACATTTGCTGTAGTTAAAGTATTGTCAATTAGCTTTCTAGAAGTAAAACTACTAATGTTATTTGTTTGAATTGTTGTATAGCATTCCGAGAACGCAACATCCTTTAGGCACCCTGTAAGCATGGAGTGGGCCAGCAGCCACTGACTGAAGCTGGCTGTCAAGTCTGTATTTATTGATATCTTGACACCATTGAACGTCAGTACGGGACTTTTGTTTTAGTACCTTACTCTTACCTATTTGTGGTATAATGACTTTTCCATCATCAAACGTTTTGCCCACAAATACTTCACCTCTCGCTCTGTTTTGTTTGCTGATAGACCAGTCTTGAGTGCTTGAAGAAATTCGTTGTATGTTTTGTATGTGTTAGTGACCCTTGTTCCCCTTGATATTGCTTCTCCTTCTTACCTTACACAAAATTGATTTTTTGTTGTTCATCATGTTTTCAGGAATGTTGCCCTCAAATCGCCTAATGAAGACTACTGTATATACAGTTCACTTACTAGAGAAATGATGGAATTTATACACATTAGCGTTATTTGCTACATCACTTACATCAATCAGACCTTCCTTTCCTTCTTGTTATCAAAACATTTCTACTTTTTTTTGACGTCATTTTCTGTTTTGTCTTGTATCTCAGGAAGTACTTTCTGCTGTTTCTCTTAATTTACTCTGAATCGGATTTATGTTGCCTTGGGAAGAGGATTCTACATATGAAATGTCACATCGAAGTATTTTGTGGTCGTATTTGATACTCTGTAAATTACTCGTGATACCTTTGATTTTTTAGTGTCTTACATTACATTAATTGTTGTTTGTGTTATCCCCTTTGGATTCCGCAAATCCTGATTTAACTTTTCGACTCCATGGCCAACCCTCTGATTTATTTCTGAGTTACAAACTTCTTCTTTATCTAATTTTTTTAATTTATAATCTATGTTCTTGCTACATTCCTCAGTTTAAGTTTCAAAATTTGTGTAATTTGGTTCGAAAGCATCGAACTTAGTGATAATCTGAGCTATTCCTAAGTTACCTTCATTAAACCCCTTATCTAGTTTACTACTTAATTTCTTCTTATTTTCGTTTAGTTCTTTACCTAATACCTTACCAATTTTAACACTTAGTACTTTTAGTTCTTCCGAAATTAGTTTTAGCATAGACCTCAGATCCTGATGATCATTCTGAGTTGCTAAAGTATCGGCTGATGCTGTACCAGGACTTAATGTACGTTACTCAGCTATTGGCACATTAGTAATGTCAAAGTTAGAGTCATTTTTTTCTGGCAACGTCATTCAAATGAATCATTCCGTTTTGACTAGGAACTACAAATCCCGGGTTTACATTATCGTTGTTTGCCACTAAATCAACGACACCATTCCTCTCATTATTGGTTAACTCTACATTATCAGTGAAATCATTCATGGCTACTTCATAATTCTCAATGTGATTGTTTTTTATTGAATTTGCTGTTTGAGATTGATCACAAAAGTTTGAATTTACATTTTCATGACGGTTATTTTTCACTACATTCGACATATCTTTTAACCCATATCTGCCTTCACCAAGGTTTATTTGCATCTTTCCCACCAGTTCATTACTAGTACTAAGAGATTGAACTCCTCTACTTGTCAGATCGTATCTTATTTCCCTTTCCCCAGACATACTAATACTAATGTTCCAATTACAAATCTCACATTGCTACTCGCAGGCGCAAAAGTTGCACTACTCCCTCGACGTACTGCCGCTGATTCTCGCAGCTGTTCGGTGCAGCGCTGGGTGATACTCCGATGTCGTGGTGTGCTGAAGATGTCTCTCCAGACGCGCCGTACAGTGTTAACTGCGCCGGCCTCTGCTTGCTGCCGCCACACCTGTTGCCTGTGGCTGCCTCACGCTGCTTTGTAAATTGCGCTGCCTCGTTGCATGAAGAATCTTGATGCCGTGATTAATAACGGAATCCCATGGACGGCGCACACAACGTTAACTTTTATTCTCGTTGCACGTTCGCAAATTCCATTCCTGTTTCGCACCGATACCACTTTCATTGTAACGGAAAATTTGGTTTTGCGTCATCACTTGTTATAGTTCAACTAAGGTTCAAAATGGCTCTGAGCACTATGGGACTCAACTGCTGAGGTCATTAGTCCCCTAGAACTTAGAACTAGTTAAACCTAACTAACCTAAGGACATCACAAACATCCATGCCCGAGGCAGGATTCGAACCTGCGACCGTAGCGGTCTTGCGGTTCCAGACTGCAGCGCCTTTAACCGCACGGCCACTTCGGCCGGCAGTTCAACTAAGGTTTAAACCACTTCAAACACAGCTCAAAGCCTACTTATCACAGTTCTTATGCAGTCTGCTGATCGTTTACAGTTCACCCGAATCACAGTCCTTACACAGTTAACTGGTCGTTTATAGTTCACAGTTCTCGCTAATAAAATGTAGCCTCATAATTTGATTTCAAAGATTATCCATGCAAGGGATGCCATGTACGGCAAGTTGAAAAAGAAAGAGTGAGAGGGAGAGATATACGTGCATATGATAAGCCCCTTCCCTCAGAAACATTTCTCTCCTTCATACCTCCTCTGTGTTACCACAGCCGGCCGCGGTGGCGGTGCGGTTCTAGGCGCTGGAGTCCGGAACCGCGGGACTGCTAAGGTCGCAGGTTCGAATCCTGCCTCGGGCGTGGATGTGTGTGATGTCCTTAGGTTAGTTAGGTTTAAGTAGTTCTAAGTTCTAGGGGACTGATGACCTAAGATGTTAAGTCCCATAGTGCTCAGAGCCATTTGCACCATTTTTTTGTGTTACCACAGATGACGTGTCATTGATCTCATTTTTACTCAGATTGCAGTACACCCGAGGTGCCTGTTTGCTTCCACCGCCCTGAGTCGCATACATAATTTCTAATAAAAGTTCACCAACCTGCGGTCTTCTACAGTTGCCATCTGCACGGAAAACTGCGCGTAGGTCGTAAATCCGTTATTTTGGGGCTGTAAGAAACTCTAAGCGAGGAACAGTTGTTTTAGCAATGACTACATTTCCAAACAGTTTATTTATACGGAATGCCACTCGCTTTTTATTAGCAGAACACGAGAAACTGCACAGTTATATTCCATTAGCGAGGAATAGTTGTTTTAGCAATGATTACATATCCAAACAGTTTATTTAAACGGAATGTCACTCGCTTTTTATTAGCAGAACACGAGAATTTGCACTATTACATTCCACTTTAGAGTCACAAATGATTTCTATTATTCAACAAATTAATGAACAGCATATTTCCTAATTTGTATCAGACTGTTCTCAACTATATGTCCAGGTAACCATACATTGCTAATAAAGTCTTAACTAACACATTTACAAACCAGACATTGCAAATTAAGTCTTAACCGATACCACGGTGGACACCATGTCCGTCCTCCGAGACTGCTGAAACAGCTCTCATCTTACAGCCGAACCACTTCGTCCGCCATCCAAGTCAGGCGCGATCCGATCATCGAAACGCTTCTTTTGTCTTTTAGTTTGACAGTTGTTTATCATTCAGCTGGTAGATAATACTTGTGTAATAATTGAATGATAGCAGGCGATTGAGAAATGCTTGAATTTGAAATTCAAGCAAATACGCTGTTTAATTTTTCAAATATTATTAACAGAAGATTACCATTTCGGCGCGCAACTTCCGAACGCAGCCGGAAATCGCTAAGAAGGACCACAATTTAGGCGGTCTTTCTCAGGATACCCGTATCGAACAACCCATCTGTCATCGCTACCTCACACCACATTAGGTCATATTGCAACTACTGCCTTGTCAACTTCTCTAAGAAGAGTTTCTTGTACTTGAATGCCATGGCTGCAAAGCCAGAAATGTTACAAATACCGTCTCTTAGTGTGCAGCGCAAGTATGGTGAGTCTTATTCATTTGTCTCAATGTGTTTGTTTTTCATGTTCCAGGAGTTTATATAAGCGGGGCAGAGACCAGCGGTAAGAGCCACAAATGGGGAAATGTACTGACTTACACTGACTTACCACACTCGTATGAAGGGCGGATTATACAGTAAAAATCTGGACATTAACAAACAGTTTCAGCTGTATTTAGTCGTTTATTTTTAGATCACTACCGGTTTCATGGCACTACGAGCCACCCTTGAGACGAACATCTGCATAACAAGAAACCGAGAAGGAGTAACAAGGCTGAGATATCCGCAGATGCGATAATTTTCTACAGTAATTTTCAGATTTTATCTTGAAATTTTTTTTTTGAAAAATTTTCCATCAGAACAAAGTGTGTCATTGGATAAAACAGCCTGTTACATGAATTCGAATCCAATATGGTGGTTAAGACCTAAGCAAATTATACCATAGTGATCGGTTGGTAAGGTGAAAATAAATGAAAAAATGAAACACTTTTAAAAGCTAGGTTAAATCAACATTTGTTTATTAATAGCTGTTTCGGCTTATGTTAAAGCTATCCTTAGATTTTTTGGACTCCTTATGGCTGGTGCTGACGGTTCCTCAGCATTCCATGTGATACCAAAATCGTACACTGTAATTAATATAGAAAGTAAATTTGACTTCCAATCAAAAGCTTATTATCAATCAAGGAAAACAATCCAATATTATCTAGACGAATTTTCATTAGATTTATCATTCCAATAATTATTGTAATCCTCGAAAATTACGGTATAACCACCTATTCTACTACAACACATAAAAATAAAAACCTGTAATAAAAGGAACACATTTAAGTTAAGTAGGGTAAAATCACCTAAACAACTAAAGAAATTATTAAATTGAAAATACGAGAAAAATTACAAAGCAAATAATTTGACGTAATAGGAATAGTGTGTACGATCGTAGTGCATAAGATAATACTGAAATACATAAACTTGGACTAATTTCACAGAAAAGAAGACGCAATGAACATCGTAATATACAGACAGAATCTCTACAGACTCGACATATATTTGATAGCCGATGGTTTATGCTGTTATTATGCTGCGGGGGACATTCGTCTACGCTTCCCTCTCACCTTTGGCAGTAATCGAAGCCACCATCTCACTTGTGGACTCTCGTGATCATTATAGCGGGCTGTTTATATCCCGTTTTGCTTGAGGTCTTTCCCGATAGCGAAAACTTCTTCCAGCTTGATAAGTGTCCCTGTCAGATGGGCAGAATTTTCTACAGCGGTTTGATTAACATGATGGTGAACTTGGTCGCCAACAGGTCTTGACATGAATGTTGCGGGTAGACATATCGTGCCACGTGTCTTAGGAAATTTACTAAGGTTCTGCGAATTCAGCACAGTATGAAGCTTCAATATCTGCCTCTTCAAATATAAATAAAAATAAAAAAATTCAAGGAATTTGAAGTGTGAAGAGTAAAATACCCCACTGAAAAGAACAGCACCTTAGAACAGACATACTACTAACATTTTACAGGTGGCAACAAATGAACCACAAGTCAATACAAGTCAGCTTGAATATGTTGGTGGCCTCAACAAAATGACTTCCGTGAATGACACTTCCTGACAAATTAAAATTGTGTGCCGGACCGAGACTCGAACTCGGCACCTTTGCCTTTCCCGGGAACGTGCTCTACCATCTGAGCTACGAGATACCGGCAGAAGTAAAGCTGTGAGGACGAGGCATGAGTTGTGCTCGGGTAGCTCAGATGGTAGAGCACTTGTCCGCGAAAGGCAAAGGTCCCGAGTTGGAGTCTCGGTCCGGCACACGGTTTTAATCTGTCAGGAAGTTTCATATCAGCGCACACTCCGCTGCAGAGTGAAAATCTCATTCTGGAAACTTGTGTGAATACTACATTCCTGTACGTTCATGTTTTTCACATTTTTCTTGGTAATGACTTTAAGAATTCTCCAAATAGGATCTACGAAAGCTGTGAACTATTGCTGTGTAACTATATAAGATTCCAATTGCTGATGAAGATTCGTTCAAAAACCATGGACTCAACAATTTTCACTATTCGTGCGACCAGTAAATTGAAAATTCATGCTGGATAATATAAAGGGATTCACAGCGGCGTTAATCTGACGGTAAAACATATAGATGAAGACGGAGACTGAAATACATCCAGGGAATAACGGAGGATGTAGGTTGCAACAGCTACTCTGAGATGAACACGTTGGCATGGGGGAGCAATTCGTGGCGGGCGGCATTAAACCAGTCAGAAGACTGATGATGACTAAAAAGAACATTAAAGATGATATGTGTATGCCTGAAAATTCGCCACATTGTCCACTTTAACTTAACTAAACCCAACTTCTCCATGTATTTAGTGACGTTAAATATATGTGTGATGTCACGTCTTAGCAGCTCCACTCTCTGTAGAAGGGTGAGAAGCCGCCCACAGTAGCTCCCTCTTACAGTCTAGGAACACTTCTATTGTTGTTCTGTAAAATGATGGAATCTTTACAGACCAGAACGGTTAGTCGAAAATACGAAAGTATTTATAAGTGGTGAATACGGATTTAAGAACTCTGCCATCAGACTCTAAATAAAGACATCCACATTTCAGAAGCTGAAAAAAGTTTACTGGCTGTTTGTATAGACCTTACCAAAATTTACAATTACGGGATGCTCCTGTATATTTCACGATAGTTACAAAATCTTCGCATTCCGCTCACATTTATTCGAAACTTGCAGTAATTACTGCGCGACAGATCTGCAATCACGCATGTAGGCGATGGATACATAACGGCAAGAACCACTAGTTATTCAGTGTTCGAAAATGATTTTTACATTGTAGGTCACGTATATTTCAGATATGTGATAGGTAGGAAGTTGTGGTTTGTCACTTAATGTTCAGGTGCACCTAAATGTTTAATACTCGTTTAACTGAGTTCATTGTGTGCGTAGGATATCAAAGTGATACTCCGGTTCCTCCAATGACCTGCTTTAATAGCTTGCGGTTCCTGCGGGTCCCATTTCTGGTTCTGGTGGACAGAAACATTCACAAAGCCGCAGAAAAATTAATGAAATGGGATTATGTCAGGAGGCGTGGGGAGCCAGGAAAGGTGTCATCGTCTGCCAGTCCAGGGACGTGGAAATGTGTCGTCCAAAGCCGTCCTAACGATCGAGGCCCAGTGAGGGGGCGAGCACCATCCTGCTGCAGCATAATAGGCACAGATCTCTGAACTGTGGAAATGCAAACTGTTTCAGCATGTCGAAGTTACTGACGACTCTGAGAACTGCAGACCTCACTACACTGCTTACTTTGGACTGGCGCCCACAATTTGCGTGCTAAAATGGGGTTTCCCAGAGTCCTAGCTCCTCACATTGTTTAAGTTCCTGGAATCTTTAAAGAAAGCATCGTCCGTGTACCTCACCTTTTCAGACAGCCTGGATAGTCGTCGACACGACTCAGAATCTGAACTGCAAATCATCCGCGCATCGGCCTCTCATCAAGTTGAGGCTTGTGCAGCAGCTGCATCTTGTAGGCATGAAGCTTCAGTCTCTAGTTGTAGCACTCTGTGCACCGTGGTTGGTGGCAGCTGCAGGTGTCTAGACGCTTGACGGATTGATTTGTTTTGGCTCCAGAGAAATACGTGTTGCACCCGTTCCACATCTCCATTAGTTGTGCTCGGACTCTTGCGGATTCCTTGAACCTCATGTACCCCTATTCGATGGCTGGGCATGAAAGTAGTGTGCCTAACTCGTCCGGAAGTTTGACTGGATACGGGTGCGAAATTTGGTCTATATCATCCATTGCACACACTCGGCCGTATTATGGGGGTGACAATTTCGTCAAACTAAGGTGAAAAAAAAAGTCGGAACACATTGTATGTCTAGCCGAAAGCTAATTCCGAATGTCTTCTTGCGTTCGAAAGAATCGTTATCTTGGACTGAACGTTTACTGCAACCTACAAGGTGTTCGCATTTGCAGTGGCTTTTGATACCTCCGCTATTTTTCTGACCTTAACATCTTACTACAGATTCTTTATAGGTATCCTACTGGCCATTAAAATTGATACACCAAGAAGAAATACAAATGATAAACGGGTATTCATTGGACAAATATATTATACTAGAACTGACATGTGATTACATTTTCACGCAATTTGGATGGATAGATCCTGAGAAATTAGCACCCAGAACAACCGCCTCTGGCCGTAATAACGGCCTTGATACGCCTGGTCATTGAGTCAAACAGAGCTTGGATGGCGTGTACAGGTACAGCTGCCCATGCAGCTTCAACACGATACCACAGTTCATCAAGAGTAGTGACTGGGATGTTGTGACGAGCCAGTTGCTCGGCCACCATTTACCAGACGTTTGAAATTCGTGAGAGATCTGGAGAATGTCGAACATTTTCTGTATCCAGAAAGGCCCGTACAGGACCTGCAACGTGCGGTCGTGCTTTATCCTGCTGAAATGTAGGGTTTCGCAGGGATTGAATGAAGGGTAGAGCCATGGGTCATAACACATCTCAAATGTAACGTCCACTGTTCAGAGCGCCGTCAATGCGAAGAGGAGGTGACCGAGACGAGTAACCAATGGCACCCCATACCATCACGCCGGGTGATAGGCGATGACGAATACACGCTTCCAATGTGCGTTCACCGCGATGTCGCCAAACACGGATGTGACCATCATGACGCTCTAAAAAGAACCTAGATTCATCCGAAAAAATGACGTTTTGCCATTAGTGCACACAGGTTCGTCGTTGAGTACACCATCGCAGGCGCTCCTGGTTGTGATGCAGCGTCAAGGGTAACCGCAGTCATGGTTTCCGAGCTGATAGTCCATGCTGCTGCAAACGTCTTCGAACTGTTCGTGCAGATGGTTGTTGTATTGCAGACGTCCCCATCTGTTGATTAAGGGATCTAGACGTGGCTGCACGATCCGTGACAGCCATGCGGATGAGATGCCTGTCATCTCGACTGCTAGTGATACGAGGCCATATGGATCCGGCACGGTGTTCCGTATTACCCTCCTGAACTCACCGATTCCATATTCTGCTAACAGTGATTGGATCTCGACCAACGCGAGCAGCAATGTCGTGATAAGATAAACCGCAATCGCGATAGGCTACAATCCGGCCTTTATCAAAGTCGGATACGTGATGGTACACATTTCTCCTCCTTACACGAGGCATCACAACCACGTTTCACCAGGCAACGGCGGTCAACTGATGTTTGTGTATGAGAAATCAGCTGGGAACTCTCCTCAGCACGTGGTAGGTGTCGCTACCGGCCCCAACCTTGTGTGAATGCTCTGAAAAGCTAATCATTTGCATATCACAGCATCTTCTTCCTGTCGGTTAAATTTCGCGTCTGTACCACGTTATCTTCGTGGTGTAGCAATTTTAATGGCCAGTAGTGTGCAATTTTAAAACACATATCGGTCCAATGAGACCAGTTCCATAAAATTGTCTCCTTGTGAAAACAAAAAAGACACTTCTTGATCCAATAAAAGAATAGGATGTCAAATCGAACATCTTTCAGCCGTCTAATTTCGAAACTTTTATTTTATTTGGCTAGCAATTTCGGAGATTTCCTACGCCATCTTCAGGCCCCCTGACCGAAGTGTAGGAAGGTTTCAACCTCGGTTTCTGTCAGAATAGTGGCCAGCAGTCACATATTGGTATCTGTAGATTTTGCTTTACACAACGATCACTCTTCATCATTTCCACTATCAGTAGAAGTGACGGAATGTAGTCTAAACCCAGGATCTTGTTTCGACTAAGATCTTTCTGAGTTTTGTCGAATTCTTCTCGCAGTATCATATCTCCTATCTCATCCCCATGTACGTCCATTTTCCTTTCTGTAACACTGCTTCCAACTTCATCTCCCTTATTTAAGCACTACATATTGCCCTTCCACCTTTCAACTTTCCCTTCTTTGCTTGGGACTGGTTTACGAAATGAGCTCTTGATATTCATACAACCGCTTCTCGTTTCCCCAGAGGCCTCTCTAATTTTCCTGTGGGCGTTACCTACCATTCCCCTAGTGACATAAGCTTCTAAATATTTACATTTGTCCTCTAGTCACTCCTGTTTAGCGATTCTACACTTCTTGTCAATTTCATTTTTTTTACTTTTGTATTCCCTCTCGCCTGTTTCATTTGCTGCATTTTTGAACTTCCTCCTATCATCAGTTAAATTCGACATCTCCTGTATTATCCAAGAATTTCCACTAGGCCTTGTCTTTTTACCTGTTTGATCCTCTGCTCCCTTCACTGTTTCATCTCTTTAAGCTACCTATGCGTCTTCTGCTCTACTCCTTTCCCCTTTCCTAGTAAATCATTGCCCACTCTCCCTTTGAAATTCTCTACAACCTCTGGATCTTTCGAGTTATCCAGGTCTCATCTCCTTAATTTCCTGCCATTTTTCTGATTTCATCAGTTTTCATCTGCAGTTCATACCCAATAAATTGATGTCTAGCATCTAATTGGAATATCAGTTAGTTAAACACGTGGAAGAATTATTTCGTAGTGGCAAAAATACTACACTCCTGACCATTAAACCTGCATCACCAGAGAGGATACCAAGTAACGAAATTATTCTTGCGCATAAACGGTATACTGGAAAGGATAAATGATTAAGGCTGTTAGTGATTCGGGAATTTTAAAGTAGCTGCTGTATAATGATGATGGTGACGTGACTGTTATACTTCGAAAGTCATGATGTGCTACAGTATATGCTAGCTTGCCCCCTCCCCCCCTCCCCCCCCCCCCCCCCCATGAACCATGGGCCTTACCGTTGGTGGGGAGGCTTGTGTGCCTTAGGGATACAGACACCCGTACCGTAGGTGCAACCACAACGGAGGGGTATCTGTTGCGAGGCCAGAAAAATGTGTGGTTCCTGAAGATGGGCAGCAGCCTTTTCAGTAGTTGCAGGGGCAACATTCTTGATGATTGACTGATCTGACCTTGTAACACTAACCAAAATGGCCTTGCTGTTCTGGTACTGCGAACGGCTGAAAGCAAGGGGAAACTACAGTCGTAATTTTTCCCGAGGGCATGCAGCTTTACTGTATGGTTAAATGATGATGGCGTCCTCTTGGATAAAATATTCCCGAGGTAAAATAGTCCCCCATTCGGATCTCCGGGAGGGGACTACTCAGGAGGGCGTTGTTATCAGCAGAAAGAAAACTGGTGTTCTGCGGGTCGGAGCGTGAAATGTCAGATCCCTTAATCGGGCAGGTAGGTTAGAAATTTAAAAAGGTAAATGGATAGGTTAAAGTTAGATATAGTGGGAATTAGTGAATTTCGGTGGCAGGATGAACAAGACTTCTGGTCAGGTGAATACAGCGTTATAAATACAAAATCAAAGAGGGGTAATGCAGGAGTAGGTTTAAAATGAATAGAAAAGTAGGAATGCGGGTAAGCTACTACAAACAGCATAGTGAACGCATTATTGTGGGCAAAATAGATACGAAGCCCATGCCTACCACAGTAGTACAAGTTTATATGCCAACTAGCTCTGCAGATGACGAAGATATTGATGAAATTTATGATGAGATAAAAGAAATAATTCAGATGGTGAAGGGAGATTCAAATTTAATAATCATAGGTGCCTGGAATTCGATAGTAGGAAAAGAAAGAGAAGGAAACGTAGTAGGTGAATATGGAATGGGGTTAAGGAATGAAACAGGAAGCCGCCTGGTAGAATTTTGCACACAGCATAACTTAATCATAGCTAAAACTTGGTGCAAGAATCATAAAAGAAGGTTGTATATATGAAGACGCCTGGAGATACTGGAAGTTGTCAGATAGATTGTATAATGGTAAGATAGAGACTTAGGAACCAGGTTTTAAATTGTAAGACATTTCCAGGGACGGATGTGGACTCTGACCACAATCTATTGGTTATGAACTGTGGATGAAAACTGAAGAAACTGCAAAAAGGTGAGAATTTAAGGAGATGGGGCGTGGATAAATTGAAAGAACCGGAGCTTAGAGAGAGTTTCAAGGAGAGCATTAGGGAACGATTGACAAGAATGGGGGAAAGAAATACAGCAGAAGAAGAATGGGTAGCTTTGAGAGATGAAACAGTGAAAGCAGCAGAGGATCAAGTAGGTAAAAAGACGAGGGCTAATAGAAATCTTTGGGTAACAGAAGAGATACTGAATTTGATTGATGAAAGGAGAAAATCCAAAAATATGGTAAATGAAGCAGGCAAAAAGGAAAACAAACGTCTCAAAAATGAGATGGCTAAGCAGGGTTGACTAGAAGACAAATGTAAGGATGTAGAAGCATGTATCACTAGCGGTAGGATAGATACTGCCTACAGGAAAATTAAAAAGAACTTTGGAGAAAAAAGAACCACTTGCATGCATATCAAGAGCTCAGATGGAAACCCAGTTCTAAGCAAAGAAGGGAAACCAGAAATGTGGAAGGAATATATAGAGGGTCTACGCAAGTTCGATGTTCTTGAGGACAATATTATGGAAATGGAAGAGGATGTAGATAAAGATGAAATGGGAGATACGATAATGCGTGAAGAGTTTGACAGAGCACTGAAAGACCTGAGTCGAAACAAGGCCCCGGGAGTAGACTACATTCCACTGGAACTACTGACGGCCTTGGTAGAGCCAGTCCTGACAAAACTCTACCATATGGTGAGCAAGATCTACGAGACAGGCGAAATACCCTCAGACTTCAAGAAGATAATAATAATTCCTATCCTACAGGAAGCAGGTGCTGACAGATGCGAAAATTACCGAACTATCAGTTTTATAAGACACGGCTGCAAAATACTAACGCGAATTCTTTACAGACGAATGGAGAAACTAGTAGAAGCCGACCTCGGGGAAGATCAGTTTGGATCCGTAGAAATATCGGAACACGTGATGCAATACTGACCCTACGACTTATCTTAGAAGCTAGATTAAGGAAATGCAAACCTACGTTTCTCGCATTTGTAGACTTAGAGAAAGCTTTTGACAATGCTGACTGGAATACTCTCTTTCAAATTTTGAAGGTGGCAGGGGTAAAATACATGGAGCGAAAGGCTATTTACAATTTGTACAGAAACCAGATGTCAGTTATAAGAGGGGTATGAAAGGGAAGCAGTGTCTGGAAGGGAGTGAGACAGGATTGTAGCCTCTCCCCGATGTTATTCAATCTGTATATTGAGCAAGCAGTAAAGGAAACAAAAGAAAAAATTGGAGTAGCAATTAAAATCCATGGAGAAGAAATAAAAACTTTGAGGTTCGCCGATGACATTGCAATTCTGTCAGAGACAGCAAAGGACTTGGAAGAGCAGCTGAACGGAATGGATAGTGTCTTGAAAGGAGGATATAAGATGAATATCAACAAGAGCAAAACGAGGATAATGGAATATAGTCGAATTAAATCGGGTGATGCTGCGGGAATTAGATTAGGGAATGAGACCCTTAAAATAGTAAATGAGTTTTGCTATTTGAGGAGCAAAATAACTCACGTTGGTCGAAGTAGAGAGGATATAAAATGTAGACTGGCAATGGCAAGGAAAGCGTTTCTGATGAAGAGAAATTTGTTAACATCGGGTATTGATTTGAGTGTCAGGAAGTCGTTTCTGAAAGTGTTTGTATGGAGTGTAGCAATGTATGAAAGTGAAACGTGGACGATAAATAGTTTAGACAAGAAGAAAATAGAAGCATTCGAAATGTGGTGCTACAGAAGAATGCTGAAGATTAGATGGGTAGATCACATAGCGAATGAGGAGGTATTGAAGAAAATTGGTGAGAAGAGAAACTTGTGGCATGACTAGAAGAAGGAATCGCTTGGTAGGACATATTCTGAGGCATCAAGGCACCACCAATTTAGTATTGGAGGGCAAGGTGGAGGGTAAAAATCGTAGAGGGAGACCAAGAGATGAATACACTAAACAGATTCAGACGGATGTAGGTTGCAGTAGGTACTGGGAGATGAAGAAGCCTGCACAGGATAGGGTAGCATGGAGAGTTGTATCAAACCAGTCTCAGGACTGAAAACCACAACAACAACAACATGCTTCCTTGCACCGATATCGTGTCGCCAGCGTTGCTTCTAGATTCGGCACTTGGAATTGCCCGCAGCAGATGCTACCAAACGCTAATCTAGTTTCCGAAATTTGATTCCGTACTGAAAGTTTCTGTATTGTCCACACCACGGTTTATATTGTCACTTAATGCCAAACTGCCTCTTAAGAGCCACTGCTGCAACATTATCATTTACAGTTCTACTTCCAAACTTCATACCACATTAGTGATGTTACACTGAGGTGAGAAAAGTCATGGGATAGCGATATGCACATGCACAGACAGCAGTAATATCTCGTTCACTAAGTATAAATGGGCAGTGCATTGGCGGAGTGGAAATCGTTAGGAAATTCAACATTCCACGATCCATAATGTAAAGTGTACAAAGAATGCGAAATTTCAGTTAGTACCGCTTGTCATGGACAACGTAGTGGCCTACCTGCTTAACGACATACAGTGGCAGTGCTTGTGGAGAGTTATCAGTGCTAACAGAGAAGCAACAGAGCGTAAAATAACCGTGGAATCATTTTTGGACCACCATCTGCGTATCCGTTTGGACAGTGCGGTGAAATTTGGTGTTAATGGGCTGTAGACGACACACGTGAGTGCCTTTGCTAACAGCACAACATCGTTATTTGGACCCTGGACCATAGGAACATCTTGATGTAGTCAGATGAGGCCCGATTCCAGTTGGTAAGAGCTGATGGTAGTGTTCGAGTGTAGCGGAGACCTCAGGAAGGCATGAACCTGATTTGTCAACAAGCCACTGTGCAAGATAGTGGTGGCTCCATAATGGAGTGGATTGTATTTATATGGAATGGACTGTGTCCTCTGGTCCAACTAAACCGATCATTGACTGCAGATGATTATGTTCGGCTACTTGGAGACCATCAGCAGCATTCGTGGACCTCATGTTCCCAAACAACGATGGAATTTTTATGGATGACAATGAGCCATGTCACCAGGCCACAGATGCTCGCGATTGGTTTGAGAACATTCTTGACAATTCGGCCGACATGAAACCCATAGAACATTTTCGGGGCGTAGTCGAGAGGTCAGTTCGAGCACAACATCCACTTTTGCACTTATGGATGGCTCCAAATATCTGCAAGGGACTTCCAATGACTTGTTGAGTCCATGGCTTATGAAGTTGCTGCAATGCGCAGAGCAAAAGGAAGTCCAATACGATGTTACGATGTATCCCCATGACATTTTTGTCAACTACGTGTATTAGAAAAAAAAATATATAATTTTATAGCCATTTGCCTATCAGGAGGTGATTTATTGAATTTTCGTTTACTGTTTATCTTCACACACTCCGATCCTGGACGCGTGAAGTCTAGCCCAAGTGACAGAACTAAAGTAAGTGCCTGGTGAACGCACAATGGTTAATTGAAATGATGGCCCTCACTAAGAAGTTCTGCATTTGTCTACGTAAAACTGAAGTCCATCTCTGCACACAAAATGTAAAAGCTGCAAATGTCTAAGAAATACTACAAAGTACAAAGAATTACTGACACTGAGTGTTCGTAATTATTTTTTATACTTTGAATTAAATGGAACTCTACAGTATTAAATTTCAAAGGCAGCAATCATACTTACGTATATTACCGTCAAATGGGGTGAACAGAAACTGTTCTCAAATCTGGAAGAAAGAATTAATAATTTTCCAAAGGAATATGAAAATTTAATTTATATGGGATTATAGGTCTAACCTTACAAGTATAATTAGATTTGCTGCCCAGCTCATGCTTTTTTAAAGCAATAAAAACAAATGAAATCTTGGTGTCTCTATTAACTCTCCTGCCCCCTCCCCCCAGAGAGGATGAATAGAAACTGCAGCGTTAATCTTATATTTTTTCCATTTGTTGCTCTTTGGGATGAGCAGGGACATGTCAAAATCTCTTGTGGATCTAGGATAATGAGAAATAAAATTTACCTGGCTCAAAAACAGTTTTATGCAACACAAAAACTAAAAATTATGCATCAATTGTGTATTATATTCACTTTTCCAAATAAAATTTGTTATATCTCTAATTTCTTTATTGCAACACTAAATCAGTAGTTACGATGAGCTTCTGAATAACATCTCTCAGACCAAAAATATAGTTCCTTGGCTTTTAAAATAATTGTTCAATCGACATAGTTTTTTCAAACTTTTGCCTTATAAATAACAAATTTTACTTGGATGCAGTCCAAATGACTTTTTCCAAGAGGTGGTTCTTCATTTCCATCAAATCCTTGGTCTTGTAAAGAAACATCGATGATTATTGTTTCATTTCACGCCACAAATATCGAAAGCACAACCGTACAGTTAGCCAAAACACAACTCAGGTTAAAGTGTACTATAATGCTGAACGTCTGGGTAATGGAACAGGATTGGAGATTTGCGTACCTCGGCTGGTTTTCACAGCTGTTTGGTTTATTGTATCTTGCACGATTGGCCAGTTTCTGATTTGAATGCCGACGCTTGCACGTTATGTGCTCGCTTTCAGATCAGCTATGTCGCTTCTTTCTAACCGGATAATTGTACAACACATAGACGCATACTGTGCATGAAAATGGCCTGTAAGACTCGAATTGGCCAATAACGCAAGATATAGTAAACTCAATGCTTTTGAAAAATATTCGATGCGGAAAACTTCCAAAGGTCCTTTAAACAAGTATTAGATATTACCATTTGACTTCCGACATAGCATAATGGAACTTCTTTGGAAGTTTCTTTCCTATTCAACCTATTGTTTGCATTAATCCCATTTTAAGGCTACAATTAAATACTCCAAACCACGAATCACCAAAATTATAAAAGCTACAACGACTTCTTTCGTATAATCTCAAAAACTTCATACACACGAAATGCGCCGTATCCCCTGATCGTGAAATATTTTAAAATAATTCCGGATTCATCGTTAAGCCAAGAAATGAGTGGCGTGCCACAAAATATAATTCTATGTCAGACAATTGCGAATATGTAAGCAAGATTGGCGTATAATACCATTACTTTCATTTGCGTGTTCAGCAGCAATGGCCTCAGCATATTCTTAGGCTGCCCAGTAATTATGTCCCTGTTGCCGTTGCTAACACAGCTAGCTGCCAGGTAATTACATCTTCCTCGTATCCTATGGATTCTCCGTGGCTAGTTACAATAAACAGCTTCCTGTATCAGTTTTTCATAAACATTTTCACACGACATTTCCCTAATTTTTAGTTTTGCTCGGCCGCTCAGCAATGTCGATTTATAAATGCTCTTATCTTTATGATGCGCTCGAGGATTAAAATCGCGCACTGACGGTCGTCATAAGGGAACCATCACATTTGTGGCGTTCAGATGCCGCGCTCCAAGGACAGGTACAGGTTGCCCAGGTTACGCTGGCCGATGGGCAGTGACCAGTTCTCGCTCAACGCGGTGGGCGAATTCATTCGTTTGTTCAGGAGGGGAGGCTGACAAGCGTTTGCCACCTTTCGGCCGGTCGGCGATGACAAAATCGACGTGCACGCCTGCAATCTCCCTCAAACTATTTTACAGAAACTATTCGGCAAAAAAAAAAAGTTTTTGCTTTACTTGTAGCTTTTATGTCAGGTTCATTATGATACGCCTATCATTTCGTTAATGGTCATAGCTGTTGTGATACTTACTTGGAAGTAACACACTTCGGAAATTCTGAAAAACTTGCAACGAAAAATAAGGATCGCTCTGATTTTTCATCTGGTGCATATTACATTGTATGTAGCTGCGTATCAATTTCGCTAACATGTTGATTTTTCTTTAGACTAGGTTGGAGGTCTCTACCTGTCACCAATCTCGAGAAAATTGATCTGAAAATTGATCACTCATTTGCGATCGCAACGAGCCAGCGATAAAGCCAGAGTGAAATATACACAACATTCCTCGCATTTCATAAAGGGTTTGAGGTATCGAAATGAGATTCTGGCAAATGGTAGCACACAAAGAAGAGGGTATGGTGCTGTATGGTTATTATGCAAAACTTAATTTTCTACTGTGTTATTCCAGTAATTACAGGATTTTCCGATGCCATAACGTAATTTTTAAGTGCCATTGATAGTGGGTGAAACGAGAAATGCTACAGATCTTGGAACAACATAAGTGAAGCCATTACACGGTTATTATGTACCGTGGATGTGCTTCTTCGTAAGATGTCGACCTTACCTTTCCTCAGTTCGTCACTTAATAAACTTAATAAAGCACTGTTTTAGAATTCTCTCACAACTGTGTCTGCACAACATGTTAGTTAGGTGAGACTGTAAAACCGATGATATTTGGCAAAAGAAGCAAATTTTAACATGGCAACAAGAGAAATGTGTAGGTTTTACTCAATATTCTGCACTCGTGAACCTTCCCTGAAGGTTACAAATGGTTAACAAACAAGGCGAAAATAAATCACTGTATTTTCGGCGGAATTAAGAGTGGGCGTGGAGGGGCTCCACTTAATATCTACCTAAAATGTAAGTGTAGGCTTCACAACGACACTTCCGCTCCCGCGGTCGGCATTTCCCCTAAAGCGCTATGAGCGACCCACCACCATTGCCGCTCTCTCCATACTTCCCCAGACGAATGCGCATCTAGCGGCCACGGCATTTTGCGCGCACTTGCTGCGCTCCGCTGCAGGTAGCAAGGATTTTGCGCCTTCCTTTTGGTGACCGCGATCGCCAATGACCACTAAAGACAAGCTTCATTGTCGGTTACATAGCGTATACAGGAAGCATAAAAGAATATTTTCTGTAGTAGAAATAACGACTTTTACTATGCCTGTTGCATTTGCATGTCGTTTGTACAACAGACAAAAGACAAAACACAAGAGTTTTAACTCACCTGTACCAGGGTGGCATGGAACACTACCGTGAAAGTTGTGGTAGTCAGAGGAGCCACTTTTGGTGGCGACAATGGCTCTAATACTCGAGGCCACCACGTCGAACTGACCACAGGTGGCAGATAAAGGTACACCATTCCAGACTCGAAGATAAGGATCGCAATACGATGATAATACAGTCACATTAAAGTGCCCACCTGTCAAAATACTGAATAACCACCATTCGCAGCGTGGTCCGCTGCAATACGTGAAAACTGCAAAAACTCTTACAGAATAATTTCATTAAACTGTTATCATAGCATCAGTTAACCAATAAATCTGAAGAGGAATAAACTAATATTAATTAATGTAAAAGTATTGTGTAAATGAAACTTATTTAAATTGTTGGAAGAATTGTTACGTAAACAGTATCCACTTTCAACCCCCTGTTCTCAACAAAACGTAGACTCTAGTTCAAAAGACATGCCTGCATAGCGCGCTAAGGAAGCAATAGTGCACGTAACACCATCTATAGAGTTATTGGAGAAATTCAAAATTCATCATCTGAGGCTTCTCGTAAACCTACCCGATCTTCCCCTACTGTAGGCCCAACGTAAAACATGTTTAGCGAACAGATACAAACAAGAAGATGCCGATGTGGAAAATTATTTGTAAGAGAATTCAGATATCAGACAACCAAAAAGTGTACTTGTAGATTCTTTATCACTCTTGGAAATACAGACTTCTTCCGAGGAATATGTTAAGCGCACTCATTTGTTCAATAAGTAAGCATGACTTCCTGGGGGGAACACAGCAAGGTCAGCATTTACTTGTCTGCCTATTACAACGTTCACCAGGGTTTACGTTCGCCTATCGAATATCTGGCCAGGTAATTTTTAAAGATAGATTGTTGCGTGTAGAGCCGAGCACGATAAGCAGCCCGGCCCGTTAATTGGCGGTTTCTCGCTACACAACGCCCACCTGTACCGGACCCTTTCTGAAACTCGCCAGCCACTGTCGCTTCCAGTTAACGTCGTGAGAGGAGGCACAGGCAATTACGTTATGCAGAGCGGTCACGCGATCGCGGACTTCCCCTTTCTTATAAAGCTTGATATACTGCGTAGGAGGCCAGCGATAAAAATACAAATACCATAGCGCCGAAAGCGGCTCTCCTCGCAGAGTTAAAACACAGGGTGCGTCGGCACCTGTGAATGATGTGCAATTACCCTCGGCTGCGGATGCTGACAGGTTATTAACAAGTCCGACGTCCAATTGCAAGGAAATCAGTGACATTTAGAAACTTGACAGCGTAATTGCACCTAAAGCCACTGATTCTGCATTTAACATCTAAATTACACTGTCGCTGAATTTACCTGTTTTCATAAATGAAAATACTATGGAAGGATTTAAAAATTAATTGCACTCTGAAATGTCCTTCGTTAAATACGCAGTTCTCGGTCAAAACAAATTTAGAAATAACAAGCGAAGTTTAGTAGACACTCGTGCGTCTGTGAAATGATATACGCGCGAAGCAGACAGCAACTATCACCGCCACACTTTAGCAAAAGATCTGGCAGAGGGCCCGAGAAAATTCTGGTTGTGTGTAAAATCGCTAAAGGGGTATACAGCTTTCATTCATTCACTTCTTGACCAGTCTGGTGTGGCAGTTGAAAATAACAAAACGAAAGGCGAAGTTTTAAATTTCACATTCAAGAAATCGTTCACGCAGGACAACCGTACAAACAAACCGTCATTTGACAATCGGGCGGACTCCTTTATTGACGACATAGAAACTAGCACACCTGGCGTAAAGAAGCAACTTAAAGATCTGAAAACAAATGAATCATCAGGTCCGGATGGAATTCCAGTTCCATTTTACAAAGAGTACTCTGCGGCATTGGCTCCTTACCTAGCTTGCATTCATCGTGAATCTCTCGTCCAGCTCAAAGTATCAAGCGACTGGAAAAAAGCGCAGGTAACTCCAGTATATAATTAAGATAAAAAACGGACCCGCAAAATTGCAGACCAGTATCCCTAGCTTCTGTTCGCTGCATAACCCTTGAACACATTCTCAGTTCGAATATAATAAACTTTCTTGAGGCTAAGCAACTTATGTCCACGAATAAGCATGGTTTTAGAAAGCATCGCTGGTTTTAAACTAAGCTAGTCCTTTTCCCAAATGATATACTTAGAACTATGGATGAAAGGCAACAGGCAAATTCCATATTTATAGATTTCTGGAAAGCATTTGACACGATGTTCCATTGCAGGCTGTCAACGAAGGTACTATCATATGGAATAAGTTCACAGATATGTGAGTGTCTCGAAGACTTCTTAAATAATAGAACCTAGTATGTTCTTCTCGACGGCAATTGTTCATCAGATACAAGGGTATCGTCAGGAGTGGCCCAGGGAAGTGTGATGGGACCGCTGTTGTTCTCTGTATGCATAAATGATTCCACGTTCAGGGTGGGCAGCAGTATGCCCTTGTTTGGTGATGATGCTGTAGTGTATAATAAGGTGTCAAAGTTGAGTGACTGTAGGAGGATACATTCAGTACATTCAGTGGTGTATGTGAATACTGTCTGCAATATCTGTCACGAAAGCAGTACGTAGTGAAGAAGCAATAAACTTCCAGTTGGTGAGATGAATGCCAGATAGCCCTAAACGTGGAAAAATGTAAGTTAATGCATATGAGCAGAAAGAACAAACCGGTAATGTTCGCCCATAATAAGAGGTACTCATCAGCATTTAACTTCTTCTTCCTTCTAGTAGTCAAAACAAATGGCAGGCTTGGAACAAGAGTACCATAAGGCTGTTTAGCCAACAGCTCTGTAGTCTCAGCAGTACTCTATGTCTTCGAAGCCGAAATGTTAGCATCTGGAAATGCTTCAAGGCCACCATAATCTGCTTGATTGCCCCATACATCATCAAGTGTCAGGTACTACCTCCAAACACTGCATGTACATCACAGGTAAAGTTCAGATGCAGTCCACGAAAAACAGTATTTAGTGTCCAGCTTGACAGAATCAAGTCGTTTATATCTGGGCCTAACGTTGCAAAGCGATATGAGGTGGAACTTGCAGTGAAAACTGTGGGAGAGAAGGCAAATGGTCGACTTCGTAGTACTGGGAGAATGCTAGGAAAACGTGTTTCACCTGTAAAGGGGACCGCTTATAGGATGCTGGTGCGACCTACTCTTGAGTACTATTCGAGTGTTTGTAATCCATACAGTGTCGGAATGAAGGAAGACATCGAAGTAAGTCAATGGCGGGCTCCTAGATTTGTTACCGTTAGGTTCGAACAACACGTAACTGTTATGGAGATGCTTCTGAAAATCATATGGGAATCCCTGGATGGAAAGTGGTGTTCTTTTCGGGAAATACTATTAATAGAATTTAAAGAACCAGCATTTGAAGCTGTCTGCCGAACGATTCTGCTCCCGCCCACATGAATCGCGCTTGAGGGCCACGAAGATGAGATACCAGAAATTAGGGCTCATACGGATGAGTACAGGCAATCGTTTTTCCCTCGCTCTACTTGCGAGTGGATCATAAGGGGAAATGACAAGTAACAGTACAGTGTAATCTCCACCACGCACTTTACGGTGGCTTGTGGAGTAGGGGAACCCGAAGTAGAACGGGGTACCGGGGCAGAATGAAGATGTACGTGCCGGCCACTGTGACCGAGCAGTTGTAGGCGCTTCAGTCTGGAACTGCGCGACCGCTCCGGTCGCTTGTTCGAATCCTTCCTCGGGCATGGATGTGTGTGATGTCCTTAGTTAGGTTTAAGAAGTTCTAAGTTCTAGGGGACTGATGCCCTCAGATGTTAAGTCCCATAGTGCTCAGAGCCATTTGATTTTTTTTAAGATGTACGTAACGGCAGTAAGTAGAATTAGTTCAGACAGTTACTGCTCAACCTTGGCAGCCATGTTTGTCTGGTTTTCGTAAGCGTTGGATCGTGAAGTTTTCGTTGTGCTAATTTTTGCACCAGCCTTGTAACATCTGGCGAATTGGAAGCAAGAAAAGGTATTTACAATACGACTGTTGTCAGTAGATGCTTAAAACATGTTTGATAATCTTTAGTTTCATGCCGGTAAATGTTTGTTTTCGTATATTTGTTTAGTTACCTTACCTCCATAGCCTAAACCATGAACCTGGTGCGAAATGGGGAAGTACTCCATTCTGCCCCGCTACACTTTTAACAAAGAGATCGCATTTATTAGGCCCCTTATCTACTTTTCTTTCGATTTCAGATGGTTCGAGTATATAAGAGAAAAACAAAAAGGCAGTCATGGTCTTCTGGCCATGAACAATGCTGTGGAGGTAGTTAATGCTGGCCATTGTGGGTGTTTGAATTCTTCAAACCAATTTGACGTTCCCCAGGCTACTCTGGAAAGATACGTTAAAAAAGAGGGGGAAACCCTGTGTTGTGACTTGGCAAGACAGCCAAGCCACTAGGAGGTGAAGCCGAAAGGCACGCGCTTAAGCTCACGCAGGCTGGCGTGAGGTCTGGAACAGTTAAAGGATTTCAGTCTAGCAAATAAAGTACGTAGCTGTTGGAATACTTAACTTTAATCCATAATTGGTGAACGTCGGTCTGACGGTACATGCATCACACGATAAATAGCAATTGATAATGGCGCCTTGCTTGGTCGTAGCAAATGACTTAGCTGAAGGCTATGCCAACTATCGTCTCGGCAAATGAGAGCGTACTTTGTCAGTGAACCATCGCTAGCAAAGTCGGCTGTACAACTGGGGCGAGTGCTAGGATGTCTCTCTAGACCTGCCGTGTGGCGGCGCTCGGTCTGCAATCACTGACAGTGGCGACACGCGGGTCCGACGTATACTACCGCACCGCGGCCGATTTAAAGGCTACCACCTAGCAAGTGTGGTGTCTGGCGGTGACACCACACCTTGACTACAAAATTGATGAAATGGCTGGAAAGTTTAAAAACGTATTTACAGAAGAACAGGAACTTGAGCTCGTTAAGTAATTAAAAATATGGAGGCCAGGTTATTCGGCTTAACAATGAAAGACTTGCGTAACCTAACTTATCAGTTGGTGGTAAGAAATGGCAATGTTCATAGATTTAAAAATGAAATTGCAGGCGAAGACTGGGCCAACGGATTCCTTAAAAGACATCCTACTTTATCTGTTCGCAAACCCGAAGCAGCATGTGGTGCAAGACCCACGGGTTTTAATAAAGTAGCTGTCGATAGGTTTTCTTCGTTACTAACAAATTGACAAACACAAATATTTAATTGTGATGAAACAGGTGGTTCGGTTATCCCTAAAAACCAATCAAAGATCATAGCTTGCAAGGGGAAACGTCAAGTAGGATCGTTATCATCCGCAGAAAGGGGCGAAACTGTAACCTGCCTCATTTGTATATCGGCATGCGGAGCTTACATGCCACAAATGCTTATTTTTCCACGAAAGAAGAATCATAAGCAATCTGAGTTAGGACTGCCGCCAGGAGGTTGAGCTGAGGTCCACAGCACCGGTGGATGGCCACAGAGTCATTCTTTGTATGGTTTCGAAAATTTGTCATCAAAAGACTTCCCCGTTCATCTTATATTAGATGACTACTCAACACATACCAAGAACATTGACGTTATAGACTATGCGAGGGAGAGTGGCGTTTCGGTGCTATGTTTACCAACACATTGCTCTCACAGACTTCAGCCGCTTGATGTTTCTTTTATGAAGCCTTTAAGTCTTCATTATAGTGATGACCTTCGAAAATGGCTACGAACCAACCGAGGGAAAGTTGTAACTCTCATTCAAATTTCAACGCTTTTTGGTTCAGCTGCCACCAAACGCGCAACAATGAAAACCGCTATTAAAGGTTTCGAAGATACTGGAATATGGCCCACGGACCCATCCATATTCACCGATGCAGATTTTCTCCCGACAGACACAACTGACAGAGGACTTGATAGGCCGTCAGATAAAGAGGGTATTATATCTGGAGCTGAACAATTGGAATTACCTTCATCTAGCACACCCGCTAAAAAAGACGACGCCAACGGGTTGGATGATCAAGCTGTCGAGGTTTCAGCGAATTGTAACAATGAATTGCCGCCTGAGAATGACAAAGTTATTGAGACAAATTGTTTTAGCCCTGGATGCTCTTTTCTTGATGCAATACTTTACCAACAGCCGTATGTATTGCAGAAACATATTTTATGAACTTCTTACGTGCTACCAGTTTCGGCATCACATCGATGCCATCTTCAGGCCACACACGTCATTGTCGTAAAATCGCTATACACGGAAGGAACCATATAACTGGACCCGTGAATCAAATCGTTATGCTCTTGGATGACAACTGACAACACAGCCTCCTCATTTCATATTTCACCTGAAATTCTGATGCCCTTGCAAAAAATTAGCGAAAGCACGAAAAGGGCGAAACGGAAGAGGGCGAAGAGAGTTGTTTTCACTGTTTCGGCGTACAAAAATGAGGTAGCAGCCATTATCAAGGAAAAAGAGGAAAATAACTTTGTCAAAGAAGAAAGAGCAAGGAAAAAACTATTTGCGAAAGAGAATAAAATTAAGATTTCAAAAAAGAAAGGAAAGGGCCTGAAGATAAATGGAAAAAAGAAGGAGACAACATCCAATACTAACGACAGTGATTATGAGGAAAGTTCTGACTGTGAATGATTATATTGAGGTGAGTTTTATTCAGAATCAGTTAAAGGTTGGGTCGCTTGTTCCATGTGCAAAAAATGGGCACACGATTCTTCTGCAGTAATAGATTACGAAGATGATGAGACTCTCCTTGTGTGTGAATTTTGTAAATATCCTTAAGAAAAGGATACAATACAGGATACAAAACTGCAGTTAGACATTAACGTTCGCTTTAAACTAAATAAATACCGAGCAAGCCAATATTTTCTGCATTTAAGATAATTTTATACGTTTTTATAATCAGTTGTAATTACCACCCCAATCTGCCCCGTCCACGGGACAGAAAGGGGCATATGACATACCTTTCTGTTTTTGAGTGAAATAAAGATTGTTCTTTTATTTTATGTCAATGTCCTCGTATTTCTGTGATTAATACATCATAATGTGTTCATAAAAAAATTGGTAAGTCTCTTATTTTGTACTTTTTGTACTTTGTACTTTTAATCAATGTTTTCAACTTCTTACTCCATTCAACCCCAGTTCCCCTATCTATGTAGATGTAGATGTAAAACAGTACCGACGTTATCACTGTTTGTTTGCCTAAATGCATATTCAACTACCGCACATCTTATCCAGAACAGACTCTCAGTCGAGGTATTTCTGCTAGAGGTGCGCGACGTATACTGTATATTGCAATATTGTTGCACATTGCTGTGTTCCATTTAATACACGATTTCTACAGATTTTAAGCTCAGTAATGTGACCGCTTTATGTAAACACTAGCCGAGTCACAGTGTTGTTCGGGTGTGTATTTATTCCAATCTTCTGTTAGTTCATCCCATTTTCCCCCTGTCTCTGTCCATCTCTCCCAACCCTCTCTCTATCCCCCTCCTCCACCCCCTACACACTGTCCATCTTCCCCTCCTTGTATCTCTGTCCATCCACGCCCCCCTCCATCCCACCTCACTCTGTGTTCATCTCCTTCTTCCCCTTAGCTGTTTATCTCTGATCTCTCCCTCCTACCTCCTTGTCTTTCCACGTTATCACACTCACCCCAACAGGAGCTTGGTGGTTCATACTTCAACAGTATTTCTTTCCAGACTGCGACTAGTATATCTTCCAAATTTGACTGAAATTGTTCTGGGGGTTTGGGATGAGCTATATACCCGTGGCTTTGCCCATACGCATGTACCAGATGTATTTCACCTATATTTAAAATAATTCACACGTTTTTGTATAGATATTTCATCTTTATGTCTAGTGAATTTCGCCCTGGAGATTCATTTTCACGCAGCTCAATATTTATGACGTCGTATCTTCTGAATTATATGCTGTAAAATGTACAATGTAATTTTGCAGGTACAACCAGTGATGTATGTACCTACCGTGTATGAAATGTCTTGTGAAGATAACTAGTAGTAAAAGCACAAGCACTCCGTCTTCAGGCCACAATTGGCCCATCGGGACCATCCGACCGCCGCGTCATCCTCAGAAAAGGATGCGGATAGGAGGGGCGTGTGGTCAGCAGACCGCTCTCCTGGTCGTTATGATGGTTTTCTTTGACCGGAGCCGCTACTATTCGGTCAAGTAGCTCCTCAATTAGCGTCACGAGGCTGAGTGCACCCCAAAAACTGGCAACAACGCATGGCGGCCCGGATGGTCACCCATCAAAGTGCCGGCCACGCCCGACAGCGCTTAATTTCGGTGATCTGCCCTAACTAGTAGTAAAGAAGTAATAAATTAAAACCTCATGTATGATGCAGCAGTGTCTCACGCATCTCAGTGTTTATGACGTCATATCTCATGAAGTATTTGTTGTACAAAATATATTTCTGTCGTTACGTTTAGCAGCATATGTGGATACCGTCAGCGAAAAGTGTAGCGAAAAGTGATAGTAGCAACGAAGTAATACATTTAAAGGCCTTGCACGATGCTGTAATTTTTCACGCGTTCAGTGTTTATGAAAACATATGTCCTGAAGTAAGTGTCGTACGATGTTGTAAAATTCCTGGTACATTCAGTGGTATATGTGAATACTGTATGCAAAATCTGTCACGAATGCAGTACGCAGTGAAGAAGCAATAAATTAAAGTATTCTTCATGTGGCAGTTTTACTGCATGAGCAAGCAATAATTATTTTTTTTCCTTTCATCATTTTGTGGAGGTTGTCAGCGAGAAACTTTCGTTAAGGTTTGAAATTATGTGTAAAGTTTGTTGCAAATCCGGATGACTAAAATGTGAGTATTCTTGCGTCATGGGCTACACTGTTTTTCAGTGCTATCCCCTCGCCTTCGATAGGTGAATTGTTGTTGCCCACACAGTAATCCTTTCCAGACGGTAAACGTTATGTGTAACAAGTTTTGTTGAAATCGGTCAAGTGGTTACGAGGAGATGTGGAACATACATACCCTGTACATACATACATACGTAGATCCATTTTTGTAATATGTACTGATTACTAATTGGTTTTACGATACTTGGCTAACATACTCTAGATAGTAATTTTTACACTCAACTACTTAAGAGAATATTTCATAAAGTTTTATTTACTAATTTTACGTATTAACTTGCTGCCGTCGCGGAACTGGTGTTTATCCTCCTCTACGTGATCTCCCTCTCCCCCCCCTCCCCCCCCCCCCCCCCCCCCCCGTCTCCCGCCCACGATGGGAGAATTTTCTGATGGTTTGGCGCAAACCTTGGTTGCAGAAATCCGTAGGGCGGAAGCGTTCCATTTCGAGAACCATCTTTTCGTAATTGTGGAAATGTTTTCCTCTAAATGGTTTCTTCATTGAGAAAAGAGGAAGGCAACAGACGCAATATTAGTATAATAAGGAAGATTGTGACAAAATTTGATAGCCCAAACGTACAACGTATGTGGCTGTGTCTTGTGTAGAATGAGCTGGAGTAGAAACATCTCTTGGACAGCTTCTCAGGAAGCTACGTTTTCACCTACCCCAGTAAGCACGTTAGATTTTGCAAGTACGATCCTGTGAAGTTTTGCCCCATACGAGTATGACTAGTTAGTGCTTCATTCTGGTAATCTCAAGAAACATTCAAATTGTCTGTTGATGGTATTTGCCCTCTTCGGCGGTCGTGAATCCACGTGCATACACTCTTCGGTTTTGCTCCTTTGTGTCGGGATCATATTGACTCATCCAGGTTTAGGAGGTAAAGAAGTAGTTACAGCTGAAACCTACAGTATCCGCTACTTTTCCGTTCGGTGAGTTGTTTTAAATGGTTTGAGCAGTCGCGGGTGGCGTCCTTTGTCATATTCAACGTGTGGTATAAGACGTCGAAAACTGACTAGTTTTCAGTTTTTCCACCATCGCCTCGATTACGATACTCCCTTCTTCCAGCACCAGGTCCTTCACTCCCATTCCACTGTCCTCTATAAGGAGAGGCTCCGCGACTTCATTCATCATTAGTCCCACACGTCTGACTACACTGGCAGCCTCTGCGAAACCTGTGACTGTGTCGTGTAGTACTGCCTCGTTGCCTAACACTTCCACCATCTCAGCGTTGTTTATCAGTCAAATGCAGGAAAAGGGTTACCGCATGATACTCCACTTTATGAATGGGTTGCTACCTTATATTCTGTACAATATAGCGGCGAGTCACGGTGGAACTTTGTACAAGACGAGCCCAAAGGGTGATCAGAACCGACGATGTAAATACTCGTTTTGGATACGTGATTGCTTGACACTTCATACAATGAACAGTTTTTTAAAATACAGATGTTAAAACTATTGAAATAAAAATGGATGAACTGTCCAATGGTCAGCAGTAGCTGTATTTTTTCAGGTCACTTAGAAACCTATACAACCGGTTTTGCGACGTTTGAGTTGGATCTTCTGGTGCAAATATAAATGCTATGGCGTAGGTTACTGAATGCCGCAGTGTAACAATTGACGCGGCTAGGAAAGATTTCAGCACTCCTCAATTGATAAGAGAAACTATCGTCAAATGAAAAAAAGACCATCGTCAGAGATAAAAGTCGTGTCATGTCTGGGTTAATCGGAAGACATGACTTTCACCATTGCCGATGGTCTTTTTATCAGTTGAAGGTAGTTTTTTATCAGTTGAGCACTGCTGAAATCTTTACCTAGCCACGCCAATTGTCACACGACGACATTCTTAACCTATGACGTAGCAATTAAATTTTCTGATGTAAGGAAATGTTCTTATTATTAAGCCTCAGATTGAGAAGGGGAAGCAACATATACTTGCGTGGCTCACTTTCCCATTTAGAAAGTGCTGCGTACCATTGGGGAACAGCGAGGCTTTGTGCGAGCGAGGTGCGATTTGAGAAGTGAAGTTCGCTAAGAAATTTCCGGACGTCACTCGCACTGAAAATGTACCTAAGGCCCACTTTAAAACTCAGTTTGAAGAATATTACAAGGGGGGAGTAGAAGTAGTATGTTAACGTCGGCCTCGACTGTTCTGTCCACACAAACGTCGGACACGGTTGACTCCGTGGGAAAAAAAAAACTTGGCACATAGAAAATAAATGATTAAGGTTGTCCAGCTTGCAAATCAAACACAAATTTAGAGTAACTGATACTATAATTGCGAGCTTGGATTTAAAACACATATAACATGTTAACACTTACGTCAATAACAATGACAGAGCCTGAGTGGTTTGAAAAGCTTAGAAGTCACATATAAATGTTCATTCACTAACCACTCTGCGTTTTTCACACATACTAGTCTCCCATGCAACAAAGTAACAGTATATCTCTGTAGATTTAAACAAATTACAGATCTTATTATGACGCCTATGGTGATAAAAAGAGAGTGATAACGTCCGGCAGTGGACGATGGGTTGCGCGCTTTTTTTTTTTTTTAAATGTCTTCAGAGTCTGCCTTAAATATCGATGTTTTTACAAGCTCGCTGAATTAGTCTATAGTTTCTTAGACGCGTCAATGGTGCTGGATTCACTTCTCCTTGTAAATTGTCAAAATACATCATTACAATTCGTAGTTAAATATTATATACTTTTTCAAATAAATGACTCTTGGACTCTTTCATTGCTCATTTCAGTGTTTTATGTAACGAGATGTGGTGGTGTGAAAATACAACATCTCAAATTGCACCGGAAGATGCAACTTAAAAGTTACGAAACCGGTTGTGTGGATTTTTAAGTGAGCTGAACAAATACAGCTACAGCGGGCGATTGGAAATTTCATTGTTTCATTTTATTAGTTTTAACATACGTGCTTTGAAAAAACTATTCACTGTAGGAAGCATCAAGCAACCTCGTATAACTATTTTAGCTGTGGTTGCCCCAATGTTAAATTTATCTGTAACTCGTTATGGAACTACGGTGACTATTTCTTTTTTCAAGATCCGGTGGCTATCGAAATTAAGAATTCGGTGAAAATCCGATGAAGCTTTGAGCAGCTACACTACGCTGTGTGTCTAAAATGCCCGTCGATCGCGTCACATCGCATTTTTCAGTTCTGAGCGCACAGTGAACGTGTAAAGTTGTCTCCAACAGTTTAGTCTACGGCCAAGTGTGACATGCGTGCTGTCGTTTTATTTCTTCATGCTGAGGGTCTCCGCCTTATTTCCGTGCACCACACGTAACGTAACTGTGATTAATGACAGTAAAGAGCGGTAGTTGTGCGGGAACTTTGAAGACGGAGGGAAACACGTTCATGAATATGCAGGTCAGGGAAGGAAGCGAGTGACAGCCAATGATTTGGGCAGAGTGTGCATGAGGTGATTCGAGAAAATCGTCTAGGAAGGGCCATTCAGAACAAGCCAAGAGTAATGTCGTCATCAGGCATTGCCCTTCTTCATGGCAATGCTCGGTCGCGCAATGTAGCTGCGACAGAGACACTCCTGTACCATTTTTGGTGGGACGTGTTTGATCACCAAGCAGCCCGAACTTGGGGCCCTCTGGTTTTCATATCTTTCCTCGCGTGAATCCCAAGCTATGAAGATTTCGGCAGAGATGGCGAGCTGCGGGCTAGCATGGAGAATGGGCAGAAAGTACAGGTAACAACTATCTAGAGAAGTAGTTGGAAGATGTAGCTAAATGTTTCATATGAAACCTTTTTTATTTACGTGTATATTATCGTTTCCATTTATCGATCGATCAGACATTGAAATAAAAAATGATAATAGCTTGCATAATTCTACTGTAAGGAACCTGACCAAAATAGTTTTCTTTTGTCTGTATCTGAGACATAAATACTAGCGAAATCATAAAGTTCCTTAGGAAAACAACGAATATTTCTTGTATTTAGGGACGCCATACTTGAGAAGAAAATTCCTTGGGCAGTTGGACATATCACATTGCCTAACTGATGAGGAGGAAATAGGTAAGTTGCGCAGGTCGAAGACAGAAGGATTTGACTGTAAACTAATCGTGGATGATATACGTTTCTAAGTTTTCTCGGCGAATAAATGCACAGTGAGGTGGTTAACTGGACAGATTTCCCAGAAAAATTCATATTGTCTAATTACAAACATTTTCAATCAGGGAGATCGGAATTTGATCGCAGCGAGCAAACATCGTTCTGATCACACCTTCGAACGCGAACTTCTTCTCTGATGTCCGTTGACTTTGTTTCAATAAACACGTCAGTTCTTTTGCAGATAGCGTATACTGAAACTCAAAAGGTCGCAGCCTGTGAATAAAGAGGAGTCAAGCTGTGTTACAGGATGGCCACAATGAGACTCTAACATTTGAACTCATAAAATCTGAGAGGAAAAGACGAACAAATACAGGGAAATCGTACAGCGTCTCATCAAGTTTCCATACACAGGTGGACGGTTCAGTACACTTGAACATGGGCGCCACGGGTAGCGCGAAGAATATCAAGTATATAATTGATTTCGTGCCATGTGTTGCGGAGTATCTGTTCTGTGATAGAGTTGATGACAGTTCTTATGCTCTGTTTCAAGTCTTGCAGGTCCTTTACTGGTATAGCGTGTACACGGTCTTTCACATAACCCCACAAGAAAAAATTGAGGGGAGTTTTGTCGGGCGGACGTGGCGGCTAAGGAATTTTACCTCCACGGCCAATTCATCGTTGCGGGAACGTGTCATTTAAAAATTTTCGGATATCAAGGCTCCAATGGGGTGGTGCGCCGCCCTGTTGAAACATCACATTTGGCTGCAGGTCTGTTATCTGTGGCACGGCAAATTGTTATAAACGTGTCCAGGTAGATGGCTCCATTCACAGTCGGCTACTGAAAGAAAAACGGCCCAACAATGCGATTTATCGTCAAACCACACCACACATTAACTTTCGAACTGTCGCGCATGTGTTCCCTAGGTGCATGTGGATTTTCGGACCCCCAGATGCGCCCATTGTGGCGATTGACAGCTCCTGACACGTGAAAGGTTGCATCAGTAAACATCACGCGTGATAAAAATGTCGCGTCCGCGGCAATGCGGTCTAACTTGACACATGCAAATTCTTCTCGCTTTGATCGATCATCAGGCTTGATTTCTTGCACAACCTGCACTTTATATGCGTACAAACGTAATCGCTGATGACGCACTTTGTGCACTGTTGAACGTTTCGTACGAAGTTCACGTGCTGACTGTCGCGCTGACTTCTGTGGACTTTCTTCGAATGACCGCCGCACTTGTTCCACATGATGTTCGCTGATCCCAGGCTTACCACCACCATGCCCTTTCGCAACACTCCCAGTATCCAAGAACTGATCACACCATTCTGTATGGTCTTGAACGACGGGGGCGCTTTGTTGGAAACTCGACGAAACTTTCTCTGCACTTGGGTCGCCGATTTTGTCTCTCCTTACCACCAGACCACTTGTGCACGCTCCTTCATATCCTCCATTTTGCTAAAACAATTGATTGTAGCTCCACTACAGCCACTTGGCGTATCAAATTTGCGTACCATAAAGGTTATTAAAATGTTGGAGTCTCATTGTGGACTCCCGGTAATTTGATTTGGTTACTCAAAGGGCGTGCTGCGGTACTGTGGCTACGGTTGTTTCAGTGCTTACCAGGACTGCAGAAATGTTCCTAGAAACAAACAAGAAATTTTTACATGATTTAATTGATTTTTTCTAGGTCATGGTTAACCCTGAATGGCTACTCCTCGTAAGACAATATGTTTTTGGGGATTTACTTTATGAATGTGCTGCAAAGGAAGTACTACACAATGAAGAAAGTTGCCCAGGGCAAATCAAGCTGGATAATAATAACAGACACACATACAGGTATGGGAATCATGTTTCCCCATTATGTTAGACGTAGTTTGTAGTACAGTAATGCAAGAATTAAGGTATTTGCTAATGAAAAAGATACTTAAGGCATTTATTAGTAAAGAATATACTTAACAATTTTAACCATGCAGCTCATCCGATATTTGACGTAACAACTCTAAGAATAACTTCGCCAATAAGTTTGTTCGCAGATTTAACGTCCATATGATGTGCCACTGTGCTGACAAAAAAGTTGCATGCCACGTCATCCACTACACAGCCATTTCACCCTAAGCGCGAAGAAGTCCGTGCTTATCGACAAAAGCGGAAACAATTTGGTGGGTTGAGGGGCGACTGGCGCAGACGGAGTAGCGGATCGGCTGAGAGCCGTGCTGTCGTAAATAACGACACCTCCCCTCCCCTTCCCCCGCCACTCTTCCCCTCTTAACCCTCAATCTTCTGGGTCTGCCGGGGCGGCCATGGATTCTCCATCAGGCGCTGGCAGCGAGTCGGGTGAAAGTTGTCCCGGCTGCGAGGGGAACTTGGAGGGGAACAATCACGGCCGCTAATCCTTTTATCATTCAGAAACACGCCGAATAAATTAGTTCACCCCCCCCTCTCCCCACCCCGCGCTACGGCGGTAAGACCATCTCAACTCGTATATCCTCAACGTCACGCGAAAAGTCCGAGATGATACTTTTTTTTACGGCTTAAACTTGGAATTGAAACGCTACGTGTATTATCTCCATAACAAATGGAAGTTTTTCCAAGCAGATACACAGTACTGAGAGTTAAGTGTAAATTAAGATAACATTATTACGTCTGAAAATAGACGGCGTATCAGAAATTAAGAAAGAAATGTGAAGGTGAAGTTAGGCAGGGGGTGGAAATAAATTAGGTAAAAACTTCGAAATCACAATTAAATCTCACACTAGTTTAAGTCTTGTCTCAAGCAGCGGATAATGACTGCATTATAGTTACATAGATGTTATCTAATGCCATGAATTTTAAAGATATGCACTTATTTAGTTTCTATAAGGCCATCTACAGGAGAGTCTAAGATCACTCACTCTGTATTTAGATTTACGTTGTTTATACAAACTGCACAGTCAAATGCTGACATTGTTCCTACAGACACACCAGCGATATTTATATGTGGGATACTTTTTTTTGGGTAATTGCAGTACTAGTCTGTTGAATTTCAAGTTTATTAGTGTTTCTAACAGTAGCTAAGTAACTAAGAGACTTCCGTACAAGAAAATTGTATTTTAGGAATTTTATTTGCGTAAGTGCCTCTACTTGGAAGAGCAGTTGAACGGAATGGACAGTGTCTTGAAAGGAGGGTATAAGATGAACATCAACAAAAGCAAAACGAAGATAATGGAATGTAGTCGAGTTAAGTCGGGTGATGATGAGGGAATTAGATTAGGAAATGAGACACTTAAAGTAGTAAAGGAGTTTTGCTATTTGGGGAGCAAAATAACTGATGATGGTCGAAGTAGAGAGGATATAAAATGTAGACTGGCAATGGCAAGGAAAGCGTTTCTGAAGAAGAAAAATTTGTTAACTTCGAGTATAGATTTAAATGTCAGGAAGTCGTTTCTGAAAGTATTTGTATGGAGTGTAGCCATGTATGGAAGTGAAACGTGGACGATAAATTGTTTGGACAAGAAGAGAATGGAAGCTTTTGAAATGTGGTGCTACAGAAGAATGCTGAAGATTAGATGGGTAGATCACATCACTAATGAGGAGCTATTGAATAGAATTGGGGAGAAGATGAGCTTGTGGCACAACTTGACTAGAAGAAGGGATCGGTTGGTAGGACATGTTCTGAGACATCGAGGGATCACCAATTTAGTATTGGAGGCCAGCGTGGAGGGTAAAAATCGTAGAGGGAGACCAAGAGATCAATACACTAAGCAGATTCAGAAGGATGTAGGCTGCAGTAGGTACTGGGAGATGAAGAAGCTTGCACAGGATAGAGTAGCATGGAGAGCAGCATAAAACCAGTCTCAGGGCTGAAGACCACAACAACAACAAGTGCCTCTAGGACATAATAGCTCATCAACGAATGTACAAAACTAAGTCCACTGTCGAAATGGTCGCATCATAGTGTGTTAGTTTTACTTGTGTGTGTGTGTGTGTGTGTGTGTGTGTGTGTGTGTGTGTGTGTGGCCTTCCATCTATTGATTAGCAGATACTTTTATTTGCCGTTGTTTCTACCAGAGTGCATGCACTTATAATTTCGTAATAACAAGTAGACAACGCTAATCTAATCAATAAAATTCTATCAAAAATTGAGTTAAAAATGAACTGATTTAGTCATGTAGTGGCTTCTGAATTCAAAAATAGGTGGTGTATGTCTCAAGTGCTGCTGAGGTAACGAGAAAGCCTGAGTGCTGCTAAGCAGCTGTAAGGTGCTTCAAATAAGTGTGCTGGCTGAAGTTCTCCGACTAAAATGAATTACTAAAAACACACTACTATTTTTCAGATAATGGTGCTTCTCCAGACACAACTAGCTTGTAACTCACAACAACTATTCCCATTTATACTGAGAAATTGTACTTCAGAGAGGCAGTCTATAAAAACAGAGTTCATG
This sequence comes from Schistocerca americana, assembly GCF_021461395.2. NCBI lineage: Eukaryota > Metazoa > Arthropoda > Insecta > Orthoptera > Acrididae > Schistocerca > Schistocerca americana. The sequence goes on from NC_060120.1 coordinate 82,270,267, forward strand.
GCATAACAGGGCAGAATACTAGAGTAGTTGACTGTTCCGTTTGCACATCAGACTTTTGTTTATACACCGTAAAATTACAATTATAAATTATTATATAAATGTTTACGAACAGGAGAGTGTTTACGAACAGGGGAGTGTAGTATTGGTTCAAATGGCTCTGAGCACTATGGGACTTAACATCTGAGGTCATGAGCCCCCTAGAACCTAGAACTACTTAAACCTAACTAACCCAAGGACATCACACACATCCATGCCCGAGGCAGGATTCGAACCTGCGACCGTAGCGGTCGCGCGGTTCAAGAATGAAGCGCCTAGAACCGCTCGGTCACACCGGGCAGCAGTGTAGTATTCTCAAAAACTCCGGAAAGCAGCGGGATACATATACGGCATACATATGCAAGTTAAATCGAAGTCGGTGACAGTGGCATATTATGGGAAAACATAATATTTTAACTGTGTGACCAGTTTTATGGGGTGTGGCGTATTAAATGGGGTGATAGTCGACCCCTTGTGTCTGAGAAGAACGTTACAACCACTCAGACATAAACAGTGTCGGCACGTGAAGTGTCCTGGGAAAGATTAACTATGATAGGTGGACTATAACAAGCAGCCGGCTATCAGCCTTATCCATAAAAGTAGCTAACAAGCGAATGCATTCTGATATACCCGTAAGTGTGATTCTCGCTCACGTGCAAATACATTGGATTTAAGATTACTGCAATACCTTCGAAAAATTAGACCGGTTAATGAGCCATTCAAGTATTCAAAAAACTTTGTTGAACGTTATGTACGACAGATAGTTCGGAGCCAAACATATTTTATATACTCTAGAGCTTTTACAGTAACAATATATTCCCTACATTTGGCGCTATTCAGTATAATTACTTAATTAATCGTAACTTATGACTTTTTTCAATTCCTAGTTGTGAAAATTCATCTTTCAGCTCGGCATGTAAGGAGCTCGAGAACATTTTTTCACACAAGGGTCGTATCATTTGGAGCTTTGCTCCCATCACAATGATATTATCTGACTTTCCTTCTGCTTTTGGTAAGTTTGGTAAGACCTCCAAACCTACATCTAGAGATCATGGAAGTGAGTCGTTTGTTCTTTCAAAATAAACACTATACAGAGACTATATTATAGACATTCCTTTATTAACAGAAATAAATTTATGAACCTTGTTCCAATTCTAAACAGTAAAACAAGAAACAATTCTGTTCCATTTGACGAATTCCTGAGTGATCAGTAAGAGCTTTTACTGCCAGGAAGAAGAACCAAACGTAAAGTATTGTACTAACCTGAATAAATATTCGCTATCTATTAAAATGAATGCAAGCAATTGAAATATAAAATTCCTATCATTTTTTTAGTTCAATATTGAAACTTTTTTTTGGAGTAAATGGACGCTCCAGGGAATAATTGGGCTTGAAACTACTTTGCATTGATAATCGGTAAGATAAGAAGAGATATTTCGGGATATGTACTGAGTTATATAATTTATAAAGTTTCTGAAAATATCGCGGAGAGACCGCTGCAAGAGACATTACACCTCTCTCTGTCCATCACCTCCCACTCCACTCTCTATCCATCTGCTGCTCCAGCTTTGTCCACGCCCACCTCCCCCCGTCTCTGTCGATCCATCCATCTCTTCTTTCCTTTCTACGTGCATCTCTTCCCCCTTTCCTTGTCTATCTCCTCCTCTTACCTTTCTGTAACAATATCCTCTTGTTCTGTTTCTCTGACCATCTCTTCCCCCCCCCCCCCCCCCCACTATCAGTGTCTAACAATGATATAATCTCGTAGCTATGTTCAACGGTATATTTGAAGAGTGTCAGCTAAATGTGTTGCGATTTAGTCGCAGATTAGTAATAAATTTAAATATCATGAGGTCAAACCTGATCCGACGGTGTAAATGTAGTAACTGATAATCATTTTTCTTACTTTCATCGTTTTTTCGGGGTTGTAACCAAGAAAAGGTTTCTTAAAGGTTTGAAATTATGTGTAACGTTTGTTGCAAGCTACTAAATGCTATCGCTCACAAGTACCGGATAACGTGCACAGTAGCTAACATTACGCAACGTGTACATTATACAACAAACAGTGCGGAAGTATGTATTAAATTCATTGAAGACCGTATAAACATTGTATTCATTACGCTGAATCATATCACGTAGCACATATCAACCAATAAAAGCTTTTTGACCAATATGACAAATTTTTGTAATGTCAAGGAGCAAATATCTTTTTCAAATAGTAGATCTTTTCCGCTAATTCAGGTTCTATTCTTGAAATCGATTAATATCTTGTGATACACACTTTGTAATGTAGCCTATGTTATTACACTGGCTTCACGCTACCTCATTATCTAATTTTATCGAAATCGGTTTAGTGGCAGAGAAACAATAAATTTAAACACCATGCATGATGCGGTAGTTTTTCACACAACTCGGTGTTTATGATCTCATACATCCCGATCTATGAGTTGTACAGCGAAATAATTTTCCAGTCATATGTAAGAACACTGTCTGCTAATTTTATCACGAATACAGTTAGTAGTAATCATTTACTAAATTAAAACGTCGTATCTGAGGCGAAAGTGAATAGCGACAATGTTGTAAGCCATAAACTTCATTTCTTTAATCATTTTGTGGACGGCAGGAGCGTGTCAACGGGAAAAGTTTCGAAAAAGTTTTTAATGATGTGTAAGATTTTTACAAGCCAGTAAGTGCTCTCGTTCTCAGTTACTGGGTAAGAAAACTTTTTCTACTCGCTCGTCGTCTCCTGCACTTCGTTTTCGCCTGCAGCCTACCCCCTTGACAGTTTGGTGGTTCATATACAATAGCGATTCTGTGGTTTCGGAGGATATAAGGAACAGACATACAACATACACACGTTTTATAATACGTATCTGTTTTCCGCTATCCGATATTGATAAATTCGAGCTTATACGGTGCCTGGGGCACAGTTTTTCGAAGACCCTTGTATTATTCACGTCGTAGTTTTGGAGAATGTCGTGTTATAATATACATACAAACAGAAAAGATAATTTTAGTACATCTATAAACTATCTTTGTTCCGTGATCCGATTTTGATGAAGCTTATACGTTACCTCGGCTTCTCGGAAGTTACCAGTGAAAACCCACGCGACACGACGGTTCTACAGTTTTATCCTTAGTATCGATGTAGAGTGGTCGCAATTAATAGCGAATAGTGATACGTGTGAAAGTACACAGGAGGCAAAAACGGTCGTGTGATCAAGGGTCCATAGCAAATAAGACGTTACAACTCACCACCGACATCAGTATAAAATATTGTCCTAGATTCGGTTAAGTCACGTCTAACTGGTTAAAATTTCACCCATGGCCTGCCGTACTTTGCACAACACTGGGGAATGAGGTACATGCATAGTGGGGCACAGGGACGTTTTGCTTCTGACGTAAGACGGCATATAACACGGCAGTCTGACCCAAGGTGGATAGTTCTGCAAAGAATACATCTTGGTATCTCAGGCCACCTGTTCCAAACCCTAGAAATTTTTCTTTCTCATGTCATTTCCAAAGTGAAGATTGTGTCGATATTGACGAAATGAGTCGCGGGTATTTGAAAGAATTCGTAAGTCACTGCACAGAAGAGTGCCCAAATTTCAAGATGACAAGCGGAATAACGCCTTTAACTGGTACGAGCGTACAATAAGAAGCATTTAACGTGGTGCAGTAGTGATCCACCCGGAGAGATAAGCGCGTTAAAGCACCACTTTCGTGATTCGGGGAGGCGAGTCTGCTTCGAATCGAATACTTGTCGCGGATGAACAACGAGGGATGGTTAAGCGGTCTGCCTGGATGTTGCTCGGGGCGGTTTCCCATGTCCAGTTAAGCAAATAACGGGCTAGTACCTATATCCCCTCTCAATTACAAGCTACCCAATCACGTAGAAAAGGTTCTAACCCTTGTACATGAGATTTACAAAAGACGCAGACAGCTGGGGGACCCACAAATTCCGTCCTGAGGAGGGGGGATGAGGGGTTGTGCACCGAACTTGCATTGCTCAGACCCTTACAATTTCGACTCATACGTAAACAGAAACAGGTAAGGAAGGAGAAGAATGACTTGTGCTGAAGCAGTAGCATATTTCTTGTAATAGGCCTTGCGTAAATTTTGATATCAGTTACGTGGATACTTAATTCAAAAGTTTACATTTCATATCCACTTATACCAATTAGGACAACATTTTTTTGTCAAGTCATTGATGGCCCGTAACCACCAATGGCTGTGAGGAAAGCGGCAAAGAAGAGAATCGAAGAAGTCGAAACGTGGTGCTACAGAAGAATGTTGGAAATTAGGTAGACTGAGAAAATAAGGAATGAGGAGGTAGAGCCCAGAGAATTGGCGAAGAAAGAAGTATCTGCAAAACAATGACAAGAAGAAATACTGACAAGAAGAAGAGACAGGGTGATAGGACATCCGTTAAATCGTTGCGGAATAACTTCAGTGGCACTACGTAGAGCTCTAGAGCGGAAATCTGTCGAGGAAGATGGAAACTGGAATACATCCTGCAAATAACTGACGAAATAGGTTGCAAGTGATGCTCTGAGATGAAAAGAATGGCACGGTGGAGGAATTCGTCGCGGACCAAATGAAACCAGTTTGAACACTGATGATCTGAAAGAGCTTAATTATCATGCAAAGGGCTCCTGTTTACTGGTACGTTTTTGCCTCTATTGTACTGTGCTTTGACCCTTGTCAGGTTTTGCTACAATGTTAGAACTGTACAAAAATTTTGATCTGGCAGCCCTCTGAGCTTGGCGCCGCAACGAGCCGCTTGTGTCACTTAGGCATTAAAGTGTCCCCATGTAGAAGAGGGCCGAAAGAGAAGAGAAGAACTATCTCGCTAGGTATCGTCTCAAGATGATAGTATTTCTAGTGTATTGTGATAAATTGTATTACGACAATGTTATGTGGTCTAAAAATACAATCTGTAGAACTCACTCCACTTCTTGCACTACGGCTATGTATCAACTTTTTTTGGATATATTAAAATCTCTGTGTTCGTCTATGGTTTTTACTCTCTACAGCTTCCTCTCTGGTGTCTTAATGTCTACCATCCTGTCCCTTCTTCTTCTCAGTGTTTTCCGATATTTGTTTTCTCACCGATTCCTTACCTTATCAGTTCACCCATTTTTCGACGCTCTTCTGTAGCACTGCATCTTAGATGCTTCGATTCTCTTCTTTTCCGCTTTTCCCACAGTCCATGTTTCACTACCATACCGTGCTGTGCTCCAAACGTACATTGTCAGAAATTTATTCCTCAAACTGGGGACTATGTTTGATACTAGTAGACTTCCTTGGCCAGGAATGCCCTTTTCGCAAGTGCCAAACTGCTTTTTATTCCTCCTTACTCCGACCGTCATGGGTTATTCTGCTGCCTAGGAAGCAGAATTCCTTAACTTTATATACTTCGTGATCACAAATCCTGATGTTTAGTTTCTCACTGTTTTCATTTCTGCTGGTCTTCATCGCTTTCTTCTTTCTTCAATTTACTCTGAATCCCTATGCTGACTCATTAGATTATTCATTCCATTCAGTAGGTCCTGTATTTCTTCTTCAGTTTCGCTCAGGGTAGCAATGTCGTCAGCGAATCTTATCGTTCAGATCCTTTCATCTTGAATTTCAATTCCACTCTTGAATATTTTATTTCCGCCATTCGTTATTCTATGTGTAGAGTGAACAGTGTCGGGCGAAAGACTAGGTCCCTGTCTTACGTACTACTTAATCCGAGCATTTCGTACTTGGTCTTCCACTCTTATTCCTTCCTCTTGGCTCTTGTGCATACTGTGTATTAACTGACTCTCCCTACAGTTTACCCCAATCTTACTCAGAATTTCAAACATGTTGCACCATTTCCCATTAAAGCACGCTTTCTCCAGGATGACAAGGTGTCTTGATTTTTCTTTAGTCTTGCTTCAATTATCAAACCGCAATGTCAGAATTGTCTTTCTGGTGTCTGTACCTTACCTAAAACCAAACAGAACATCATCTAACACGTCCTCAATTCTCTTTTCCACTCTCCTGTAGGCTATTCTCGGGATAACTTGGACGCACGAACTGTTATGCTGATTGTGCGATAGTTCTCGCCCTGCTCCGCTTGCACTCTTCGGAATTTGGTATATGATGTTATTCCAAAACTCACATAGTGTGTCACCATAACCACATATTCTGCACACAGCGTGAATGGTAGTTGCGTTACACTTCCCCCAATTATTTTAGAAATTCTGGTGAAATGTTATTTATCCCTGCTGCCTGATTTGATTTGAAGTCTTCCAGACGTATTTTAAATTTCAGTTCTAATACTGTATCCCCTATCTCTTCTATATAGACTCCTTATCCTTCTTCTGTCACGTCATCAGACAAGTCTTCTCCCTCATAGAGGCCTTCAGCGTTTCTTTCCTCCTACACGCACTGTTCTCTGCATTTAACACTGGAATTCCCATTGCTGTCTTAATGTTATCGTCCTTGCTTTTAGTTTCACACATGTTTATTTTCCCTTTGCTATATGCTGAGCCAATCCCTCCGCTAATCATTTCATGTTCGGCTTCTTCACGTTTTTCATGCTGCCATTTCCCGTTAACTTACCTGTACTTCCTATTTACTTCATTCCTAAGTGACTTGTATCTCTGTAGTCCTGAATCTCTGGGAACATATTTTCGCACTTCCTTCTTTCCTTGATCAACTGAAGTATTTCTCCTCTTAGGACCAACGGTTTTCTTTACAACTTCTGTAATGGCCTTTTTTAGAGATGTCCATTCCTCTTCAACTGAACTGCCTACTGAGCTATTCCTAATCGCAGTATCTATAGCCCAAGAGAACTTCAAGAATACCTATTCGTTCCTTCCTATTTCCTTTTCCCGCTTCTTTGCATATTGATTCTTCCTGTCAAGTCTCTAAAGCTTCGGGCTCTCTTCATCACTACTGCATTTTCATCTGATCCTCTATGTGCACCATGGTACGCCTACAATCCAGTATCTAATTTCAGAATCTAATCTAACACCTACTCTTGAACAGAGCATTCGCTATTACTAGCTAAAATTTATTGTAGCACTCAATTAATATTTCTCCTGTCTCCATATGCTCCTGTAACCCTTTCTTGTACTCCTTCCCCAGCAACAGCATTCTAATCCTCCATGACTATTCGATTTTCATCTCCTTTGACGTACTGAATTAACCGTTCACTATCCTCATAGCCTTTTTCTATATCTTCGTCTTCTGCTTGTGACGTTGGCATGTATACCTGAAGTATCGCTGTTTGCTGTCGATTTTGATGAGAACCATCCTATCATCTAACTTTTCATAGTAATTCACTCTCTGGCCTACCTTCATAACGCATCCCTCTCCCATTATAATATTTTCTTCCGCTGTTGGTGTTACCCTTTATTCATCTGACCAGAAATCTTTGCCTTCTTTCCGTTCCACTTCATTGCCCCTACTGTATCTAAGTTCGGCCTTTGCATTTCGCTTTCCGGATTTTCTAGCTTCCCTGCCACATTTACATTTCTGACGTTCCACGCCCCAACTCGTAGAACGTTATCCTTTCGTTGGTTGTTCATCTTTTTTCTCATGGTCACCTCCCTCTTGGCAGTCATCTTCCGGAGATCAGAATGGGTGATTAATTCGGAATATTTTGCCAATGGAAAATGCATCATGACACTTTCTCAATTACAGACCACATGTCCTGTGGTACACATTATGTGTCTTTAATGTTGCGCCTTTCATTGTTTTCTGCATTGTCATGCAGTTGATCATTGATGTTTCTTCCGCCTTTAGGGGCAGTTTTCCACCCCAATGACAAGATAGTGCCCTGAACTGTGTCCGCCCCTTGGCCCTCTTCCACAAGGTCATTGGCTGGATGAGGGTGACATCTTATGTCGAAAGTCTTCAGCAGCCACGGCTGACAATTTTTGTTCAAAATTTAAGCGGTGGTGGGGTTTGAACCCGGGACCGTTTGATTCCTAATCTAATATGCTGGGCGTTTTTATTCATTTACTTTTTATTGGTATCAGGTCGTGGGTTGATGGAGGCAGTGTGGAAGGGGTAATAACCCAAGGCCTGGCTGTAATGTCTCCTCTCTCCCGTTCCTGGGGATGCGGTAAAAGGGATGAAGAGGTGTTTTTTCATTTGTTTGAAATTTTGATTCTATTTCATTTTTATTTATTTATTTATTTTTGCCTTTTGTAGGTGCAAAACGCAACATGCAGAAACCAAAGGTTCCATTCAACACAGCCAAACGTAAAACGGTTCCCAACGTCGCCTAAATCGAAAGATTTCAGTAACAAAATAAAAACGGGACCGTGCAATGCCCATTTGACACATATGCAGGTCGGCGCCTCGCTAACGTATATACGATATATATTCCCTTAGTACATCAGCCATGAAAATAAGTTCCTGAACCTTGATCTATCTTCTCATTGCACTTTTCGTACTCGAAACATTACATCTAGCAGGAGGTCCGTGGATAACGAACCCAAGTAATTAGAAAAATATGTCATACATTTCACATGTACTCTTGCAGTATGTACCAACAGTCAAATGACGTCCTCACATCGGTGCGATGCAGTTAATACGTCGCCATCCGACCCTCATCCAGTTTACGGCCATTTTCCTGGCGGCGGGGAAGTATAGTTTCTCCAAGAAGAGGAGATCGTCTGCTTTGATCGCCGTGTGCACCGTACGCAATAAAAGGGCCAGGATTTTCATACTGAGAAGCCAACACTCAATTGCTTGCCACAAACAAAGGGTGTTTGTCGGAGTCGAACATCATATTGGCATGTTGACCAGGTGAATAGAGTGCAGTCGTTGACGGTTCGGGAATTTTCTGTTCACCAATACATTCCACAACGCACGTACCTCTGTAGGCAAATAGGGAGAGAGGGAAATGAACCGCGCTCCATATTCTCTGCCGCTGTATCGCTGGGATCTTTTGCTCGACCACATTGCGAGGGTGTTCTTAAAGGAAGCTTCGATGTATGAGTTTTGTTGTGGGCACCCTGGTCTCCGGCAAACTGTCCTGAACGTAACTGTAATTGACGAAGTCCCGTAGGTTTGCGAGCGGTGCCTTAATGTGGCCTACATTGACGGTTGGACAGAGTGAAAGGGGAGGGGGGCGGCGGGGCACTTCGTCGATCTCAGCACCCATTAAGGTGACGTGATTGGTTCTCCAAAACCGTTGCATCTTATTAAGAAGTATAGCACGCACCCTGTTCCTCATGTTTACGAGTCCGATGCCTCCTCCTCTCGGCGGCTGCGACAAGGTATCATAGCGGAGTAACTGAGTAACTCTACGAAATGCGACTGCAGCCTTGACGCGATCGTGGCGGGCAACGCCACTGTGTACGCCAAATGATCTATTTTTGGTGCCAAATAACTGTGCGCGCTGAAACGTATCTGTTGCGCGAAGGTGCGTGTTGTCGTCTGTCGCAGTAGCCGTCGATAATTACCCGCCCTGTACGTAATTTGTTTCAATGGAATTCCACTCCCAGACACTTGAGAGACCTTGGTAATAGGATCTTCTGTCTTTGGTGGCAGCCCTCCGCCCACTTCCACACATCGGGTCTTTGGTACGTTAATACACTACCCACCACCGTTCCATACTGCTGAAGTCATCATAGCGCCGCCTGATTTTCGTCTCCCGGCTTGACCAAAAGAGCAACGTCGTCGGCGAATGCGTGGCATAGACCGTGTAGTGCATTTTCGATGTCGACAACAAGTAAGACGACCGGAAGCGGCAACCTTGCCACACTGCTCGCAAGATCGTGATAGTTTCTGAGCTAGCACCACTCACCAAGCCCCTGAGTGCGTGGTCATGAATCAACCGCAAAATCGGGTCCATAAACGTAAGGGGGATTCCCATCCGTTCCATGACCGCGAATACAAACACATGGCCATTCGGTCAGAAACGTGATCGAAATCCACTGCCACGAGAGCTCCTGGTAACCTACATGCCGACATCAGTGCTATGACATTCCTGTATGCCCCTAGCGCCTTCTGTATATTGCTGTTCCCACCGAGACACGTCTGATATACGAGTATTTTGTCCTTTATCGTCGCTTGAAGGTGGGCCGAAGGATATTTGTAGTCTCCGTTCAGTAATGTCAAAAACCGGTAGTCTTCTAGTCTTCAGCCACCACAAGGTTTTGGAACTGGTATCGTAATACCTTTTGTGAACTCGGTAGAGACCTGTAAGGCAGATGATAAGAGTTCGTTGTACATCTGTAGACATGTCGGTCCCATCAGAGGAACAGTAGAGCTCACGAAGGTGTCCATCTGTTACAGGAGCTTTATGTAACGCATGACACTTTAGAGTAGCGTTCAGATAATCTATGGTGATTTCAGCCAAAAAGCCGCTCACTTCAGTAGCTAGCATTTTTCGAAGCACATTTGCGATTTCTGCTCCGCCCAGCTGGTCCTCCGTATAGAAAGCGCGATAATGGTGGGCGAAAGTACGTGAAATACCGTTCGGTAACGTGGCCCGCATTCCATCGGCCATTTCGACGTCTCGCATAAGTTTACGTCGGTGCTGCCTCCTTTCTCTCACTGCATAATGTAATGACGGTCGTTCGTTGCGTGATCTATCGAGCACGCTGGAATGCACTGGAATTCCTTCCCTCTTCACTGCCGCAAGGCGCAGCAGTTGTGCTTTGACACGATGAACACTTTTTTTTTTCACTAGCTGCTTATATTTTATGACCCACCGTCTAATTTCTTATGGTGGGTCGTATATTGCCACTTAGCCGCCGTGACTGGGTCCGGGGTCCGCAGTGACTGAAAGTAACACCACACCGGCTCCCGTCCCCACTCACACCGTTGCCCGTGTCCCGCCACGTGGAGGCGCGCTCTATTTCTTTAGATCCATTCGATATTTTTTTGTGCAGCATTAGAAAAACTTATAACTAATACAAAATCAAGTAAGATATTAATAAACAAAACGAAATTAAATATTTAGAAAGGAGGAAGGAAGAGAACTGAATAGAGAAGTTATAGGTATAATATTGCCCGTCACCTGGTTGTGGGCGGCGGTCCGGGTCTTGGAATGACCCTCAAGACGCTGGCCGTTGCTCACCATGCCTTTAACATCTACCATCCTAAAAACTACCTTAACTAGAAGAGATTAGGGTACGTTAAAGCTAGAAACTAAGACTAAGACCTCCATATCCAGCCTGCTAAACTATTTACGATGTACAATAGAGAGGTAACTGATTTTGTGCTTGGCTGAAAGTTGCTAATGAAAGGGTATTCGTACTAAAAGTAATAAGGTAATGACGCTAACGGTTTGTGTTGAGCCTACAAGGCTCCTAGTAGAGTACGTCAGGCGCAAGCACCTCCCGGCCTCGCCGACAACACGAACTGAACGGTGGTTTTCCCCGATCTACCATAGGTATCCGTTGGGTTGGGCTCAAAGGAGAGGAACCACAATTAAGATCCTTCCATCCAGGACGTGCGCTGCCTCTTACCAGGGGGGCATAGGTCCCTTGAAGAGGTGCCCAACTTTAAGCTTCAGATGAGAAGTTCTTAGTATAGTGGAGGTTGAGGTATAGGCTGTGTAGGTTGGTTGTACAAACAGTTCACACTGAGCCAATGAGACTTACAATGATACGTGGTGTGGCAGTTAGCACCTTCCGGCCCCGCCAGCAACACAGCCTGAGCGGTGGTTTACCCCGATCTACCATAGGTATCCGTCGGGTTGGGCTCAAAAGAGAGGGACCACAATTAACATCCTTCCATACAGACTGTGCGCTGCCTCTTAACGGAAGGCGTAGGTCCCTTGAAGAGGTACCTAGCTTTAAGCTCTTATTGGATATGGAGATGCTGTTAACTATTTATATATATGGTGCAATCTGTTTTTAGGATTGTATGTGACTTGTGCACCTCTTGTCGGTTGTTCCACTCTGTTCTTTGAATTTGACTTGGTTGACACTAAGGATCATCCGCGCTGGACGTTTCACTATCTGTGTTGCTGCACTGGTCTGTGTTTCTTCTTCATCACTCGTGGTGCTAATCATATCTGTGTCCCCCTGGGCACATTGAACACCCAGCTCACGTAGGGTTGTGAAATAAAATTCGGAAGTTGTCCGTTGGCAATGTGACCATATAGCGTGAACGTTCTGTGTAAAGCCGGTTTGACACAGCAGAACCAGCTTCTAAACGCTGAATCGTACGCTCGTTGACGTCATCTGTTTTCAACTTCGCGGAAACAGTTCTCATCCGGCAAGTGGGTAACGTTGAGCTTCGTGGACTCGTTCTGCGCCATGCTTTTGTAGTGGCACAGCGATTGTGCAGAAGCAAGCATGGTAATCTGCAAAGGTCGTAGGGTACATCTCAGCGTCAATCGCCGCCACACGTAGCCCACGTGACACATACACCCTGTCTAGCCGACTGGCTGAATAACTCGTGAAGGACACATATCTGTCGCGTCTGTAACGGTGGGCTAGGGGCAAAGTTAAAGCCACCTCCGACAGTGTAATTCTCCCGACACCCTCGAAAGAATGGTGACACATCCTCCGTGTAAAAAGATGTGCATTCGTGTCTCTTCGTCGAGTCAGACGGCGCGTATACATTCACCAAGGACATCCACTACAGTGAGGCCAACACCACGGGTCGATGGTAAGTATTCCATACCTTCTGCCACTATTCCTTCTCAACAGTGTGTCAGTGCCACTGCTACCGACGTAACCTGTTGAAAGATAAATCTCGTAACCATAAAACACCATTCGGGTATCGTTTAGCACCTCCTGCATAAGAACTATGTCGACGCCCCCTGCTCGCATAATATCTTGCAGTATTTGGATCTTTACTGCAGTGCGAATACTGTTGTTGTTGTTGTGGTCTTCAGTCCTGAGACTGGTTTTATGCTGCTCTCCATGCTACTCTATCCTGTGCAAGCTTTTTCATCTCCCAGTACCTACTGCAACCTACATCCTTCTGAATCTGCTTAGTGTATTCATCTCTTGGTCTCCCTCTACGATATTTACCCTCCACGCTGCCCTCCAATACTAAATTGGTGATCCCTTGATGCCTCAGAACATGTCCTACCAACCGATCCCTTCTTCTGGTCAAGTTGTGCCACAAACTTCTCTTCTCCCCAATCCTATTCAATACTTCCTCATTAGTTATGTGATCTACCCATCTAATCTTCAGCATTCTTCTGTAGCACCACATTTCGAAAGCTTCTATTCTCTTCTTGTCCAGACTATTTATCGTCCATGTTTCACTTCCATACATGGCTACACTCCATACGAATACGTTCAGAAATGACTTCCTGACATTTAAATCAATACTGGATGTTAACAAATTTCTCTTCTTCAGAAACGCTTTCCTTGCCATTGCCAGCCTACATTTTATATCCTCTCAACTTCGACCATCATCAGTTATTTTGCTCCCCAAATAGCAAAACTCCTTTACTACTTTAAGCGCCTCATTTCCTAATCTAATTCCCACAGCATCACCCGACTTAATTAGACTACATTCCATTATCCTTGTTTTGCTTTTGTTGATGTTCATCTTATATCCTCCTTTCAAGACACTGTCCATTCCATTCAACTGCTCTTTCAAGTCCTTTGCTGTCTCTGACAGAATTACTATTGACTTTAATTAGACGAATACGGTAGACGTGTGACATCGTATTGACTGTGCACTGCTAGAAGGTCTCGCACTAACGAATCGGATGTCTGCGGAGCAGTATTCCTGAGCGGATACCACACGACACCGCCTCATTGACCGTCGTGGACCTGTTTCCCTTCCTACTCGTTGTCGGTGGGAGGCAATGACTGAACGCCGACCTCCTGGATCTTATCAGCTTGGTCCATTTCTTGTGCATTATCCCCTGGTGAATTGATGAAGACTCTCACTGTTGATGGGCGTTCATCTTCAGGTGGGACGTCATCCTGTTGCACAATTATATCCATCGCGTCTCCTTGATGTGGCGGCTCCTCCAGGGGTCTGTAGCACCGACGCTGTGGGTGTGACGTCGTCCTGGTCAGTCGGTTGAAACAATTCGTGATCGTTCCCACTATCTTGTTCTTCGCTTCAGTTGTAGAGCTCGTCTTCTGTGGACAGCCGCCGCTTCTTTCGCTTCTTCGGCGACCGCCGTTTTCGTAGTCGTCTCTCCAAGTCTGCTGAGGGATGCTGGAGGGTTCAACTGGACCGTGGAATGGCCATGGCTGTTGTAAGGCGACTGTATCATGGAGTTACAAGGTTATTTGCGCCCTCAGTGACGTGGGATCGGAGACGATACTCGTAGGCGCTATGGGCAATGGTCTGTCATGCACGTCGCCAACGTCTTTCCATAGCGCTTCCACGTACGTAATAGGCAACAATACCACCTGCTCTGACGCGTGACGAGTGCTGGGTGTCTCCCAGGTAAATGTAATAGACATGCTGAAGAAGTCAGTTAGGACGTGACCCTCCTGCCCGCAGCCAAAGCAGGTTGTCGGTTGACCATCGTACATGACGACACATTCTTATTTGGCACACTACGTTGAGTACTGGATACTTTTCGAAAGTGGTCCATTTCTCCGCAGCATGATAAAGGAAAATGCTGTAATGGAAGTTCCAATACACATACCGTTCTAACTCCGAGACCGTCATGATCAACAGAAACAACACCCACGTTTCCTTCTATGTGGCAAAAAGGGTAGGTGTTGATGGATCAATGAATGAGTGAGTCGCGCGCTGCCTCGTAAATGAGTTTTACGTATTCGACACTGGCCACTATGGACAGGTCAAGTCCTATCAGCTCCCAGGGAACAAACTTCACCACTTCGCGTTTCAAACGTTCGAGTTAGTGTGCTTTTGGTCTTCTGTACTGTGAATCGAACATGAACTTGATAATCGATTTCCAGTGGGAAAGAGCCATCGGGATGTAGTACTCAATGTGAATCCTCACGGATGTAAACAAAGCTCGCCATATCGGTGTGCGGCTGCGGGAGCGCTAGGCACGTCCGAGCCGCTACAAAGCCGAAGGTGGTGGCCAGGGACACTGTATCGTTGGTGTGGTGTCACCGCCAGACACCACACTTGCTAGGTGGTAGCCTTTAAATCGGCCGCGGTCCGTAGTATACATCGGACCCGCGTGTCGCCACTACCAGTGATTGCAGGCCGAGCGCCGCCACAGCACGTCTAGTCTAGAGAGACTCCCTAGCAATCGCCCCAATTGTACAGCCGACTTTGCTAGCGATGGTTCACTGTCTACATACGCTCTCATTTGCAGAGACGACAGTTTAGAATAGCCTTCAGCTACGTCATTTTCTACGACCTAGCAAGGCGCCATATTCAGTTACTATAAGTACTATCTTCAAGAATGTCTTCTGAACAGGTAATGTTGACTCATGTACCGTCAAGAGCGACGTTCATCATTAATAGATTAAAGTTAAGTATCAAACTAATTACGTCCGCTTTCTGAATTCTCATTCCTTGTCATGTTCCAGACCTCACGTCAGCATAGTTCTTCCCTCCTCACGCTAGCCTGCTTGAGCTAAAACGCGTGCATTTCGGCCTCCACTCGTTACACGGTGTTGGCTCTTCTGCTAACACAAAAGTTGGTAATACTCAATACCTCTCATACAAAATCATGCTCTTGGCCTTCCATGTCAAAAAAAATTTAATGTACTTCCATTAATCTTAAGGCCTATACTAATACTTCTACGTCGTTTGTAAGGCGACAATACACGTCAACATAAATGTTTGTAAAATTTTATCGCAAGTGCCACCACTACGTAATAACGACGCCATTACAGCTCTCGCCTGTAAGGCGATCGACATCGTTGGTATCGCAAACTTATAAGTTCATTCCTGTTCTTCAGTCTTTTTCCTACTTCGTACACATCATCAAAATTCACGATCAATCCATTGCAACTCAAAAACCTTTGACAGTCAGCTGTTTCGTCTGTTATTAAAGAACTATTGAAATCAAAAGGCATTATTAATATACTGAGTTTTCAAATACAACTGAAAACTATAAAATTATTTCTTAGAGTCCCACACAGATTTACAAACCCATAAAATTTGTCCTGAAAGTATGTCATTACGTGATTATGAATTTTTTGTAACTATGAAATGCTTTGTAAGACTAAAACGGAGAAGTGCGCAACATGCAATAGATAATAGTAAGAAGGTGAATTAATCATGGCCGGTCGTTGTGACCGAGCGGTACTAGGCGCCTCAATCCGGAAACCCGCTGCTGCTACAGTCGCAAGGTTCGAATCCTCCCTCGGGCATGGATGTGTGTGATGTCCTTTGGTTATTTAGGCTTAAGTAGTTCTAAGTCTAGGGGACTGATGACCTTAGATGTTAAGTCCCACAGTGCTTAGAGCCATTTGAACCAATTCATCATGCACAGAAATGTATTGCAAGCACCCCAGTTATGTCGTTTTAAATCTTACAAGAAAGTCTATACACATTTATTTATTTATTTTTTATTTTGAGTCATCAGTCTTCTGACTAGTTTGACGCGGCTCGCCACGAATTTTTCTCCAGCGGCAACGTCTTCACCCCGGAGTAGCACTTGCAACCTATATCCACAATTATTTGCTGGATGTATTCCAGTCTTTGTCTTCCTCTACAATTCGTACCCTCTACAGTTGCCTCTAGTAACCTGGAAGCTATTCCATGAAGTCCTAACAGACGTCCTACCATTCTGTCCCTTCTTCTTGTCAGTATTTTCCGCATATTCCTTTCCTCGCCCATTCTGCGGAGAACCTCCTCATTCCTTACCTTATCAGTCCACCTAATTTTCAACATTCTTCTGTCGCACCACATCTCAAATGCTTCGATTTTTTTTCATTTCCGGTTTTCCCACAGTCCATGTTTCACTACCATAGAATGCTGTGCTACAGAAGTACATGCTCGGAAGTTTCTTCCAGTACCTTAATTTACGAATACGAGTAACAAGAAACGAGGGTCATGCTACTTCTGGTCCAATTTAGATATCGTGTGCACACGTGGGCGACAAAGAAGGGAAAACCTAACACGCAAAAGGCTGTTATGAAATGTTCACTAATATCACGGAGTATTGGAAAAGGAAAGACATTCGCTGAAGGCGAAGTGATTACAAGGGGAGTTGAATTATACCGGACCTGGTGACTGAGAGTCCCAAGTATATTTTGCATACTGCAACCGACCAGTCTCTGACGCCAACTCCAAGAACAAAATTGCAAAATGAGGAAGAAATAAAAGCAATGAGGTGCAAATCCCTTCGAAATTAAAGATCACCGAACACGTTAATTTGTATTCGCGACTCAGTCCATGTTTGGATGGGAATTGGTGCACTTTTCGCCGGCCAATCAGGGGGCACGGATCTGCCGCCGAACTAGCTGCCGTTCAAGCTGACATTTCCGACTTGGCGGAGTGACTCGTGATTGGACAGAATTTAGTCAGGGATTCGTCAGGGAGGCCTCTTTACAGAGCCAAACGTGGAGAAGAACCTGAGTTTTAGGTTGGCACCACTTCTTAGAAGAATAAGAAGAAGGACTACTTTAGCTTCTCCAAGTCGTTCAAACTACCGGCCCATGCTTCCAAGCTCAAAGGTCAGCGCGGGAAAACGAAAGGAACATGGCTAGCTGATGGAGACTACTGAATATGAAAATAAAATAAAAGTACCTTGCTCCAATCCTCTCTCCAGTTTCATTATGATGTCGATACTGAAAAATCAGCAGAATAGCAGGCATGCTATTGCTGTATCACTAATGATAATTATATAACTGCAATATCGTAAATCGTAATTAAATGAAAGAAGTGCAAGATAGATGCACGTCTTTCAATATATCGTACAGTATTATGGAGGATATTTGCTTTTGTCATCCTCAGAGTATTCAAAAGACAGATCACTGTCAGTAACCCAGTGCAGCTGCTGGTTACATTCATCGATAAATCTAGAAAAAAGATATGAAAGACTTATCTTGTCCCTATATTCATTGAATCTTAGGCCAACTTAACAGTTGGAGATGACTTTCGATCGTGTTAATCGTTGCCTAAAATGATCGTCACGTGCCCTTCAGGAGTCTAGAGAAACATTGCACACACTGTATGGTACCAGATGTCCGAGCGTGCGACCGATCGACTACTGAACAACAGCACCTTTTCTATGCATGAGCTATGGAATCGCAATTCGTGAAATTGTGACTCAGCTGCATTCATATTTGCTGAAGAATGTCCGCAGTATCAGCGATTGTCAGTTTCCAAATACAAGGCGATCAGAATTATGTTGCCACCAAAATGTTATTATTTTAAAGCTGAATATCGTACATGCTTGACTCGTTTTTTTCCCTTCAGATGACCACCAAAAATAAAAAAGAGAACATCACTATAGGTGTATAAGACTACATCAAATAAGACACATTGTTTTCGGTCACAAAAATAGAGCTAGGGCTGTACCAGTTACTGAGGCTAGAAGTTTATTACCATTTCTCTATCTGAGTTACTTCATGATTTGTATAAATATTATGTCACACATGTTTACCACAAAGCAGGTAAACAGCTTGTTTATTCGACTCCTTTTTCGATGGCGACTGTAGACATAAATTTCGCCAACGTTACGACATATATGTTTCTCTCAGCCTGTAGGTAACCTTCCGGATTCGTACGTAAGCTGCCAAATAAGAGCACTTATTTATAGGTTTTTGCGCCACGTCGGTCACAAACGAAAAATAGAGAATCAGTTGTTGTCCCGCATTTCTGCCACTCAGCGTCGTCATTAACACGTTGTTGCAGGATGGGAGCTGACACAAAGGAAAAGGGTCGACAGTTTATAATGATTTAATACAGTTTCATTATTAAAGGATTCTTATGGATGCACTGCACAAATCTGAAAAGAAGATATTCGTTGTCATAAACGTCCATCGAAACTTTCACTTCATGCTGCCTTGTCCATCTACGGACAGCTTATCCTGCAATCATATTCTCTAAATAGTTTCACGAGTTATAGACTTCTTGAGGGTGCTAAATATGGAGGAGGCTTACGGACTGCAGGTTATTTACCAACTGTATCCTCCACAATCAATCCTTAAGGCTGAAGTGTGGTATGCACGCACTGCACTCCCTGAAAAATTAACTCTATACGTGGGACGGTAAGTCGAATTTGATACCTATCAATAAAGGATCAATTATCTACTCTGCAGCCTGATTATTCAAAGGCATACCCACTGAAGGGCAGGAGTGGGCACCTGCCTCCATACCCTGAACACCTCCCCCCCTCACCCCCGTTTGCAAAAAAAACAGAACTCATGTTCTGACGCGCCACACACGAAAATTTAGTTTCATTGAGAAGGAAACCAGGAGTTGCGATGGACAGTGACAAGTAGTAGTATTTCAAAGCTGTCTCACTACCACCATTATACTCCTTATAACCGAAAGTGCCAGTGGCTATGTCTCGTAGTAATTTTATCTTCAATTCGCAGAATTTTTCCTTTGCTGTGTCTTAAGAAATAGAGATTCAAATTGTAATCCGCATAACCAACTCATTACCTGTGCAAAAGCAACCCCCACCATCTCAAGATTTCTATGGATTAATGGAAATAGCTGGGCATATATCTTCACCCCTCAGTGAATAAATAAGCCAGAATTGAACTGCATACCAAGTATGAGAGGACTACACGTCTCCCCCAGGTTACCTTCCGCCACCTGCTCAATAGTAAGTCATTTTCCATTGCTCAACATTAGCTCATTGCTACCGAACAGCGATTTAATTGTCTATCAAGATTATCAAATCAGCAGGCAAGAGAGCAGACGTGGAAAATCAGACATGGGCGATGAACCAGTTCTTAGACTAGTTTGACATTTTATTTTGCCCCTCCTGCCGTAATAACCATATAAGTTAAGAAAAAAGGAACAGATTAGATGCTACATTTCACTAGAGGGTCCCCTTCGGGATAAAGTCGTATTAGTTCCACAACAACAGTAATCGTTCAACATGCAAGTTAGAACATCCCAACAAATATCGCCTTCTCTGACACCCTGTTGACTGTGAATATGTAGATATCACTGTCCCCCTGAGTCACTTGCCTGCAGGAAAGAAGATGATGGACTGGATGGGAGGGGACCAAAGAAAGCTTGTGTACTACCATAGGGATGGTGCAACGTTGTCTCCGTATGCTTAGTCAGCAAAGTATTAGAAAGAAGTCGATACCTTTTCATATGTTCAAACTTGCGTTAAAGAGGTCCAGCGTTACCTGTCACAAGTCTGTTCGGTTCGTTGTTCTTGTCAGAACACGAATTTACTTAACGTATTTTTTCAACAATGATATGCATGCAAGAAGGATATGAATGTAAAATATTTAAGACAGTGGTTAGAAATAATGATTTTTCAGTTCATCAACGACGAATAGCATAAGGGGGCAGATTTTAATAATTTTAAGATATATTTAGGCAAGTAAATCTTGGGAACGTTAGGTTTCTTTGTTCCAGGCCAGCAGTCAAGATGATACTGCTTGCATTAGTTTCTCTTGTGAATTACAGTGAGTGTTAATTTCATATTGAGAAAATTTAAGCATTCCATGTGCAATTTTTTGATTAGATCAAGCACTTCTATCTGGTGAGTAGACTTGTAACCTCCCCCCCACTTATCGACCTTAATGACAGTGAAAAAATAAACCACGTGTACCTAATGGAAATTTGGGGAAAGCAATCGTCACCGAAGTTAATTTGTCGGTAAAGAGGGAGGAAAAGGGTTACATCCAAATGAAAGGAAAAATGCAAATGAAACTGGTGGAAATTAATTTTGAAAAGGGGTAAAGTTAATAAAGAAAGTAAATGTGCGGCCATTACGTTAACAATTAACTAGCGGTAATTAGATATTTGAGATTTGGGGGAAATTACGGTCGCCAGTCCTAAGGACAATTACTATAGTAACTGAAAGAGAAAGGTTATTACATATATAATTAGCACTAGAAGCGTGGCAACTAAAGGATGACACGTGTAGTGTGAAAACTGAAAGTTTGTCAGAAGTAATAAATTTCGCTACACTCTGACTTAATGTAGCAAAAGAATTAATAAAACCGGAAAATCGAAAGTTAATTTAGTGACTGAAGTTAATAGTGAGCTTTCTTTCTGAAGCACATCGAAATTCAGTAAAATACGGCTAGTCTTGGTCTACCTCAACAATCATTTCAAAAGCTACTTGAATCTACGCGATTTAGAAATAAGAGATTTAACTTTGAACTTGAATTAAATGATTCTGAACAATTAACAATAGTAAAATTTAGTACGTACCAAGCTGAGCTGCAGTCACAGGTAACTAAAATACGGTAACAAAACTCGCACTCTTAATTTGTGTTTATGTAATCTAAATATTGTAGCCAGCTATGAATACCTTAACTGAACTTTGAAATTAAAGCAGTGATATCGAATGATGCTGGCGTTTGAATTTCAACGACACTCGGGTTCATGCCGGAAAAGGAAGGGGCCCTGCTTGGTAATGCTATTGGGACAATGAGCAACAAAGGTTCATGCTAGGTTGCTATAATTTTGTGATTTGAACAGTTTGAAAAGCTGAGGTCTGCCATACAGTTCTAAAACTTTATGTGCTTCCAGTCTTCTATGTTGGTTGATTGAAGGTTTGAAGCTGTCAATCGAGGAGGTGGCGACAGTCACTCATTGTTGGCCGTCGCTGGATGTTGGCGGGCCTTCTTCTCGACACGGTCATCAGGCGAAACGGGCTCTTGATGTGCGCCAGCTAATGCTTCCCGTCCGCGACACCGTGTCAGAAACCATCATAGCAAGTCGAGCGCAATTACATGCTGCCCAACCCCGAAAGCGCGGCAACTCCCGGGAGCGTCACACAACACACCTGCTCCACTGCACTACCCCAGCCAGACTCCCTCTGCCCGCGCTCCACGCAACAGAGTTAACACTACCAAAGATCGTAAACACTTTGGTTCTCCACACGACCTATCGATGTATTCGTTCGATAGCATAGTTTTCCCTAGGCCAGACCCAGCATAAAAATGCAAATAATATTTACAAAACAAATCAATTATACGTCGACATAAATGCATAAATATATACAAATAGTAAAACAATTACAATATACAAAGACACAGAAATGTTATATCTTCGGGTAACAAAACTAGGAAAAAAAATTATAATACAATAGATGGAAAGAGAAGAAGATGCATATCCGGCGTTACACGTGCCCCACATTGTCTGAGGATGTTCGTGTAACCTAAACAGACCCAGAAAAAGTCCCAAAAAAGAAACAGCGGAAATGCATATGCTCAAAACATCAACAAAATGTAGCATTCGTCTAATTAAGCATAAATCAATTTTTAGACCATAGTAATTGATTGGAGGCACTCCTAATCTTATTCCACTCTGTCATCTTGCACAAAATGTAACAGGTTGACAACATATTATAATTCATAGAAAACATAGAAAATGGTTTAGCTATTCTAAAATAGTCAAAATTCCTAACAGTAATAAGAAATGGAATTCTATTTACAAAATTAACCAGAGTACATGGTCATAAAAAACAGGTATATCAAAATACGCAAATTAATGACATAGAATACACATTTTTATATAACCTTTTCATAATTAAGATTCTCGTCATGTGAGTCCACTTAACGCTAAATAAGAAAATAATATACAGCAGATCGAAAAAACATAAATATTGACAACAGAATTCTTTCACATAGTCTGTCCGGGAAGAAAAACAACTCCGCCTTCCGTACCCGCAAGTACAAAGAATGCCGACAGCGGCACAAGAGCCGACAGCGGCTCCGCCTCGCCAGTATTGTTGCGCCCGCCTGTGCGGCACGCTTGATCTCACTCGCCCTTGTAACGGCATTTCCAGAACGTCGGTTTCACTGAATTCTTTCGGAAAAACCCACTCCCGAGTAATCTCAAGGAGTCCATTAACACTATCACAGTGGATAACTCAACACTGTCCATCACCACACGCATGTACTAGCCTGAAACATAAAACAGCGTCTAAGTACATCGGCAATGACTAGTAAAACACATATTCATGAAATCTTACAGCTATTTCCAAATTATATTTACATTGCTTAATCTACTGTGACTCAGCTGAAAACTTAAAATAGCAGCTTGGATTTTTCAATTGATAAATAATCACTCTCTCTTAAATCATTTAGTAAAAATTAATTACTTATTAATTACAGCTTCTTAAATGTCCTCTTGGTCAGGCAAAAGCATGGCAATCTAGCAAACCTTAAATCTTACACTCTCTATTTTTACATACTGTACAAATTACCCATTGTGTGGTATTAATCGATCTGAGGTTGGTACAATTTCAAGTCTACAATATTCCGTATACCTAATAGTTTTCCAGAGCTTGGATACTCTAAGCAATAAGCATTTGTATGAGGTATACCAATGACTTTGTATGGTCCATTATAAACAAACTTAAATTTAGAGATTTCATTGTCTATCTCGCTCGATTTCTCATGAGCTTTTACAAGTATTAAGTCTCCGATTGCAAACTTAGCAAAACGCGCTTTAGCGTCATGACGACGTATGCGAGCATCGGTTTTTAGCTTCATTATTTCTGGCAAACGATCTTTTTTCACACCAATACTCGGTTTGTCTGGAGACACACTCTTATTCCTCATTATTACTTCATACAGGCCTCGTCTTAGTTCGTATGTTATGTTTGACACACCGTCTACAATACTTTCCAATTCACTTTCTACAATATTATCAATGCCGAGATTCCTCACATTACAGTAGTTCAAATTCATACCTACGTCAATACCATCCGGCCAGTTAACAATGTGTATAGGCTGGTATTGCCTATGCACACCGTCTCCTGCCTCGTCAAAACTAACTACTATTGTTTTATCTTGTGACGTACATGTCAAAAATTTTGCTTTCGCAATTAATCACCGCACGGTACTTTAATAGCCAATCTAACCCGATAATTACTTCCGTAGTTAAGTCTGGCACGACGACAAACTCTTGTTCAAATTGTGCCCCACATATCTCGAAGTTGACTAAAAACTGTTTTGTGACCGGTTTACTGGCCTTCCCAGTAGCACCGATAAT
This sequence comes from Schistocerca americana, assembly GCF_021461395.2. Classification (NCBI taxonomy): domain Eukaryota; kingdom Metazoa; phylum Arthropoda; class Insecta; order Orthoptera; family Acrididae; genus Schistocerca; species Schistocerca americana. Next base: position 82,294,309 of record NC_060120.1, read on the forward strand.
TTTCACTCCTGTTACTGGCATAACTACGATGCCAGGTCTGTCTTTCAGTAACTCAAATATTTTCCCAGATACAGCACTCAATTCTGCACCGGTGTCAATCAACACGTTTAGTTGTAGGCCGTGCATATTAACAGACACTACTATCTGTCTACACTTGTCCTCGACTGTTTCTTTATTTGCCCACAGTAAATCCTCGTCTATATCCAGGTCATTCCAGAAAAAACCATCCGGCTTTGATCCTAAATCCGGCTTATCTGGCGTCCTTTTCAGCCTCTGTTCACATACAGTTTTAATTTCAACATGTTTGTCCTGAGGCTTAGTCTGTAGCTTCGCCTCCAATACCGAAACCTTTTCCTGTAACTCGTCAACTAGTGAGTGTTGCTTTGCTATCAATTCATTAATTGTCACCTTCGTTGATTCCTCTTTGGTCACATTGATCTCATCTGCCAATCTACCTGGAGGAATGTGCCCAGTAGTATCTGCAATTACTTCCTCTAGATCTGCGCAATCCACACTGCTATCGTCTGACCGTATAATGTCAGCTCTAACCTCATACACGCTGTAATCTATGTGCTTTTCTACCAATCGTGGCCGGCTACCACTAAAATTTTCGTAATCTTTCTCCTTAATACTCTCGCAATGTTTAAACTAGAGGTTTGCGTCGGATGGGTCGGCTACTTCTACCACTATAACTTTCGGTAAAGTCTGCCGGTTAGGGCCAGAACTTTCCGTTACTACTTCAACATCCAACTCCTGTGGGACGAAACACGACGAATCATGCTCGTGCTCCCCATTAACATCAACTATTTCTAGTAAAGTCTGCCGGTTAGGGCCAGAACTTTCTATCACTTCACAAATACTGTCTTCCTGTGGGACGAGACGCGGCAAATCCTGCCCGCGCTCCCCATAAACACTTCTCCCGTACAGGCTCCTATAATCTCTTAGTTCGTCGTATAAGCGACCGAACTGCCTTAACCAGACCTCATCCCTCTCTGCATCCCCTCGCTCGATGACGGACGTGTTATCCGACATCTGATCTTCTCTCAACAATTGCGAATCATTCTTAAACTCAATCTCCATTTCCGCTGTGGGTGTTACAGCTGCCACTTTACAATCGTTTTCCGGAACACTACTTAAATTGTTCTCACTGACCGTGAATGTATTTTCTACTGCCGTGTCTACAGCTGATCTACTACTTGTGGGCGCACTCCTTTCTCTTAACACTGGCACACTCTCCCACCGTTGAATATTCCATACGGAATTTTCGTAACGACGACACCTGGGTTTTCTCCTGTTATTGGGCCTCCAAAATTTCTCCACGCCCGGTCGGCCCCTCACCGGCGCAGCTAATGGTTTCCCTGTCTCGTCCCAGCAGATACGCTCCCTGGAGCTGCTGAGGCGGCTGATCACACCCTCTGGCCTTATTACTATTCAGCGAAGCCCGTATCACGCTAGTATGATACTGGTTTCCGTCATTCCTGTTATTATTTGCATTGTACCGTTTGCCATTACGGCCCGAACCACTATTGTTATTGCTGCCATGATTGCGGTATGCATTATTCCCATAGTTATCGTTGTTGTGGTTGCTGTGGTACCGTTGTTGTTGCCACAGCCTCTACCACTGTCGCGATTATTGCGCCAATTGTCCTCGTCCTTAACTCTTTCCAGGAAATCATTGATTGTCCTGTAATTGCTTCCTACGTAGCGTTTTGTATCATCTGGAAGCTTCCTGTACAGTTCCCAGACTATTTCGAGTTCCGTGCGGCGATCACGCAAATATTCCAACTTGCGGATCCAGCCCTCACAAAACTCCTTCATCGAGCCGCGCGAATTCGCATCTAAAGGCCTCGATAGGACAAATTCGCGCCAGACACTTTGCTGTTTTTGCTCTGACTAGTATTCAGCCAGAAACAAATTTTTAAACTCGTCAAAGTCAGGTTGGTAATGTGGAGGTTTAAGCCCCAACGCTTGGCATCACTAGCCAACACATCAATAACCGCATTAATTTTTCTCTCATCAGTCCATGATCTGGGTAAAACTCTTTCACAATTTTTAATGAAATCTGTCGGGTGTATACCGCCTTTTTTCAAGGGGTCGAACGGCTTCTATTTCGTCAACAATTCCGAACTATGTGCACAGATTGGCACATATCTCTGTTTGTCGTCAAGTTTCTTTTCTAATTCCGACACTCTCGTAATTACTTGGCAAGTGGTTGTCGCAAGCGTTTCTACTTCCCTTTTTTTTTCTTCGCAGGTATTAGCCTGCTTCGTCACTTTGGTATCTGCTTCGGATACTAAAGCCTTTAAAGTTTCCACCTTCTTTTGATCCTCTTTTTTCACTAATTGAATTTGTTCTGTCACCTTATTCTCGATGATCGGAGCAACTGCTTCCCTTACACTTTTCTCGATTCTGCTAATTTCGGAATAAAAACGAGTATTTATGCTCGCAACTTCCGCCTGAACGCCTATCATTTCCTGTTTAAGATTACCGATTTCGGTATTAATCACAACAATATCTTGTTTGATTTTATCAACTTTTGTGGTAACAACTCCAACATTGTTGTTAACAACATTAATAGCTCTGTTCTGATTGTCTAGCTTCCGTTCAACTTTTTCAGACTAACTCGTGATTTCGTTAATCAAAACATTCATAAAATCAGTTAAATTCCCGGAAACTACCGGTTTTACTTCCGTAGCGGCTTCCTCTTTAATTGTCCCCCGTATTCGTCATCAAGGGATTCACATTCGATTTTCACTTCCGATTCCGAAACATTTTCTAAAGTTTGGAATTCCATTTCTGCTCTTTGTTGGGTTTTGGCGGTCGCGTCTTTCATGCTAGCCGCTTGCCCCTGAACAATGGGTTCCGCGGTGTGCGTCTCCCACTGTTCGACCGATTGTTCCGTATCCAAGTGTACCAAATTTTGGTAATTGTTGCCTTCACTCATTTTAATAATTTTCAATATAAATGCCAAATCTCAAATCTAATTAGGATTCCTCACACTAATATTCTCGCTGACATATCGACCATTTCGTAACCTGTACTTTGTTACGAGGTTTGCACAATGCAAAATTCGTGTCCAGAACAATCTCAAATCCGAAGATTGTCCTGTCACCAGGTCGCCAAGTGTAACCTCCCCCTCACTTATCGACCTTAATGACAGTGAAAAATTGAACCGCATGTACCTATTGGGAATTTGGGAAAAGCAGTCGTCACCGAAGTTAATTTGTTGGTAAAGAGGGAGGAAAGGGCTACATCTAAATGAAAGGAAAAATTCAAATGAAACTGGTGGAAATTAATTTTGAAAAGGGGTAAAGTTAATAAAGAAAGTAAATGTGCGGCCGTTACGTTAACAATTAACTAGCGGTAATTAGATATTTGAGATTTGGGGGAAATTACAGTCGCCAGTCCTAAGGACAATTACTATAGTAACTGAAAAAGAAAGGCTATTACACATATAATTAGCACTAGAAGCGTGGCAACTAAAGGTTGACACGTGTAGTGTGAAAACTGAAAGTTTGTCAGAAGTAATAAATTTCGCTACACTCTGACTTAATGTAGCAAAAGAATTAATAAAACCGGAAATACGAAAGTTAATTTAGTGACTGAAGTTAATAGTGAGTTTTCTTTCTGAAGCACTTCGAAATTCAGTAAAATACGGTTAGTCTTGGACTACCTCAACAATCATTTCAAAAGCTACTTGAATCTACGCAATTTAGAAATAAGAGATTTAACTTTGAACTTGAATTAAATGATTCTGAACAATTAACAATAGTAAAATTTAGTACGTACCAAGCTGAGCTGCAGTCACAGGTAACTAAAATACGGTAACAAAACTCGCACTCTTAATTTGTGCTTTTGTAATCTAAATATTGTAGCCAGCTACGAATACCTTAACTGAACTTTGAAATTAAAGCAGTGAAATCGAATGATGCTGGCGTTTGAATTTCAACGACACTCGGGTTCATGCCGGAAAAGGAAGGGACCCTGCTTGGTAATGCTATTGGGACAATGAGCAACAAAGGTTCATGCTACGTTGCTGTAATTTTGTGATTTGAACAGTTTGAAAAGCTGAGGTCTGCCATACAATTCTAAAACTTTACGTGCTTCCAGTCTTCCTTGTTGGTTGATTGAAGGTTTGAAGCCGTCGATCGAGGAGGTGGCGACAGTCACTCATTGTCGGCCGTCGCTGTTGCAGAAGCTGGATGTTGGCGCGCCTTCTTCTCGACACGGTCACCAGGCGAAACGGGCTCTTGATGTGCGCCAGCTAATGCTTCCCGTCCGCGACACCGTGTCAGAAACTATCATAGCAAGTCGAGCGCAATTACGTACATGCTGCCCAACCCCGAAAGCGCGGCAACTCCCGGGAGCGTCACACAACACACCTGCTCCACTGCACTACCCCAGCCAGTCTCCCTCTGCCCGCGCTCCACGCGACAGAGTTAACACTACCAAAGATCCTAAACATTTTGGTTCTCCACACGACCTATCAATGTATTCGTTCGATAGCATAGTTTTCCCTAGGCCAGACCCAGCGTAAAAATACAAATAATATTTACAAAACGAATCAATTATACATCGACATAAATGCATAAATATATACAAAGAGTAAAACAATTACAATATACAAAGACACAGAAATGTTATATCTTCAGGTAACAAAAGAAGGAAAAAAATTATAGTACAATAGATGGAAATAGGAGGAGATGCATTTCCGCCGTTACAGACTGTGGCACAGCCTTTGTCTCAGGGCACTGTGCAGACAAATGGAGAACAGAAGTGCTTGACTAAATTTGAATCAGTAATCATTTTTAATTAGAATCAGTGATCATTTCTTATTTAAAAGTTTTCGTTGGTTAAAGTTTCTTGCTGCAAAGTAGAACAGAAGTGCTTGGCTGAATATGAATCAGTAATCATTTTTTGTTAAAATCATTCTGGTAAGTTTAAATTTCTAATTAAAGTGGTTTATACTCCAGACACGCAGTGACGTCACAATGGGCTAATCACAATGGGCTAACACTCATGCCCTTAGCATCAATAGAAATATTTCCTTTAGTAATGGTAATTTAATTTAGTAGTATTTCGTGTGAAGTTCTTTTGATATCTGGTACTCCGAGAAGGGATAAAGTTGAAAAGCCACTGGGTAGTTGCTCCACGTGGACTACGTCGCTCTGCAAAATGAGCGTAAATGCTCCGGAGATTAAAATGTATTTTATATTAAAGGTTGCATTGCGAAATATGAAAAAATATAATCAGTGTGTGAAACTTACTTGATCATGGCATATGATGCTGACTGATATTTAATAACAGTGCAAAAATGGTGCGCAAAATGTGTTGCCATGATCCTTACAACAGTAGACATGTAACGTGTGAAACTGAGTTAAAATTGTAACTGTACGATAGCAGAACCGATAGTTACACGAATAATTTTGATGTATTTCGTCTGTGTGAGACAGATATACCCTTGCGGTTAAAGGCGCTGCAGTCTGGAACCGCAAGACCGCTACGGTCGCAGGTTCGAATCCTGCCTCGGGCATGGATGTTTGTGATGTCCTTAGGTTAGTTAGGTTTAACTAGTTCTAAGTTCTAGGGGACTAATGACCTCAGCAGTTGAGTCCCATAGTGCCCAGAGCCATTTGAACCATTTTTTGACAGATATACGTTTTTCAGATTTATTTTTTATTACTTGTATGTGAGTCCTCAGTGGGCTTGCAAACCAGATATTGAACAACAACGATTTAATGTTAGGCAGTTGATCAGGATTTTAGTGATATTGTGGTTTAGTCGTATGGATGAGCAAAAGTGTTTAACTTTAGTAGTGGATATTCGGCTTCTATCCACAACAGTTCGCAGTAGCGTAGAATTTTACGAGCCCATCGAAAATTTATAATGTTAACAAAACATCATGCCCACTGGGTAAAATTATATGTTGTAAGAGGTAATAAATTTCAGTCAGTGACACAAGATGATTATCATAGTTAATTGCTAGACAGCACCCATTTTTCTTCCGGCAACCAATCAAATGGTTCAAATGGCTCTGAGCACTATGCGACTTAACTTCTGAGGTCATCAGTCGCCTAGAACTTAGAACTACTTAAACCTAACTAACCTAAGCACATCACACACATCCATGCCCGAGGCAGGTTCCAGACTGAAGCGCCTAGAACTGCTCGGCCACTGCGGCCGGCCATTTTTTTCAGGGGACGAAAGTTTAAATACTCATAAAATTTTGGTTTTTCAAGTTACATTTCTTATGAATGCCCCCATCCCCTTCCACCTACCCGCCTTTGTCCCGCTCTGCTAGTTCAGAAAGTGACTGTGGTCTGCTACTTATGCTGTATTATTGCCTGCCACTTTTATGACAGTAACAGTTGAAACCTGTAGCTATAGCGTCAGTAGAAAACGCGCGTCTGGCTGGTTAACGAAGATGAGTAATATTGCACCAGTGTATACGCACGCAGTTTTACAATCAATATCTTTCACAATTTTAGCGTTTAAGCCTGAAGGGAAAAGCGAAGTAGACCACAAAACCGATAGTTTGTTGAAGACATCATCTCGCGCATTCACAGCAGCTGAGTAGCCTAGCGGAGAGAACACCTGAAAGCTACGTACCCTCTTCGAAGAGTTAACATTGCGAGTCGGCGACGACAGACCGCGCCGGGAGCGACGCCCGCCGGGTGACGGAGGCGTTCGCGCTGCCTCAACAATGCACGCCACTAATTCTCGAGGCCCCTTTGTTCGGAGGCGATCGCGAGCGATCGGCGGCGATCCCTAATGGTGCGCGCGCATTGTTACCACGAACAATGCCGCCCCCTCCCACGTTCTCCTCCCACTCTCTCTCTCTCTCTCTCTCTCTCTCTCTCTCTCTCTCTCTCTGGATCCGTCGCTTTCTTGTTCGTTCTACCGATCAACACACGCTCCCACGATCGCTAGAGTTTCGTCTAAAATTAAAATTCTGCGCGGGTTGCCAGGCATTCCGTATCCGGACTAACAGAAAGTGGAGGGACACGTCCCGAAACGTCACATTGCCCGATTGCAGGACATACGGGAACCTTTATTAGTTTCCATAAGTGCCGACTCATTGTGTGCTACACGGGATGCTGCAGTACTACTTCACAGATGTTGTAACACGTCAGGCTGTGACAGCAATTTTAGCTAACGTAGGATCCCCAATTTTCACTGTTAGATATAGGCAGATCTGAGATGCGTAGCGAGCAATCGTTTCTCGCGGTGCAGGCTGTAGGTATGACATCATTTGACGCGATACAGGGTCACTACCACGATAAGTACCCTGTGAAGGTGACGCATCGCATCCTTTGCTATGGAAGTATATTTGTCATTATCGTTGTTTATATTTAAGCAGCCCTCAGTGTGGTGTCACCGCCAGACACCACACTTGCTAGGTGGTAGCCTTTAAATCGGCCGCGGTCCGTTAGTACACGTCGGACCCGCGTGTCGCCACTATCAGTGATTGCAGGCCGAGCGCCGCCACACGGCAGGTCTAGAGAGACTTCCTAGCTCTCGCCCAGTTGTACAGCCGACTTTGCTAGCGTTGGTTCACTGACAAATTACGCTCTCATTTGCCGAGACGATAGTTAGCATAGCCTTCAGCTACGTCATTTGCTACGACCTAGCAAGGCGCCATTATCAATTGCTATTTATCTTGTGATGCATGTACCGTCAGACCGATGTTCACCAATTATGGATTAAAGTTAAGTATTCCAGAAGCTACGTACTTTTTTTAATAGACTCAACTCCTTTAACTGTTCCAGACCTCACGTCAGCCTGCGTGAGCTTAAACGCGTGCCTTTCGGCTACCTCATAGTGGCTTGGCTGCCTTACCAAGTCACAACACTCAGCAGGAATGGTAAGTGGGAAAAATTCACGAATTATAACTGCAATTTTGCGTCATAACATACATTACTCAATGTTTGTTATATAAATCAGTTGCTCAATATGCTGATTAGATCGGCTTCAGCACTACACATCCTGGTGTAACCAGTGGTGCCATCCCAGTGATCTTACAAAAACCCAGCCAACAATAATTAGCAAAAAGCAACCCATTATTCCAACTCAGCGACGTGCATCGTCAAATAATAACCATCCTAGTCAGTTAACTAAAACACTAAAATGTCGCTGCGTATAATAAATTAAAGTCCCCACCGTGTTTTTCTGTCTTTGTGTGAAGGTTGATTTTACAAACTATTGCAAAGTTATTAGTATGATTTTATACAGACTGATTCACGAGGAATGTTTGTGCATTCCGACTAAATTTGCTGAACTACGACGAGTTAGTCTCCCGACGCGTTTTTTATGTCTCTGTATAAAGGCTAATCTCAGAAACTACTGTAGGAATTTTTATACGACTGTCGCCAACAGATAGACTGATTTACGAGGAAGGTTTGTGAATACATTTTATTGACACTATGCAAGTAATCAGGGATAACTGGCGAACCCATGTCAGATCACTAACTTTGGACTAAAGCCGGCCGGTGTGGCCAAGCGGTTATAGGCGCTTCAGACTGGAACCGCTCGACTGCAACGGTCGCAGGTTCGAATCCTGCCTCAGGCATGGATGTGTGTGTTGTCCTTACGTTAGTTAGGTTTAAGTAGTTCTAAGTTTTAGGGGACTGATGACCTCTGATATTAAGTCCCATAGTTCTCAGAGCCATTTGAACCATTTTGAACTAAAACTCGACCAGAATCCAACCTAAAATCCGCACCTATCAACTGTCCCAAACAAATCCGATAACAGGCCAAAGCTGCTGACCAGCCGAACGAGGAGATTAAATTTCACAGTCATCATTCCTACATACAAATACTTCATTCGTTCTATCCTCACCTGTGACACTACATTATGGACTCGCTCTAAATCCTGGAGTGATATACACGCCGCCTCGCTTTCCCTATCCCACTACCTATTTCCTCCTTTATCGTATAAAGCTCGAACATCTCTTCAAGCACCAAGAACAATTTCGCCTCTCCAGAACCCCATAGTCTCTATTATCCGTGAGAATCCCGGTCTGCCGCCACGTCCTTATCAACAAGTTCTGCCTACCTTTCATCTCCACACACTGCAAATCCTGTTCCTATGTAATTCCAATCGTCTTCGCCTATCAGACCCACAAAGACATCCAACACCATTTTCCATATAACGATAACTCCGATGTATCTCATGACCAGACCTCTAATCATAATTAACTAGAAGCGTCCACTGTACAAGGTGTTTCAAAATGAGCTTACCGGTTTTAAGGCGTTGTAGCATTTATTACGTTCAACTTACAATTGTAAATAATACATGAAAGAGCAACTGAAACAGTTTGTTTGTATACCTGTGCGCAATCGGGAGAATATGGAATGACAAAGAGTGATTGAAAAACGTGTAGAACGAGAGCGAGTCTATTACACTTAGCCCCAAGAAATATCCCCACGGAAAATTTATGGGCCTTTCTTTTTCGGTGAATCAACCGTAACTGATGGTTCTTACCTTTATGTGCTACAGCTACGGGCCGTTCCTCAATGGGAAGAAGCTGAATAACACTTTTTTATTTGGGAGCAAGTTGGTGCGCCGCCTCACTGGCATAACTCAGTACGCGACTGATTAAATGACATTGCATCCGACAGGTGGACTGGGCGCAACGGCCCGGTTGACACAGCATTTTATGCGTAACCTCCACGTTCACACACGATCTGACCCGATCATGTGAATGTGCCTCCGATACCAGCTGATCTATCCGAGTTTAGAAACAGTGTTATTGCAACAATTACTCATGACACATTGATCAACGTTTCGGAACAACCCGCCTATCGACTCTATGTGTGATCAGTGTTCACACTGAATAATTGTAAGTAAAACTGTTCGTGTTTCTCTTTCATTTGGTATATTATTTATAATTGTAAGGTGAATGTAAGATGTGCTACAAAGCCTTAAAACCCGTATATTCATTTTGAAACACTCTGTATTATTTCCGTAATGAAGAGGTGGAACATCACCATCAGCACGTCATAAACATAAAAGTCTTTAATTCCGTGTTTAATTAAGGTCATACATTATATAATGCAGTGGCTGAAAGGCTATAATACGTTCGCTGTCACTTACCCACAGTGGTGAGAATTGAAGTAACTGATAAATGAAAAAATTAAAAAGATTTTCTATGAGGCAAATGAATATGAAGCTGCGAAGCCGTCAGTCTTTGGCCGAGGTATTTTGAAAAGCCTCGCCATGGCTCGCCCTCTTACCGGCTGTCAGCATATCATCTTACGTCTACTTCTACACTCCACAAGCCCCCGTACAGGTCTTCGTGTAACTCTATCAATTCCCCCCCCCTCCCTCCATCCCCCCCTGCCCTCCTGTTCCAGTCGCGATTCGTTCGCGAGAATAGCGGTTGCTGGTATACTTCTGTGTCAGCTCGAATATCTCTAATTTTACGTTTGTAGCTTTTTACCGGCATATAGGTAGGAGGAAGCAGTGTATTGATTGCCTCTTCTAGGGACGTACGCTCTCGGAATTCTAACGGTAAATCATGCCGTGATACTGAATGTCTCTCTCTGCAACTGGAGCTGGCTGAGCATCTCGTGACGCTTTAACGCTTACTAAAAGAACCTGACACGAAATTTGCTGCTCTTCCTTGGGTCCCCTCTGTTTCCTCTGTCAGTCCTATCTCATGCGAATTCCAACCTGAAGAGAACTATTCATTGGTCGAATGTGGGTTTTGTAAGCAACCGCCTTTGTGGGCTGACTACATCTTACGAGGTTTCTTCCAATTAATCATACAATAATGGGTCTTTCTTCCTATTCGAGTGTAATACATTACATTTATTTATATTGACGGTCAGTTGCCAATCCCTGCACCAAACGTCGATCCTCTGCTGGTTTTCCTGTATTTCGCTACAATTTCCTGGCTTTGAGGCTCTCTGTATGCAGAGCCGCCCGAGGTAGCCGCGCGGTCTCAGGCACCTTATCACAGTCCGTGCGGCTCCCCCCGTCGGAGGTTCGAGTCCTCTCTCGGGCAGGAGTGTCTGTGTTATCAATAGCGTAAGTTAGTGTAAGTTAGATTAATTAGTGTGGTCTAGGGGTAGCGTCTTTGAATCATAATCAAAACCTCTTCGGTCCCGGGTTCGATCCCCGCCACTGCCTAAATTTTGATAAATAATCAGCATTGGCGGCCGAAGACTTCCGGCATAAGAAGTCAGCCTCATTCTGCCAACGGCCTTGTCAAAGAGGGCGGAGGAGCGGATAGAGGTTCAGGGCACTCTCTTGTCCTAGGGGTGGGAAATTGCCCCTAAAGGCAGAAGAATCAGCAATGATCAACGACATGAGGATGCAGAAGGCAATGGAAACCACTGCAATAAAAACACGTAACGTGTATTCACAGGACATGTGGTCTGTAATTGAAGAAGTGTCATGATGATCTCTCCAATGGCAAAAGATTCCGGAATAGTCCCCCATTCGGATCTCCGGGAGGGGACTGCCAAGGGTCAGGTTACCATGAGAAAAAGATTGAATAATCAACGAAAGGATAACGTTCTACGAGTCGGGGCGTGGAATGTGAGAAGCTTGAACGTGGTAGAGAAACTAGAAAATCTGAAAAGGGAAATGCAAAGGCTCAATCTAGATATAGTAGGGGTCAGTGATGTGAAGTGGAAGAAAGACAAGGATTTCTGGTCAGATGAGTATCGGGTAATATCAACAGCAGAAGAAAATGATACAACAGGTGTAGAATTCGTTATGAATAGCAAGGTAGGGCAGAGGGTGTGTTACTGTGAACAGTTCAGTGACCAGGTTGCTCTAATCAGAATCGGCAGCAGACCAACACCGACAACGATAGTTCAGGTATACATGCCGACGTCGCAAGCTGAAGATGAGCAGATAGAGAAAGTTTATGAGGATATTGAAGTGGTAATGCAGTATGTAAAGGGGGACGAAAATCTAACAGTCATGGGCGACTGGAATGCAGTTGTAGGGGAAGGAGTAGAAGAAAAGGTTACAGGAGAGTATGGGCTTGGGACAAGGAATGAAAGAGGAGAAAGACTAATTGAGTTCTGTAACAAGTTTCAGCTAGTAATAGCGAATACCCTGTTCAAGAATCACAAGAGGAGGAGGTATATTTGGAAAAGGGCGGGAGATACGGGAAGATTTCAATTAGATTACATCATGGTCAGACAGAGATTCCGAAATCAGATACTGGATTGTAAGGCGTACCCAGGAGCAGATGTAGACTCAGATCACAATATAATAGTGATGAAGAGTAGGCTGAAGTTCAAGACATTAGTCAGGAAGAATCAATTCGCAAAGATTTGGGATACAGAAGTACGAAGGAATGACGAGATACGTTTGAAGTTCTCTAACGCTATAGATACAGCAATAAGGAATAGCGCGGTAGGCAGTACAGTTGAAGAGGAATGGGCATCTCTAAAAAGGGCCATCACAGAAGTTGGGAAGGAAAACATAGGTACAAAGAAGGTAGCTGCGAAGAAACCATTGGTAACAGAAGAAATACTTCAGTAGACTGATGAAAGGAGGAAGTACAAACATGTTCCGGGAAAACCAGGAATACAGAAATACAAGTCGCTGAGGAACGAAATAAATAGGAAGTGCAGGGAAGCTAAGACGAAATGGCTGCAGGAAAAATGTGAAGACATCGAAAAAGATATGATTGTTGGAAGGACAGACTCAGCATACAGGAAAGTCAAAACAACCTTTGGTGACATTAAAAGCAACGGTGGTAACATTGAGAGTGCACCGGGAATTCCACTGTTAAATGCAGACGAGAGAGCAGATAGGTGGAAAGAATACATTGAAAGCCTCTATGAGGGTGAAGATTTGTCTGATGTGATAGAAGAAGAAACAGGAGTCGCTTTAGAAGAGATAGGGGATCCAGTATTAGAATCGGAATTTAAAAGAGCTTTGGAGGACTTACGGTCAAATAAGGCAGAAGGGATAGATAACATTCCATCAGAATTTCTAAAATCATGAAAGGTGGCTACGCTGAGCCACAGCGCCAGAGATTGCCCCAAAGAGTATTATTCCGCCGCCTCCACTGGAGTGCTTGTCGAGATGTCGTAGTGAACAGTGCTTGCTGAGACGTCGTAGTGAACAGTGCTTGCTGAGATGTCGTAGTGAAGAGTGCTTGTCGAGAAGTCGTGTTGTAGAGTACTTGCTGAGATGTTGTAGTGAAAAGTTCTTGTCGAGAAGTGGTAGTGGAGAGTGCTTGTTGAGAGGTGGTAGTGAATCGGTGTTGAGATGTTGTAGTAAGGAGTGCTTGTTCCATGTTTTATGCAGTTGTTTGATGGGATAGACAGCAGATGTTGTTCGAATGGAAATATTGTAATGATCAAAGTGCTTTTCGTCAATATATATGAAGGTAAAATATTCCCTGTTTTTTCATTATTTCAGTGTCTTAAATAATGCGTCATTACAGGTTCAGTCAACAAAGCATCTGGCTTGTGTTCTTGTATTAGAGTGTGATTCTGGTTTTCTTGCGCAATTATAGTGTTTATATTTTTTTTAATTTCTTGTCTTATTGAAGAAGAACCGTGCCAGATGTGTACGTTGAATCACACTTCCACACACAGAACAGTTACACTTGTGCTTTGTTGTTTCGTTGGTTTTATAGCTGCTGGGGACTTAATTATCTAATTGTGTTAACGGAAAATTTCATTCCATTCTTTGTTGTTATTCTACGCAGTCAGATTGCATACTAAAACTAGTCAGGGCCAACCGTTAACGAGACAGCGTAACCGAACAGACAGCTACTAAAAAGAATTTGCATTTCATATTTATATAATTAAGCCCCCATGCACGTGATGACCGCTGCTTCGGATCGTCCCTTGGAATTCTTCTGATTGTAATAATAGTAGACAGTAGTATTGTTGTAGTAATTTGTAGTTTAGTAATTGTAGTCTATTTTGCATGTGTAGATTTGGTAATTGGCATTCTTGTAATGGTATTTTGCAAAATTTATTTTTTGTTGTCTTGTCTACGGGTTTGATAATTTAGTGCAATTATTTCAATTGTTCGTTAATCGTGTTTGAGGGAAGCATTTCGTGTGAATGGTATTGTTGGTGATAACGTGTTATATTCTCTGTAATTTTCGTATTGTGACGAGTTTTGTATGTTTTGTAAGTGATTACGCGATCGATGAAAAAGGCAAAAATGATGAATAGTGAGAATGACGAAATTGTTAACATGGCGAACTCGCCAACACAGGAGAATAGTATGATGAATGATGAAGTTGAAAACAATTTAATAAGTCGGGAAGATAGTCCGGAACCATTTCAAAATTTATCTCAATCAGAAAATTCACAGAATACGAGATTAACGACAGAAGATATGGAGCAGTTGATGAGTGCTATATTAAATTTGGGAGCACGAATGGAAACACTGTTAGACTCACAAATAGGAACAATTAGAACTGAGATGGGAACAATGGAAACACGGTTAGACTCACTGGGATCACAGTTAGGATCTGAATTAAAAACAGAGATGGGAACTTTGGCAAAACGGTTAGACTCACAAATAGGAACAATTAAAACAGAGATGGAAACAATTGAAACACGGTTAGATTCACGAATAGGGATGTGTTTCAAAAATATGAAAGATGAATTAAAGAAAGAAATCAAAGAAGAAGTACAAACGATTTTGAATGCTCACAATAATAGATTAATTGCAATAGAAATCAGACAAAAGGAACAGGATAGAGAACAGGAGGAAAGAGATCGCGTGATAGTACAGAAATTTTCAGAGTTAAATTTACAACGTGCACACGATAAGGAGGAAATATATGAGAGAATTGAGGAATCCGTACCAAATGACAGAATAAATAATCTAACACAACAATATGAACAGTTAACTACCAAATGTGTTAATACTGAAACCCGAGTCGCGACACTTACGGAAGACGTAAATTAACAGAAAGAACAAATAGGTGATTTATCAGAAAGAGTTGAGGAGATTTCAGATAAATTGACAAGTCTTAGTTTAAATGGGGACAGAGATTCAGATGATACAGCACCATTGCCATTTGCAGAAACCGAAGAGTATCAGAACATAAATAAACATGTTGAAAATCAGGGAAAATTTAATGAACGCGGTAAAAGGGAAGTTGAGGCATTACGAAAGCAAGTCAAACAAATTGAAGGCGAAATCGTAGGAAAAGACCATAGAAGAAATTTAGAATCACAAATAGCAGAGGGGTTTGAAGAAAATAATTTGTTTCATTTACGGGATGCAACAAGAGAGCGCCAGGCGCGTGAACTTGACAATAATCGACATTCGGACTGGAACAGTCGCGGTAGGTCTTTGTCGCCACGAGGTGAAAACTTTGACTATAAACACTTCTTGACTGTTCGGAAATTTAAGATCTTTCACAATTCTAAAAATGTCATACATCCATGTGCATGGTTAGATCAATTTACGTACGCACTTCCACCAAATTGGCCACTAAGTCACAAACTAGAAATTATGTGCGGCTATTAATGTCCTCAGGGGACTCACTACACTAAGTGAATATGTGCCGCAGCGTGCATAGGGCCCCGAGCTGTAGTGGTGCTAATTCCCTTTTAGTTTTCTGCACCGCTGCATACTCTTTTACTATTCTTTGCATCTGTCAAAACAGCTCTTCGACTATCAATCTATCTAGAGAGTCGTTAAAGAATAACCGGATATGACTATTTTACCAAAAGTGATTTCGGAACTTACCATTTGGACTTACTGTATCTTCATCAGCATTCATTTGTAGTTTAAATGAAATCTTACCTGTTTATCTTCGTGACAATATTACTTCATATGTTGACGATATTCTTATTGCTAAACGCTCTTGGAGTGAGCACAACAAAATTTTGGATTCATTATTATGTATTTATGCAAGAGTTGGCATTACAGTGAACTTGGAAAAATCTGAATTTGGTCGTTCTCAGGTGAAATTTGTCGGTCACATTATTTCTACAGAAGGTATTCTTCCTGATCCAGAGAAACTTGACGCTATTCGTAATTATGCTGTTCCACCACAAAACGTGATGTTTGTAGTTTCCTTGGTGTTTGTAATTTTCTTAGACGCTTTGTTAGATTGGACAATTTAGCCACTCCTCCTTTATGTGAACTATCTGGAAAGAAATCTAATTGGTGTTGGGATGAGGAAGCTCAATCAGAATTTGAACAACTTCGTGATGCTTTAGTTGCTGCTCCACTTCTTTCACATCCGGATTTATCCAAAGATTTTTGTTTGGCGACGGACTCATCACACAAAGGCCTAGGCGCACACTTATTTCAAGAGAGAGAAGAAAGCGGCGTTGTAGTGCAGAAAACTATTGTCGATCCGTTCTTGCCAAATGCAAATTATGTCAAAAAGCTAAGCCGCCTACTATTTCTCACAGAGCACCGTTGTTTCCTATCATTCCAGCGAAATTAAAGGAGATGGCTGCAGTCGATTTGTTCGGTCCAGTGGTTCGTTCTACTAATGGTTTTGCGTACATTTTCGTAGCAGTGGAACTGACATCAAAATATGTGTGTTTTACACCTTTACGCAAAGCAACAGCTCGTTCAGTATCTAACGCTTTCATCAAACATTTTCTTAAAGAAGTGGGTCATGTTGATAAGGTTATATCAGATAATGGATCACAATTTCGTTCTAAGATTTGGCTTCGTACTCTACAGCGTCGTAAGATTAAACCAATTTTCATTTCACTTTTTCACCTTCAATCTAACGCTTCAGAGAGATGGATGAAGGAAATCAATAAATTGTGTCGTCTTTATTGTCATCAGAATCACAGAACTTGCGATCAGTATTTTCATATTTTTCAAAACATTCTGAATGAACTTCCTAATGTCTCAACTTCTTTACCGCCTATACTGATATTAAAAAACAAAGCACCGACAAATCACATTTCTGAAATCATTCCTTTTCCGCCTACACAGAAACTGCGGCATTCTGAAGTTGTGAACCTGGCTCTGCAAAATATTGCATCTGCGGCTGCTAGAAGTGAGAAATCATCTAAGCGTCCTGGTCGTTTAAAAACTTTTTCAGTTGGCCAAAAGGTGTTAATTAAGTCTCATCGTTTGTTTCACAAAGGAAAGGGCTTGTGTTGCAAATTTTTTCTGCTTTATAACGGTCCACATAGGGTTCGCAAAATTATTCATGATAACACTGTCGAAGTAGAAACTCTTAAATCTTGACGCTCTAAGGGAATACATCATATATCTAACGTTAAAATTTTTGTGGAGTGACATTCTTTTGAGAAACTAACAGTTACATGTAAACACACGGATAATACAAGGATACCGCGCTGTGTTTTGGCGGCGGCACATACTCAAAGCAACAGTCAAGTCTGCGCGCCGCACAAGGCAGTCGTTGGCCGCAAACAATTACTTCCTACGTCACGCGTACCTACAGCTGATCGAGCGCTCAGTGCGAATGCACTGACAGCCGTAAACAAATACACAGTCAAATTTCTCCGATTAAATTCAGTATAAAGCTATAGTGACTTGATGAATTATGTTATTAACGTTCACTATTTTTCAGGATACGGCTCTATAAATTATTTAAGAACTTCAGTTAAAATCTGTGCGTGTCCGACGTTAAGACGACTTGCTATCGAGAAAATTTCAGAAAGAATGTCATTTCGAAGAAGAAAGTAATAAACTAAAAAGTGTAACTATTAATTGAGTTTATTTTTCAGGTAACATAATTCCACTTAGGTACGTACTTTAGACGTAATTTGCTGCTCGCGATTGCGTGATTCATACTTCGTGTTAACTGATTTTGACAATGATTGATTAATGAACGGGGTTGTTACTTATGTATATAATGCATCGCTTGGCTGCACTGCTTTTTCACTGATGTCATATTTTTTTATTATGTGCCTGCTGTGCTTATTTATTTAAATTATAATTGTCACCTGATTAATTGTGCTGACTATGGTTATGTGTGTAAGTTATACTTTGTGATTTATCTGCTTGCGCCTTCATGTTTACTTATTAAGATTACATATGAACGTTTATTTGCTTATGCTGATATGATGCTAATGACCTGTTTATTATGTTAGATAACATATTTGCTGCCTTGCTTATGGATTGCATATTTACACATTTCTGTTTTGTTGTCAAAGCTACTCTTTAATTTGGTATATAGAAATGCTGATGTACTGTGTACGAACATAGAGTGTAGGTCACACTATTGTATTAATTATAGATTGTTCGCTTGGCAGAGCCTCGTTGTAAGAATTGTGCTGCATCCACTTGTTGACATTCTATTCTCCACTGGTATATTTACTCGCTATTGCATGTTTTGCTTACGCTCAGTGCCTTATATTTTTAAGATAAGAAAATGAACTGCTATAATTCGACGAACGACATTAGTACAAGAAACTTCATAGAAGTCACATGAGCTGGAGGTTTATGGAAGCTGTAGAAATTTATGCTAATAGGAAGGAAGCTAACGACATGACATACCAACACTAGGGTTAGACCATTGACAGTTATCACACTGCATTTTTCGTGAGCAATTGAAATAGGAAGTGACACTTGACACAAGAAATACTCCACATATATGTTTCTGATTTGCCATGAGTCTTGAAGTGGCGTACACACTGTGAAATATTACCATTTATTCACTCAAAGTCTTATGTGATCATTCACACTCCGTAATCGTACTTAATTACTGAAAGTTATTCGAACTAAAATCTGTTAGAGGTCATGTATGCATTTCTTTTATTTAATGATGGACAAGGTAACCAAAATGTAGTTTATAATTCATAATGAGTAAAAGATTTGGCTCAGATGGATAACACAGAGGTTGTGTGTGGACATTGTGTCTTCGGATTGTATGGGATGATGAATTGAAGTTTGCACTAGGATTTTATCTGTACTTGTTCGAGGAGACTGACTAGAGGAAAGAGTTCTTATGGAAGTGAAATGATATTGGTAATAAGGTTTATATGTATCGACGTATTGAAGAGGTATTATTGAAATATTAAGATTATGTGATGCTAATGATTATTGGAGTTTTGGTGGATAAGAGGTAAAGTAAGTGAGGAGCATATTTTTTTTGTTGGTTTTATGGAACAAGGAGGATGAAGATAGCAGACTAGAAAGGAAGATTGTCTACACACACTTTGTTAAATCAATAAGCAGTACATACTTTTTTTTTGGAGAGAGGAAGTAATTGCATATTTTGGCACACTGACAGTTGTTCAGCAACCGTACATTTTGATTTGGCTTGGCAAACATTGGTCTTGACATGATGACTATGACGTTGACTGACTATTATTGACTGTCATACACTATGCCACTACTACTTGATACACATGATGAACATCAAATTTTGACAGAATTGCATTTACACAGTTAACACTATTTAATTACACAGTAGTACTTAATGTGGATGAAAGATGAGTCAGTGTGTTTTGTGTGTTTTCCCTTCCTAATCCCAGAAAAGTGGTACCGACTTACCTCCTAAATATTATTTTACTTGTTTGTTGTGGCTTGCACTGACACCCATAAATATTATAGGTTTACTGATATTTGTGTATTCGTAATAGTTAATATGACAATTATCTGATATCATTTGTGTGTTTATTATAATTTGTATGTTTAGTGTAAGAGCATTGATAATAATTTTGTAAAAGCAATTGTGTTTGCAATCAAACAATTGTTCATGCCTGAACTGTCTGATTAGTGATAGTGAATATTATGGACTGTTACTTGCACTTTTTCTACATGATTGGTGCCACTAGGACATGTTTAATTTCTGCTTATAAGCTCTGATAAACAGTGTGATTAGTGATAGTGAATATTATGGACTGCTGTCTGCAGCTGTTCAACATTACTGGGTGCCACAGATGGAACTGATTCTACTGAAATAATGTCACTTGTTGGTGTCTGCACCTACTCATCATGGCTGGGTGCCACTAATGGAACTGTTTATGCTGAATGATGTCACTTGTTGCTGTCTGCACCTGTTCAACATTACTGGGTGCCACTGATGGACTGCTTTTACTGAGATAATGTCACTTGTTGGTGTCTGCACCTGTTCAACATTGCCAGGTGCCACTGATGGAACTGCTTCTACTGAGATAATGTCACTTGTTGGTGTCTGCACCTGCTCAACATTGCTGGGTGCCACTGACGAACTGCTTCTACTGAAATAATGTCACTTGTTGCTGTCTGCACCTGTTCAACAATGCTGGGTGCCACTGGTGGAACTGCTTCTACTGAAATGAAGTCACTTATTGGTGTCTGCACCTACTTAACATTACTGGGTGCCACTGATGGACTGCTTCTACTGAGATGATGTTACTTGTTGGTGTCTGCACCTGTTCAACATTGCTGGGTGCCACTAATGGAACTGCATCTATTGAAACAATGTCACTTGTTGGTGTCTGCACCTGTTCAACATTACTGAGTGCAACTGAGGGACTGCATCTATTGAAATAATGTCACTTGTTGGTGTCTGCACCTGCTCAACATTGCTGGGTGCCACTGATCAACTGCTTCTACTGAAATAATGTCACTTGTTGGTGTCTGTACCTGCTCAACATTGCTGGGTGCCGCTGTTGGAACTGTTTCTACTGAAATGATGTTACTTCTTGCTGTTTGCACCTGTTGACCATTGCTGGGTGCTACTGCTGGAACTATCAACTACTTGTTTTTTTTTTTTTTTTTTTTGAATAATTAAAAGCATTTTATGTGAACATTTGTATAAACTGATTTTTTGTATATTGTGTGAACTATTATGTAAAGTCACATGTATGAATGAAGTTGTATTGCTTACTGTATTTCATATATTAGGTTATTGAAAGGTCAGTGCAAAGCCAAAATTTTATCTAATTATGTTATATTTACATATTAATATTATCTTTTATTTTGTCTGTATTTTTGTGGACGAATTTGGTGGTATTTTCACCACCAATGCTGGCAAAAATACCATCAAATTCTGGCCCGTGGAGGAAGGGCATATGAAAGGTGGCTACACTGAGCCACAGCGCCAGAGATTGCCCCAAAGAGTATTATTCCGCCGCCTCCACTGGAGTGCTTGTCGAGATGTCGTAGTGAACAGTGCTTGCTGAGATGTCGTAGTGAACAGTGCTTGCTGAGATGTCGTAGTGAAGACTGCTTGTCGAGAAGTCGTGTTGTAGAGTGCTTGCTGAGATGTCGGAATGAATAGTTCTTGTCGGGAAGTGGTAGTGGAGAGTGCTTGTTGAGAGGTGGTAGTGAATCGGTGTTGAGATGTTGTAGTAAGGAGTGCTTGTTCCATGTTTTATGCAGTTGTTTGATGGGATAGACAGCAGATGTTGTTCGAATGGAAATATTGTAATGATCAAAGTGCTTCTCGTCAATATATATGAAGTTAAATATTCCCTGTTTTTTCATTATTTCAGTGTCTTAAATAATGCGTCATTACAGGTTCAGTCAACAAAGCATCTGGCTTGTGTTCTTGTATTAGAGTTTAATTCTGGTTTTCTTGCGCAATTATAGTATTTATATTTTTTTAATTACTTCAGTATAAATGAAATTTAAAATTTCTTGTCTTATTGAAGAAGAACCGTGCCAGATGTGTACGTTGAATCACACTTCCACACACAGAACAGTTACACTTGTGCTTTGTTGTTTCGTTGGTTTTATAGCTGCTGGGGACTTAATTAATTAATTGTGTTAACGGAAAATTTCATTCCATTCTTTGTTGTTATTCTATGCAGTCAGACTGCGTACTAAAACTAGTCAGGGCCAACCGTTTACGAGAGTTCGTAATCGGACATACAGCGACTAAAAAAAAAAACTAAAAATATTTGCATTTCATATTTATATAATTAAGCCTCCATGCAATCATTGGGGGAAGTGGCAACAAAACGACTATTCACGTTGGTGTGTAGAATATATGAGTCTGCCGATATACCATCTGACTTTCGGAAAAGCATCATCCACACAATTCCGAAGACGGCAAGAGCTGACAAGTGCGACAATTATCGCACAATCAGCTTAACAACTCATGCATCGAAGCTGCTTACAAGAATAATATACAGAAGAATGGAAAAGAAAATTGAGAATGCGCTAGGTGACGATCAGTTTGGCTTTAGGAAAACTAAAGGGACGAGAGAGGCAATTCTGAAATTACGACTAATGATGGAAGCAAGGCTACAGAAAAATCAAGACACTTTCATAGGATTTGTCGACCTGGAAAAAGCGTTCGACAATATAAAATGGTGCAAGCTGTTCGAGACTCTGAAAAAAGTAGGGGTAAGCTATAGGGAGAGACGGGTCATATACAATATGTACAACAATCAAGAGGGAATAATAAGAGTGGACGATCAAGAACGAAGTGCTCGTATTAAGAAGGGTGTAAGACAAGGCCCTACTCTTCAACCTGTACATCGAGGAAGCAATGATGGAAATAAAAGAAAGGTTCAGGAGTGGAATTAAAATACAAGGTGAAAGGATATCAATGATACGATTCGCTGATGACATTGCTACCCTGAGTGAAAGTGAAGAAGAATTAAACGATCTGCTGAACGGAATCAACAGTCTAATGAGTACACAGTATGGTTTGAGAGTAAATCGGAGAAAGACGAAGATAACGAGAAGTAGTAGAAACGAGAACAGCGAGAAACTTAACATCAGGATTGATGGTCACGAAGTCAATGAAGTTAAGGAATTCAGCTACCTAGGCAGTAAAATAACCAATGACGGACGGAGCAAGGAGGACATCAAAAGCAGACTCGCTATGGCAAAAAAGGGATTTCTGGCCAAGAGAAGTCTACTAATATCAAATACCGGCCTTGAGGAAGAAATTTCTGAGGATGTACGTCTGGAGTACAGCTTTGTATGGTAGTGAAACATGGACTGTGGGAAAACCGGAACAGAAGAGAATCGAAGCATTTGAGATGTGGTGCTATAGACGAATGTTGAAAATTAGGTGGACTGATAAGGCAAGGAATGAGGAGGTTCTACGCAGAAACGAAGAGGAAAGGAATATGTGGAAAACACTGATAAGGAGAAGGGACAGGGTGATAGGGCATCTACTAAGATATGAGGGAATGACTACCATGGTACTAGAGGGAGCTGTAGAGGGCAAAAGCTGTAGAGGAAGACAGAGATTGGAATACGTCAAGCAAATAATTGAGGACATAGGTTGCAAGTGCTACTCTGAGATGAAGAAGGTAGCACAGGAAAGGAATTCGTGGCGGGCCGCATCAACCAGTCAGTAGACTGATGACCTCAGCAGTTTGGTCCCATAAGACCTTGCCACAAAATTCCTATTTTTTTGTATGCAGCAGCGTCCACGATGAGTCTCATAGAGCTTCCAGCGTCATGACTAGGATAGTTTATATACTCTTATATTAGGAAGTATTCTGGTCCAATAATACCCCATTGGTCTACGTCCGAAGTTATTTTTACGTCTATATATTTCTCTCCATTGACAGACAGACGTCTTAAATATTGGCTTACAGTTCTGTTCATCTGTTCCACGACCCTTTTTGAAGATGGGAATGACCTATGCTTTTTTTCCAATTTTTAGGACAGTTCCAAATCTCCTGCTACAAGAGGAATAAGTTCTTCCGCGTATGTAGAATAGTATTGCTACCACATCAGATCCAGTGGCCTTGCCTCTGTTGAGGAATTATTTCGATATCTGTCAGTTTAAAAGTGGTGCTGTGACTCACATGACGTACTAGAATACAATCTTCCTCAGTGAAACAGTTTAAGAAAAATGCGTGTAGTATTTCGACTATCCTCTGTTTCGATGCCATTATGGTCATATTTTACCAGGTCAGATGGCTGCCATCCGCTTACCAGTTTAATGCGTAACCAGCATTTCTTAGGATTTTCTGTTCAATGGTTAGAGAGAATTTGTTTTTCGAATTCATTGAACATTTTGCGCATGACTTTCCTTACGTTAATGTTGGTGTAGTTCAAGTTTTGTTTGTCTGCTAGATTCTGGCTACGTTTAAAATCGTAGCAGCTTACTAACACGGCTCTCGAACCAGGACAGGTGTTTTCTATACCTCATATCTTTGTTGAGAACTTTTTCCGTTGATGCTGAATAATTTCGGTCCTGACGAAGAATTTTTCATGTTGACCTCATGTAATCTGAAGTCTGCTTCTTATCACTCTTGCTAAGCAGAAATATCTTCCGACCTTACTTTAGCTTCCTATTTACATCAGTATTCAGTGGTGCTGCAAGGGCTTAATGATCGCTGATGCCCTTTTCTTAACTGAGTCTAATATTTGGGGCCTGTTGCTGTGCGTGAGATCTAATATGTTGCCTTCACGAGTCGGTTGTCTGATTAGCTGCTGAAAGTAATTTTCGGGTAAGGCAGTTAGTGAAATTTCACCTGATTTTCTGCCACTACTCCCTACCATAATCACATGAATCTCCCAGTCTGTATCTAGTAGTTCGAATACTTCTTTTAAAACAATAGGATGGCCGGGTAAACTGAGCTATATCATCTCCATGTTGTTGTTGTGGTCTTCAGTCCTGAGACTGGTTTGATGCAGCTCTCCATGCTACTCTATCCTGTGCAAGCTTCTTCTGCCACTGCAACCTACATCCTTCTGAATCTGCTTAGTGTATTCATCTCTTGGTCTCCCTCTACGATTTTTACCCTCCACGCTGCCCTCCAATGCTAAATTTGTGATCCCTTGATGCCTAAAAACATGTCCTACCAACCGATCCCTTCTTCTAGTCAAGTTGTCATCTCCATATTTTCCTTCAAATGATAAATGACTTCTACTCCTGAGGCAGAGCGTTTATAAAAGTGTTCACTGTCGATGTTTGAACCTCCAAGAAAATATGAACATCAAAGGAAGTAAAGAACGGAAAATGTATGTAGTTGATTTAAGACAGGTATGCAGACAGGATTAGATTAGAACATGGTACCCCAAAAGTATCAGATTAGTTTTTCGATTTGAGCTGGAAAGGTCGAATTAGAGAGGGTATACAATGTAGTTTGGTTATAGCAAGTAAAGAACTTGTGTAAAAGAAGAATTTGTTAACATCTGAGGTTTAAGGAAGTATTTCCTGGATGTTTTTCTCTGAGGTGCAGCCTTCTACGAAATTCAAATGTAGACATTAAGTATTTCAAACAAGAAGGTAAGATAGGCTTTTGAAATATAGTGCTAAAGAAGAATCTTGAAGATTAGACAGGTGGATCCAGTAAGTACTGAGGTTGCACCATTGCTGCATCTCGAACGATACAAGATGAGGCACAAAATCTGTGACGTACGACAATGCACAGTTAAGTAACTGTATTCTCAACAACGGGTTTCTACGGTTGCTTGAATAGCAATGTGCGGCCATCTCTAGTCAATAAAGTGGGCTGTGCAGAGTGAAGTCAATTGTGAACACTTAGCAGAGGAAAGTATTCGTAATACAACCAAGTATCGTACTTAATTGTACTGTTGCATGTCGGAAAAAGACTGAACAGTAATACACAAGTACGGAATGTCGTCCAACATTGAAGCATTCATGAAAGCTGAAGTTTTATTCGAATCCTGTGGCACGAAATTGTTACAATAATTAAATAAACACTGTCAACAAAAAAACTAACACTGACATCTCAATCCATTGTCTTAAGGTTGGTAGGACATGTTCTGAGGCATCAAGGGATCACCAATTTAGTTTTGGAGGGCAGCGTGGAGGGTAAAAATCGTAGAGGGAGACCAAGAGATGAATACACTAAGCAGATTCAGAAGGATGTAGGTTGCAGTAGGTACTGGGAGATGAAAAAGCTTGCACAGGATAGAGTAGCATGGATAGCTGCATCAAACCAGTCTCAGGACTGAAGACCACAACAACAACAACAAGGTATCCAAGGGACTTTCAAGTTTGACTAATGATGGAACATCAATCATTGACAAGGAGAGGAGTTATTATCAGCAAAGTGACAAAGCGACAAGAGCCTCGCAAATGGCGAAGGGTATGTCGGACAACGACTTCATCGTAATCTTTGGGGGCATTCGATGCTGCAGAATTGCAGTAAAAGGGTGAGCGCTTAACAATCCAGACTACCAGCACCTAATTCAGCCTGAAACAACAATGAAAGAAAACGGTAAATAGTGAACTCTAATCTGTGAATAGGTGTGATTTTTAGAAACTATAGTCTATCTGCCACCCTAACAAAGAAATCTGTGAAATGATACCACGAGTGAAGCTGGAATCAGTATACAGGACAATTCAACCTCGATTGTTGACTCTCAAAACGATTCGAGAATTTTTCTACATAATTATAGTTCAATATGTGCTAGTAAAGGACTTAGAGAACTGATATTAGTTGAAAAAATCAAGGTTACCACAGCAACGGTTAGCCATAAACCAGTAACGTCAGAGGTAAATCAATTTTTGATTGTCACAAGGCAATGTCGCTATGTTCATAGAAAAACTGTATGAATTATGTCTCGAAACCATTGGAACAGTCCAACTTCAAATCATCAGCAGACGTAATAAATCTAAAAAAGATGATGACTGAAATCTGGTTTCGCAGGACAGAGCGGATCTGGTTGTGGGAAGGGTCCCAAATCAGTCGCTGCTAGTTGCACAAACATACAAACTTTATTTGCTAAAATCACTTAATCACACATGCCCTTAAAATAATTCAGAAACAATATGGCTGAAGGCCAGAACACGAGTTATTAAAATTGCATTAAGGAATACACACGGCTGAAGGCCTTAGTAACAAAATAGAAGAACTGAGGGCTTAAGGCCTGGATAACAGGAACTCCAGTAAGCAAATTTTAAAAGGTTTTAGAAAAAGACCTCTCAAATTTTAATTTTAATACGCTGAAGGTCTAATCCTAAACTATTTCGCAAAAGGTTCGGCTGAATGCCATATACTGAACATAGAACAACTCATGGCTTTAAGCCTGGATAACAAATTAAGATAGAGAGGAAAATTTTGAAATTTCAAATGATTATTTTTTCTTTGACGGCTGGTCATACCTTAAAATACTTCACATAAAGTTAGGCTGAAGGCCATATACTGAACATAGAGCAACTCAAGGCTTAAGGCCTGGATAATAAATTGAGATAGAGAGAACATTTTCAACTGATGATGATTTTTTTTTTTTTTTTTTTTTTTGCTTCAGATGGCTGAAGGCCGTATCTTAAAATATTTTACATAAGGTTCGGCTGAAGGCCAGATACTGAGCATTAAAACAAACTAAATTAATACACGGCTGAAGGCCTCTCACAGTACTTGAGACAAAAGCAAATCACAATCCCAAACAGCAGAACAGTAGTGCTCAGAAGTGTTCCAAGGGTCGGCCTGGGGAGGAAACTGTAACAACAGTTTAGGTGAGACAGGCAGCCAAGCGTAACACTGAATAATCGGGTGGCAGCACGACCTAGGGACAGCTGAAGAACCAATTCCCTTCCACTCAACCAACGACACGACAACCGAAAATATCTGCGAGGACGAAGATCGTAGCAGCCCTATGTCTTGATAATTGCCATCCAAACACAATCAGTTCACAATAACCAATCAAAGAAAAAAAGAGGAGAACAACATCTAGCTGTCATACTACACGTCATGCCAGACAGCATCAGTACGGTGAAGAAAACACACTGCCGGAAAACTGCGCTAACGACCAGGGGAAGTACCCGGAACGTTGACGGCCACAAGGCAGGAGATACCGCTGGTGCACTTCACTAATAAGTTACAATCATTTTAATAGTTAAACACCATACAGGAAGACGGCTGCAAAACTTGCTGACTCCAGCACACCATACGTTGCTGCTTGCTGGAATGGCCCAGGAAGCAACAACCGGCAATGAATGAAGAGATGTCACAGCAGTTGGGGTTTCGTAAGAGGTTAACTGATTACTGAACTCCAGGTTCGGTGGGCGACGAACTTTGCAGCTGTCGCAGCTAGCGGCTCAGAAATCCGACCGCTCATGCACTCCGCCAGTGGCCCCGGCCTGACCACTAGCTGTGGAGCTTCCTCGCTGCTCTGTTGCAACCGACCGACTACTCACACACACACCACCACACGGAAAATACAGCGGTCAATCCAAAGATGGTACAGCAGTACTAGTATCGATGAACGCTGCTGCTGTCACTGATGAAGGCAAGTGAGCAACTCGTTCAGGTAGTAACTAAGGTTGGTGAGAAAATGCCAAAAGAAAACAAAAAAAAAACGGCATCAATGCGAGCCGGCCACGGCTCAGTGATACCATACACAACAATACCACACTCGAAACTTCCAGGCAGATTAAAACTGTGTGCCCGACCGAGACTCGAACTCGGGACCTTTGCCTATCGCGGGCAAGTGCTCTACCATCTGAGCTACCGAAGCACGACTCACGCCCGGTACTCACAGCTTTACTTCTGCTAGTATCTCGTCTCCTACCTTCCAAACTTTACAGAAGCTCTTCTGCGAAGATACTGGCAGAAGTAAAGCTGTGAGTACCGAGCGTGAGTCGTGCTTCGGTAGCTCAGATGGTAGAGCACTTGCCCGCGAAATGCAAAGGTCCCGAGTTCGAGGTTCGGTCGGGCACACAGTTTTAATCTGCCAGGAAGTTTCATATCAGCGCACACTCCGCTGCAGAGTGAAAGTCTCATTCTGGAATACCACATTCGATGACAAGAAAGCGATAATCAATGAACACTTGCAGAGATAGTACAGAGTGAACGTTCACAGAATAGTCATTAAAATTATATCTGTTGTAAAGAAACAATACACATATGTTGTTGTTGTTGTGGTCTTCAGTCCTGAGACTGATTTGATGCAGCTTTCCATGCTACTCTATCCTGTGCAAGCTTCTTCATCTCCCAGTACCTACTGCAACCTACATCCTTCTGTATCTGTTTAGTGTATGCATCTCTTGGTCTCCCTCTACGATTTTTACCCTCGACGCTCCCTTCCAATACTAAATTGGTGATCCCTTGATGCCTCAGAACACGTCCTACCAACCGATCCCTTCCTCTAGTCAAGTTGTGCCACAAACTTCTCTTCTCCCCAATCCTATTCAATACCTCCTCATTAGTTATGTGATCTACCCATCTAATCTTCAGCATTCTTCTGCAGCACCACATTTCGAAAGCTTCTATTCTCTTCTTGTCCAAACTAGTTATCGTCCATGTTTCACTTCCATACATGGCTACACTCCATACAAATACTTTCAGAAATGACTTCCTGACACTTAAATCTATACTCGATGTTAACAAATTTCTCTTCTTAAGAAACGATTTCCTTGCCATTGCCAGTCTACATTTTATATCCTCTGTATTTCGACCATCATCAGTTATTTTGCTTCCCAAATAGCAAAACTCCTTTACTACTTTAAGTGTCTCATTTCGTGATTTAATTCCCTCAGCATCACCCGACTTAATTCGACTACATTCCATTATCCTTGTTTTGCTTTTGTTGATGTTCATCTTATATCCTCCTTTCAAGACACTATCCATTCCATTCAACTGATCTTCCAAGTTCTTTGCTGTCTCTGACAGAATTACAATGTCATCGGCGAACCTCAAAGTTTTTATTTCTTCTCCATGGATTTTAATACCTACACAGATCTGGACATTAAATTCGAGCATGTGCAGCAGCCCATTTTAGACGAACATATTGCAAGAGTCTGGCCCTAGACTCCTACAGTCGGCGGGCGGGTAAGAGCGACGCAGAATGCAGTGAGGAGGATCTATTTACGCTCGAGACGCTTTGACAATAACACATTCATTAGGCGGTGACATAGGATTGTCTTCCAACGCTCCGCACTTAAGCTTGGCCAGCGGAGCAGCACCTAATCAGCAGCGGAGTATCAGCATGCACTCGACTGGCAATATTGGCGGTGCAGTGAGACATCAATTGGTGGCTATTGCGTCAATGTATGCTCAGTCAGATCAGCTTCCCTGCACCTTGCAGTATCATATCCCTTAAACAGACCTGCGTCTGCAGTTTATTAGCTACCTCCTTCATAATCAGTTAAACCTGCGACAAAGTATCACTTGTACCTGTTGCACCAGGCAGAAACAATGTCTCACCACTACTCGAGAATTTTCGCAGAGGTATTGGGATTTGACTGTGAAAGACACGGGA
The DNA here is from genome assembly GCF_021461395.2 of Schistocerca americana. Taxonomy (NCBI): domain Eukaryota; kingdom Metazoa; phylum Arthropoda; class Insecta; order Orthoptera; family Acrididae; genus Schistocerca; species Schistocerca americana. The sequence goes on from NC_060120.1 coordinate 82,324,334, forward strand.
AGTCTTATACAACGATTGCCGTTTCCTGTTAGCGAGAAATGAGCGCTAGCAAGAACAAAGATATCAACGATGCGTATTTTATTATAGGTTAAATTGAGGATTTTGCCACCAGAAGAAGGCGGCCTGACAACAATCATTCCGACATAGGAAACAGACAAAATGAAGCATTGCGAAATGAGCATCAGTGAAACGATCGTAACGAACCAAGAAGGTATGATGACTGTAGGCAACAGAGAAGATGACAGAGGGGTAGTCACGAATTCCACTGCACACCGAAACTAAACGTACAAAAGTGGGATCACCTGTGTCATTACTGTGAACTTTGCACATAGACAAAATATGAACATAGAAGACTTCAAGGGAAGATGAGAAATGTACTAAGTATACCGATATAGCAACTGTTACAGAAAAGCTATGCGGAGTTGATGCTGATATTTTACGAAATTCTGGCTCGAAGTCAAGTACAAAGAGAGAGTTATTATTTGAAAAGCTAAAAGATGGCTATTATTGTGATAAATTGATTTGTGTCCGCAGTTGTTAATCGAAGCAAGCCAATTAAATAATATGTTCCGTCGAAAAATCAAATTTATGGAGAAAGTTTTGAGCAGACAAGTTTTGTTATTCTGTTTTTGAGCGTTGAAGTCGTAATTGGTAGCAGTTGGATGAGAGATGTTATTGATTGGATTTGGTAGAAAGATCTTCTGCCATGAAGAAGCGGGAAGAAGTGAGAAGATTTACTATAAAGGACGAAAATTGCGAATACGCTATTGGCGTGGAGCTTAGTTTTACCAGCATGAAAGTAGATATGGGAGGCGCGGGTCCACAATTTCGAGGGTAAGATAAGACATGAAGACTCAGGACGTCGTAAAAGACGCTGTATCAGATACTGAACCGAAATTAAGTATGGTAACGTAACTTGCGGAGTGTCAAACGCAAGATTTAAGACATTCATTGTGGTATCACCACGATCTAGTTTCGCCCTAAGCAGGAATAATTAAATGATATTAACGATATTTACGTGTATTAAAAGTAAACCTCATGAAGCGTTTACAGTATATGGTTTCCTGGACATTTTATTGCTCAAAAATGGGCTGAATCCCACTCACAAAAAAATGAAGACTATGAAAACAATCGATACCTTCCCTGTCACAATGTGTCGAAAACAAAAGTTTTGCTGGTTTTAAAGTCGCTTCTTCACTGAACACACCCACCTACTGAAATTTCTGAAGAAACATGCAGTGTCGACTGAGCAGAAGAGCAGCGAAAAGCTTTTGATTGTATTTGTTCTGAAATGTTATCGGCACTAATTCTACTCCACCTGGAGTGGATACAATAATTTTACCTAGCCTTGGGGGATCAGGCTTCGTATGTACGTGGTCAACAGCTGTAGTGAGCACCGCACGTTTACCTCCACCAACAAAGCTTTAGTTGTGTGAGAATGAAACAAATACTAAGACAGAATTATTGTCCAACATTTTAATAAGTTTCAATTTTATCTCCTTGGAAGACACATCGTTGTACACAGAGAAGACAACGAATTATCAATTTGGATCAATTGTTAAGTGACACACAACCGCCTGAAAAGAAGGGAACATGCACTTCAACCATATGACTTTAAAACTATAATGGAATATTATTGCCTACACGCTATCACGACTGTTCGAAAATCTAAGAGAAATATGTACAGCATAGTTATTGGTGAAAGAAGTTTGTATGAACTATACTGCCTGAGAAAAAAAGAGTGAAACGTCCTGAAGACATGGTCAGATGTCACTGTAACTTCGAACATGCACAGACCTCAGCGGGTATGTAAAGGAACAGAGTTGCATTTTCTGCGATACGTAGAACAGCTAACAGATTGTATTAGTGTTGCTCTCGTTTCATGTTGTTACCAGCTCTGGTAAGGTATACAAAAGACGTCAGCTATTGAGTGATTACAGTGAATAGCGCTGAAATACCAGTATTGGACCGTTTGGGGACGTGAGGGCAGCCATCTCGTTGTCAAGGTAGAAACTTTCTGCGTCATTCCGTACCAATGGCCGGATACTAGCACCAGACTAGTGACTAAATCTCCCATGAACAGGATGACATTAACATCGCAACACAGACAGCTTCGTTCGGAGTGGTGCCGTGATTGAGAAGCATGGACTGCCAATGAACAGTGTGTGGTGTTGTTTTCAACAGTGAATCGCAGTTCCGCACTACCGTACATGACCATCATTGGCGAGCATGGTGACGACCTGGGAAGAGGTCCCATTCCTCCAACGTCTTGAAGAGATACTGTGGTGCCACTCCTGGTGAAATGACGTGGGGAGTCACTTTGTATGACTTCAAGTCGTAGTTGGTACTGACTGAGGGAATTCTGATGATACAATGGAATGGTTCGTACACGTTGTGTCCTCGTGTCTTACCTCTCATGTGACTGTACCCTGGACCTTTTCTCAACATGAAAATTACATGTGAATGTGGATTTGGTATGTCAATTTGGTTTTCAGAAAGGATTTTCAACAGAAAATGATGTATATGCTTTCACTGTTCTAATATTTAATGCATTGAATAACCGAACATAACCCATTGGGATATTTTGTGATCTCTCAAAAAAGCTTTTGAGTGTGTGAATCATGAAATTCTTCTAGATAAACTTAAGTATTGTGGTATGAGTGGGACAGTCCACAAATGGTTTAATTTGTACTCAACTGGAAGAATGCAGAAGGTTGAAATTAACAGTACAGATAGTCTGCAAAAACCAGCAGAGTCTTCTAACTGAGGAGGCATCAAGAACGGTGTCCCACAGGTTTCAGTCTTGGGTCCCATAATGTTCTTAATATATGTTAACGACTTGCACTCTATATTCATGAAGATGCAAAGCTAGTCCTTTTTGCTGATGATACAAGTATGGTAATCAGACCCAACAAGCAAGAATCAGATGAGGATATTACAAATAATGTCTTGCAGAAAATTATTGAGTGGTTCTCTGCAAATGGACTCTCACTAAATTTTGAGAAAACACAGTTTATACAATTCTGTACAGTAAATGGCATAATATCATTGATAAAATAATGTAGACCATGAACAGAAGTCTGTTGCTAAGGCTGAATGCTTAAACCTTCTGCATGTGTGCATAGATGAGAAATTGAATTGGAAGAAACACATCGACGATCTACTGAAATGGCTAGGTTCAGATACTTATGACAGTAGGGTTATTGCAAAATTTTGGTGATAAACATTTCAATAAATTAGAATACTATGTTTAATTTCATTCACTGCTTTCATATGGCATCATATTTTGGGGCGTCATTAAAAATAATAGCTGGAGCCCATCCAAGATCACCTTGCAGACATTTATTCAAGGAACTCGGGATATTCACAGTACCTTCGCAATACATATATTCGCTTATGTAATTTGTCATTAATAACCCATCCTAATTCAAAAATAACAGCGAAGTGCATAGCTACAACACTAGAAGATATCTCACTTTGACACAGAAAAGGGTGAATTATGCTGCCACAAAAGTCTTTGGTGATTTGCCAAATAGTATTAAAGTCTGACAGATAGTCAACCACAATTTAAAAGCAAATTAAAAGAATTTTTGAATGACAACTCTTCTACCCAATAGATGAATTCTTAGATATGAAGTAGTAACTCTAAAAAAAATTTAAAATTAATTATTTTGTGTTAAGGAAACTTATTTTAATGTGAACCAATCACGTCATTACGAAATGTCGTATACATGACCTATGGAACAAGGATTAATGTATGTATGTGTCTTCTCTATGAACTGTTTGCGAGCTGTTGAGGTGCTCTTCTGACTAGCAACATCCCCAACCCTGTTCCTGGTAGAACGTTTGGGGCCACCTTTGATGCCAACCCCATCCCAGTGCCAGTGTTCTGAATATTAAGGACTAGTTACAACATCTGTGGGCCAGCTTGCCTCAGAAAAGTATACATCTGCTCTACATCAGTCTTTCCTAGCTAATCAGTGCATACATCCATGCCAGAAGTGGTACATCATGCTGGGCTCATACAGTCAAGGTGTTTGTAATAATATCACATACCCTGTCAATAAGGGTACCAACAGTAAGATGACGCGAATATACAGCCTCTTTCGTGTAACTGTCAATCTCACCTCCCTTTGGTGTACCCTGCCAAGCAGACGAGGCTCTGACAACCGAGTATTGGCGGTATAACCATGAAATTGAAGAAAGAGAAAATGCTGTGCCCTACTCACTTATGGGATTTATGAGCTGTGGCTGGTACAGCTCAGAGACGGCAGTTCCATCGCCAGTTTTACCTGCAATGGGCCAGTACCTTCTTCAAGGACTCAATAAATGTGCTTACAGTTTGCACTGTTGCCACGGAAAAAGGACGGATTACCGGGATACAACATGGACCAGAGTTGGGAACAAGAGAAAATGGTTTAATGCAGCTAAGAAAGTTGCCTCCTGGGATGTTAGGGGATTTGCTCTTAAGGAAGTCGAGTTAACTAAACATTTGAAAAAAAAATTAAATAGACTTTTCGTGATTACAGAAGCAAAGAAGAAAACACCTGGAGTTAAATATGTAGGTGACTTTATTATGACCTTCACCGGAGTAAAGCAGGAAGAAAGAGCAAGTAAATTTGTTGACATCTATATTCATAGAAAAGGGGAAGATAAAATTCTGGATTATGAATATGTAAAAGAATGCATCGTACTAGTAGGAATTAAAGGACCAAGAGGAACCATAAAAGTAATAGCAACTTAAGTCTCAGAAGAAAGAAAAACTGAGGAGCCAAAGGTCTTTTACGAACAGTTACAAGTGATCTTAAACAGATAAAATAAAAATTAGATTTTACTTATGGAAGATCCCATTCTAGAATGGGAAATATGCCAATTCCGAAAATAATAGGCATATTTAGAGAAAAATGTGTAATGAAACGGAAAAACACGAAGAGATTTTTCTGTCTTTAACTGTTTAAAAATCACCAGTAGTTTCCTTCGAAAGAAAGACATACACGAATTTACCTGGCCAACAAAATAATATATATCTGTTATAGATTACATAATAATAAATGATTTCCTCGGAAGGTTAGAAACTCTAGAGTGTATCTAGGAGTGGGTAGTAGATCAGGCCCTTTCTTAATGGTGTCAGTAGTTGACATCTACGCAAAATGGTGAATTTTAATCCGAGAAACACCACAGACAGCCGGTCGCCAAGAATTTTTAATACATTGATGTAGGTTTCGGCACCTCAACAATGTCCTCGTTCGAATGAAATTTTAACAACCGTCAAGTTACAGTGCAAACAGGCAGTAGTCAAAATTACGAGCATAGACGATCAAGTCAGAAATTAATAACTAAAGATGTTCCAGCGTTTGGTATGTATACTTTGTAATGAACAACAACCAACAAATTTTGGATATACTCTGTTCGCATCGTAACTTCACCGTTGTTAAAATTTTAGTCTGATGAAGACATCCTTAGAGTACATAGTTACTGAGAGACAGCCATGTTCAAAGCTAGAAAACGGAGAAAATGGAAGAAAATAATTAAGAAGCAAAAGGAACAACAAGTTCTTGAAGTTTACCTTTCAGAAGATAGCAGCATAAGAGATCTATACCAAAGATGGATGTCAAAAACATTAGTAAATTTAGAAACGGTGGAAGACTTGGAACAAGAATTGAAAAACTTAAAAACAACTACATGGAACGTAGCTAATGACGCTCTGGGGAAGGAAAGGACATACAGAAGAAGCAGAGGTGTAAGGATTCGGTGGCCAGAGAAGAAAGAACAATTACAGAAAGGAAGAGGCTTTCAAGACGTACATAAATAATCTCACTAATGAAAACAACAATGAATTAAAGAGAAATAATGCAAGATGCATAGCTCGGAATGCGCACACTAATCGCGGGAATGCTTTTTTTAGCAACTTAGAGTATGATTTATGTGGCAGACAAACTATCACTTGTAAAGTTAGGAAATCACTCAACAGACAAGAAAACGGTCACATGCATGTTAATAATGTTGGCGAGAAAGAATGTAAACACTGTGGTGTGATAAAATTTAATTCAGACAGTACCTGAACCATATGACTCAGAAATACGTGGACTACGTTGATATGAGAGAACTGACTGCAGATCTAAAAGATGCAAGAAGTAGGAAACCCACTGGTTTAGGTGGTATTAATATGGAACTGTGGAAATATTTAGGAATATTCCTACAAATAAGACTTCTTCACAAATTTAATCATTTTTGGAGAAATGAGAACGTATCAAAAGTCCGGCTGGGAGCCAAAAAGATATTTGTCTTTAAAAATGGCGATAAAAGTAAACGTAGTATCTATCGGTTGAATAATCCTCTTGGATTCAGCTTATAAATTATATTCCAAAATCCTGAATATAAGACATAAAAATATCATGGTAAGGTTAATACCTGAAGAACAATCAGGTTTTAGAAAAGGACAAACTAATGCAATGGTTCCAAACCAGGGGGTAATTACCCCTCAGGGGTAAAATGAAAATTTATGAGGGATAAAAACAAAAGTATTCAACTGAGTTTCGGTCACGAAACTAAATAATCATTAAAAGCTCTTTCTGCTATATCTAATTCGTGTGGCTATAATACTGAGTACATGAGTTACCAAAAATAATTCTTTTTAAATACTAGCATTAACGTGTGACACAATGTTGTAGACATCAGAGTATGTGAAACAGAATTATGAACAAACTTTTCCTCATATAATGGAGTAACAGTCCGTTTGGCACTGGAAGGAGGTGAAAGCGGATAAAATTTGTAGAGGGAAACGAATGGATGAGTGCAAGTAAGCAGATTCAGATGGACGTAGGTTGCAGTAGTTATTCAGAGATGATTAGATTTGCGTGGGAAAGACTAGCCTGGAGAGATGCATAAAAACTGTGTGTTGTGTGATGTCCTTAGGTTAGTTCTAAGTTATAGGGGACTGATGACCATAGACGTTAAGTCCTATAGTGCTCAGAGCCATTTGAACCATTTTTGAGAGCTGCATAAAACCAAACAGCAACAGCGTCTCTGTCTGTCTGTTTTTTAACTCATGCGTGCGTTGACTGCAGTTGCAAAATTTTCTAATTTTCTTTCCCTGAACTCCCTACGCCATTACACCGACTTTCCCACCATTTTTAATAAAAGACACTTCACACCACGCAGATTACAGAACGTCAACCCGAACTATACAGTTGCTATCATTAAAGCGGTACGAAACCCTGAGTTATCTTAAAATAGGTAACGAGACGCCTTTTGACTAAGTTGGAAGCGGCGTGAAGATGTTACTTTTAATTAACATGCTTGTTTTCTTAGCAGAGACTATAATTACCTGCTAACGAGAAGAGTACGTGTGGGCAGCAGATTAGGGTAATAGAAGATAGTAAATATGAGATGAAGAAAAATATCTGCTGGGTGGAGATAAGATTTTACGTGTCGAGCCCCGGCTCCCTTATAACGGGTCGCTTCCATTAGGAGCGCAGCAGCTGGTGACGCGCTATCAGCTGCCGCCAGGCGCGCGCCTGCGGGCAGGCATCCCGCAACGCAGCGCTCTCGCTCGCTCTCAGAATTGCCGCCATTCTCGCCGCACGGCAGAGCTTCTTGATCGCGTTTCTTTGGACCATGGCCTCTGGAAATCGAACGTTTCTTATACGTGAGCTTTCCAATTCAAGCACCGGATTCCATTTCGGCTGAAGTCTCCAGACATACATTGGCCCGGTGGTACAAAGAAAACCTTTCGTCGCGATTAGCGACTAATGTGGTTCTACTTTGCAATTAATTTTTGTATTTATTTTTCGACACACTGAAATTATCAGCCTCAGTTCAGACACTATGCTCCTGAAGTATACCATCTGAATGTAATAGAAAAACTTGAAAGTTTCTCAAGTCCCCTGCGGAAGGCAGGCTCTGGATATCAACCTTGAAGCCGGAATCTGAAAGATTTATAACGTTTATCAATGTAACAGTCGGAAATGCGAAACTGTTATCAGTGTTCAATTCTCATTTCCGCACACTGTTTAAGCACATACCAAATTTCTAGTAAGTCCACAACAGCTGCAGAGCGGAAATTCCTTCTTCGTGCAACATTTGTCAAAGGAAAGCAGGGGTTTTCGTAACCCATTGTTTTCCGAAGTAGTTCTCGACCTCTCATGATGTTTCTACTCCTCATCTGTTATCTATTATTCTTCTCTCTGCTGGAATATTTTAATTTACTGTTGTTTCATTTTTGGTGTGCAGTGTGATCCTACTACCACCAGATACGAGTTTGCTACACTTGGACAGTGTCAACACGCAGACATTGTTTACTTTCCTCCTAGTGTATGTTTATCTTATTTTTTGTTAGTTTCGCCTTTGAGGACGCTTTCTTTCGGAATCAGTTTGGTATTAGAACTGTTTCATTATTGTAAACTATAGCTTCAAAAGTATCTGGACATCTGCTGGTGAATATTAATAGGGGGTATGTCAACCCTCGACGAGTTGAATTCTGCTGAGCACAATTTTTTTTAGGGGTCTCATTGTCTGTGGAGGAATGATAATTCATTCTCGGTCAAACGGCGAAACCGCAGAAGATGGTGATGATGGAGCGAAATAGACGTTCTAACTCTTGCAAAAATTGTTCCACTGATTTGAGGTCGGGACTCTGTGTAGGATAGTCCGTCAAAAAGCAGTTGTCATCCTCAAACCACTGACTTGCTGATGCTGCATTATGGCATGATGAATTGTCATATTGATACAATCTTAGTCTCTGGACTGTTCCTCTACTATACGCAGACACATAGCTGTAAAATGTGTTCATACCCTTTCCGACTTCGCGTTTTCATAAGAACAATAGGGGGACAGTACCCCCTCATTGTGTTTCACTTTTAGCACGCATGTGGCAGATAAAGTTCACCAGCTATTAGCCAGACCCAAACCATTCCATCGGTTCAAAAATGGCTCAAACGGCTCTGAGCACTATGGGACTTAACATCTGAGGTCATCAGTCCCCTAGAACTTAGAACTACTTAAACCTAACTAACCTAAGGGCGTCACACACATCCATGCCCGAGGCAGGATTCGAACCTGCGACTGTAACGGTCGCGCGGTTCCAGACTGAAGCGCCTAGAACCACTCGGCCACTCCGGCCGGTATTCCATCGGATTGGCCCAGGGTATAGCGTGATTTATCACTTCATATCACTCTTTTCCAGTCATCCACTGTCCAGGGGCGTAGCTCTATCTGATCTCATGGGTCGCTTAGCATTGACTACAAAAGGAAGGAGCACGACCACTGTACCTCATTCTTTTTAATTCCCTACGCACTGCCATTTTGCTACCTAGACAGCAGCTAGCATTTTGGAACTCATTACTGATAGCTTTCGTTGATATTAAGCACTTTTTTACAAACAGCCTTTGTAGGGTTAGATGGTCCCTTTGCGTCAGTACGTGAGGTCTGCTTTGTCTTGGTTTAGCTGTGATTTTTCCTTTGCGTTGACGCTTCAGAATCACATCACCAACAGTCGAGTTGTGCAGCTTTACAACGGTTGGAATACCCCTAATGGATTTGTTACTTCTAATGACTAGTCTGCGTTGGAAGTCACAGAGCTCTCCTGTCCTGTTATATTGTTACTGCTTCTCTACTGACAACACAATACTCACTGACTCGTTTTAGACAGGCGCGACCGCAGTTGGTGACAGCCAGTCGTCTGTCTCGCTTTACGTTGGGCTGTCCGGATATTTTTGATCAGATCGTGTATTTGTGGCTATGGATATATTGCTCTTACACTGTAGCCTTCATTTTCAACAATACAGTGTTGATACGGAACTTCCTAGCAGATTAAAGCAGTGTGCCAGACAGGCTCGAACTCGGGACCTTTCTTCATAAAGCAGTAAGGATAGGTCGTGAATCGTGCTTGGGTAGCTCAGTTGGTAGAGCAGAGGTTCCGATTTCGAGTCTTCGTCCGGGACTCAGTTTCAACCTGCCAGAAAACTTCACATCAGCGCTCACTCCGCTGCAGAGTGATAATTTCAATCACGTATTGATATGTTTGCATCGCACGAGCCTCTCGAGACGTGCTGAATTGACGTTTTACTATGTAACATGGTCAATTACGTATAGTTCTTGAAATCAGTATGAATTACAATTTATTTTTCTGGTACTTTGTCATCACACACACGTTCAACCCACTTCTCTCCCTTCATTCCGTATTGTACAACACGTTTCCATCTAGCACCTATACGGGATATGAGGAACTGACAGAATTAAATTTTAGTCTCCTCAGTTTTGATCACCAGCCTTTGACTATTATGATGCGGTACGACATGAATTCCTCTCTTGTGCCAATAACTGCGTCTCATTGTAAAACTTGCACACTACATCACCAGTTATTTGTTAGAACTATTCCAATCTCTTTTTGTTCCCCTGCAGTGTTCACTCTCTACAGCTCCCTATAGCTCCATGGAAGTTACTCTCTGACGTCTTCAGACAAGCCCTATCATTTTGTCCCATCTTCTTGGCAGTGTTTTGCATATGCCCTTTCTCGCTGGTTCTACACAGTACCTTCTGATTCCTCATCGCTTCAGCTGATTTTCAACATCCATTCACAGTACGATATCACGAACCCTTCGATTCTCTTCTTTTACGGCTTTCCTACAGTCCTTGATTCATTTCCAAACAACTCTGTGCTCCAAATATGTATTCTCAGAAATGTCCTCTTGAAATAAGGCACACGTTTGATAGCGGTTGATCTCTTTTGGTTAGGAATATTCTCCTTGCTGGTGTTACTTTATTTTACTCCTAACGCATCTGAATTCCTTAAATTCGCCTACTTAATCGTTGTCACATTTTAATACATATATGCTTCCAGAAACAGTGTTTGTAATTTAACTGCACTCTTTCACAAACAACGCAATGTCTCCATAAAATTCACTATTGGCGTTTACGCAGTATAAAGTAATTATATTACAAAAGTAATTTATGCAAGTTTCACAGTATTTACATTGATTACAAAACAAATACCTATGTGGAGTTTGTTAGTCTCCACTCAGGTGCCTCCATAGGTGATCGACAGGGGAATGCTCACTACATATGGCAGGTACCGGTGAAAAAAAATAACCAGGGCAGATCAAAACTAACACAGCGGGAGGACAGATCTCGAAGCTGTAGAGAAAGCAGTTTGTGTATGACGGATCAACTCTGACGTAAAATCAGCTGGGATGGAAGCTTGAAGATGTCAGCCCTACTACTGTTGTTTGCGACACTCATAGAGCTAAAAATCCAAAGAAACTTTCACACCATATTGTGCACTATAAGTTGATCCATGGAAGAAACAAGATAAATCACATATATTAGAAACATCTAAAATAGCAGTATGGAATATAAAGAATCTGATGCAGAAAGAAACAGAACTGGAACAAGAACTAGACAAAGCTGAAACTGATGTTGCTGCCATCACTGGAACTAAAACGAAATGGCAAGGAACGATGGAGTTCCAGAATTATGTGATGATATATTGCAAAGTATCGCAAGATCTCCATCTGGGTGAGAAAAGGATTAAAGATCAGTAGACACACAATTTTATAAATTAAAGAATATTGAAGCTACATGTGGAAGCTGACGGATGATGCGTTTCAATGTTGTCTTTGTAAGCGCGCCAGAACAAGGAAGAAATCATACTTACGAATTTTATAACCTGTTACAAGACACTAGAGGAAAAATAAATAAAAATGACTGCACACTTGTCATCAGAGACTCAAAGGTCTGTGTGGTTAAGAGATCTATTCAAGGTATAGCAGGTACAGACTGTGAAAATACACTGAATAACAATGGAAAGGAGCTAACAGAGTTTGCCCCACATGTTGAATTAAGAATTACAAACAATTTTCTAAGCATTGGGACTCCATAAAATTACGTGAACAGTTCGAGGTACAGCTTCAAAAATGAACTATGTTCTTGCAAATGAAAGTAAATGTTTAAGACTCAATGACACAATAGTCTACATAGGCCTGGATGTTCATCAGATCACTTGTTTTAGGAAGACGTGACACAACATTTTAAAAAGGTCAAAGAAACCATCCATAAATACTGTCAGAGCTTAAGAACTTAAAGACGGACCTACCCCAAGTAAATAGCACCAGACTAATATATCAAATGAGTTGAAGTGAGAAATGTCAAATGAAACCACCAAGTGAGGAAACAAATCGAGAATGGAATGTTATTAAGGAAACAATAAAGTAAGTAGCTGCTGAAGTCTACATCCATATTCCACAGGCCCTCCGACGATGTGTCGCGGAGGGTACCTTGAGTACCTCTATCGGTTCTCCCTTCTATTCCAGTCTCGTATTGTTCGTGGAAAGAAGGATTGTCGTTATGCCTCTGTGTGGGCTCTAAGCTCCCTGATTTTATCCTCATGGTCTCTTCGCGAGATATACGTAGGAGGGAGCAATATACTGCTTGCCTCCTCGGTGAAGGTAGGTAGTCGAAACTTCAACAAAAGCCCGTATCGAGCTACTGAGCGTCTGTCTTGCAGAGTCTTCCACTAGAGTTTATCTATCATCTCCGTAACGCTTTCGTGATTACTAAATGATCCTGTAACAAAGCGCGCTGCCCTCCGTTGGATCTTCTCTATCTCTTCTATGAAGCCTATCTGGTACTGATCCCACACCGGTGAGCAGTATTGAAGCAGTGGGCGAACAAGTGTACTGTAACCTACTTCCTTTGTTTTCAGACTGCATTTCCTTAGGATTCTTTCAATTAATCTCAGTCTGGCACCTGCTTTACCGACGATTAATTTTATATGGTCATTCCATTTTAAATCACTCCTAATGCCTACTTAGAGATAATTTATGCAATTAACTGCTTCCAGTTGCTGACCTGCTATATTGTAGCTTAATGATAAACGATCTTTCTTTCTGTGTAGTCACAGCACGTTACACTTGCCTACATTGAGATTCAATTGCTATTCCCTGCACCATGCGTCAATTCGCTGCAGATCCTCCTGCATTTTGGTACAATTTGCCATTGTTACAACCTCTCGATGTACCACAGCATCATCCGCAAAAAGCCCCAATGAACTTCCGATGTCATCCACAAGGTCATTTATGTATATTGTGAATAGCAACGGTCCTACGGCACTCCTCTGCGGCACACCTGAAATCACTTTTACTTCGGAAGACTTCTCACCATTGAGAATGACATGCTGTGTTGTGTTATCTAGGAACTCTTCAATCTAACTCGGTAGCAATTCTGGACGTGTGGGATGTCTCATTGTAATGCTGGATTTGCCCAAGTCCGTCGGAATGCACAATGAATATGAATGGATACAGGTGGTCAGACAGGGTGCTTACGTACATGTCACCTGTCAGAATCGTATGTAGACGTATCAAGGGTCCCTTATCACTCCAACTGCACACCCCCCACGCCATTACAGAGCCTCCACCAGCGTGGTTCAAATGACTCTGAACACTATGGGACTTAACATCTATGGTCATCAGTCCCCTAGAATTTAGAACTACTTAAACCTAACTAACCTAAGGACATCACACAACATCCACCAGCGTGAACAGTCCCCTGCTGACAAGCAGGGTCCATGGATTCTTGAGGTTGTCTTCATACCCGCACACGTCCATCCGCTCGATACAGTGTGAAACGAGACTCATCCACCCAGGCAACATGTTTATAGCCATCAGAAGTCCATGTCGGTGTTGACGGGCCCAGGCGAGGCGTATAACTTTGTGTCGTGCAGCCTTTAAAAGTACACTAGTGAGCCTTCGGCTCCGAAAGCCCATATCGATAACATTTCGTTGAGTGGTTCGCACGCGAAAGGGTTGCACTTCTGTCACGTTGAACGATTCTCTTCAGTCGCCGTTGGTCCCATTCTTTCAGGATCTTCTTTCCGGCCTCAGCGATGTCGGAAATTTGATGTTTTACCGGATTCCTGATATTCACAGTATACCCGTTAAATGGTCGCACAGGAAAATCCCCACTTCATCGCTACCTCGGAGATGCTGTGTCCCATCTCGTGTGCGCCGATTATAACTCCATGTTCAAACTCAGTTAAATCTTGATAACCTGTCATTGCAGCAGTAGTAACGATCTAACTGCGCCAGACACTTGTATTATATAGGAGTTGCCTACCGCAACGCCGTATTCTGCCTGTTTACACATCTCTCTATTTCAATACGCATTCCTATACCAGTTTCTTTGGCGGTTCCGTTTAAAAAGAAAAGTAAGAGACCACATCATGCAGACACCCACCAACCCCCCCCCCCCCCCCCCCACACACACACACAAACGCACACGCAGACATTCTGATGAGCCAAAACATAATGACCACTGCCCTTCGCGAGAGTAAATACCGTTGGTGGACGTTGCGAGCACCTTACGAGCCGCTTTGACAAACGGCGGATTATTCTGGCTCCGTGGCTCGCTACAAGCATTGCGGAAACAGCGAAGTCGGGCGACTGCTCAAGCGCTATTGTCGCGAGCGTCTACTAAAGTGCAGCCATTTGAATAGAGCGATAGGAAATTTCCATTTACTGAGAAAGAAGCCCAATTCATTTTCCAGGAAAACTTTCCAGTGCATGCCTAGCAGTATCCAGACATTTTGGAGTGGTTAGTGCAATAAATGGTAGCTCAAAACCATTAAAAATACAAAAGCAAGTTTATTTGAGAGTGGAAAATTTTGTGATTCAATGTATGTTTCTTGCGGTGTAGCACTTAATAGAAATTTGTGTCCCTGGTTTTGGATTTTTGAGAGAGAAAAATGCCATGATCATCTTGCATTCTGGACTGTTTTTACAATCCTATGGCTTTGAGATTACCCATATGAAGGGTAAAGACAATATTATTGCCGGTGCCCTCTCCAAGCTTCCACGGGTATAGTCAGGACTGGAGGATCTTGTGGAGCAAAGTTTAGAATTTAAAATCATGCTAATGAAAGATATTATTTACAGACATTTCTTTCTAGATGTGGAGAAAGATGAAACTACTTCTCATACCCGGAGACAATACCAATATACAACACCAGTATCAGATACATGAGGATGTGTTATTCTACATGAGGCATATTCTTGTTGATATGCGATATGTCTGTGTACCTGATCCTTATCAGGATATACTGATATGACACATACTATGCATGGCGACACTACGGTGCATGGAAATTCTGCAAGAAATTTAATCTATACTGTTACTTACTGAACATGCAATGGCGGGCACAGCACATACTCAGAACTTGTCTAATCGGTCAAAAGGACAAACCCTCAAATCAAGTCAGTAAAACAGTACTGCGACCATTATTACCTACTAGGACCACTGAAGTTAGTATTGACATTGGAGGTGTTAAATATATAGTTGGACGTCATGATATAGTTTCCAAGTACCTCAAATTCCGTGCAGTAAAGTCAACCGCTGCTGTACCACTCGCTAAGCGTGTAAAAATGATTATATTCCCATGATGGGAAAACATACAGCGATATTATTTGACAACTGATCAAATTTTACCTGTAAAAAGCGGAAGGAATTTTTGAACGATCAACTAGTTAACAGGATTTTAACATTAAAGTTTAATCCTCAAGCCAACCCTACAGGAAGGAGCTTTCGAGAGTTCACTCAGTTTGTGCACCCAATAAACAAACCAAATGAGTATAGTTTCTAGGAGTCTTTGAAAATATAGTAAACCACCTTCCCCTATAATCTAGATTGAAAACCTCAGACGATCTGATAAGCAAAGGAAAAGAAAGAAATGAATGGCTATATCCTACACCACATTTAACTTGAGCTGAAATCCCCTGGGACGAAGTTGTGAAATAATTGTTAAAGTACATGAAGGAAAGTGTGAAATTAAGGAAAAAATAATATGACAGGAGACTAGGAAAAATACAAAGCTACTCTGTAGGAGGAAAGGTGTTTTTGAAGACTGTTCAAAACCCTTCTTTATTACTAAAGAAGAACAATATACGGAAATTGCAGCTTACAGCACCTTTTCAAATGGTGCATACTCCACGTGATGGCAGTTACATTTTCACATGTACCACAACCAATAAGTTTAAAGCACTTCATTTACACTGATAACTTAAGAAATACTTTCCCCAAGCACATGTAAACCACTAACAGGTGAAAAGCAGACAGCAGTTTCAGGAACTGGACTTTATATGCTCAGTCAAGCACCATTGAATATAATCAAACTATAATTGAACCAAGGTACAATAAAAGCGAACCGCGGTCGTGTCACTTCTATAAAATGAATTAATTTCTCTTTGTCTCCGAGATACTTGTACTTTGGTTATATTTCGCTATGTTAGTAATAATGCGATTTTGTAACTAGAGTACAATGATGGGTAATTGCTGTTATTCACTAGGTACGCCCATACTGTGGAGAGTAAGGGTAGGCATATGACCACTGTAATTTCTACTGTGTCTGCAAAAGGGAATTTGGAATAAATTTCTTTTATTTCACGTATGTGGTTACATACTTGCAAGTCCTGAGACTACCTTTTTCGGCCAGCAATGATCATGTTCAGATTTGTAGCAAAATATGGGAAAACACAAATACAAGTAGCAGATTGTCTACAGCTGAAAACAATAAAATCTACTGTTCAAAACAAACTGCCGCACACAGCCATAAAATCGTGTTGCAAGCTCGGCAGATGTCGCTACTGTACGCGTACAAACTTTCTTCATTGATAATTGTGCGATATAAAATAGAAAGGACACAAACAGTAAAGTCTGTAGTGGGCTTATAAGGTGTAAAAGTCATTACACTAATAAAATACAATGAAGTAAAACATGCCAAAAATTAGATTGTTAAAATGGAAAAAGTTAACTGACAGCAATTCAAATACTCTCAAGTGGTGATATTTCAGATAATGACATAAATCATAAAAAGCTTTCCGAGTACACAGAATAATACAAACATTACAAAACAAATAGCTGAACGTGCCCAATGAATGAAAACAGACTGCCGCACATACCAGCACTCTCTCTTGGCGCTAAGGCAGAACGCCATATAGGCGAGAAGTGGTCAGAGGAACGTGACCGCCAGAGGGTCCCTCATGCCCTGCTGCACGCTGTTCCCAGAAATGAATTATAGTTGTGATATGGCGGATAGCCTGCTCAAATCTAAATCTCCTAAAGCACTTAGATTCAAAAGCTGCAGCATTATCACTGACCAATCATCTCGACAGGCCATATATGGAAATTATCCCTGAGTTGTGTCGAGTAGCAATAGGGGCCGTAGCTCTGCAACTAGGGATTAACCAACAGAAGCGCGGGAATGCGTCTACTACCACGAGCACATTCTGTTTACCATCACGAGTTCGTGGCAAAGGGCAAACAAAATCGATGAACTACTTATCCATGGGATAAGCTTTCATAGTGTACTGCAGAAGACCTTTACTGGGGTTAGAGCTAGGTATTGCTCTTTTGCAGATTTCACACACACTTACCACCTGTCAAGCATGCTTGTATAAGAAAGGCCAAAGAGTTGGCGGCCTCCAACCACCATATAATGAAAGTACCGGAACACAGGCTGGATGATCCGGCTGGGTAAACAGATCTGAAAACCACCTGACTCCGCGCCACTACAACAAAGAAGTCCTTTATGGATGAGATGACCGGTCACGTTTTCCCCATTCAGTAGCGTATCCTTAAAGGCCTTAATCCTGTGCTCACTGTCCTGTCTTTGCTTGAGGTCCCGGAAAAATTCTGAGCGTTCGAGTAGCATCCCAAACCCGCCTACACAATCCTCCGGACTAGAATACTTACCAGACTGCTGAACACCAACCTCAAACATCCAAATCAAGACGTCGTCCACCGGACTGTCGGTGCCCCGGATATGCTTCACTCTGAATTTGAAATCCGACATTCGCACAACCCAGTAAGGTACAGACACGATTAACGTGGCTGCACCAACATGTAACTGAGGGCTTGATTATGAGTTTCAAGCAAGAATTCGCGGTGCTCAAGTATAACCTAAACTTTTCTAAAGCGAAAAGCACCACTAACGCCTCTCATTCCTAGCCAGAATACTTAAGCTCTGCTGGGGACAAACTTCTAAGTTCATAGGCCATTGTATAAATTTCCCTTCGTGCTCTTGGTGGAAGTCTGCCGCTTCCTCATAAGGAAAGGCATGAATTTGGATCACAAAGGGCAGCTCGAAGTTTGGTATAGCCAAGACGGGCGGGTTACTGAACGCCTATTTAATAGCTTCGTAGATTGCCTGGTAAGTTTTATCCCAAAGGCAATTAACCCTTTTCCTATGGAATTTATGAGGAGGGGCGGCCAATTGCGCTAAGTCGGGCACATATTTGCGGAAACAGTTGGCCATCCCATTAACACTGGCTACTACCTTTCTATTTATAGGAGGGTGACATTTTGGGAGTGTGGTGTGCGTACTGTAAGACCTTCAGTACACGCTGTAAGGGATCCGTGATCCCACAAACATAGATGTTAGTATCCGACGCCCAGGTCGATAGTAGACAGGAGTCGATTGTCGAGTGCTGCAGTAGGCAGTGAGACGAGTGTCGAGCGCGGAGTAGTACCAGAGCGTGTAGAGTGACGAGTGGGGGAGAGACAGGCAAGAATGGTGGTCGAGTAAATTCACCGGAGTATGACGAGTGAGCACGTCCCCCTGATCGTCGTGGGGTTGACCCTCACTAATACCGATTCGCGAGTGATATGAAACAGAAAGTGACAAGCGCCGAATTTCGTGTTTCGCGTCAACCGCGCCGGCCATACAATACAGTTTGTACATCGCAACCTTCGTGGTCCTTAATAATAGACAAACTTTCAATCATTCCACTATTCAGTCTCAGAATAGCCGCACTCGGTTGAAATATCCCCGAAGCCACAGCAGGAAAATCGATAGCCTTTCATCCATTAAGCACACGGTCACATAATCATAATAATTAACTGTTTGGCGGCTTCGATAAATTACACAAAATCCAGTAAAGGAATTAAACGGGGGTCTTTCATCTTGGCTCCCGTGAAAAGGACAGTTGGAATCTTCGGATCCAAACAATGATTTATTAAGCACCATTTTTGGTTTCAGTGGAAAGACATTTGCAATTATCGGACGATTTTAGTGCAAGAATAATTCGGTATTGTCGTTATCGTGACAAAAATTATAGTATTCCAACTAGAAACAGTGTAATGTAACGTATTTATGGTGAAATTAGAAATCGCGGAAACGAAGCACATTATTTAGACAATACAGTGCAAAAGTGACTGACAAACAGTAAACAATTTGTTTTTATGAGTTCAAGTGACAAAAGCAGTGTTAATAAACAATATATTGATGTATGGACACGAGAACCTGCGTGAATTGCTGTAGAATTCATATTCTATGAAAAGGTGCGTTTATGCATAATCGAGAGTGAACTAGCCAAAATTACGTTTCGGAAGTATCAGGAACTTGTTTTCAACTGACCTTGTATCTGAAATTATCTTTTGCACGGTGTAAATCGCTCGATTTGATGTGGACCCATAAACTGTTACTGCATTTGCGAGTGTTGACTGCGGCGCAATTGTTGGATGACGTCACTCAGACTCTGTGAGCGGCTAGCCAAAGCATCTGAAGCAGTGAAGCAGTTCCACACGCCGCGAAATCAAGGATTTAGACAGCAGAGACGTACCACACTGACCAGTGACTAAAGCGGAGCCAAGTGGCTGAAGTAGAAAGAACGACGACGCGGAGTTCGACATCTAGTGGCTACCCCGGAAGTATACGACGCCTGCGCCACCTACCCGCCGATGAACGAAATACGTGACAACAGCTCCATCCCGTCGTCAACCATCGAACTACGAGACTGCGTCAGCGCGATTCGCCGCGAGCTTCGCTTTGCACACGGCACCACACCAGCTACAACGACACTTTGCTTGACAGCCGCCGCTCCGGAGGAGCCAACGCCAACACGACCAGTAGCGCGGCTTCAAACGTCAAAACATCGCGACTTCGACGAGCGTCGAGAGGTGAGTGAAGACGAGTTGCTGGCGCGAGACTAATTAATATTGCACTATCTTCAGAGCGCGGAAGGAACTTCAAATTAAATTTGTCAATTGCAGAAAATATAAGAATAGTATTTTTTAACATTTTTTTTTTTTTGCGAATTTTCTCTGAAGCATGGTATGCTAATATGCATGTGTTTTCATGCTGCACAGCACAGAATAGTGTCTCATTTGCATTATTTATTGTAAACTACATGTTTATATGTCTTCTAAGTTGTGTGTATGTCACTTCGAGATTTTGTGTATAATTACCGCCATTGATGTTTGATGTGGATAGGCTTCTGTAATTAAAGGTGTTCAACGGAGAGATCTATTTTGCCAGTTTGGGTTAACTGAATACAGTGAAGGATTATTTCATTATTAGCTAATTAGTGATTGTTTGGGTTACTAGGAGGTTATATTTATTTAATTTTTTTTACTTATCTGTGCGTAGTGAATAGTTGAGAATGGATCCTGAATTGAAAGAAAAGGTTGGGGAGGAGGTAGGGCAGAAGGACAAGGAGATAGGGCAGAAGGACAAGGATGAGTCAGGAATTGGTAGTAGTGGAATGTCAATGGACAGCCCATTGGGTCATTCAACCAGTTACCCTGAGACACTGGCAAAACCAATTAGAAAGGAACTGAGTCTTGAGGATGGAGAATCACAGTCAGTAATACGAGTACTTAAGGTGCTCCAAGGAATCGACAAGCATATGGGTGAGATGCTCCAAGAAATCAACAAGCGAATAGAAGGGATGTCCAATGGAAGTGAAGAAACCAACAAACGTATAGAAGAAATTGCATAAAAAGTTCTCGGTTTACTTGCCGCGTCAAATTTGGATAAAATCCCAAGCTTTTGATGACTACCTCCGTCATCTTCGTCAGGGGTAAATCTGACTGTCGTGGACCGGTGAGGCTTCCGCTCTTATAAGCACCGGTCCACGACAGTCAGTTTTACCCCTGACGAAGATGACGGAGGTAGTCATCAAAAGCTTGGGATTTTATCCAAATTTGACGCGGCAAGTAAACCAAGAACTTTTTATGCAAGGACTCCGGCGCGAAAGACTTCGTAGTCGTATAGAAGAAATGTCCAAAGGAAATGAAGAAATTAAGAAAGAGAACAAAGAAATCAAGAAAATTATAGCAGAGATGTCCCAAGAAAACCAAGAAAACTTAAGGAAAGGACTGCAGGAATTCCAGGAACAGATGAGAATAACTCTTCAGGAGAGAGATGACAAGCTACAGGTGAAGGTAGATCGATTCCGAGAAGAGATGAACGATATGAAGGTAGAGATAATCGGAAAGGCTGAGGGAGGTCAAGACTGAGTTGGAGGGGAAAATGCGAGAAATGGAAGCACACCAGAACCAACGGATTGAAGACATGGTACAGGTGTAGCAGCTGTGCCAGGTTAATATTGGTAAATTGGGAAATAGGCAAATGAAATTGGAGGAGGCTGTGCAACATATAGTCACCAGTGAGATCAAACAGCTGCAGACTGGAGTACAACAGCTAGAAACTAAAACCGAAGAGATTGATAGGAAGATAAGTAGTGCCACCTTAACAGTAGGGGAGGGCAAGTTCGTTACATTAGTAAATGCTGATAATAGGCATAGCCAGACCAACATGGGGCAAAAATATAAACCCAAAGAGGCATTGCATCCAATGATATTTACTAAATGGTTACGAGGAGTTTTCCCAGCACACTTACGAGATGCAGATAAAATTCAGTTCGCAATAGACAGAATGGAAGGTGAAGCTTTCACCTGGGGAGTTAGGAAGAAAGAAGAAGTTACCAGCTACAGTCAATTTGAGGAAGAGTTTTTAAATACATACTGGTCCAAAAGTCACCAATGTGCAACACTTGAAGATTTACTGCATCGCAAGTCCCATAACACCTGGAGAGGTACCTTGAGAGAATTTGCTGAGCATCTATTGGAGTTGAATGAAACATTGGAGCAACCGTTGAATGACAACATAATGATATCAGCAATTAAAAGGAGGTTAAGTCGTAGGATGCAAGAAAACTTATCTGGAAGCCTGATTAAAGATAAAGATACTTTAATGGAAGTATTGGAGCAATTAGAAACTATTCGTGCACAGGAAAACAATCAGATGCGTGATGAGAACCAAGGTGGAAATAATTACCGTCATAGTCAACTTAATGGCCCACCGAATTAGAGAGGTAGAGGTGGGGGTAATGGATATAGGAACTGTCGCAATTGTCGACGGTTTTACCACAATCATAGGATAGATGATGATAACAGGAATTATGAGAGAAGGGATGATAGACAAAGGGATCACGAGTCATGAATTGAAGAAATAAGAGACTCGGTAAACTAAAAGGCGCTCCGGATGTGGTCCAATCGGGAGTGAGACCTATTAGGATCAACATTAATCTTATTATACATGATGAGGGAGGTGACTTAAGAGAAGACTTAATGGAGGAAAGTCAGCAAATTTCCAAAGAACCTGTGTTACCCATGGTTAAGGTTGGAATGTACAGTCTGGGTGTTAATGCCCTAGTAGATACTGAAGTGAAGCTTGTGCTATATCCCAGAAACTATATGAACAATTATTAAATACCAAAATCAGTTTACCAAGTTTTCCAGTGGTGGGAGTGAGAGTTGTGAATGCTGTTGGTGCCAAAAGCAAGCCCATTAAAGAGCAGGTGTTAGTTAGCTTTGAAGTAGATGGAGAACAATATGAAGCGACGTTCTTAGTGGTGCCAGGGTTGAACCTCCCGATGATTTTGGGTATAGAATGGTTGAACGAGGTGGAAGCAAGAGTTAGGATTGACGAAGGCATCGTAGAGGTAAAAGGAAAAGGAGGAGAAAGAAGAAACTGATATTTACAGAAAGGGGTGAAGCAGCGGATGAGGAGTTTAAATGGGTGAGCTTATGTTGGGAGGAGAACCAGCAGCAGAACACCGAGAAGGGGAACCAGAGGAAGAATGTATGCTGATATTGTATGAGGGATTAGTACAAGAGGATCAACACCGAGAAGATACGATAGGCAAGAAGCTGGAAAAGATGACACACTTGGAAAAAGAGATTCAGAGGAAATTGGCTGCAATACTGCGTGAACATCAGAAGGTCTTCTCCCAACAGCCTGGCGTTATGAGAGGGGTAGTGTGTAAATTGAAGATAAAGGATGACAAACCATTCAATATCAAACAATACCCCATTCCTCAAGCAAGAAAGAGGGCAGTGGAAGAAGAAATTCAGAGGATGATGGACCTTGGCGTCATAGAGAGAGTGAATAGTCAATACAATAGTCCGCTATTTGTGGTAGATAAAAAGGATCGTTGAGCCAGAACGAGACAAACCGGAGACGATAGAGGAGCTAATCCAGAAATTTAGAAGGGCAAAGATACTCAGTAGTATTGACTGCTGGATACTGGCAGTTACCATTGGCCCCTGAGTCTCGCCAGTATACAGCCTTTACGTATGCTGGTAGGAGTTGCCAGTTTAGGGTTTTACCATTCGGGCTTAATGTATCTGTTTCGGAATTTATTCGAGCACTGGATAAAATTTTGGGTGAGGAGCTGCTAAAGAATGTCACTGTCTATGTAGATGATGTATTGATTGCGAGTGAAACGTGGGAAGAGCATTTGGACCAATTAGATGCCGTGTTAGAAGCATTTGAGGCAGCAGGAGTG